>NC_052950.1:11843916-12443916 GCF_013358895.1 Oreochromis aureus
TGTAGTTTGGCCAACTTCCTCACACACTTCAGCAGAAGTAGAAGTAGAGGCAACCTCACTGTTTTCTTGGCTGCTAAGCATTCCATACCTTGAAACCTTGGACTTCCTTTCCTCTCCCACAGTAACAGCTGGAGCCCCTTTCTCTGTGTTACCTGCAGAAACACCTTTTCCTTCTTTATCTGCTAAAACTCCTGCCAAGTTTTCTGCTGAAGTGACCTCCTCTCCATTTTCAGCACCCTGCACAATTTCGTTGTTTTGTTTCTGCAATATTTAATCCTTCCCATTATTCTCAGCAATTATTTTGGGGGTTGGGGGGTTATATTTTTGTTTTTTCCTCAGCAGCCACTTTCTCTCAGACCCAGTTTTCAATGAGCCCTGGGATCCCTCTGACACCAACCTTGTTGTTGAAATCAGAAATAAACTGAGGGTCACACAAACAGATTGTGTTCATGCGTTTTATTTACATTTGCAAAGAGTTCAAAACAGTAAAGACAGCATGACAGCAGTCTGCATGCTTTACTTTCTTTTTTTCTTTCTTTTTTTTTGAAAGAGCAACTTAAGCTGGGAATATTTAAAGAGAGAAGGTATCTACCTCCCATGGTCAGTTTTACTGCGGCTGTAAATCTAACCACACCTATCAGCACCATCTGAGGATTGCGCTCACACCACATTTTGTTCCACTGACTAAATGCGACCCTACAGATGTAAGACTGAACAGTTCACTTCTGGGAAGACAGCACTGGTTTGAGGAATGATATTTTTGTAATACCATCTCTGTACTCAGAGTATGATGGTCATGTCCAGCTGTTGAACATCAAAATAAAAAGAAATATCCAAAGATGTAAAGTTTCCACTAATTTTTAAACACTGCAGTGAATTAAATGATATTTTAAGGTGGAGTTTGTCCTGCAGAAACTTTAGCTGATGTGTTGTGATGTGACTCTGCTCATCTGACAGATTTCTGTCTCTGGATTGTTGGAGCATCTTGATCTGAACCAGCTGATGGAAAAACAAAGAATCAAATGAGAAAAAGTTTTTAACTACAGAGCAGTGTAGCTTCAAATGAGTGTGTCATAGAAACATTTGTCTCACCACTCAAAGATCCCCAGTGTGCTCACGAGCGTTATGATTCCCATAATCTTCACTATAGTGTAGACACCAACCAGTTTTTCAGCTGTAATGCAACAAGATTTTAGAGTGATGAAAAATATATGAAATTATATGTTTAACAGAAAATGAGAGACGTTAAGATGAATCAAATGCAAGAGCATCGTAACAGTGTAAAAAGCTTTTGCAGGAGCATATTTTTGTTTTTAAAATTTCAAGGCTGAAAAATCACACTTTGAAAGATGAAGAATAATCTTTATAAAACAAAATTCTGTCGTACATGAAACACTGAGAGTCTCTTCTGTCTCTGCTGTCTTGGTGTCTTTTCCTTGGTTCACAGGATATCTGGCAGAGCAGCTGATCTTCTTTCCATCATGTGTGTCTGACAGAGTGATGGTCTGCTGGATTTTAGTTGTAAAGCTTCCATCTGTGTTTTCCTCTATTTTGTTGTGAGAGTCTTGTTGGAGATTCCAGGTGAGTTGAGGAGGGGAGTGTGGACAGGGAGTGAGAGCTGAGCAGGTTATAGTGACAGACTCCTTCTCCTTCAGATCACCTGAGATTGTAATATTGGGCCTCCAAGGAGAATCTGTGGTTTTACATCACAAACATATTATCTGCTAAAGAACACAACAAATTAAGTTTGAACGATTTTGGATTCTCAGATTTACTGACATAAACTTGATAACAGTATAAAAAATACAAACTCATTTCTAAAACAGCTGAGATTTGCTGTGTCATTCACAAATCAGTTAAACATATAACTAACTGAAGATTTTACAAAATTAACATACAAAGGTTGAAAATGAGACGGTTTCCTCGTGGCTGCGTGCTGCGGGGCTAGGGGAGGGTCTGTGCTGACGGACGTGGGTTACTGACCTGGTAGCCTGGCTGCCCCTGGGTGGGTCCGGGATGGGCGTGAGGTTCTGGGGGCGCCCGTCTCTGGGCTGGGGCCCTGGCCGGGCCTCAGGGGCTTGGGTCCTGGTTGGTGTGTTGCCGAGGTTGTGGGCGGGTGGGTGTATGGGGGCCCGGCCCTGGCGCAGGGTGCCGCTGTGCATCAAGCCACCTGGGGGCTCTTCAACTGGTGGGGAGGTTGTCACATCTTGCAGGAGCTTTCCTCTCTTCAGGAACTCTCTCTGCAGGAGGGGAGATACAGGAGAGGTGGAGGAAGATCTCAGCCTGGGCGTCTATTGTCTTGTGTAGTCTGGAAGATGAGTGGATGATGGGGTGGGTGCAGTTTTCTCTGTGGTGGGGTCAGGTGAACTGTCCCGGGCTCTGTGGGGCGGGCGGCGCTGCTGCACTGGGCCCCGGTCCGGATGGGCCTGGGCCCCTTTCCCTGGCGGGTTGCACAGCATGGGGTGCCTACTGGGGTCAGCGGGGAGCTGGCCCCAGGGAGGGGTCACTGCCCTCCCTTCCTTCCCTCCCCATCTCCAGCGGCCTCCTCTTCCCGCTCCACCACAATCACCCACACATGCAGGGCCTTGGGGTAGGGGTGTGTCACCAGGGTGCAGAGGAGACATCCCCCCTCTGTCCCCTTCTGGCTGCCTCTGCCTCAATTTTATCCCACAACTTAGACATTCACATTACTCACACTCTCATTACACATACATATAGGATCTTGGGGTGGGCACGCTACATGGATTCCAAACTACCATCAGGGTGTACACCTCACCCCTAGCGTCGTTGCCCACCTCTCAATTTTAAATACATGTAGACATTGAGGGCTAGCAGGAGGGGCTATACGCTTACCTGTTGCTCTGGCAGGTGGCTCCATGCCCTCCTGGGTTTTAAATGCACCTTAGAACACACATACATCAACAGTACATATGAGCGGGTGGAGGGAGGTTTGAGTCTTCCCACACCCCGCTCTCTGCGGCCTGCTGGAGCGGGGGGCTAGGAGGAGGAGTTGGCCGTCCGACTGGGGTCTGGTGTATGGGGCCTCCCTGCTGCTGCGGAGTCGGGCGGTCTGCTTCTCCCCACCGCAGGGAAAAGGGTTACACCACCTGGGTCTGGGTGCAATTTCCTCCTCCAGGGGCAAGGGTACCCAGACCCGGTTCTTAGAGTACGCTTGGGGAGAGTGATTGTGTGTACAGCGCCTCTATGTCTGTCTCCACGTTGGGTGAGTGTTGAGCAATTGTATATGAGAGCATGAGCGTGGGAATAGATGTTTGTATCTGTGTGTGCCTGTTTGTCTGTGTCTATATGTCAGGTTGGGTATCAGACGCCACCTCTCTGGGGACATCTCAGGCCCTCCAAGGTTTGAGGCCCATCTCCCCACCACTTCCCCTGCCGTGGCGGACGCCCCTCAGACATCGGTGCGTTGGTGGTTCTCTGTGTCCGGGTGGGCGCCCAGGTACCCACCGGCTCACTCCTTGGCGGCTGCTTATTGGGGCCTGGAGCCTGGGGCTCGCTCGGGCCACTTTGGGGATGGGGTGCCTCGGCCTCACGGCCCGGGCCTCGCCACCAGGCACAGCTGGCTGCCGGCGGAGCTCACGGGCACGCCACTGCAACCCCCTGGCTTCTGCTCCGCGGCTGCTGAGTGACCCCTCATCTGGGACTCTCCTCAGCTCTTTCTGGGATAGCATGCTGCTGCCCTCTGTTGGTCTTCCTTGGTCTCTTGTGTTCTGGGGCCTCTGGATGTCTGGAGTCTTGATCTCCTCCATACCTGCTTCATGCCCTGGAGGTCGGGGCAGTGGCCCCCCACACCCTCTAGCAGATCGTTACATGAAGGAACCTTTTAAAAACAAGCGCGTTCATGCTCACAGGTGCACACACGGGTGATCACACACACAAACTACACCCTTTTTGGCTCCTACCTCAAAGCACACTGTGCGCTGTCGATCTCACGTGCTGCACAATAATGTTTAATATTTAGTATTTACTGTCATATTCCCATATATCATTGTGATCTTGTTTATTACTCTCGTTTTCTTCTGCTTGCTTTCTTTTTCTTTCTCAACAGGTGATCCAGGTGATCGATATATGTATTTTTTGTCTGCTTATTCTGTTGGTTTTGTTTTTTGCCCTTTTCCCCGTCCCTCTTCTCAGGTTTTTTCTTTCCTTCTTTCTTTCTCCACGTTCTCTCCTCCAGTCAAGTCTGTCCCGTATTCAGCAAGTGAAAATAAAATAAACAATAAAAAGTTGAATCAAATGGACCATTACGGCAAGGCTGGGATGGTCCATTTGGTAAAGTAAATCCGTTGGGCATCTTTCTTCGCCTTTAGACAATAATTCTGATGGCAAAAGAACCAAACGGGACAGGTTAAAAAAAAGAAAAAAAAAAAAAAAAGAAAAAGAAAATGAGACTTTTTTTTTTTTTTTTTAATATTGAAACATTTGAAGCCAGTCTATTAAAAGTTGGGACACAAATAACATTCACTAGCTGGGACTACATCCTCAGTAACGATGAGCAATGAAGGGTGAGGGACTATGAACTGGAACTGCGGTTAGGGAAAGGCCTCCAAGGGGACTGGCAATGGCTCCCGGACCGGGCAGATCCCCATCTACTAATGAGAAGTGAATGAAGGAAAAGGAGAAGAGGAAAAGAGAAGGAAAATGTTGGGGGTGTGGGGGGTTATCGGTAAAGGAGGCATATGTAGCCTGAGGCCGGAAGGGCGTGAATGAGGAGTGGTCCCACTCCTGAGTTTCAGATGATATCTCCACTAAAATGTGAGTGTTCTCAAAAACATTTGTAATCTACTGAGGTTAAATCTTTCAGAATTAAATATGACGAGGGATTCCTCACTCTGTGAATGACTGCAGATAATTAAATAATTTTACAAAGATATTGTATTAAACTTAATATCACAAAGCATGTGGAGATTTTGTGCTTCATAACCTTTTTAACATCACAGAATCTGTAGACAGAGCATGTGTACACAACAAAGCATGCTGAAACCCAGCTGTGACAAGAATGACTGGCCAAACCGCCACACTGTTAGCACTTTAATTACATTTGAACAGACATCATTCTGTGGTGGAAATCACTGCATGAGCTCAAAAACTCTTTTGTTAGTGTTCAAAACCATTGCTATTTTTTTTTTCTGTATCCAAAATGTGAAGATAAAACTTTACCATGAAAAGATTTAAAGATATTTCAATTGATTACCCTCAATCAATGCTGCCAATCAATTTAAATTAATAAATCATTTTCAATATGTGATTAACTGATTTTAAAAACAAGAAGAAACATCTTCATTTTTTAGTTAAAAAGTCCAGGTGGTAAATTTGCACTTAAAGATATTCAGTGTATAAAAAACCAATGAAAATATGAGAAACGAGCTCTAAACTCTTGAGGAAACTTTTGTCTCAAGGATGAATACAGAAAATTTGGTTTAAAATATCTCACGGTCTCACATATTTTTGTATGAGCCTTAGAAATAAGCAGCAATGTGGTTTTAATGATCCTGTCTCCACATTTTCACCTTTAAAAAAAAACAATCACATTTATTTATCAGTTTTATTCTATGATATGCTGTTTCGTAAATGATTTCGTAATCCTTTAGCTTTTTTCTTATATTTCAGCAATTGTTGGAGGTATTTTGGAAATTAGTTTTTGCAATAGTGAAAATCAGGAAAATAATTGTGACAGTATTGTTACTTTTAGCTTCAACAGATACTACTGATAATGATTTAAGTAATAAAGAGCGAGTTTCAGAGGGATTGATGTAATTTTACTACATAAACAGAGTAAAAACTTCAGACTTTCTTTACCTCTGACTGTTATTTGAAGAGGATCACACCCAGCTGTTGCCTTGAATGTTTCTGTCTCTACTCTGAAGAAGTATGTGTCTGTGTAGTTTGTGGTTAAATTAGTAAACAGAGTGGTGCAGTCTCTCTGACTCAGGTTCCCAGTAATACTCATTGGATAGATGCTAACTGCTCCACTACTGTTGAAGATCACATTGTTTGGATAGCTGCCAAATTCAGGTTGATTTTTAATCCACACTCCAAAGATTTTTCTTGTGCTGTTAAATTTCTGTTCGTCTTTGAGTCTGAAGCTACATGGGATTTGCAAACAAGATCCACTCAGTGCTTCCAGCTTCTTTGGTGCAGTTATGGAGAGGTCTGCTTCACCAGTACAACCAGCCAAAGCACCTGTAAATACAATGTAATGATTAATCCACTCACACATTGTATGTGTCTGTATATTTTTGATATTCTATAGATGACAGGAACATTTCCACCACCAGCTGCTGTGTGGATGTATGATGCAATTCTTCACAATCAGAGTTTTAATAACTGTCTACTGTAGTGCATGAAATTGCCACCAAAGTGCTGTTTTTCCTCTGTTGTTAACATTTCCTACCTAAAGCATTTCAATTTAAAGGCACATCACAATTCACAATATAAAATAACTCCAACAATATCTTTGGAATCTTGAAGACCTCACCTGATACAAACAGGACAATCAGTAACACGTCGACTGTCATAACGTTCACAGCCGGAGATCGATTGCCTGGATTTACCCCCACACACAAATAAATAAAAATCAGTCAATATCAGTTTAATTCATTTCACACACGAGCTGCACAATAAAAAAACAACCCCTGTGCAGCCACACATTTCTTTTTCTTTTCCTATAGTGCTTTGCTTTGAAACTAGTTAAAATATAAAGATTATAATAACATAAAGGTGCATATTTAAAAGTAGAACACCAGTAAATAAGATTACTTTATATGTAGCTGTCAGTGCAGTAAAACAAAGATAAAAAAATAAACATTTAGTGCAGAAAGTTATTGAATATAAGCCATATATAATGTAAGATATAATATATTATTTTAAGCAATAAAATGTTTCCTTACCAAACAAGCCCAGGTGTAGTTTTATCATTTTGCAGTTTTAGCAGAATTACAGTGAACTGTGTCGCCCGGCCGATGTTAGAAAGAAGGAAGTACAGAAAGAGAACATGCTGTTTAAGAAGGTGCAATAAGGTCAGTTTGGTGGTCAGAAACTGCCAACGATGCCCCTGAGAAAATTTCTGAAGAAAAATAAAGTGAATTCTTCTCCTGTGATAAAGGAAGTTGGACATTACATCTTTGAAGTGTCAGATTAGCTTTACTATCAAAGACCTTTTGACTAATTTGCATTATTCCAGGTGTGCACATTTTACAAAATATATTCAATAACTCACATTAAATTATGCTGGAATACCAGTTATTAGGTACACAGGTATAGTGAAGCTGTCTAAACTCAAATATTGCTGAAAGAATGAGTGACTAAAATTCTGATTTACTGAAACAAAAAACTGACATGTTTTTACTGAAAAATATGTTGTTACAAATTTTGTATTCCAAATGTATTCATTTGGTGTAAATGTCAGTTACACTCTGTCTAACTAGAGCCCATATTTTTGAGTGCAAGTTTCATTTTTCATGAAAAAGGTCACATATTAGAAATGAAAAAGATCCATGATCTGTTGTGATTGACTTCTGTTAGTTCAAATTTAGTAGGTCAAATATGTCAAAGTTTTATTACACAACAAACTAGCAAGCAACATCACTGAATGCCCAATGCTGTCCAAACACAGGCAGACAGAGGAGTGTCGGCATGACCGTGGCCAAACATGCTAAATGCCAGCTTCAAATGTCAGTCTAATGGGTCATGAAGCCCAAAGAATAAAACCACAAGTAATTAAATGAAAAAAAAAAAAGAATGAATGCAAAACAGTATAAACATTATGATTCATGTGCAAATGAGACATATTGCCTCATTATTTAATAACAAATTTACCTAACAAGATCTCTGGAGTTTATTCCAAGTGTTGAACTTGGAATAAACTCCTGTACACTGGAATTTGCAATATGAGGTCCAAAGAGATGTCGATGAAAGTTAAGGACTCATCATTATGCTAATTGATGAAAATAAACCAATAAGAGAAACGTAAACACACTGAACTCTGCACAGGGCCACCATTTTGATGAGTGTGTCCATGTCCCAATAACAACTGCTTGTGTTTGTCAAGTTGTATATCTGTATCTAAAGCACTGGTGGCCAACCAGCCAGAGACCAAGAGCCATATTTTTAATGTGTTACCGCAAATAGCCACATCATACACATGGGCACACATGAACATCACCCATCCCTTCCTCTCACACACAGACACACACACACACACACACCTCTGCTCAGCCAGATTTATTGTAAACATCACACACCAACATGATAATGACAGAAATTGACTCCCACAGTACTAAAACCACAGGCCAGCCATTTTCAACAATGAACATTGTGTGCACTGTCTCACACACACAAACTCTCAGGTCAACCAGGTCCACAAACAAAAATATAATAATCTACAATAGCGTTTTTCTTTTACTATGCATGTTGCTTAGTGGGACTTTTGGCATTCGTTGCCTTTAACAATCCTCTTAAAATCTGGCTTGTATTCCATAGTTCCCACTCGAAGAAATTCTTCACATGGGTGTCAGTCAGAACAGATCAATGCATGGATTTCTCATTTTTTAGGGTAGAAAACACAGACTTGCAGATGTATGTTGACCCAAACATTGACAGTATCTTAAGCGCAGCGTGTTTGACATTGAGGTATTTTTCCATTGGCACATTTTTCCTGAACTCAATGGTCCCTTCCCATAAAGCAGGTTTCAGTTGGTACTCCTGGCTCCCCCTGATCTAAAGGATAAAAGTCACTCTTCCAAGGATGCCAATGTTCATATTTAGGACAAAGAAGACAGATGGTTTAAAAGAGAAGTGAAAGAAGCCATCTCTGTCCACTTTGAACAGAAGAGGTGGTTTAGACACCAACTGTCTGTCACCTACAATCCAGTTTTGAGATCCCTTCCCAGACGCCTTAATGCCCACTAGGTCACATGATATGGTGAGGCAAGGTCCTCACAATGATTTCACCTGATACCTCTGCTGATAATGACCCACACCCTTTTTCAAACCTTGGTGCATGTGGTGAGGCACATGATCAACAGTGGGTCAATAACTCTCTTAAGCAACAACTCACACTAGGGTTCAAATACCTGGCACTCTGCACCATTTGGTTTTAGGACAAAGGAGCATCTCAGATAAAAATTATTCAAGAAACTTTAAGGTGTCCAGTCGCTTTCTTTCCAAGCTCCTTAGATTATCATGACTTGGATAACGGATAACCTACACAGATGTCTCAGCTTTCAAGTGTTGTGCGTTTTCTGATCTTGATCATGTTTGTGATCCTTCATTCCCGTTTGTATTTTATCTTTTTAATTATTTTCATACACTATTTTACAAAATGAATACTTTGACATTTCATATCTGTGCTCTTGGGTAACAAACCTTACATCTCAAAACTTTAAATACAGTGACGTTCCCATTCTGCTACTTTATGTTTTCTTTTGGGTGCTCATTTCAACAGTACATTCTACTAAAACAGCAATTATATTTGTGTGCATTGTTTTCCAATGGCCACACAATACAGAAAACTACAGTACACCTAAACAGCACTGAAAATTACACCGAACTGCACAGAACAGTGCAACATGAATGATATCAGAATCCACAAAGGTACTGCGGAAACAAACCTAGGCCTACTATGTGCAATAGTAAACTGCAAAATGCTCTAAAAGCAGTGATAGAAAAAGACTGCCCAAGGACAAAGGAGATTTGCACCCTCTCGTCCAAATATGGTTAATTATGACTTAAAAACAAAATAAAACAAAAAACAAGAAAAGAATGGTGAGCAGAACACGAATGTGGACAGCAGAAAGTTCTTCCCAGTGAAGCATACAAAGTTGTCAAACTAAAATTAAAAGAATTTAAACAAAATTGTACAAGAAATATGTGACCTGGCCTCTTTTGGGGTTGCCTCTGGTTCTCTGGGACTCTCGCCCTTTGGCTGTGGGTGCTCTATCTGCAGCTGGGATAGATGTGCAGTTGTTGCCAAGATGTGCGGTCTCAGGTCTTCGGTATTGTTGGGGACTGCAGATGGCTTGGATCTTCTGGATCCATCTCTGTCTGCCCCTCTTGGGGGCATTATTTTCAAGTATATTTCATTTGTTATGTATTCATCCATTTTCATATTTTTATGTTCCAGATAATGTGTGTTTATTTTGTATTTATTTTGTCCTTTGTTTTGTCGTACAGGTACAACACAGGTTTGTTGCGGTTTTCTATTTGTGCTCGAACCTTTTTATTTTATTTTCTCCCCCTTTCCTTTTTTTCTGCCTCTCAGCTTAGACATTGTCTTATAAAACATCATATAATAACCGAAATAACATTAATAGAAATGAATAAAAAAACATCACAACAAGAGGACACAAGGACATGACTTAAAATAAGTAAATTCATGAATAAATTCAATTGTCTTGACATCCACATGGGTCTTGCACAGGCCCAAATGTGACTGATGGAGGTATTTTGAGGAACCCTGAATTCATAAATCTAAAGGTGCCCAAAAGTTAATTGTTTAGTTCTGATTTTAGTAGTTTATTTCTATGGACTTAATGCATACATATTATTAAAATTTGGACTATCATGGTTGTAGTAATGTATAGCAACTCGAAATGCTCCCAAAAATTGCACTACAGCATGTAAAAATATAAAGATAAGCTCTGGCAGACTTGGTTCTATCGTTAAATATTTAACCTTTATGGTTAAAAGGTTAAATACTATAAAAGAACCATTAGCCAGAGTCCCGGCCACATTAATATACAGAAGAAGAAAACAGTTGTAGAGAGCTATGTGTCTGTCTTCACACAGTTGGGAAAACCATGTCTGCAGGACCCTGTTGACCAACTTCCTCAATCTACCCAAATCTTTCTGGTTTTACTTCATGAGTCATTTATCAGTGCAGCCACTCAGGCCACAGCAGAAACCCATTTTGTTATCTTTCATCACATTTGGAGTGACTCCATCAGCACCAAAATAATCACATCTTATGAGAAACTTCACAGTAACACCACAGTACGTACAGTTTGGTTGTTGTGCAGCAAACACCTGAGTCTTGACACCTTTGCTTAGATGGGAAGAATTATTCTTTTATATCTACTATCAGTGAATATCATAAAATATCCCAAATTTACATGATTTTACTTGTTAAATTGTTAATTAATTCAAATGTATTGTGAGCAACTATAGGTGAGCATGCTAGCTGTGCTTTGAGCTGCATAATACACCAGTACAAGGGCTACTGGCAACGCTGTGCAAAGCACCACTTTGTGTACAAACAAAAGAAAATTATTTTAAACATTCGTGTTTACATTTTCTGTGACCTCTTTCATGTGTGTGTATGGTCTAAGTCACAGGTGTCGAACTCCAGGCCTCGAGGGCCGGTGTCCTGCAGGTTTTAGATGTGTCCTTGATCCAACATTGCTGATTTAAATGGCTAAATTACCTCCTCGAAGTTCTCCAGAAGCCTGGTAATGAACTAATCGTGTGATTCAGGAGTGTTGACCCAGGGTGAGATCTAAAACCTGCAGGACACCGGCCCCGAAGCCTGGAGTTTGACACCCCTGGTCTAAGTCAATTCTTTCACTTTCATTAATATAGCACACCAAAGTCTCTTTCCAGGTTCTAAAACCTGAATCACAAAACACAAAATAAAAATTTAATCCTTGAGAATGAAAAAGAAATCACGCAAGGAAATCATGCTGAATCTTAAATTTGTACCAGTAACTCTTGTCCTCTCAGGTTAAGCAGTGATTTGGCATACACACTGTTTGTGAATAAGGCCCTGTGTGAGTGATGGGTGTAGAGTCTTTCTGTCACTGACTGCTGAAGATATTGCTAAGTGTGATACATTAGTCACAAAACAACTAACAGGTCTCAGGATCATCAGCAGTCTGTGTTAACTTGTAGAAGGTGATAGTGGCAGTTGGCCTGGTTCCACCTGTAGCTCCCATTCCCAAATGCTGATTGGTCATCCAATGACCTGCCTCACACTAAGTACTGACTTTTACTGCCATCACTCAACCAGGTTAATTATCCAATCATATTCCACCCCAGCAGTCCTGCAAACAAAACAATATAATCTAAAAACAATTGAATGCAATCCAAACACCTAAACAGCTAAAAACAAGAAGCACCCTGAGAGCACAAACCTCCAACAAGGCAGCTCTCCCTATGGGCAGTATTTACTTTAAAGAGAATGATGTTGCATTTTTCTTTACTGAATATTGATTTTTATTTATTTATTTACTTTTTGTTCTCTTTAAACATACTTTTGCAGTGCAGTAAAATAACGTTTGAAATTCAGGTTTTGGTTATTTGCCTTGTTGAAACACATGTTTAAACACGACATAATTTTGATTACAAATACTTTGTTTTGTGGGGTAGCATAACATAAGCAGCAAGGAAAGTGATAGGAAGACGGCATCAGCAGACAAGAAACGGGAATAAAACCATTCCTCCACTTAACAAATTCATTTACCAACTAAACGATTTGAAAAGTCAATCTCTTCACACAATCCAACTCATGAGGTTATTTTAAAGGAAATAAACAAATTTACAAAAAAACACCCTTCATCAGTGACATCAAACCCTATATAAACAGGAAGTACTGGGTGGCCCTCCCACACACCTGGATTTACATACAGGACCTGCACAAAGGAACACACAATGGTAAGTATAACCAAACTACATAAACTAATGAAAGATTCAAACCAACTAATGATTAAGTGACATTTGGCTTTAAAAACATTTGCACAGATGTAATGAAGGTAACCAACTCACCTCACCACTCAGTTGGACACTCGCTCGGCCACCCTCCCTGTGTTACTCCGTCCTGCAACTAAGCCTCTCCCCTCAGTCATGACTCACCTTTTTGGTAGCCGTTCTCTGCTCGGTATTAACCTCCCTCTGTTTTCAGTTGCTTCCACACCTGACACTCTTGCTTCAGTTTCACGTTCTCATTCCCTAAATTAAATAAAGTTTTCTTTTCTTATAATCTGGTTAATCTGTTTTCTCATCCACGTCACGTATCATTCACTCAGTGTCTTGATAGAAGCATTTGTTTGACCACCCTAATATGACCCTTTCAATGTCACAAGAGTGTCTTAATCATGGCAATGAAACCAGAGGAGAAACCAAAAGCCTTCAAAGTATTCCAAAGATATTGGTGCTCCACCCGATCAGATGCCTTTTCTTGGTCGAGACCAAAGTTTAAGCCCAATAAATTAGAGATGTCCAAATAATCCTGTTATATTATCGCTTATTGACTTTCCAGGAATACAATAGGATTGATCAACATGTACAACCTGATCAATCACTTTTCTTAACCTACATGCCGGTACTTTTGAGAAGATCTTATAGTCAGCACATAAGAGAGTGAAAGGTCTCCAATTCTTTATTTCATAAAGATCTCCCTTCTTGGGAAGGAAAGTAAGCACAGGCCTGCAACAGCTTAGAGGGAGCTTTCCCCTAGCCACACTGTCATTAAGAACCTCCAACAAATCTTCAGCCAACACAAACCAGTATGACTTATAAAATTCTGGTGCTCTACCATTTCCCATGCTTGACAATGCCTCCTGCAGTTCTTGCAGAGTTAAGGTACGCTCAAGATAACATTGTCTTGCTCTGAAACCTCTGGCAAGTTACTGAGAAACTCTTGTTTTGCCACAAAGTCTTCTCTAAACTCGCTGACATACAGCTTTGAAAAAAAATCCACAGCTCTCTTTCGCAATTCAGTGGGTTCAGTCAGTTCTTTCCCATCGTCAGATCGAATACAGTGAATTAGGCGATTTTGTCTATTTTTCTTCTCCAAGCTGA
The DNA here is from genome assembly GCF_013358895.1 of Oreochromis aureus. Classification (NCBI taxonomy): domain Eukaryota; kingdom Metazoa; phylum Chordata; class Actinopteri; order Cichliformes; family Cichlidae; genus Oreochromis; species Oreochromis aureus. The sequence goes on from NC_052950.1 coordinate 11,857,729, forward strand.
AGAAAAATTTAGAGGATCATCCATTTCAGCAATATTTTGAAAACGTGAACGGACCAGAGCTCCCTGTGCTCTGAGCCCTAGCAGATCAGCCAAAACAGTGTTTTTAATTTTGAGTGCCTGAAAGTGGCCTCAGTCTCCTGTGGGCTCACTCAAATTTCGAAGATCCACTATTTTAGTCTCTAATTTTTTAATATATTGTACCATCTCTCTTGTGACATTATGTGTGTATTGAATACAGAACTGCTGAATTTTTATTTTACCAATATCCCACCATTGCTGCAAGGAAGTATACTGATATTTCATAGTTCTCTATTGATTCCAAAAAAGAAAAATCCATTAATAACAGCCACCATTTAATAAAACCGTACTAAAATGCCAGTATGCACTCTTAGGTTTTAGTCTATTTATAAACACATTTGCTGCAGTCATAACTATGATCAGAAAAGCCCACTGGACACAAGTTGCTTGATCTAAATATTTGAAAATGATGACCATAACAATAAAACCAGAGTGGAGAAATGTAATTGCCCTTACAGTGAGTCATTGAAAAATGCTGTGTTTTACCATGTTTAGAAGGCCACACATCAACCAAATTATAAGTCTCAATAACGTGTTTAAATATCCTCCTTGAATGCACATGTGGTGCCAAGTGATTCCTATCTAAATCATCAATTGTACAATTAATGTCACCTCCTAAAATCAAATGATCCATTGACGTACAACTTGACAGCATACTACTAACTTTTCTAAGAAACACATTGATCACGTGGAGACACTGGAGCATACACAATTAACAATGTCAACTTCAAATTTTCATACGTAACAATGACCTTTAACAACCTCCCAGGCACAATATCATCTATGTCAATAGAAAGTGGAAGAATGTTTCTTAAGATAAGAATTGCTACTCCTGAACTCAGTGAGGTTTAATGACTCAGAACACTATTTCCATCCCATTCCTTCTTCCAGTCAACTTCAATATCAATATTACTATGAGTTTCTTGAGCAAACGCTATGTCAATACATTTAGATTTTAGAAGTTCAAAATACATCGCCCTCTTTCTCATATCCCTTGCACCATTAAGGTTCAAGGATGAGATTTTAAAGCTACTCATGAGTGCATAGAAACCAAAAAAAGAGCCATAAAAATCGACTATACAGCATATTATCTGCTGTTTTTTTTCCTTTAGGAACCACATTAAACTTGAGCTCTAATTTTTTGCATCAGTTTTCGCAGTCTATACACTTCAGTGTCCTTTAAGCCATCAGGAGTCCTTTGTCTTATTTACCATTTAGCTGAATCAAGAAACAACTTTCTATCAGGGAAGAAATCCTGTACAACTACATCTCATTTCCTTTTAGTTACTTCCAAAAACTTGTAATCTGTTCAAGACTGTACCCATTACTTCTCTGGCCATCAGGAATAGAAGAATCCGATAAAGCGTCCGACTCACTCTCTCTTCCACCTTTTTCTTTCACCTGTAACTTTTTGGTTTTACCCTTTAGAATCTTTAGCTTTCCTTTTAGCATTTGGTACCTTAAAAATACTTTCATTATCCCTGAACAAATTCCCTTCACTATGGGCCATTTCATCCACATCCATTCGCTGCTGCACTCCTTCTTGTGTAGTTTGGCCAACTTCCTCACACACTTCAGCAGAAGTAGAAGTAGAGGCAACCTCACTGTTTTCTTGGCTGCTAAGCATTCCATACCTTGAAACCTTGGACTTCTTTTCCTCTCCCACAGTAACAGCTGGAGCCCTTTTCTCTGTGTTACCTCTGGGAAACACCTTTTCCTTCTTTATCTGCTAAAACTCCTGCCAAGTTTTCTGCTGAAGTGCCCTCCTCTCCGTTTTCAGCACCCTGCACAATTTCGTTGTTTTGTTTCTGCAATATTTAATCCTTCCCATTATTCTCAGCAATTATTTTGGGGGTTGGGGGGTTATATTTTTGTTTTTTCCTCAACAGCCACTTTCTCTCAGACCCAGTTTTCAATGAGCCCTGGGATCCCTCTGACACCAACCTTGTTGTTGAAATCAGAAATAAACTGAGGGTCACACAAACAGATTGTGTTCATGCGTTTTATTTACATTTGCAAAGAGTTCAAAACAGTAAAGACAGCATGACAGCAGTCTGCATGCTTTACTTTTTTTTTTTTTTTTTTTTTGAAAGAGCAACTTAAGCCGGGAATATTTACAGAGAGAAGGTATCTACCTCCCATGGTTAGTTTTACTGCGGCTGTAAATCTAACCACACCTATCAGCACCATCTGAGGATGGCGCTCACACAACATTTTGTTCCACTGACTAAATGCGACCCTACAGATGTAAGACTGAACAGTTCACTTCTGGGAAGACAGCACTGGTTTGAGGAATGACATTTTTGTAATACCATCTCTGTACTCAGAGTATGATGGTCATGTCCAGCTGTTGAACATCAAAATAAAAAGAAATATCCAAAGATGTAAAGTTTCCACTAATTTTTAAACACTGCAGTGAATTAAATGATATTTTAAGGTGGAGTTTGTCCTGCAGAAACTTTAGTTGATGTGTTGTGATGTGACTCTGCTCATCTGACAGATTTCTGTCTCTGGATTGTTGGAGCGTCTTGATCTGAACCAGCTGATGGAAAAACAAAGAATCAAATGAGAAAAAGTTTTTAACTACAGAGCAGTGTAGCTTCAAATGAGTGTGTCATAGAAACATTTGTCTCACCACTCAAAGATCCCCAGTGTGCTCACGAGCGTTATGATTCCCATAATCTTCACTATAGTGTAGACACCAACCAGTTTTTCAGCTGTAATGCAACAAGATTTTAGAGCGATGAAAAATATATGAAATTATATGTTTAACAGAAAATGAGAGACGTTAAGATGAATCAAATGCAAGAGCATCGTAACAGTGTAAAAAGCTTTTGCAGGAGCATATTTTTGTTTTTAAAATTTCAAGGCTGAAAAATCACACTTTGAAAGATGAAGAATAATCTTTATAAAACAAAATTCTGTCGTACTTGAAACACTGAGAGTCTCTTCTGTCTCTGCTGTCTTGGTGTCTTTTCCTTGGTTCACAGGATATCTGGCAGAGCAGCTGATCTTCTTTCCATCATGTGTGTCTGACAGAGTGATGGTCTGCTGGATTTTAGTTGTAAAGCTTCCATCTGTGTTTTCCTCTATTTTGTTGTGAGAGTCTTGTTGGAGATTCCAGGTGAGTTGAGGAGGGGAGTGTGGACAGGGAGTGAGAGCTGAGCAGGTTATAGTGACAGACTCCTTCTCCTTCAGATCACCTGAGATTGTAATATTGGGCCTCCAAGGAGAATCTGTGGTTTTACATCACAAACATATTATCTGCTAAAGAACACAACAAATTAAGTTTGAACGATTTTGGATTCTCAGATTTACTGACATAAACTTGATAACAGTATAAAAAATACAAACTCATTTCTAAAACAGCTGAGATTTGCTGTGTCATTCACAAATCAGTTAAACATATAACTAACTGAAGATTTTACAAAATTAACATACAAAGGTTGAAAATGAGACGGTTTCCTCGTGGCTGCGTGCTGCGGGGCTAGGGAGGGTCTGTGCTGACGGACGTGGGTTACTGACCTGGTAGCCTGGCTGCCCCTGGGTGGGTCCGGGATGGGCGTGAGGTTCTGGGGCGCTCCGTCTCTGGGCTGGGGCCCTGGCCGGGCCTCAGGGCTTGGGTCCTGGTTGGTGTGTTGCCGAGGTTGTGGGCGGGTGGGTGTATGGGGCCCGGCCCTGGCGCAGGGTGCCGCCGGTGCATCAAGCCACCTGGGGGCTCTTCAACTGGTGGGGAGGTTGTCACATCTTGCAGGAGCTTTCCTCTCTTCAGGAACTCTCTCTGCAGGAGGGGAGATACAGGAGAGGTGGAGGAAGATCTCAGCCTGGGCGTCTATTGTCTTGTGTAGTCTGGAAGATGAGTGGATGATGGGGTGGGTGCAGTTTTCTCTGTGGTGGGGTCAGGTGAACTGTCCCGGGCTCTGTGGGGCCGGGCGGCGCTGCTGCACTGGGCCCCGGTCCGGATGGGCCTGGGCCCCCTTTCCCTGGCGGGTTGCACAGCATGGGGTGCCTACTGGGGTCAGCGGGGAGCTGGCCCCAGGAGGGGTCACTGCCCTCCTTCCTTCCCTCCCCATCTCCAGCGGCCTCCCTCTTCCCGCTCCACCACAATCACCCACACATGCAGGGCCTTGGGGTAGGGGTGTGTCACCAGGGTGCAGAGGAGACATCCCCCCTCTGTCCCCTTCTGGCTGCCTCTGCCTCAATTTTATCCCACAACTTAGACATTCACATTACTCACACTCTCATTACACATACATATAGGATCTTGGGGGTGGGCACGCTACATGGATTCCAAACTACCATCAGGGTGTACACCTCACCCCTAGCGTCGTTGCCCACCTCTCAATTTTAAATACATGTAGACATTGAGGGCTAGCAGGAGGGGCTATACGCTTACCTGTTGCTCTGGCAGGTGGCTCCATGCCCTCCTGGGTTTTAAATGCACCTTAGAACACACATACATCAACAGTACATATGAGCGGGTGGAGGGAGGTTTGGAGTCTTCCTACACCCCCGTTCTCTGCGGCCTGCTGGAGCGGGGGGGCTAGGAGGAGGAGTTGGCCGTCCGACTGGGGTCTGGTGTATGGGGCCTCCCTGCTGCTGCGGAGTCGGGGCGGTCTGCTTCTCCCCACCGCAGGGAAAAGGGTTACACCACCTGGGTCTGGGTGCAATTTCCTCCTCCAGGGGCAAGGGTACCCAGACCCGGTTCTTAGAGTACGCTTGGGGAGAGTGATTGTGTGTACAGCGTCTCTCTATGTCTGTCTCCACGTTGGGTGAGTGTTGAGCAATTGTATATGAGAGCATGAGCGTGGGAATAGATGTTTGTATCTGTGTGTGCCTGTTTGTCTGTGTCTATATGTCAGGTTGGGTATCAGACGCCACCTCTCTGGGGACATCTCAGGCCCTCCAAGGTTTGGAGGCCCATCTCCCCCCACCACTTCCCCTGCCGGTGGCGGACGCCCTCAGACATCGGTGCGTTGGTGGTTCTCTGTGTCCGGGGGTGGGCGCCCAGGTACCCACCGGCTCACTCCTTGGCGGCTGCTTATTGGGGCCTGGAGCCTGGGGCTCGCTCGGGCCACTTTGGGGATGGGGTGCCCTCGGCCTCACGGCCCGGGGCTCGGCCACTCAGGCACAGCTGGCTGCCGGCGGAGCTCACGGGCACGCCACTGCAACCCCCTGGCTTCTGCTCCGCGGCTGCTGAGTGACCCCTCATCTGGGACTCTCCTCAGCTCTTTCTGGGATAGTGGCGCGCTGCCCTCTGTTGGTCTTCCTTGGTCTCTTGTGTTCTGGGGGCCTCTGGATGTCTGGAGTCTTGATCTCCTCCATACCTGCTTCATGCCCTGGAGGTCGGGGCAGTGGCCCCCACACCCTCTAGCAGATCGTTACATGAAGGAACCTTTTTAAAAAAAGCGCGTCATGCTCACAGGTGCACACACGGGTGATCACACACACAAACTACACCCTTTTTGGCTCCTACCTCAAAGCACACTGTGCGCTGTCGATCTCACGTGCTGCACAATAATGTTTAATATTTAGTATTTACTGTCATATTCCCATATATCATTGTGATCTTGTTTATTACTCTCGTTTTCTTCTGCTTGCTTTCTTTTTCTTTTCTCAACAGGTGATCCAGGTGATCGATATATGTATTTTTGTCTGCTTATTCTGTTGGTTTTTGTTTTTTGCCCTTTTTCCCCGTCCCTCTTCTCAGGTTTTTTTCTTTCCTTCTTTCTTTCTCCACGTTCTCTCCTCCAGTCAAGTCTGTCCCGTATTCAGCAAGTGAAAATAAAATAAACAATAAAAGTTGAATCAAATGGACCATTACGGCAAGGCTGGGATGGTCCATTTGAAAGTAAATCCGTTGGGCATCTTTCTTCGCCTTTAGACAATAATTCTGATGGCAAAAGAACCAAACGGGACAGGTTAAAAAAAAAAAAAAAAAAAAAAAAAAAAAAAAAAAATGAGACTTTTCTTTTCTTTTTTTAAATATTGAAACATTTGAAGCCAGTCTATTAAAAGTTGGGACACAAATAACATTCACTAGCTGGGACTACATCCTCAGTAACGATGAGCAATGAAGGGTGAGGGACTATGAACTGGAACTGCGGTTAGGGAAAGGCCTCCAAGGGGACTGGCAATGGCTCCCGGACCGGGCAGATCCCCATCTACTAATGAGAAGTGAATGAAGGAAAAGGAGAAGAGGAAAAGAGAAGGAAAATGTTGGGGTGTGGGGGTTATCGGTAAAGGAGGCATATGTAGCCTGAGGCCGGAAGGGCGTGAATGAGGAGTGGTCCCACTCCTGAGTTTCAGATGATATCTCCACTAAAATGTGAGTGTTCTCAAAAACATTTGTAATCTACTGAGGTTAAATCTTTCAGAATTAAATATGACGAGGGATTCCTCACTCTGTGAATGACTGCAGATAATTAAATAATTTTACAAAGATATTGTATTAAACTTAATATCACAAAGCATGTGGAGATTTTGTGCTTCATAACCTTTTTAACATCACAGAATCTGTAGACAGAGCATGTGTACACAACAAAGCATGCTGAAACCCAGCTGTGATAAGAATGACTGGCCAAACCGCCACACTGTTAGCACTTTAATTACATTTGAACAGACATCATTCTGTGGTGGAAATCACTGCATGAGCTCAAAAACTCTTTTGTTAGTGTTCAAAACCATTGCTATTTTTTTCTGTATCCAAAATGTGAAGATAAAACTTTACCATGAAAAGATTTAAAGATATTTCAATTGATTACCCTCAATCAATGCTGCCAATCAATTTAAATTAATAAATCATTTTCAATATGTGATTAACTGATTTTAAAAACAAGAAGAAACATCTTCATTTTTTTAGTTAAAAAAGTCCAGGTGGTAAATTTGCACTTAAAGATATTCAGTGTATAAAAAAACCAATGAAAATATGAGAAACGAGCTCTAAACTCTTGAGGAAACTTTTGTCTCAAGGATGAATACAGAAAATTTGGTTTAAAATATCTCACGGTCTCACATATTTTTGTATGAGCCTTAGAAATAAGCAGCAATGTGGTTTTAATGATCCTGTCTCCACATTTTCACCTTTAAAAAAAAAACACAATCACATTTATCAGTTTTATTCTATGATATGCTGTTTCGTAAATGATTTCGTAATCCTTTAGCTTTTTTCTTATATTTCAGCAATTGTTGGAGGTATTTTGGAAATTAGTTTTTGCAATAGTGAAAATCAGGAAAATAATTGTGACAGTATTGTTACTTTTAGCTTCAACAGATACTACTGATAATGATTTAAGTAATAAAGAGCGAGTTTCAGAGGGATTGATGTAATTTTACTACATAAACAGAGTAAAAACTTCAGACTTTCTTTACCTCTGACTGTTATTTGAAGAGGATCACACCCAGCTGTTGCCTTGAATGTTTCTGTCTCTACTCTGAAGAAGTATGTGTCTGTGTAGTTTGTGGTTAAATTAGAAAACAGAGTGGTGCAGTCTCTCTGACTCAGGTTCCCAGTAATACTCATTGGATAGATGCTAACTGCTCCACTACTGTTGAAGATCACATTGTTTGGATAGCTGCCAAATTCAGGTTGATTTTTAATCCACACTCCAAAGATTTTTCTTGTGCTGTTAAATTTCTGTTCGTCTTTGAGTCTGAAGCTACATGGGATTTGCAAACAAGATCCACTCAGTGCTTCCAGCTTCTTTGGTGCAGTTATGGAGAGGTCTGCTTCACCAGTACAACCAGCCAAAGCACCTGTAAATACAATGTAATGATTAATCCACTCACACATTGTATGTGTCTGTATATTTTGATATTCTATAGATGACAGGAACATTTCCACCACCAGCTGCTGTGTGGATGTATGATGCAATTCTTCACAATCAGAGTTTTAATAACTGTCTACTGTAGTGCATGAAATTGCCACCAAAGTGCTGTTTTTCCTCTGTTGTTAACATTTCCTACCTAAAGCATTTCAATTTAAAGGCACATCACAATTCACAATATAAAATAACTCCAACAATATCTTTGGAATCTTGAAGACCTCACCTGATACAAACAGGACAATCAGTAACACGTCGACTGTCATAACGTTCACAGCCGGAGATCGATTGCCTGGATTTACCCCCACACACAAATAAATAAAAATCAGTCAATATCAGTTTAATTCATTTCACACACGAGCTGCACAATAAAAACAACCCCTGTGCAGCCACACATTTCTTTTCTTTTCCTATAGTGCTTTGCTTTGAAACTAGTTAAAATATAAAGATTATAATAACATAAAGGTGCATATTTAAAAGTAGAACACCAGTAAATAAGATTACTTTATATGTAGCTGTCAGTGCAGTAAAACAAAGATAAAAAAAAAACATTTAGTGCAGAAAGTTATTGAATATAAGCCATATATAATGTAAGATATAATATATTATTTTAAGCAATAAAATGTTTCCTTACCAAACAAGCCCAGGTGTAGTTTTATCATTTTGCAGTTTTAGCAGAATTACAGTGAACTGTGTCGCCCGGCCGATGTTAGAAAGAAGGAAGTACAGAAAGAGAACATGCTGTTTAAGAAGGTGCAATAAGGTCAGTTTGGTGGTCAGAAACTGCCAACGATGCCCTGAGAAAATTTCTGAAGAAAAATAAAGTGAATTCTTCTCCTGTGATAAAGGAAGTTGGACATTACATCTTTGAAGTGTCAGATTAGCTTTACTATCAAAGACCTTTTGACTAATTTGCATTATTCCAGGTGTGCACATTTTTACAAAATATATTCAATAACTCACATTAAATTATGCTGGAATACCAGTTATTAGGTACACAGGTATAGTGAAGCTGTCTAAACTCAAATATTGCTGAAAGAATGAGTGACTAAAATTCTGATTTACTGAAACAAAAACTGACATGTTTTTACTGAAAAATATGTTGTTACAAATTTTGTATTCCAAATGTATTCATTTGGTGTAAATGTCAGTTACACTCTGTCTAACTAGAGCCCATATTTTTGAGTGCAAGTTTCATTTTTCATGAAAAAGGTCACATATTAGAAATGAAAAGATCCATGATCTGTTGTGATTGACTTCTGTTAGTTCAAATTTAGTAGGTCAAATATGTCAAAGTTTTTATTACACAACAAACTAGCAAGCAACATCACTGAATGCCCAATGCTGTCCAAACACAGGCAGACAGAGGAGTGTCGGCATGACCGTGGCCAAACATGCTAAATGCCAGCTTCAAATGTCAGTCTAATGGGTCATGAAGCCCAAAGAATAAAACCACAAGTAATTAAATGAAAAAAAAAAAACAGAATGAATGCAAAACAGTATAAACATTATGATTCATGTGCAAATGAGACATATTGCCTCATTATTTAATAACAAATTTACCTAACAAAAGATCTGGAGTTTATTCCAAGTGTTGAACTTGGAATAAACTCCTGTACACTGGAATTTGCAATATGAGGTCCAAAGAGATGTCGATGAAAGTTAAGGACTCATCATTATGCTAATTGATGAAAATAAACCAATAAGAGAAACGTAAACACACTGAACTCTGCACAGGGCCACCATTTTGATGAGTGTGTCCATGTCCCAATAACAACTGCTTGTGTTTGTCAAGTTGTATATCTGTATCTAAAGCACTGGTGGCCAACCAGCCAGAGACCAAGAGCCATATTTTTAATGTGTTACCGCAAATAGCCACATCATACACATGGGCACACATGAACATCACCCATCCCTTCCTCTCACACACAGACACACACACACACACACACCTCTGCTCAGCCAGATTTATTGTAAACATCACACACCAACATGATAATGACAGAAATTGACTCCCACAGTACTAAAACCACAGGCCAGCCATTTTCAACAATGAACATTGTGTGCACTGTCTCACACACACAAACTCTCAGGTCAACCAGGTCCACAAACAAAAATATAATAATCTACAATAGCGTTTTCTTTTACTATGCATGTTGCTTAGTGGGACTTTTGGCATTCGTTGCCTTTAACAATCCTCTTAAAATCTGGCTTGTATTCCATAGTTCCCACTCGAAGAAATTCTTCACATGGGTGTCAGTCAGAACAGATCAATGCATGGATTTCTCATTTTTTAGGGTAGAAAACACAGACTTGCAGATGTATGTTGACCCAAACATTGACAGTATCTTAAGCGCAGCGTGTTTGACGATGAGGTATTTTTCCATTGGCACATTTTTCCTGAACTCAATGGTCCCTTCCATAAAGCAGGTTTCAGTTGGTACTCCTGGCTCCCCTGATCTAAAGGATAAAAGTCACTCTTCCAAGGATGCCAATGTTCATATTTAGGACAAAGAAGACAGATGGTTTAAAAGAGAAGTGAAAGAAGCCATCTCTGTCCACTTTGAACAGAAGAGGTGGTTTAGACACCAACTGTCTGTCACCTACAATCCAGTTTTGAGATCCCTTCCCAGACGCCTTAATGCCCACTAGGTCACATGATATGGTGAGGCAAGGTCCTCACAATGATTTCACCTGATACCTCTGCTGATAATGACCCACACCCTTTTTCAAACCTTGGTGCATGTGGTGAGGCACATGATCAACAGTGGGTCAATAACTCTCTTAAGCAACAACTCACACTAGGGTTCAAATACCTGGCACTCTGCACCATTTGGTTTTAGGACAAAGGAGCATCTCAGATAAAAATTATTCAAGAAACTTTAAGGTGTCCAGTCGCTTTCTTTCCAAGCTCCTTAGATTATCATGACTTGGATAACGGATAACCTACACAGATGTCTCAGCTTTCAAGTGTTGTGCGTTTTTCTGATCTTGATCATGTTTGTGATCCTTCATTCCCGTTTGTATTTTATCTTTTTTAATTATTTTCATACACTATTTTACAAAAATGAATACTTTGACATTTCATATCTGTGCTCTTGGGTAACAAACCTTACATCTCAAAACTTTAAATACAGTGACGTTCCCATTCTGCTACTTTATGTTTTCTTTTGGGGTGCTCATTTCAACAGTACATTCTACTAAAACAGCAATTATATTTGTGTGCATTGTTTTCCAATGGCCACACAATACAGAAAACTACAGTACACCTAAACAGCACTGAAAATTACACCGAACTGCACAGAACAGTGCAACATGAATGATATCAGAATCCACAAAGGTACTGCGAAACAAACCTAGGCCTACTATGTGCAATAGTAAACTGCAAAATGCTCTAAAAGCAGTGATAGAAAAAGACTGCCCAAGGACAAAGGAGATTTGCACCCTCTCGTCCAAATATGGTTAATTATGACTTAAAAACAAAATAAAACAAAAAAACAAGAAAAGAATGGTGAGCAGAACACGAATGTGGACAGCAGAAAGTTCTTCCCCAGTGAAGCATACAAAGTTGTCAAACTAAAATTAAAAGAATTTAAACAAAATTGTACAAGAAATATGTGACCTGGCCTCTTTTGGGGTTGCCTCTGGTTCTCTGGGACTCTCGCCCTTTGGCTGTGGGTGCTCTATCTGCAGCTGGGATAGATGTGCAGTTGTTGCCAAGATGTGCGGTCTCAGGTCTTCGGTATTGTTGGGGACTGCAGATGGCTTGGATCTTCTGGATCCATCTCTGTCTGCCCCTCTTGGGGGGCATTATTTTCAAGTATATTTCATTTGTTATGTATTCATCCATTTTCATATTTTTATGTTCCAGATAATGTGTGTTTATTTTGTATTTATTTTGTCCTTTGTTTTGTCGTACAGGTACAACACAGGTTCGTTGCGGTTTTCTATTTGTGCTCGAACCTTTTTATTTTATTTTCTCCCCCTTTCCTTTTTTTCTGCCTCTCAGCTTAGACATTGTCTTATAAAACATCATATAATAACCGAAATAACATTAATAGAAATGAATAAAAAAAACATCACAACAAGAGGACACAAGGACATGACTTAAAATAAGTAAATTCATGAATAAATTCAATTGTCTTGACATCCACATGGGTCTTGCACAGGCCCAAATGTGACTGATGGAGGTATTTTGAGGAACCCTGAATTCATAAATCTAAAGGTGCCCAAAAGTTAATTGTTTAGTTCTGATTTTAGTAGTTTATTTCTATGGACTTAATGCATACATATTATTAAAATTTGGACTATCATGGTTGTAGTAATGTATAGCAACTCGAAATGCTCCCAAAAATTGCACTACAGCATGTAAAAATATAAAGATAAGCTCTGGCAGACTTGGTTCTATCGTTAAATATTTAACCTTTATGGTTAAAAGGTTAAATACTATAAAAAGAACCATTAGCCAGAGTCCCGGGCCACATTAATATACAGAAGAAGAAAACAGTTGTAGAGAGCTATGTGTCTGTCTTCACACAGTTGGGAAAACCATGTCTGCAGGACCCTGTTGACCAACTTCCTCAATCTACCCAAATCTTTCTGGTTTTACTTCATGAGTCATTTATCAGTGCAGCCACTCAGGCCACAGCAGAAACCCATTTTTGTTATCTTTCATCACATTTGGAGTGACTCCATCAGCACCAAAATAATCACATCTTATGAGAAACTTCACAGTAACACCACAGTACGTACAGTTTGGTTGTTGTGCAGCAAACACCTGAGTCTTGACACCTTTGCTTAGATGGGAAGAATTATTCTTTTATATCTACTATCAGTGAATATCATAAAATATCCCAAATTTACATGATTTTACTTGTTAAATTGTTAATTAATTCAAATGTATTGTGAGCAACTATAGGTGAGCATGCTAGCTGTGCTTTGAGCTGCATAATACACCAGTACAAGGGCTACTGGCAACACTGTGCAAAGCACCACTTTGTGTACAAACAAAAAGAAAATTATTTTAAACATTCGTGTTTACATTTTCTGTGACCTCTTTCATGTGTGTGTATGGTCTAAGTCACAGGTGTCGAACTCCAGGCCTCGAGGGCCGGTGTCCTGCAGGTTTTAGATGTGTCCTTGATCCAACATTGCTGATTTAAATGGCTAAATTACCTCCTCGAAGTTCTCCAGAAGCCTGGTAATGAACTAATCGTGTGATTCAGGAGTGTTGACCCAGGGTGAGATCTAAAACCTGCAGGACACCGCCCCCGAAGCCTGGAGTTTGACACCCTGGTCTAAGTCAATTCTTTCACTTTCATTAATATAGCACACCAAAGTCTCTTTCCAGGTTCTAAAACCTGAATCACAAAACACAAAATAAAAATTTAATCCTTGAGAATGAAAAAGAAATCACGCAAGGAAATCATGCTGAATCTTAAATTTGTACCAGTAACTCTTGTCCTCTCAGGTTAAGCAGTGATTTGGCATACACACTGTTTGTGAATAAGGCCCTGTGTGAGTGATGGGTGTAGAGTCTTTCTGTCACTGACTGCTGAAGATATTGCTAAGTGTGATACATTAGTCACAAAACAACTAACAGGTCTCAGGATCATCAGCAGTCTGTGTTAACTTGTAGAAGGTGATAGTGGCAGTTGGCCTGGTTCCACCTGTAGCTCCCATTCCCAAATGCTGATTGGTCATCCAATGACCTGCCTCACACTAAGTACTGACTTTTACTGCCATCACTCAACCAGGTTAATTATCCAATCATATTCCACCCCAGCAGTCCTGCAAACAAAACAATATAATCTAAAAACAATTGAATGCAATCCAAACACCTAAACAGCTAAAAACAAGAAGCACCCTGAGAGCACAAACCTCCAACAAGGCAGCTCTCCCTATGGGCAGTATTTACTTTAAAGAGAATGATGTTGCATTTTTCTTTACTGAATATTGATTTTATTTATTTATTTACTTTTTGTTCTCTTTAAACATACTTTTGCAGTGCAGTAAAATAACGTTTGAAATTCAGGTTTTGGTTATTTGCCTTGTTGAAACACATGTTTAAACACGACATAATTTTGATTACAAATACTTTGTTTTGTGGGTAGCATAACATAAGCAGCAAGGAAAGTGATAGGAAGACGGCATCAGCAGACAAGAAACGGGAATAAAACCATTCCTCCACTTAACAAATTCATTTACCAACTAAACGATTTGAAAAGTCAATCTCTTCACACAATCCAACTCATGAGGTTATTTTAAAGGAAATAAACAAATTTACAAAAAAGAAACACCCCTTCATCAGTGACATCAAACCCTATATAAACAGGAAGTACTGGGTTGGCCCCTCCCACACACCTGGATTTACATACAGGACCTGCACAAAGGAACACACAATGGTAAGTATAACCAAACTACATAAACTAATGAAAGATTCAAACCAACTAATGATTAAGTGACATTTGGCTTTAAAAACATTTGCACAGATGTAATGAAGGTAACCAACTCACCTCACCACTCAGTTGGACACTCGCCGGCCACCCTCCCTGTGTTACTCCGTCCTGCAACTAAGCCTCTCCCTCAGTCATGACTCACCTTTTTGGTAGCCGTTCTCTGCTCGGTATTAACCTCCTCTGTTTTCAGTTGCTTCCACACCTGACACTCTTGCTTCAGTTTCACGTTCTCATTCCCTAAATTAAATAAAGTTTTCTTTTCTTATAATCTGGTTAATCTGTTTTCTCATCCACGTCACGTATCATTCACTCAGTGTCTTGATAGAAGCATTTGTTTGACCACCCTAATATGACCCTTTCAATGTCACAAGAGTGTCTTAATCATGGCAATGAAACCAGAGGAGAAACCAAAAGCCTTCAAAGTATTCCAAAGATATTGGTGCTCCACCCGATCAGATGCCTTTTCTTGGTCGAGACCAAAGTTTAAGCCCAATAAATTAGAGATGTCCAAATAATCCTGTTATATTATCGCTTATTGACTTTCCAGGAATACAATAGGATTGATCAACATGTACAACCTGATCAATCACTTTTCTTAACCTACATGCCGGTACTTTTGAGAAGATCTTATAGTCAGCACATAAGAGAGTGAAAGGTCTCCAATTCTTTATTTCATAAAGATCTCCCTTCTTGGGAAGGAAAGTAAGCACAGGCCTGCAACAGCTTAGAGGGAGCTTTCCCCTAGCCACACTGTCATTAAGAACCTCCAACAAATCTTCAGCCAACACAAACCAGTATGACTTATAAAATTCTGGTGCTCTACCATTTCCCATGCTTGACAATGCCTCCTGCAGTTCTTGCAGAGTTAAGGTACGCTCCAAGATAACATTGTCTTGCTCTGAAACCTCTGGCAAGTTACTGAGAAACTCTTGTTTTGCCACAAAGTCTTCTCTAAACTCGCTGACATACAGCTTTGAAAAAAAATCCACAGCTCTCTTTCGCAATTCAGTGGGTTCAGTCAGTTCTTTCCCATCGTCAGATCGAATACAGTGAATTAGGCGATTTTGTCTATTTTTCTTCTCCAAGCTGAAGAAAAATTTAGAGGGATCATCCATTTCAGCAATATTTTGAAAACGTGAACGGACCAGAGCTCCCTGTGCTCTGAGCCCTAGCAGATCAGCCAAAACAGTGTTTTTAATTTTGAGTGCCTGAAAGTGGCCTCAGTCTCCTGTGGGCTCACTCAAATTTCGAAGATCCACTATTTTAGTCTCTAATTTTTTAATATATTGTACCATCTCTCTTGTGACATTATGTGTGTATTGAATACAGAACTGCTGAATTTTTATTTTACCAATATCCCACCATTGCTGCAAGGAAGTATACTGATATTTCATAGTTCTCTATTGATTCCAAAAAAAGAAAAATCCATTAATAACAGCCACCATTTAATAAAACCGTACTAAAATGCCAGTATGCACTCTTAGGTTTTAGTCTATTTATAAACACATTTGCTGCAGTCATAACTATGATCAGAAAAGCCCACTGGACACAAGTTGCTTGATCTAAATATTTGAAAATGATGACCATAACAATAAAACCAGAGTGGAGAAATGTAATTGCCCTTACAGTGAGTCATTGAAAAATGCTGTGTTTTACCATGTTTAGAAGGCCACACATCAACCAAATTATAAGTCTCAATAACGTGTTTAAATATCCTCCTTGAATGCACATGTGGTGCCAAGTGATTCCTATCTAAATCATCAATTGTACAATTAATGTCACCTCCTAAAATCAAATGATCCATTGACGTACAACTTGACAGCATACTCGCTAACTTTTCTAAGAAACACATTGATCACGTGGAGACACTGGAGCATACACAATTAACAATGTCAACTTCAAATTTTCATACGTAACAATGACCTTTAACAACCTCCCAGGCACAATATCATCTATGTCAATAGAAAGTGGAAGAATGTTTCTTAAGATAAGAATTGCTACTCCTGAACTCAGTGAGGTTTAATGACTCAGAACACTATTTCCATCCCATTCCTTCTTCCAGTCAACTTCAATATCAATATTACTATGAGTTTCTTGAGCAAACGCTATGTCAATACATTTAGATTTTAGAAGTTCAAAATACATCGCCTCTTTCTCATATCCCTTGCACCATTAAGGTTCAAGGATGAGATTTTAAAGCTACTCATGAGTGCATAGAAACCAAAAAAAGAGCCATAAAAATCGACTATACAGCATATTATCTGCTGTCTTTTTTCCTTTAGGAACCACATTAAACTTGAGCTCTAATTTTTGCATCAGTTTTCGCAGTCTATACACTTCAGTGTCCTTTAAGCCATCAGGAGTCCTTTGTCTTATTTACCATTTAGCTGAATCAAGAAACAACTTTCTATCAGGGAAGAAATCCTGTACAACTACATCTCATTTCCTTTTAGTTACTTCCAAAAACTTGTAATCTGTTCAAGACTGTACCCATTACTTCTCTGGCCATCAGGAATAGAAGAATCCGATAAAGCGTCCGACTCACTCTCTCTTCCACCTTTTCTTTCACCTGTAACTTTTTGGTTTTACCCTTTAGAATCTTTAGCTTTCCTTTTAGCATTTGGTACCTTAAAAATACTTTCATCATCCCTGAACAAATTCCCTTCACTATGGGCCATTTCATCCACATCCATTCGCTGCTGCACTCCTTCTTGTGTGGTTTGGCCAACTTCCTCACACACTTCAGCAGAAGTAGAAGTAGAGGCAACCTCACTGTTTTCTTGGCTGCTAAGCATTCCATACCTTGAAACCTTGGACTTCTTTTCCTCTCCCACAGTAACAGCTGGAGCCCCTTTCTCTGTGTTACCTCATGGAAACACCTTTTCCTTCTTTATCTGCTAAAACTCCTGCCAAGTTTTCTGCTGAAGTGCCCTCCTCTCCGTTTTCAGCACCCTGCACAATTTCGTTGTTTTGTTTCTGCAATATTTAATCCTTCCCATTATTCTCAGCAATTATTTTGGGGTTGGGGGTTATATTTTTGTTTTTTCCTCAACAGCCACTTTCTCTCAGACCCAGTTTTCAATGAGCCCTGGGATCCTCTGACACCAACCTTGTTGTTGAAATCAGAAATAAACTGAGGGTCACACAAACAGATTGTGTTCATGCGTTTTATTTACATTTGCAAAGAGTTCAAAACAGTAAAGACAGCATGACAGCAGTCTGCATGCTTTACTTTTTTTTTTTTTTGAAAGAGCAACTTAAGCCGGGAATATTTACAGAGAGAAGGTATCTACCTCCCATGGTTAGTTTTACTGCGGCTGTAAATCTAACCACACCTATCAGCACCATCTGAGGATGGCGCTCACACAACATTTTGTTCCACTGACTAAATGCGACCCTACAGATGTAAGACTGAACAGTTCACTTCTGGGAAGACAGCACTGGTTTGAGGAATGACATTTTTGTAATACCATCTCTGTACTCAGAGTATGATGGTCATGTCCAGCTGTTGAACATCAAAATAAAAAGAAATATCCAAAGATGTAAAGTTTCCACTAATTTTTAAACACTGCAGTGAATTAAATGATATTTTAAGGTGGAGTTTGTCCTGCAGAAACTTTAGTTGATGTGTTGTGATGTGACTCTGCTCATCTGACAGATTTCTGTCTCTGGATTGTTGGAGCGTCTTGATCTGAACCAGCTGATGGAAAACAAAGAATCAAATGAGAAAAAGTTTTTAACTACAGAGCAGTGTAGCTTCAAATGAGTGTGTCATAGAAACATTTGTCTCACCACTCAAAGATCCCCAGTGTGCTCACGAGCGTTATGATTCCCATAATCTTCACTATAGTGTAGACACCAACCAGTTTTTCAGCTGTAATGCAACAAGATTTTAGAGCGATGAAAAATATATGAAATTATATGTTTAACAGAAAATGAGAGACGTTAAGATGAATCAAATGCAAGAGCATCGTAACAGTGTAAAAGCTTTTGCAGGAGCATATTTTTGTTTTTAAATTTCAAGGCTGAAAAATCACACTTTGAAAGATGAAGAATAATCTTTATAAAACAAAATTCTGTCGTATTTGAAACACTGAGAGTCTCTTCTGTCTCTGCTGTCTTGGTGTCTTTTCCTTGGTTCACAGGATATCTGGCAGAGCAGCTGATCTTCTTTCCATCATGTGTGTCTGACAGAGTGATGGTCTGCTGGATTTTAGTTGTAAAGCTTCCATCTGTGTTTTCCTCTATTTTGTTGTGAGAGTCTTGTTGGAGATTCCAGGTGAGTTGAGGAGGGAGTGTGGACAGGGAGTGAGAGCTGAGCAGGTTATAGTGACAGACTCCTTCTCCTTCAGATCACCTGAGATTGTAATATTGGGCCTCCAAGGAGAATCTGTGGTTTTACATCACAAACATATTATCTGCTAAAGAACACAACAAATTAAGTTTGAACGATTTTGGATTCTCAGATTTACTGACATAAACTTGATAACAGTATAAAAAAATACAAACTCATTTCTAAAACAGCTGAGATTTGCTGTGTCATTCACAAATCAGTTAAACATATAACTAACTGAAGATTTTACAAAATTAACATACAAAGGTTGAAAATGAGACGGTTTCCTCGTGGCTGCGTGCTGCGGGGCTAGGGGAGGGTCTGTGCTGACGGACGTGGGTTACTGACCTGGTAGCCTGGCTGCCCCTGGGTGGGTCCGGGATGGGCGTGAGGTTCTGGGGGCGCTCCGTCTCTGGGCTGGGGCCCTGGCCGGGCCTCAGGGGCTTGGGTCCTGGTTGGTGTGTTGCCGAGGTTGTGGGCGGGTGGGTGTATGGGGGCCCGGCCCTGGCGCAGGGTGCCGCCGGTGCATCAAGCCACCTGGGGGGCTCTTCAACTGGTGGGGGAGGTTGTCACATCTTGCAGGAGCTTTCCTCTCTTCAGGAACTCTCTCTGCAGGAGGGGGAGATACAGGAGAGGTGGAGGAAGATCTCAGCCTGGGCGTCTATTGTCTTGTGTAGTCTGGAAGATGAGTGGATGATGGGGTGGGTGCAGTTTTTCTCTGTGGTGGGGTCAGGTGAACTGTCCCGGGCTCTGTGGGGCAGGCGGCGCTGCTGCACTGGGCCCCGGTCCGGATGGGCCTGGGCCCCTTTCCCTGGCGGGTTGCACAGCATGGGGGTGCCTACTGGGGTCAGCGGGGAGCTGGCCCCAGGAGGGGTCACTGCCCTCCCTTCCTTCCCTCCCATCTCCAGCGGCCTCCCTCTTCCCGCTCCACCACAATCACCCACACATGCAGGGCCTTGGGGTAGGGGTGTGTCACCAGGGTGCAGAGGAGACATCCCCCCTCTGTCCCCTTCTGGCTGCCTCTGCCTCAATTTTATCCCACAACTTAGACATTCACATTACTCACACTCTCATTACACATACATATAGGATCTTGGGGGTGGGCACGCTACATGGATTCCAAACTACCATCAGGGTGTACACCTCACCCCTAGCGTCGTTGCCCACCTCTCAATTTTAAATACATGTAGACATTGAGGGCTAGCAGGAGGGGCTATACGCTTACCTGTTGCTCTGGCAGGTGGCTCCATGCCCTCCTGGGTTTTAAATGCACCTTAGAACACACATACATCAACAGTACATATGAGCGGGTGGAGGGAGGTTTGGAGTCTTCCTACACCCCCGTTCTCTGCGGCCTGCTGGAGCGGGGGGCTAGGAGGAGGAGTTGGCCGTCCGACTGGGGTCTGGTGTATGGGGCCTCCCTGCTGCTGCGGAGTCGGGCGGTCTGCTTCTCCCCACCGCAGGGAAAAGGGTTACACCACCTGGGTCTGGGTGCAATTTCCTCCTCCAGGGGCAAGGGTACCCAGACCCGGTTCTTAGAGTACGCTTGGGGAGAGTGATTGTGTGTACAGCGTCTCTCTATGTCTGTCTCCACGTTGGGTGAGTGTTGAGCAATTGTATATGAGAGCATGAGCGTGGGAATAGATGTTTGTATCTGTGTGTGCCTGTTTGTCTGTGTCTATATGTCAGGTTGGGTATCAGACGCCACCTCTCTGGGGACATCTCAGGCCCTCCAAGGTTTGGAGGCCCATCTCCCCCACCACTTCCCCTGCCGGTGGCGGACGCCTCAGACATCGGGTGCGTTGGTGGTTCTCTGTGTCCGGGGTGGCGCCCAGGTACCCACCGCTCTCACTCCTTGGCGGCTGCTTATTGGGGCCTGGAGCCTGGGGCTCGCTCGGGCCACTTTGGGATGGGGTGCCCTCGGCCTCACGGCCCGGGCTCGCCACTCAGGCACAGCTGGCTGCCGGCGGAGCTCACGGGCACGTCACTGCAACCCCCTGGCTTCTGCTCCGCGGCTGCTGAGTGACCCCTCATCTGGGACTCTCCTCAGCTCTTTCTGGGATAGCATGCGCGCTGCCCTCTGTTGGTCTTCCTTGGTCTCTTGTGTTCTGGGGGCCTCTGGATGTCTGGAGTCTTGATCTCCTCCATACCTGCTTCATGCCCTGGAGGTCGGGGGAAGTGGCCCACCACACCCTCTAGCAGATCGTTACATGAAGGAACCTTTTAAAAACAAGCGCGTTCATGCTCACAGGTGCACACACGGGTGATCACACACACAAACTACACCCTTTTTGGCTCCTACCTCAAAGCACACTGTGCGCTGTCGATCTCACGTGCTGCACAATAATGTTTAATATTTAGTATTTACTGTCATATTCCCATATATCATTGTGATCTTGTTTATTACTCTCGTTTTCTTCTGCTTGCTTTCTTTTTTTTTTCTCAACAGGTGATCCAGGTGATCGATATATGTATTTTTGTCTGCTTATTCTGTTGGTTTTTGTTTTTGCCCTTTTCCCGTCCCTCTTCTCAGGTTTTTTCTTTCCTTCTTTCTTTCTCCACGTTCTCTCCTCCAGTCAAGTCTGTCCCGTATTCAGCAAGTGAAAATAAAATAAACAATAAAGTTGAATCAAATGGACCATTACGGCAAGGCTGGGATGGTCCATTTGGTAAAGTAAATCCGTTGGGCATCTTTCTTCGCCTTTAGACAATAATTCTGATGGCAAAAGAACCAAACGGGACAGGTTAAAAAAAAGAAAAAAAAAAAGAAAAAAAAAGAAAAAAGAAAATGAGACTTTTTCTTTTCTTTTTTTAAATATTGAAACATTTGAAGCCAGTCTATTAAAAGTTGGGACACAAATAACATTCACTAGCTGGGACTACATCCTCAGTAACGATGAGCAATGAAGGGTGAGGGACTATGAACTGGAACTGCGGTTAGGGAAAGGCCTCCAAGGGGACTGGCAATGGCTCCCGGACCGGGCAGATCCCCATCTACTAATGAGAAGTGAATGAAGGAAAAGGAGAAGAGGAAAAGAGAAGGAAAATGTTGGGGGTGTGGGGGGTTATCGGTAAAGGAGGCATATGTAGCCTGAGGCCGGAAGGGGCGTGAATGAGGAGTGGTCCCACTCCTGAGTTTCAGATGATATCTCCACTAAAATGTGAGTGTTCTCAAAAACATTTGTAATCTACTGAGGTTAAATCTTTCAGAATTAAATATGACGAGGATTCCTCACTCTGTGAATGACTGCAGATAATTAAATAATTTTACAAAGATATTGTATTAAACTTAATATCACAAAGCATGTGGAGATTTTGTGCTTCATAACCTTTTAACATCACAGAATCTGTAGACAGAGCATGTGTACACAACAAAGCATGCTGAAACCCAGCTGTGACAAGAATGACTGGCCAAACCGCCACACTGTTAGCACTTTAATTACATTTGAACAGACATCATTCTGTGGTGGAAATCACTGCATGAGCTCAAAAACTCTTTTGTTAGTGTTCAAAACCATTGCTATTTTTTTCTGTATCCAAAATGTGAAGATAAAACTTTACCATGAAAAGATTTAAAGATATTTCAATTGATTACCCTCAATCAATGCTGCCAATCAATTTAAATTAATAAATCATTTTCAATATGTGATTAACTGATTTTAAAAACAAGAAGAAACATCTTCATTTTTTAGTTAAAAAGTCCAGGTGGTAAATTTGCATAAAGATATTCAGTGTATAAAAAACCAATGAAAATATGAGAAACGAGCTCTAAACTCTTGAGGAAACTTTTGTCTCAAGGATGAATACAGAAAATTTGGTTTAAAATATCTCACGGTCTCACATATTTTTGTATGAGCCTTAGAAATAAGCAGCAATGTGGTTTTAATGATCCTGTCTCCACATTTTCACCTTTAAAAAAAAAAAAAAAACACAATCACATTTATCAGTTTTATTCTATGATATGCTGTTTCGTAAATGATTTCGTAATCCTTTAGCTTTTTTCTTATATTTCAGCAATTGTTGGAGGTATTTTGGAAATTAGTTTTGCAATAGTGAAAATCAGGAAAATAATTGTGACAGTATTGTTACTTTTAGCTTCAACAGATACTACTGATAATGATTTAAGTAATAAAGAGCGAGTTTCAGAGGGATTGATGTAATTTTACTACATAAACAGAGTAAAACTTCAGACTTTCTTTACCTCTGACTGTTATTTGAAGAGGATCACACCCAGCTGTTGCCTTGAATGTTTCTGTCTCTACTCTGAAGAAGTATGTGTCTGTGTAGTTTGTGGTTAAATTAGAAAACAGAGTGGTGCAGTCTCTCTGACTCAGGTTCCCAGTAATACTCATTGGATAGATGCTAACTGCTCCACTACTGTTGAAGATCACATTGTTTGGATAGCTGCCAAATTCAGGTTGATTTTTAATCCACACTCCAAAGATTTTTCTTGTGCTGTTAAATTTCTGTTCGTCTTTGAGTCTGAAGCTACATGGGATTTGCAAACAAGATCCACTCAGTGCTTCCAGCTTCTTTGGTGCAGTTATGGAGAGGTCTGCTTCACCAGTACAACCAGCCAAAGCACCTGTAAATACAATGTAATGATTAATCCACTCACACATTGTATGTGTCTGTATATTTTGATATTCTATAGATGACAGGAACATTTCCACCACCAGCTGCTGTGTGGATGTATGATGCAATTCTTCACAATCAGAGTTTTAATAACTGTCTACTGTAGTGCATGAAATTGCCACCAAAGTGCTGTTTTTCCTCTGTTGTTAACATTTCCTACCTAAAGCATTTCAATTTAAAGGCACATCACAATTCACAATATAAAATAACTCCAACAATATCTTTGGAATCTTGAAGACCTCACCTGATACAAACAGGACAATCAGTAACACGTCGACTGTCATAACGTTCACAGCCGGAGATCGATTGCCTGGATTTACCCCCCACACACAAATAAATAAAAATCAGTCAATATCAGTTTAATTCATTTCACACACGAGCTGCACAATAAAAACAACCCCTGTGCAGCCACACATTTCTTTTTCTTTTCCTATAGTGCTTTGCTTTGAAACTAGTTAAAATATAAAGATTATAATAACATAAAGGTGCATATTTAAAAGTAGAACACCAGTAAATAAGATTACTTTATATGTAGCTGTCAGTGCAGTAAAACAAAGATAAAAAAATAAACATTTAGTGCAGAAAGTTATTGAATATAAGCCATATATAATGTAAGATATAATATATTATTTTAAGCAATAAAATGTTTCCTTACCAAACAAGCCCAGGTGTAGTTTTATCATTTTGCAGTTTTAGCAGAATTACAGTGAACTGTGTCGCCCGGCCGATGTTAGAAAGAAGGAAGTACAGAAAGAGAACATGCTGTTTAAGAAGGTGCAATAAGGTCAGTTTGGTGGTCAGAAACTGCCAACGATGCCCTGAGAAAATTTCTGAAGAAAAATAAAGTGAATTCTTCTCCTGTGATAAAGGAAGTTGGACATTACATCTTTGAAGTGTCAGATTAGCTTTACTATCAAAGACCTTTTGACTAATTTGCATTATTCCAGGTGTGCACATTTTACAAAATATATTCAATAACTCACATTAAATTATGCTGGAATACCAGTTATTAGGTACACAGGTATAGTGAAGCTGTCTAAACTCAAATATTGCTGAAAGAATGAGTGACTAAAATTCTGATTTACTGAAACAAAAAACTGACATGTTTTTACTGAAAAATATGTTGTTACAAATTTTGTATTCCAAATGTATTCATTTGGTGTAAATGTCAGTTACACTCTGTCTAACTAGAGCCCATATTTTTGAGTGCAAGTTTCATTTTTCATGAAAAAGGTCACATATTAGAAATGAAAAAGATCCATGATCTGTTGTGATTGACTTCTGTTAGTTCAAATTTAGTAGGTCAAATATGTCAAAGTTTTTATTACACAACAAACTAGCAAGCAACATCACTGAATGCCCAATGCTGTCCAAACACAGGCAGACAGAGGAGTGTCGGCATGACCGTGGCCAAACATGCTAAATGCCAGCTTCAAATGTCAGTCTAATGGGTCATGAAGCCCAAAGAATAAAACCACAAGTAATTAAATGAAAAAAAAAAAAAACAGAATGAATGCAAAACAGTATAAACATTATGATTCATGTGCAAATGAGACATATTGCCTCATTATTTAATAACAAATTTACCTAAACAAAAGATCTGGAGTTTATTCCAAGTGTTGAACTTGGAATAAACTCCTGTACACTGGAATTTGCAATATGAGGTCCAAAGAGATGTCGATGAAAGTTAAGGACTCATCATTATGCTAATTGATGAAAATAAACCAATAAGAGAAACGTAAACACACTGAACTCTGCACAGGGCCACCATTTTGATGAGTGTGTCCATGTCCCAATAACAACTGCTTGTGTTTGTCAAGTTGTATATCTGTATCTAAAGCACTGGTGGCCAACCAGCCAGAGACCAAGAGCCATATTTTTAATGTGTTACCGCAAATAGCCACATCATACACATGGGCACACATGAACATCACCCATCCCTTCCTCTCACACACAGACACACACACACACACACACTCTGCTCAGCCAGATTTATTGTAAACATCACACACCAACATGATAATGACAGAAATTGACTCCCACAGTACTAAAACCACAGGCCAGCCATTTTCAACAATGAACATTGTGTGCACTGTCTCACACACACAAACTCTCAGGTCAACCAGGTCCACAAACAAAAATATAATAATCTACAATAGCGTTTTTCTTTTTACTATGCATGTTGCTTAGTGGGACTTTTGGCATTCGTTGCCTTTAACAATCCTCTTAAAATCTGGCTTGTATTCCATAGTTCCCACTCAAGAAATTCTTCACATGGGTGTCAGTCAGAACAGATCAATGCATGGATTTCTCATTTTTAGGGTAGAAAACACAGACTTGCAGATGTATGTTGACCCAAACATTGACAGTATCTTAAGCGCAGCGTGTTTGACATTGAGGTATTTTTTCCATTGGCACATTTTTCCTGAACTCAATGGTCCCTTCCCATAAAGCAGGTTTCAGTTGGTACTCCTGGCTCCCCTGATCTAAAGGATAAAAGTCACTCTTCCAAGGATGCCAATGTTCATATTTAGGACAAAGAAGACAGATGGTTTAAAAGAGAAGTGAAAGAAGCCATCTCTGTCCACTTTGAACAGAAGAGGTGGTTTAGACACCAACTGTCTGTCACCTACAATCCAGTTTTGAGATCCCTTCCCAGACGCCTTAATGCCCACTAGGTCACATGATATGGTGAGGCAAGGTCCTCACAATGATTTCACCTGATACCTCTGCTGATAATGACCCACACCCTTTTTCAAACCTTGGTGCATGTGGTGAGGCACATGATCAACAGTGGGTCAATAACTCTCTTAAGCAACAACTCACACTAGGGTTCAAATACCTGGCACTCTGCACCATTTGGTTTTAGGACAAAGGAGCATCTCAGATAAAATTATTCAAGAAACTTTAAGGTGTCCAGTCGCTTTCTTTCCAAGCTCCTTAGATTATCATGACTTGGATAACGGATAACCTACACAGATGTCTCAGCTTTCAAGTGTTGTGCGTTTTCTGATCTTGATCATGTTTGTGATCCTTCATTCCCGTTTGTATTTTATCTTTTTAATTATTTTCATACACTATTTTACAAAAATGAATACTTTGACATTTCATATCTGTGCTCTTGGGTAACAAACCTTACATCTCAAAACTTTAAATACAGTGACGTTCCCATTCTGCTACTTTATGTTTTCTTTTGGGGTGCTCATTTCAACAGTACATTCTACTAAAACAGCAATTATATTTGTGTGCATTGTTTTCCAATGGCCACACAATACAGAAAACTACAGTACACCTAAACAGCACTGAAAATTACACCGAACTGCACAGAACAGTGCAACATGAATGATATCAGAATCCACAAAGGTACTGCGGAAACAAACCTAGGCCTACTATGTGCAATAGTAAACTGCAAAATGCTCTAAAAGCAGTGATAGAAAAAGACTGCCCAAGGACAAAGGAGATTTGCACCTCTCGTCCAAATATGGTTAATTATGACTTAAAAACAAAATAAAACAAAAAAACAAGAAAAGAATGGTGAGCAGAACACGAATGTGGACAGCAGAAAGTTCTTCCCCAGTGAAGCATACAAAGTTGTCAAACTAAAATTAAAAGAATTTAAACAAAATTGTACAAGAAATATGTGACCTGGCCTCTTTTGGGGTTGCCTCTGGTTCTCTGGGACTCTCGCCTTTGGCTGTGGGTGCTCTATCTGCAGCTGGGATAGATGTGCAGTTGTTGCCAAGATGTGCGGTCTCAGGTCTTCGGTATTGTTGGGGACTGCAGATGGCTTGGATCTTCTGGATCCATCTCTGTCTGCCCTCTCTTGGGGGCATTATTTTCAAGTATATTTCATTTGTTATGTATTCATCCATTTTCATATTTTTATGTTCCAGATAATGTGTGTTTATTTTGTATTTATTTTGTCCTTTGTTTTGTCGTACAGGTACAACACAGGTTCGCTATGTTTTCTATTTGTGCTCGAACCTTTTTATTTTATTTTCTCCCCCTTTCCTTTTTTTCTGCCTCTCAGCTTAGACATTGTCTTATAAAACATCATATAATAACCGAAATAACATTAATAGAAATGAATAAAAAAAACATCACAACAAGAGGACACAAGGACATGACTTAAAATAAGTAAATTCATGAATAAATTCAATTGTCTTGACATCCACATGGGTCTTGCACAGGCCCAAATGTGACTGATGGAGGTATTTTGAGGAACCCTGAATTCATAAATCTAAAGGTGCCCAAAAGTTAATTGTTTAGTTCTGATTTTAGTAGTTTATTTCTATGGACTTAATGCATACATATTATTAAAATTTGGACTATCATGGTTGTAGTAATGTATAGCAACTCGAAATGCTCCCAAAAATTGCACTACAGCATGTAAAAATATAAAGATAAGCTCTGGCAGACTTGGTTCTATCGTTAAATATTTAACCTTTATGGTTAAAAGGTTAAATACTATAAAAGAACCATTAGCCAGAGTCCCGGCCACATTAATATACAGAAGAAGAAAACAGTTGTAGAGAGCTATGTGTCTGTCTTCACACAGTTGGGAAAACCATGTCTGCAGGACCCTGTTGACCAACTTCCTCAATCTACCCAAATCTTTCTGGTTTTACTTCATGAGTCATTTATCAGTGCAGCCACTCAGGCCACAGCAGAAACCCATTTTTGTTATCTTTCATCACATTTGGAGTGACTCCATCAGCACCAAAATAATCACATCTTATGAGAAACTTCACAGTAACACCACAGTACGTACAGTTTGGTTGTTGTGCAGCAAACACCTGAGTCTTGACACCTTTGCTTAGATGGGAAGAATTATTCTTTTATATCTACTATCAGTGAATATCATAAAATATCCCAAATTTACATGATTTTACTTGTTAAATTGTTAATTAATTCAAATGTATTGTGAGCAACTATAGGTGAGCATGCTAGCTGTGCTTTGAGCTGCATAATACACCAGTACAAGGGCTACTGGCAACGCTGTGCAAAGCACCACTTTGTGTACAAACAAAAAGAAAATTATTTTAAACATTCGTGTTTACATTTTCTGTGACCTCTTTCATGTGTGTGTATGGTCTAAGTCACAGGTGTCGAACTCCAGGCCTCGAGGGCCGGTGTCCTGCAGGTTTTAGATGTGTCCTTGATCCAACATTGCTGATTTAAATGGCTAAATTACCTCCTCGAAGTTCTCCAGAAGCCTGGTAATGAACTAATCGTGTGATTCAGGAGTGTTGACCCAGGGTGAGATCTAAAACCTGCAGGACACCGGCCCCCGAAGCCTGGAGTTTGACACCCCTGGTCTAAGTCAATTCTTTCACTTTCATTAATATAGCACACCAAAGTCTCTTTCCAGGTTCTAAAACCTGAATCACAAAACACAAAATAAAAATTTAATCCTTGAGAATGAAAAAGAAATCACGCAAGGAAATCATGCTGAATCTTAAATTTGTACCAGTAACTCTTGTCCTCTCAGGTTAAGCAGTGATTTGGCATACACACTGTTTGTGAATAAGGCCCTGTGTGAGTGATGGGTGTAGAGTCTTTCTGTCACTGACTGCTGAAGATATTGCTAAGTGTGATACATTAGTCACAAAACAACTAACAGGTCTCAGGATCATCAGCAGTCTGTGTTAACTTGTAGAAGGTGGTAGTGGCAGTTGGCCTGGTTCCACCTGTAGCTCCCATTCCCAAATGCTGATTGGTCATCCAATGACCTGCCTCACACTAAGTACTGACTTTTACTGCCATCACTCAACCAGGTTAATTATCCAATCATATTCCACCCCAGCAGTCCTGCAAACAAAACAATATAATCTAAAACAATTGAATGCAATCCAAACACCTAAACAGCTAAAAACAAGAAGCACCCTGAGAGCACAAACCTCCAACAAGGCAGCTCTCCCTATGGGCAGTATTTACTTTAAAGAGAATGATGTTGCATTTTTCTTTACTGAATATTGATTTTTATTTATTTATTTACTTTTTGTTCTCTTTAAACATACTTTTGCAGTGCAGTAAAATAACGTTTGAAATTCAGGTTTTGGTTATTTGCCTTGTTGAAACACATGTTTAAACACGACATAATTTTGATTACAAATACTTTGTTTTGTGGGGTAGCATAACATAAGCAGCAAGGAAAGTGATAGGAAGACGGCATCAGCAGACAAGAAACGGAATAAAACCATTCCTCCACTTAACAAATTCATTTACCAACTAAACGATTTGAAAAGTCAATCTCTTCACACAATCCAACTCATGAGGTTATTTTAAAGGAAATAAACAAATTTACAAAAAAGAAACACCCCTTCATCAGTGACATCAAACCCTATATAAACAGGAAGTACTGGGGTGGCCCCTCCCACACACCTGGATTTACATACAGGACCTGCACAAAGGAACACACAATGGTAAGTATAACCAAACTACATAAACTAATGAAAGATTCAAACCAACTAATGATTAAGTGACATTTGGCTTTAAAAACATTTGCACAGATGTAATGAAGGTAACCAACTCACCTCACCACTCAGTTGGACACTCGCTCGGCCACCCTCCCTGTGTTACTCCGTCCTGCAACTAAGCCTCTCCCCTCAGTCATGACTCACCTTTTTGGTAGCTGTTCTCTGCTCGGTATTAACCTCCCTCTGTTTTCAGTTGCTTCCACACCTGACACTCTTGCTTCAGTTTCACGTTCTCATTCCCTAAATTAAATAAAGTTTTCTTTTCTTATAATCTGGTTAATCTGTTTTCTCATCCACGTCACGTATCATTCACTCAGTGTCTTGATAGAAGCATTTGTTTGACCACCCTAATATGACCAATGTGACCAAGCATTATGATTCCCAGAGTCTTCACTGTTGTGTAGATGCCAGTTTACCAGCTCTAGTTCAACAAGATTTCAGAACAATGTAAAATGTATAAAGTGACATAATAAATGTTTAATAGTAAAGACCCTTTTAGTTGAATCAAAGCAAAGAAAACACATTTTGATAACATATTAAAAAACTGCTGCAGCAACATACTTTTAGGTTTAAAGCCTGAACAATCACACTCTGAAAGATGAGCCACAATCATTAAACTCCATAAAACTAATTTCAGTCTCACATAAAACACTTTTTTTTTGTGCTTTTATGAAAGATATACCACAAAGAAATATCACATCATCTTGCTCACTATGTGCTAAACAGACCAACACTCCACAAAAATGAAGTGGTTTAGTAGTACATGAAAATTTTAATGAGAGTGTACACATGTCTGTTGGTGTGCTGCCTCACAGTGTTTAGTTTGAACTAGTAAAAGCTGTCTCACCGTGGTATTTAAAAATGCTATTTCATCAGCCTGAAACAAGCTTCCTCAAAATGTCCTCCTTACTAGTTAACCTTACAAGTCTGAAGTCTGAAGCTCTGACTTACTTGAGTTTCCCTTTCTGCCCTCTTTCCTTGCTTTTATTTATACCCCAATTTTAGTTTCTTAAGGGAACTCATGTAGTCACTTAGATTCTGACCATTGTTAATAAATAATAAAAATGTAAACAAAAAGGAACTTTACATTCAAAACTTGGAAGAGGCCCTCACACCACTGGGGCCCTGGTTAGTCACACTTTCTGTTACAATTACTGTTCTTCTTTTTGATAGACTCAGGACAGTTCAGTGCATAAACAATCAGTAAACTTTTTTTTATAGAACTGACAGTAAGTTAATTAAAGATTATAAAATATAATCGGTCTGTGAAGGTTCTCAGTCATCCAGGTCATCGTAGTCAAAGGAGTTTGCAAAGAAAAAAGCGTCTGGACTTCTTTAAGTTGCTTGAAGACGTTTCACCTCTCATCCGAAAGCTTCTTCAGTTCTAAGGTCAAATGGCCGAGTCCCAGATTTAAACCCAGTGGGAGTAACCCCCAAGGAGGGACAAAGGACCCCTGGTGATCCTCTAATCACATGCGCCAAGGTGTGGCGGGTGTGGGACCTAATCAGCCAGGGTTTCGGGTGAGCCCATTGTGAAACCTGGCCCCACCTTGTCATGTGAATTCCTGAGGTCAGATGGCCCAGGATGTGAGTGGGCGTTAAGGCGTGTGGGGAGGGAACTCAAAACTGGACTATAGATGGCAGACAGTTGGTGTCGTAAACCACCGCCTCTGTTCAAAGATGGTCGCTCACAGTGGACATAGATGGCCTCTTTCACTCCTCTTTCAAACCATCTGTCCTCTCTGTCCAATATGTGAACACTGGCATCCTCGAAAGAGTGACCTTTATCCTTAAGATGCAGGTGGACTGCTGAGTCTTGTCCTGTGGAGGTGGCTCTTCTATGTTGTGCCATGCGCTTGTGAAGTGGCTGTTTGGTCTCTCCAATGTAGAGGTCTGGGCATTCCTCGCTGCACTGAACAGCATACACCACGTTGTTAAGTCTGTGTTTTGGGATTTTGTCTTTCGGGTGAACCAGTTTCTGTCTGAGTGTGTTGCTGGGTCTGAAGTACACTGGGATGTCGTGCTTGGAGAAAACTCTCCTGAGTTTCTCTGATACACCGGCTACATAGGGGATGACAACGTTGTTGCGTCTGTCTTTCTTATCCTCCCTCGCTGGTGTCTGATCTTCTTTTCTGTGGCTCTTTGCTGACTTTATGAATGCCCAGTTCGGATAACCACATGTTTTCAGTGCTTCCTTTACATGTGTGTGTTCCTTCTTTTTTCCCTCAGGCTTAGAGGGAACATGTTCTGCCCGGTGGTGTAGGGTCCTAATTACTCCAAGTTTGTGTTCCAGAGGGTGATGGGAGTCAAAGAGGAGGTACTGGTCCGTGTGTGTGGGCTTCCGGTAAACTTCGATGTTGAGGTTTCCATTCTCTTCAATGTGCACAGCGCAGTCCAGGAAAGGCAAACAGTTATCCTTTGTGTCTTCCCTGGTGAACTTGATGTTTTTATCCACAGCGTTAATGTGTGCAGTGAAGGATTCCACTTCTTGTGTCTTGATTTTGACCCAGGTGTCATCTACATATCTGTACCAGTGGCTGGGTACTCCTCCTTTGAAAGAGCCAAGAGCCTTTCTTTCCACTTCCTCCATGTAAAGATTGGCTACAATAGGTGATGCAGGGGAGCCCATGGCACAGCCATGTTTTTGTCTGTAGAAGCCTTCATTGTATTTGAAGTATGTTGTGGTAAGGCAGAGGTCTAACAGTGTGCAAATCTGATCGGGTGTGAAGTTGGTCCTGTCTTCCAAGGAGCTGTCTTCTTGTAGTCGTTTTCTGACAGTCTCCACTGCTTCCGTGGTGGGTATGCACGTGAAGAGAGTCCCACTCAGCCCCATAGTCAGTAGCATAAACTCAGCTACTTACAACATTGCAAAACACCTTGCTACCATCCTTGCACCTCTCGTGGGGAACACCCCACACCACATCAAGAACTCCACCGACTTCACCGACAAGGTCCAGAAACTTACCCTGGATCCAGATGAAACCATGGTGTCCTTTGACGTAGTCTCTCTCTTCACTTGCATACCCACCACGGAAGCAGTGGAGACTGTCAGAAAACGACTACAAGAAGACAGCTCCTTGGAAGACAGGACCAACTTCACACCCGATCAGATTTGCACACTGTTAGACCTCTGCCTTACCACAACATACTTCAAATACAACGAAGGCTTCTACAGACAAAAACATGGCTGTGCCATGGGCTCCCCCGTGTCACCTATTGTAGCCAATCTTTACATGGAGGAAGTGGAAAGAAAGGCTCTTGGCTCTTTCAAAGGAGGAGTACCCAGCCACTGGTACAGATATGTAGATGACACCTGGGTCAAAATCAAGACACAAGAAGTGGAATCTTTCACTGCGCACATTAACGCTGTGGATAAAAACATCAAGTTCACCAGGGAAGACACAAAGGATAACTGTTTGCCTTTCCTGGACTGCGCTGTGCACATTGAAGAGAATGGCAACCTCAACATTGAAGTTTACGGAAGCCCACACACACGGACCAGTACCTCCTCTTTGACTCCCATCACCCTCTGGAACACAAACTTGGAGTAATTAGGGACCCTACACCACCGGGCAGAACATGTTCCCTCTAAGCCTGAGGGAAAAAGAAGGAACACACACATGTAAAGAAGCACTGAAAACATGCGGTTATCCGAACTGGGCATTCATAAAGTCAGCAAAGAGGCACAGAAAAGAAGATCAGACACCAGCGAGGGAGGATAAGAAAGACAGACGCAACAACGTTGTCATCCCCTATGTAGCGGTGTATCAGAGAAACTCAGGAGAGTTTTCTCCAAGCACGACATCCCAGTGTACTTCAGACCCAGCAACACACTCAGACACAAACTGGTTCACCCGAAAGACAAAACTCCTAAACACAGACTGAACAACGTGGTGTATGCTGTACAGTGCAGCGAGGAATGCCCAGACCTCTACATTGGAGAGACCAAACAGCCACTTCACAAGCGCATGGCACAACATAGAAGAGCCACCTCCACAGGACAAGACTCAGCAGTCCATCTGCATCTTAAGGATAAAGGCCACTCTTTCGAGGATGCCAATGTTCACATATTGGACAGATGGTTTGAAAGAGGAGTGAAAGAGGCCATCTATGTCCACTGTGAGCGACCATCTTTGAACAGAGGCGGTGGTTTACGACACCAACTGTCTGCCATCTATAATCCAGTTTTGAGTTCCCTCCCCAGACGCCTTAACGCCCACTCACATCCTGGGCCATCTGACCTCAGGAAATCACATGATAGGGTGGGGCCAGGTTTCACAATGGGCTCACCCGAAACCCTGGCTGATTAGGTCCCACACCCGCTTTCACACCTTGGCGCATGTGATTAGAGGATCACCAGGGGGTCCTTTGTCCCTCCTTGGGGGGATACTCCCACTGGGTTTAAATCTGGGACTCTCGGCCATTTGACCTTAGAACTGAAGAAGCTTCTCGGATGAGAGGTGAAACGTCTTCAAGCAACTTAAAGAAGTCCAGACGCTTTTTTCTTTGCAAACTCCTTTGAATAAAATATAATCATTTTTCATTTTAAATTAACTAATTCACTGTACGTAACCTTAAAAAGCAAAACAGAAAAAAATTGGTGGCTGGGAGAGACAGGAGCAAACATAGACAAACTGGTTATCAATTATTTATTCCTAATGTTAGGGTCTTTTGTGACTGGGTTGCACTTGAATTTACATACCATGTAGCAATGGTAGAGCCATCAGAGAAAATAAAAGCGCAGCGAGGAAAGTCCGACTGCAAGAACTGTTTTCCATTCGTATCCTGCCTGTTTATCCACTCAGTATAGAAGGAAACAGCAGGGATGGACTTTACCAGTTAGATAACAGTCTTAATTCTGGGTCTCTTCTTATTCCAAAGTGATGATGAAATTATTATTTTAATATGTGTAAAAGTTATTTCCACAGTATAATAGGAATCATTTAATATCAGAACAATTACTATGGAGGGAGGTTAATAGCATTAATCAGTGTTGGGGAGTAACGGAATACATGTACCGCCGTTACGTATTCAGAATACAAAATATGAGTAACTGTATTCCGTTACAGTTACCGTTTAAAAAGGTGGTATTCAGAATACAGTTACTTTGTTGAAATAAATGGATTACACTGCGGTACTTCCCTGTTTCATATTGTCGCGGGTCAGGATTGTTTGGGTTTGTTTGACAGCTGTGTTCTGTTGTTCCAGGCGGCAGCGTTACGGTTGCCATGGTTACAGGGTGACGCGCTCCCTCTCTGCGTGTTTCCTGGGTGAGAGAGCGCCTTTTTGTTGTTGTTGTTGTGCTAAGCTAAAAGGCAGAATGCTACAGGCATAGCTCTAAAGAATGTAGCTTCATAGGCAGTGTAGTCCGTGCTGCAGGGAGAATGGACTACCATACCCGTTATGTGTCTGTGAGCGAGGGAGGGAGAGAAAGGAAGTCCGAGCTGTCACGGAGCAAAAACGAGAGCTGGAAGCATGTAAATATAATAATAACCACAGCAGCCAAGAAGAGTGCCTGACGAGCCCATTTGTAAGTAAGCTATTAAGACTCAACTGTACACTGTGTTCGTGTTTTCCTCCGGAAAAAATAAGTTCCGTTGGAGCAGCCTTTCAACGCCTCTCTCTGTCTCCCGCAAGCAAAGTTGACCCAGACAACAAAGTAAAGCTAGTTTTCGGCTACCAGCCCGACACGAACCCGACGTATTAGCCAGAGGTCCCTTTACTACGTTTCGGAGCCGCGGACCTTCAGTAACAGTAATAAATCACAGCAATAGTACATTCACGTAGTTGTAAACAGCATGATAATATATTAAGTAATCCAAAGTATTCAGAATACGTTACTCTCATTGAGTAACGTAACGGAATACGTTACAGAATACATTTTGGGGCATGTATTCAGTATTCTGTAGTGGAATACATTTTAAAAGTAACCTTCCCAACACTGGCATTAATACAGTAATTCCTGTTGAAGTGAGATTGGATCACTGATCGAGAGTGTAGGTTTTCAGAAGTGGTTTAAAATTAGATTTTAATAGGCTGCCAATGTCCTTTAACATGACAACACCCAAACATTTCAAGTAGTGTCTTCAGATTTTGTATGGCTAAAGTGAGAATGAAATTATATTAACAATATAGTTAATAATTCATTGTTTTTGACAAGTCTAAGTTGTAACCAGCAATACTATATTCTGTTGACATACACATAGAGGGGATGGAAAAGCCGGGGCTGTGGTTTCAATTTATACAGTTAATATTAGCAAAACAAACCAGCTTTGTACAGACACACTGAGATGCTGGATCATTTCAATTTACAGTTAAAAAGTTAAATATATAATATATATTTAAGGTTATAAATGTACTCTGGCTTACTCCCAGATCTATTTACATACATACAAACTGAGACCCTGCTGAAAAAAACCTAAACTAATAAAGGACAAGCGTTAACCATGATTAAAATGATCATCACTCTGTCTTTCTCATCAGCTTAGATAGTAAAGTCTATCAAACTTAATTACTTGATGGACAAATAAAAATTGCCTTACCAGTTCCTTAACAGTTCCTTTCTATCTGGAATTCCTCACTGGAGAACTCCCAGCACAAAAGCACCTGTCTGAGCACTTCGAAAACTCCAATGGCTGCCGTAAAGCAGACCAGTATTCCTCTGTGAGTGTCATCTATGGACTTGCCAATTAGGCAATCTCACTCACTCCCCAAGTGATCCATTTGATCGTCGTAACATAATTTGGGGCTCGTCCGTTGTGATTTATCGCTTGGGATATTAGTAATTTGTTTCCGGGTTTGGGTGTGCTCGTTAGTGTTTTCTTTTTCTTCATCTATGTGGAACTTTTGTTTGTGGATACAACTGGGATAACCTAACTCTCCCCTCTCCTGGTAACCTGCTCAGTCTCCTGAACACTAAACTCCAGAGCTCTGGCAATGATGGAGAAAGGACAGCAGCTCTTACCATGTCTGGTCTAATTAAAAAAAAACAACAAAAAAAACAAAAAAAACAAGTTGACGCGTCCTTGCTCAGCCAGGACTCTCACAATGCTATCTATGTAAAATGACTTTTCACAGCACTCCACCTTAATTTTTCCACTAACATTTTAATCCACCCTGTGAATATTGACCATTAATAATGTAACACTCACAAGCATCTTAATTCAGCTGATTTATTTTATTTTTTTGTCATAAATATGTTTGAATATTTTTGAAAAGAAAAGAAAATATCAATATATATAAGTCTGTGTTTCTGAGCTCATTAACATTTTTTTTTTTTTTTAATTAAGAGATATGTCGACAAATACTACACACATTATTTATAAAATATGATGCTGGACATTAAATCCGATATAATCTCTATAAAGTGGCTTTCTTAAACAGATGCATAATGCCTTTACCACTGATTGGAAACATTTTTCTGCAGAATAATTACAACTTACAAATTATACCATGACAAATGGTATGTTTTGGGGTTTTTTAATTTTTCGGGGGGGCGTTCCGTTTGTTATTTTTTTAATGGCATTATCCACAAGATGGCGCCATCGGCGCGAGTTGAGCTCTTCACTCAGAAAGTTGGAGCTGACCTGTCAGAACAGTTGAAGACTGAGATGAAAGCACTGGAGGAGAGAGTTGAAAAGCCTTTTGACAGGATATCCATGTTGAAGCAGGGAAAGAGGATTCTTCACCAAGAATTATTAAACCGTAATAACAAAAAAACAATGAATAAACATATGAATCACTTTATTGAGAATTTTCTCTCAAAAAGCTGATAAACGTGTGTATGATCTGCAAGTATAAAGATATACAAATATGTACAACAATTTGTGAATAATTTCACAAAAGCATGTCCATATAAATTAGAACTGATTCAATCAAACATAAAAAAATTTAAGTTCGTTTATATATACGAACCTGAAAAAAACAGTGATCATTTCACACACTTTTTTCTTTAAACTTCAAATTTCTTTTTCAAAATCTTACCAATTCATTTCAGACACAATATAGAGAAAAACAACAGTCACAACTAATCTGAAATATCACTGAGTCTTTTATGAATTAAGATAAATATTTTAATATTAACAATTAAAAATTTATATTTAAAAAAATACAAATTTTAAAAAAAATTCTAAATGTTTGCAGATGTGTTTGTATGCCACCTTTATGACATGGATTTTGGCTAGTTTCCTATTAATAACTTTGGGAACTCAAAAACAAATCACACATGAGCACAAAAACATGCAAATACTGTCTTAATATGGCAATAAGTAAAATAATAGTAATAAAAAATAGCTACATTATCAGGAGGTTCTAAATTTGCAGAAATGCCTCTGCTGTCATGTAAAGCAGTTCTCTAGGATAGCTTTGCTCAGGTGGAGGAGTGGGTCATCTACCAAGTGGAAGGTCAGTGGATGGATTCCTGCCTTTCTCCACATGATAAAGTATCCTTGAACAAGATGGTGAACTCCAAGTTGTTCCCTATGCATCCATCAGAGCTGAATATATGTGAATGCTGTGCATAGATAAAAGCAATATATGTACACTATATTGATAAAAGTATTCACTCATCAATCCAAGTCATTGAATTCTGATGTTCCAATCACTTTCATGGCCAGTTGTAAAATGCCCTTGATACTAAATATATAATAGTCAACTGTTAGTGGTATTATAAAAAAGGCTTTGGGAATGACACCAACTCAACAGGGTCAACAGATGATGAGGCAAATACTACACAGAGGTCACCAACTGTGTGCAGAGTCAGTCGCTGCAGTCCTCCAAACCTGCAGCCTTCAGATTAGCACAGAGAGCTTCATGGAATGGGTTTCTATAGCTGAGCAGCTCCATCCAAGCCTTACATCACCAAGTACTGAACAAAGTGTCAGATGCAGTTGTGTAACAAATGCCACCACTGAACACCAGGGTAGTGCAGACATGTTCTCTGGACTGACGAATCATGCTTCTCTGACAATCCGAGGGACTAGTGTAGGTTTGGTGGTTGCTAGGGGAACGATAGTTGTCTGATGGATTAAGAGTGGGATGCCGCAAATACTTTTGGCATTACAGTATATGTGCATGTGATTGAGTAGGTCAGACTTGTAGTATGATTTGTTTTGAGCGCTCAAAATAAGTCAGATGGTGCTATATAAGTACCCATCACTTTATCGTTCCCTACTGAAGTGCTGCAACTTCTATTTACACATATTTAAGATGATAAGGAATCTAAATCTGAAAACCGATGTGATGTATGATATTAGTACAGGAGGGTGAAAATAAAAAGTCTGAATAAAATAGTTTCTTTTACTTAACTGAACTGTTGCCAGTGACAATGACATATTTTTATTCATAATTCATTCTTTAAAAACACATACTTCTCATTTTTTCTTCACCTCAGCGTAGAGTTCCTCTTGGTCATGAGCTCTCTGTGTTAAGCTGTTTTCTGGCTTGTTGACTTTCACCTGTGTGTACACCGTATCCTGCTGCTGTTCTCTGTCCTGCACTGAGTCAGAGGATGTTTCATACCTCAGCACAGAGAAGCTGATCTCTCCATAATGGATGTTTTCTTCCTCTCTTTCTGTGTTATTTGCTGGCCCTTCAACAACCTGCTTTTCACGTGGTTCAATCTATAAAAAAAATAAAATAAGAAAATCCTATTCTTAATCATGTTTTTAGACATTTAGCATTTAACTAGATGCCTGTTATAGAAATAGTAAATAATCATGTAAACAGATAAACTGCAGAGACGTTCAGTATTTTCTTACCTGAGTCTGTTGTTGAGTTTGATGCATTGACTTTAAGTACCTGGACGGCATAAGTGGCAATAAAATTATTTCAGTGTGTGAGCAGATTTAAGCTTGATGAAAAAAACACATTTAATTTGCAGCTAAAATGTCAGTGGCGAAATATCATGTCTTTTGCTATGATGTGTGATACTTGCCAAAGAAAGATTATCAAACAAATAAGTAAGATGATCCCAGTGATTCCTCCAAGAGAAAGGCCCAGCGTGAACTGACCATTCTGCTCTCCTGGTACAACATAAATATAAAATGTGAGTCAAACAAGATATAATAATGAGGACTTAAAGATACCCTTGCAAAAGGTTTTTTATTACATCATTGTCACATTTCAGTGTGCCAATGTAATTAATAATTAATTAACTGTAGAACTGTAATTAATAGATCAACAAGAAAAACCTCGAAGACAAGACAAAAATGAGAGAAAAGAAAGACGTCAGTGGCTTCAGCATTTATCTTTACCTCTGACAGTCACGTTAATCTCTGCTGATGTCTGATTACCCAGCTCATTAGTGGCCACACAGTAATAAACTCCTCCATCTGTTACATTGAAGCTGTAAATCTCTCCTTCAGATACTTTCACAGCTCCATCTCTGCTCTTCTTGAACCAGGTGAAGCTGCTGACTGGAGGTTTGGCTCTGCTGGAGCAGGTCAGCTTCACCCAGCTGCCTGCTGACACCAAACCTGATGGACTGATGGATGCTGAGGTGTCTTTAGGAGCATCTGAAGAAAAGGAGTGACACAGATTACATTTGTTACAAAGAGCTGACTTCCCATAAATCAAGATATGTTGAACGGATCCAACAACAAACTCTGATTGTCTTACATGAAACACTGAGAGTCTCTTCTGTCTCTGCTGTCTTGGTGTCTTTTCCTTGGTTCACAGGATATCTGGCAGAGCAGCTGATCTTCTTTCCATCATGTGTGTCTGACAGAGTGATGGTCTGCTGGATTTTAGTTGTAAAGCTTCCATCTGTGTTTTCCTCTATTTTGTTGTGAGAGTCTTGTGTGAGATTGCAGGTGAGTTGAGGAGGGGAGTGTGGACAGGGAGTGAGAGCTGAGCAGGTTATAGTGACAGACTCCTTCTCCTTCAGATCACCTGGGATTGTAATATTGGGCCTCCAAGGAGAATCTGCGGTTTCACATACATATTCATTATGAAATCACACTGCTCTTTGTCCCACTGATTCAAATGTGCAAACTTGTTCTAAATTTATACTTTGATTTATAAATGTAATCAAGTCCGTAAAATAACAGCAGAGCAGAAATTATAAAAGAAAACAGTCTCCTGAGTGTCATGCTGGGACAATCATTACGATTGTCATACAAAATTTGCTCAACAGATATTGATTATAATCAAACAATAGGTCAAAGAATAGATAGTAAGTCCTAAATGTTAGTTTATTTATTGGTAAAGTAAAATGATGAAAATAGAAAAAAAAAAACCCCACTATTACCTCTGACTGTTATTTGAAGAGGATCACAAGAAGCTGTTGCATTAAATGTTTCACTCTCTACTCTGAAGAAGTATGTGTCTGTGTAGTTTGTGGTTAAATTAGTAAACAGAGTGGTGCAGTCTCTCTGACTCAGGTTCCCAGTAATACTCATTGGATAAATGCTAACTGCTCCACTACTGTTGAAGATCACATTGTTTGGATAAATGCCAAATCTAGAATCATTTTTAATCCACACTCCAAAGGCTTTTTTTGTGCTGATAAATTTCTGTTCTTCTTTGGGTCTGAAGCTACATGGGATTTGCAAACAAGATCCACTCAGTGCTTCCAGCTTCTTTGGTGCAGTTATGAAGAGTGCTGCTTCATCAGGACAATCAGTCAAAGCACCTGTTAATACAATTGAGTGATTAATTCATTCACATAATAATAGTAAACAAGTTAACTATATTATATTTTTTCATTCCCCCAAAAACTCTCATCTCTGATCAAAGTATTCTCTACACTTTAGTTAGTGAGATAATATTTTTGTATTTGAATATGTTAATAATCCAGAGATAACAGGAACATTTCAGCCACCATCTGCTGTTTGGGTGTAAGAAGAAAATCTTCATAGTCAGATTTTCAAAAACTGTCTATTTTAATGCTTAAAAGTGCTAACAAACACTTTTTTTGTTCCTCTGTTGTTAATATTTTGTGCATAAAACATTTTAAAGTCAGGACAAAAAGTGGCTCTGTGTTCACTTTGTGACTAAATGAAGTTCATTTTGTAAAATAACTGAAATACTCACCTGAAACAAACAGGACAAGCAGTAAGATGCTGACTGTCTCCATGTTCACAGACAGACTACTCTACTGCCTGGATTAAAAAAGGAAACGTATGGAGCTGTAACACTGTACTTAATATTTTTAAAGCAGTTTGAAAAAAATGCTCCTTGTCCATGTATACATGTCTTTTTTTCTTTTCTTGTAGTGCTTTGCTTTAAAATATGTTGGAATATATATGTATGTCTGTGAAGGTTCTCAGTCATCCAGGTCATCGTAGTCAAAGGAGTTTGCAAGGAAAAGTGTCTGGACTTCTTTAAGTTGCTTGAAGACGTTTCACCTCTCATCCGAGAAGCTTCTTCAGTTCTAAGGTCAAATGGCCGAGAGTCCCAGATTTAAACCTAGTGGGAGTATCCCCCCAAGGAGGGACAAAGGACCCCCTGGTGATCCTCTAATCACATGCGCCCAGGTGTGAAAGCGGGTGTGGGACCTAATCAGCCAGGGTTTCGGGTGAGCCCATTGTGAAACCCGGCCCCACCTTGTCATGTGAATTCCTGAGGTCAGATGGCCCAGGATGTGAGTGGGCGTTAAGGCGTGTGGGGAGGGAACTCAAAACTGGATTATAGATGGCAGACAGTTGGTGTCGTAAACCACCGCCTCTGTTCAAAGATGGTCGCTCACAGTGGACATAGATGGCCTCTTTCACTCCTCTTTCAAACCATCTGTCCAATATGTGAACATTGGCATCCTCGAAAGAGTGACCTTTATCCTTAAGATGCAGGTGGACTGCTGAGTCTTGTCCTGTGGAGGTGGCTCTTCTATGTTGTGCCATGCGCTTGTGAAGTGGCTGTTTGGTCTCTCCAATGTAGAGGTCTGGGCATTCCTCGCTGCACTGTACAGCATACACCACGTTGTTAAGTCCGTGTTTTGGAGTTTTGTCTTTCGGGTGAACCAGTTTGTGTCTGAGTGTGTTGCTGGGTCTGAAGTACACTGGGATGTCGTGCTTGGAGAAAACTCTCCTGAGTTTCTCTGATACACCGGCTACATAGGGGATGACAACGTTGTTGCGTCTGTCTTTCTTATCCTCCCTCGCTGGTGTCTGATCTTCTTTTCTGTGCCTCTTTGCTGACTTTATGAACGCCCAGTTAGGATAACCGCATGTTTTCAGTGCTTCCTTTACATGTGTGTGTTCCTTCTTTTTCCCTTCAGGCTTAGAGGGAACATGTTCTGCCCGGTGGTGTAGGGTCCTAATTACTCCAAGTTTGTGTTCCAGAGGGTGATGGGAGTCAAAGAGGAGGTACTGGTCCGTGTGTGTGGGCTTCCGGTAAACTTCAATGTTGAGGTTGCCATTCTCTTCAATGTGCACCGCGCAGTCCAGGAAAGGCAAGCAGTTGTCCTTAGTGTCTTCCCTGGTGAACTTGATGTTTTTATCCACGGCGTTAATGTGCGCAGTGAAGGATTCCACTTCTTGTGTCTTGATTTTGACCCAGGTGTCATCTACATATCTGTACCAGTGGCTGGGTACTCTCCCTTTAAAAGAGCCAAGAGCCTTTCTTTCCACTTCCTCCATGTAAAGGTTGGCTACAATAGGTGACACAGGGGAGCCCATG
Organism: Oreochromis aureus; assembly: GCF_013358895.1. Classification (NCBI taxonomy): domain Eukaryota; kingdom Metazoa; phylum Chordata; class Actinopteri; order Cichliformes; family Cichlidae; genus Oreochromis; species Oreochromis aureus. Next base: position 11,901,152 of record NC_052950.1, read on the forward strand.
GCACAGCCATGTTTTTGTCTGTAGAAGCCTTCGTTGTATTTGAAATATGTTGTGGTAAGGCAGAGGTCTAACAGTGTGCAGATCTGATCAGGTGTGAAGTTGGTCCTGTCTTCCAAGGAGCTGTCTTCTTGTAGTCGTTTTCTGACAGTCTCCACTGCTTCCGTGGTGGGTAAGCAAGTGAAGAGAGAGACTACATCAAAGGACACCATGGTTTCATCTGGATCCAGGGTAAGTTTCTGGACCTTGTCGGTGAAGTCTGTGGAGTTCTTGATGTGGTGTGGGGTGTTCCCCACGAGAGGTGCGAGGATGGTAGCAAGGTGTTTTGCAATGTTATAAGTGGCTGAGTTTATGCTACTGACTATGGGTCTGAGTGGGACCCCTTCCTTGTGGATTTTAGGAAGTCCATAAATGCAGCGTATGGCATCCCCTGGATAAAGGCGGTGATATGTGAGGCGGTCAATGATTTTGACCGCCAGGGAAGTTCACCAGGGAAGTTCACCAGGGAAGACACAAAGGACAACTGCTTGCCTTTCCTGGACTGCGCTGTGCACATTGAAGAGAATGGCAACCTCAACATTGAAGTTTACCGGAAGCCCACACACACAGACCAGTACCTCCTCTTTGACTCCCATCACCCTCTGGAACACAAACTTGGAGTAATTAGGACCCTACACCACCGGGCAGAACATGTTCCCTCTAAGCCTGAAGGGAAAAAGAAGGAACACACACATGTAAAGGAAGCACTGAAAACATGCGGTTATCCTAACTGGGCGTTCATAAAGTCAGCAAAGAGCCACAGAAAAGAAGATCAGACACCAGCGAGGGAGGATAAGAAAGACAGACGCAACAACGTTGTCATCCCCTATGTAGCCGGTGTATCAGAGAAACTCAGGAGAGTTTTCTCCAAGCACGACATCCCAGTGTACTTCAGACCCAGCAACACACTCAGACACAAACTGGTTCACCCGAAAGACAAAACTCCAAAACACAGACTTAACAACGTGGTGTATGCTGTACAGTGCAGTGAGGAATGCCCAGACCTCTACATTGGAGAGACCAAACAGCCACTTCACAAGCGCATGGCACAACATAGAAGAGCCACCTCCACAGGACAAGACTCAGCAGTCCATCTGCATCTTAAGGATAAAGGTCACTCTTTCGAGGATGCCAATGTTCACATATTGGACAGATGGTTTGAAAGAGGAGTGAAAGAGGCCATCTATGTCCACTGTGAGCGACCATCTTTGAACAGAGGCGGTGGTTTACGACACCAACTGTCTGCCATCTATAATCCAGTTTTGAGTTCCCTCCCCAGACGCCTTAACGCCCACCCACATCCTGGGCCATCTGACCTCAGGAATTCACATGACAAGGTGGGGCCAGGTTTCACAATGGGCTCACCTGAAACCCTGGCTGATTAGGTCCCACACCCGCTTTCACACCTGGGCGCATGTGATTAGAGGATCACCAGGGGGTCCTTTGTCCCTCCTTGGGGGGGATACTCCCACTGGGTTTAAATCTGGGACTCTCGGCCATTTGACCTTAGAACTGAAGAAGCTTCTCGGATGAGAGGTGAAACGTCTTCAAGCAACTTAAAGAAGTCCAGACGCTTTTCTTTGCAAACTCCTTTGACAATATATATGTATAAAAAAACCACAAAGCAGTAAGTAAGTAAAAGTAAGTAAAACTCGGACATAAGCAAATAAAATTACTTTACATGTACCTGTCAATGCAGTTAAAGAAAGGTAAAAAAAAAAAAAAAATACTTAATAAAAGCAATAAAATGTTTCCTTACCAGAAAAGCCAAAGTTTAGTCTTATCACTTCACAGTTTTAGCAGAATTAGATTAAACCGTGTCGCCCAGCCGATGTTGGAAAGAAGGAACTAGAGAAAGAGAACAAGCTTTTTAAGAAAGTGCATTAAATTCGCAAAGCTGCTGTCACTCGATGCCTCTGAGAAAAACTCTTCAGTTCTCCTGTGATAGAGGAAGGAAGAGAGTATATTTAAAGACAAATTACCTACACACCCTTAAAACATCTTTTTACTCACTTGAGTCTTTTCAAGCTTGAACACTTTTACAGAATATATTTATTAACATGAAATAATACTGAATTACAATTATATACACGTATTAAGAAGCTATGCAAACACAAATTATGTTGGCTGAAAAAATAAATTAGATGCAGATGAAACGAAATGAAAAACTGAAATTTTTATTTTCAACTTCACTTTCCTTGTTTCTTAAAATGCACATTTATGTTATTAAACACATTTCATACTCATTTGGTGGAAATTTTGCTGGTTCTGTCTCCCTGCAGGTTACATTAGTGATTTTTAAAAAAAGAAAAAAAACAGTCCTCTGGCATATTTTTCAGGTTACCAATACAAGGAGCAACACAGTATAAATAAAAATGATTTATGATGTATTGATTTTGATTTCTGCTTCGGGTTCTGTGGATTTACAGGTGTGAATTTTTCGTTGATATTTACTGTCATCAATCGACACAAAAGACTCTGTTGACCAACTTCCTCAAAATCCAGTGACAGTGAAGTCACTCTGTCACAAGCACTTATATTTACATTTATCTTGTAGCACATCTGCAGTGACTGCAGCAGCACTAAAATTAATCACAGAGTGTGAGAAAGGGCACAGTAACAGTACAATTTGTGTGTTGACCAGACATTTGATTTTTGACACATGAGTTTAGTTGTGGATAAAAAGAATTTTATATCTGAGCTCAATAAATGTTCAGCCATTTTTAATTAAGCAATGAATTCAAATATAGATGCTAAAATAATAATGACTATGATATGAGAAATATAGGCTACTGAATCCCACCGTCTAATACAGTAAAGTTTATCTAGATACACTCAATGACAAAACATTTCTAATCTTACTGGTCAAAATGCAAAATGATTATAAACCCATAATCAGTTTCCTAGTTTCCTGTCGAGTTTCCTATCTAGTTTACTAGAACTGTCTAGTTTCCTATCATCTATATTTATTAACCATTGATCCCTTATATGTGCTGAGGCAGTTCTAGTATGAGTGGGTCTATAAGGATACTTTGCTAATATGAATAACCCGAGTGAGAAAAGCAACCTGTTCAGCTCTGGTGGTATACATTCTATAATGTACATAAATAATTTTTTTTGATAATTTGCCTAAAAATATTTGAACACCACACTATGAAGAGATATCTACAGAGTTCTGAAATTCTTGACAACAAACTCTTAAGAATTGAAAATAGTTTCATATTGTATTTGAAACTGGAGGTTTCCCTCCTCTTGTGACTTGCATAGACTTTAGTTGTTCAGTTGTGTGATCATTTTGCAGATTTCTTTCTCTGATTTGTTGGAGCATCTCGATCTGAAGCAGCTGAAATAAAAAACAAACAAACAATTAAAAAAAGCTTTAGTTTCTGTTTGGTTTGACAGTGATGAATGATAAAGATCCTTGAAATAGCCCACACACATTTAAAATGAACATATCACAGAAAGATTTGTCTCACCACTCAAAGATGGCCAGTGTGATCACAAGCACTGTGATTCCTGCAGTCTGCAGTAGAGCAAAGAGACCAATACCACCTGAATCTTCAAACAAGTTTGCCTTCCTGAAGAATACTGTGTGAAGTCAAAAAGAAAGTCGAACAATCAACAATCACAAAGATTCTTTAAGAGTGTCATAGACAAGACAACAATAATTCATAAAGAGCAATGCAAAGCTCCTCTCCTCTGTCTTTGACTGTCAAATTAAAAACAGTTTGACGTTTAGAACACTTTTTGTGTAAATATAATAGTATGTGATTTATGACCCGGTTACTTTTATAAATTGAGAGAGATACCTGATATAATAGAGAGAAGGAAGGCACATATAATGTTTGCGCCGGTGGAAGGGAAGCAAGGCCAGGAGCATTGGCGTTGGATTCAAACTATTCTACCATGGTATAGACAGAAAGAAAAATTGAGTAAAAGTTGAGTTAAAGGTAATCTTGAAGAAAGAATCTGTGAATCGTGCTGTGGAGGTGAAGAGAGTGTCACACAAGATCAAAGGTTTGAAGCAGGAATTCAGCACTGGTAATGTACTGAACTCACAGGGGTCTTCACTAAAATATTCAACCTGTCCTTAGCACAGGCCACTGCCCCACCCTGTCTGAAGGCCTCAGCCATCATCCCTGTCTAAGAAAAAGACCACCACCAGCAGAGAAAAGGACTTCCAGCCAGTGGCTGTCATTCATGTCATTATGAAGTGTTCTGAGAAACTGATCAGAAGCCACATCATTCAAGATCTTCTGCCTATATTCAACCCCCACCAATCTGCATACAAGGACAACAGATAAATGGAGGATGCCATAGCCAGAGGCCCTCCACACAACTGTGATCCATCTGGAATGTAAGGATGTTTTTAATTGACTTTGGCTCAGCCTTTGACACGGTCATCTCCAGCAGAGTGGTAACATAATTAATTAGCTTTGGTTTCTCATACTCTATCTGCCTGTGGATTAAGGACTTTCTCTAGAACCATCTACATAGAGTAAAATAAGGACCCCACCTTTCCCATCATACCGACATCATACCGTAAATAATGGAATCGGAAGTTAATGGAAGTTGAGGATAGGTCAGGGTGTAGCTCGTAGTCACATGTACACTAAATACACTCAAGTGACAGGGTGCAATCAATAAATGTTATCACCATCAGTCTAACAAACAACTAAGGAAAAGTGCTGAAATCACAAACACAGTTAACACTGGACATAATGTTTATTAACTTATCTTTTAATACCTGATTTGGCTTGCATTTGTCACACTGGGTGATGGACAGATGATACATATCAGAGCATTAATCACTCAGTTCTTTAATGGTGCACACAGGTAAGTCAGTCCAGCACATCTCACTGCTCTGCTGTCCTAGAGTTGGCCAGTGGCTGAGTGAAAGCGGAGTTCAATCAGCACTCCAACATTGAACAGCAAAACTGAGATGAGACTTTCCTTTTTAACCTGATGTTTGGTGGAGCAGAGCACATTCCTTCTTCCCAACTGGTCTTGTCGGCTGTTAGGTTAAGGTGATGCTCATTCACAGTGGGATGAGAGGTTCTGTCTGGAGGCTGCCCTTCATCTCTTGGACCTCCCGAACGCCAACATGATTTCAAACACTGCAGTTTGTGACACCGTGTGCCGCTATGCCAAGCAGAACTGCACTGTATTGAAGCAAACACACTGTCACTATCATGCTTTGAGAATGACACGAGGAGAAGATTTGATCTTTAACGTATGAAACTGTGTTAGCTGCACATTTATGTTTAGACCAGAATAACTGTGTGAAAACATTCACTTACTTCTCAAAGTCACTTTCCAATCCCATGTGAGGTGCACTTCAAAGCATCAGACTGCAATATGGTAACTATTGTCCTTGGTAACTATTGTCCTTGATGTAAATATGTAAAAAAAAAATTGTGAATGTTTCTGTTCTGTGTCCTGTGTACTCTTTGTTTGTATATGTGTTTTTCTTGCTGCTGTTACAACCAAATTTCCCCTTGTGAGACAATTAAAGGATTGTTCTATTCTATTCTATTCTAGATAAAATAACATAGACATTAAAAGCAGAAGACACTGGAGAGAAGATTAGGACACTGGCATTTTGCTCAAAATTGTGCAACTGTACATTCACGCTATAGTTTAAACCTCACAAGCAATCAAGGCCTCATCCAGTGTTGTACTCTTCCACCTACCTAAACTACTGATACCTCATGCAGTTAATGCACTGCTCCTGCAAAACAAGATAGCACTCGTTTCTGCATTACGGCATTTGTCATGTATGCCCGCAATACTATTTTAATCAAATGCAGTTATCACTAGCTGTTGCCTCACAGCAAGAAGTTCCTGTGTTCAATTTAGAGGCTTTTCTTGCACTGGTGAAACCAGGAAACTGGTGTTTTTGAGAATCATTACGAGAAAACTTTGGTCTCGACCCTGGTGGCAAGGCCTGAATCAGGGAGTGCTTGCTACACCTACAGCAGTAATAATAGCAGACAGACAAAACTGGATACATTAAAGCCATTGTAAGGCTGCCACAGACCTCAACCACAAAGACAACAAATAAAGCTGAGGGAAAGCAACACTGGGTATGACTGAAAGTCTAGCTACAAAGGGAGTTATGTTGTGGATTTTATTATGACATATATACCTGTATACTGCTTGACTGTATATACGATGTATACTCACAATGAAGTGTTTATATAGTGGAGTCACTGTGTTAAGAATTTAACCTGCATGTTCAAATCACATGACCCATATATTTAGGTTAAATATATCTACCATTTTATTAATGAAAAAATCTATGCCACTTGTTGTAGGAACACATGTTGAACACATGTACTGTTTAAAAATGTAGCAATGAGGATCAGTAAGAAACCTTTGATAGTGTCATGGCCAACTGTGACTAGTCCAACAAAGGGTTAATTCAGCTTGGCACTACTAAAGTATCGGACCCTTCTCTGTATGCAGCTGCCTGTAACTGTACAACAGAGGCATGCAGTTGTCTGGATGGCTGCAAAGCAAGGGTCTGTGGCCTTTTCTGGGCCTATGAGCTAAAAACATAAGGCCCTTTAAACTCCTGCAAGGTAAAAACTTAAGGCGCCTTAAATGGGTGTAAGATAAAGACATAAGGTCCCACAAATGGCTGTAAGGTAAAAGCATCCAGTTTTGTAAGCGGCTGTAAGGTAAGAGCAGACAGCTCTGTGAGTGAGTATAAGGCAGAAGCGTACAGCATTTTAATAAATCTATAAGCAAACAAAACTGGCCTCTGCAGGGCAGACACCTGAAGTTCTGGTCCTCACCTCGAACACCAGAAGGTGAAGAAGTAAATCCTTACTCAGCATGAATAGCAGTGTATGTCTGGTATGCAGGCCCAACAAAAGTGTTGAACGGATTAACTGACTTTCTGTAGACTTTTGGACCCACTTTGGCCATAAAAGTCTAAGGAGCTTGGAAAGAAAAGCATCTGAACTTCTTTAAGTTGCTTGAATATGTTTCACTTCTCATCCGAGAAGCTTCTTCAGTTCTAGGGTAAAATGGTGGAGAGTCCCAGATTTAAGCCCTGTGGGAGTGTCCCCCCAAGAGGGACAATGGACACCCTAATGATCCTCTATCTAATCACTCTGTCCAAAATGTGTACATTGGCATCCTCAAAATAGTGACCTTTGACCTTTAGATGCAGATGGACCGCCGAGTCTTGTCCCGTAGAGGTGGCTCTTCTATGTTGTGCCATGCGCTTATGAAGTGGCTGTTTGTGTCTCTCCAATGTAGAGGTCTGGGCATCCCTCGCTACACTGTACAGTATACACTACATTGTTAAGTGAAATACATGTAATAGATACGTGAGAAGTCAAGCCCACAGGTAGATTTGGCATTTAAAGTAAAATCTGTAAAACTACTGCACAATGTAAAAACTTAATGCAAATGCAAAAATATCTTTGTAGGCATCAAACACAGCTATGGCTGTGATTGCCAGGAATGGAAGTGGGCATTAGCCAACACAGTCAATACTGAATAGGGGTAAAATGTATAAAATACGTCAAATGGTTGCAGTGCGGGGGGGCTTCCAGATCAGAGGCCGCCCCGCTCTCATTTTCCCAGAAGCGTGCAAACTTCCGTAAACAACCAGACACAGACGACGGGGAGAAAGCGGGAAAGAAACACACACACACACAAAAACACATAACAGGCAGGTCGTTCGGGGAGGACCGTCCGACCACGTCAATTTTTATTGCAAGGGGTGTCAACTGTGTGCGAGAGCCCCCTTGTGGTAAGAGAGCGCAGTTGCACTATTGAGCACATGGTCCGGAGGACAGAGTTTGAGCTAACATATATCAAGAGCCACCTTGCAGACTGACATAGCAGTGGATGTCTACGCATGGTGTGAGTTGTGTGCATTGCTAAAGAACTGTGAGCAGACAGTGAGCCCTGCCTGGAAAGAACAGTCTTGAGCCTTTTATGCCATTCAGGCATTTGGTATATGTAGAAGTGCAATGTGTATTGATCTGTTTGCTATGTGGCTAGTTCATGCTGCTAATGCTAGCTGTTATGTTACACACTTGTTAGTTGTTCTGTGATATAACATTATTGGGTGTATTGGCAATTAATATCATGTACAGGAAGGTTTGGTGAGTAGTGTACAAAACTTGTGAGCGAAGATGTTCATATAGGAATTTCCATTTGTGTTTCTGGTTAGTTTGGAAGAAAGTGAATGAATTTTAATTCATGACTTGAATGTTTATTATATTCAGCATTTTGTATATGTTCTGTTTGCAGACCACACACCCCTACCTACAAGTTCTTGTACACCACCCTGTAAGCCTGTGGTTGCATTACTGTGTTGTTGTGCCAAAGAATGACAGTAAAGAAGGAATAGCCTTATTTGCGCGTCCTGTGTGTTTTGAACAACACCTCAAAGTGAACACTGCTATTCAACCAACGCCTATACAGTCCTGGGTGAAACCAATTTAACAATTTTATTTTATTCTCTATAGTATCCTATTTCATTGTTTTTCTTAATTTCTGCTGCTGTCCGCTTTCTGCTGTGACACAACAAATTTTCCACGTCTGGGACTTTTAAAGCTTTTATCTTATCTTAAACTCTGTGTCATTCAGAATGCTATAAAATCGGTTGTTTTTCTCAGTGGTCAAAAGAGTAATTATCAGTTTCTCCTGTAATTACTCTTTTGAGGGTCCATGAAGGAGCCCCAGATCCAGCCGTGGGTTAGACTCATGGCGCTATTTCAAGTGTGTGAAACTCAGGCAGGCGAAACGCTTCCTCTCTCTTTCTCTGAGGTCACATTTCACTTTATTGGGCACAAGTTTTCCCATTGGTAAAGGTTAGGGGTAGGACCACCTCTCTTTATGCTTCAGGGAGGAGCCCCACCTCAGGGCTTTGTTTCCTCAAACTGCCTGCAATGTGAACATCCACCTGTCTCGCCACAGTCTCACTCCCCGATGGTCAACTCACGCTAAGATTATTTTAGTTTCACTGTGATTCTGCTTTTCCTTTTTCTGGTTAAACAAATCCAAATAATGTGAATTAAAGACCTTTAATGGGGTATGAAGCCTCCAGCTCCCCCCATTGCCACAGCCCACTGTTGTCACAAAAGTCAGTTTAATTACAAATAACCTTTATTATCATTTAACACATTTTCACACACACACACACATGCACACAAACAGCTGTCGAAAGAGTCGCTATATTTCATCATCTTATTGTTATTAATAATAACCCAGTTATGAAATATAATACATTTATGAAATATCATAACACTTATGACTGTCATAATTTTATTTTTTTTACTTTCCTTGTTACATCCCGTCATAAATCAGGGACATAACTCACTTTTTGACACAAAGTACATCACATCACTTTCTCCAGTGGACCATTTACATGAAATGCATAATGTACATTTTTAAACTGCGGTTCCTTAAAGACCTGGATGACCTCTAATTCTTTGCTTCTAATTTCAGACAAAACTGAGCTTATTGTACTCAACACTAAAAATATGGTATTTAACAAGACCCTTAGTCTGGATGAGTTGGCCTATAGTACCACTGTGAGGAATCTTGGAGTTGTTTTTGACCAGGATATGTCCTTCAATTTACATATTAAACAGATATGTAGGACTGTTTTCTTCAATTTGCACAATATCTCTAAAGTTAGAAATATCCTGTCTCAGAATGACACTGAAGAGCTAGTTCATGCTCTCTTCCACAGCATGTGTTTTGTCCTGTCTGCCTCCCATCACCCCCCACATGGTCATGGCAGATAGCTGCCCCTCCCTGAACCTGGTTCTACCACATATTTCTTCATGTCAAAAGGACTTTTTCGTCCCACTGTCGTAAAAGTGTTTGCTCATAGGGAGTTTGTGATTGTTGGTGTCATGATCCTGAGTCTGTGACTCGGTGAAATCTTGTGTTTCAGCTTAATTCTAAGTTAAGATTTTCTTCTTCTTAGGGGTTGGTTTCTGTTTTGTATTTTTGAGCTCCTTCTGTTCTGTGTCTCTGTGTTCCCTCCCTGTTGCCATGTCTGTTGGCTTAGTGTTAAGCTCGTGTCTGTGCATACTTATTCTATTTCCTGTTTTACTTTGATAGTGCCTGTGCTGTGTGGAGTGTGTCTAGTTTTGCTTCCCCTTGTCTCGTCGGCTCTGATTACCTCCCAGCTGTGTTTCCCTCCTGTCTCTCATTCCATGATTGCTCCAACATGTATTTAAGCCCTGTGTTCTCTTCTGCTTCTTACTGGTCTGTGTTACCGCCATGCTTCTCTCCCTGCTTGTCATCCTCCGTGTTACCTCTGCTCTAAGTCCCCTAAGATTTGTTAGTTCTGGTTCCTTGTATCTTAGTTTTTGATTTTAGGTTATTTCTTAGATTCTGTCCTCACCACCTCTGTTTCTGTCTGTACTTTCACCAGATGTAAATAAAGCTCACTCATTGCATCTAAGCCAGTGTCTGCATTTTGGGTCCTTCACTCATATCTCTACACAACAGCTGGGTCTTTACCTTACAATACTAAGTGCTTTGAGGTGACTGCAGTTGTGGTTTGAGTTGTATAATTAAAATGGAAATGAAATGAATCTTTAGGAAGCGTCAGAATGTCCTGTCTTCCTCCCTTGGATTCATCATGTTACACACTAGTTTGCTGTCACACAAAATCACCACTAAAACCAACCAAAAAGCCCACAAATTATTCACTTCCTGATGAACTTGTATCAGATACTCAAGCAGTGAAGTACTAAATGAAGCTTCAGATATCGCTGATGATGTGAGTCTGCCCAGTCAAACTAAGTGTTGATAGAATGCTTCAGGAGCATGCTGGTGTTGTTTTTTGACACATGAGCCAGAGCTTCAGTTTCAAACACACCACCATGAGCTCCACCTTCTGCTCTCTGCCTCTTCAAAGAGCTAATAAGGGAAATTTTGGGGGCCCTCCTGCATTCTCACAAATTCCTTAGTCTAATGTCTTTGTGTACACTATTTCTAGTTCTCTTAGCAATTTCTCCATTCTTATTTTAATCCACCCTGTGGATATTGACCATTACCAAAGTCACACACACACACACACACACACACACACACACACACACACACACACACACACACACACACACACGACTTTTAATTCAAGTTATCTTTTAATTGTGTTTGTTATTAATATATTTTAATAAATTGATTTTCTTTTCTTTTTAAACAATCTAAAAGCCTGTGCTTCTGAGCTCCTGAAAAACCGTTTTTTATTTATAGATTATAATGCTGGACATTAAACAGATGATACAGTATTTAGAATGAGTTCAACTTTAAACATGTGCGTAATTCATTTAACACTGATCGGGAGCATTTTTGCAACATAATTACAACTTGCAAATTAAAACATCTCGGGCTGAGCGATACGGCCCAAAATTCATGTCTCGATTTTCTTCAGCTGGATGGCGATATACTTTATATCTCGATATTTTTGTTAAAGCCATAAAGTAAGAACAAAAACAGAGTTCTTAGTCAAAGCTGTGTCCCAGATGTCACACAGGCACTTTTATTAACATACAGCGTAGATGCACAAGAAAAAATTACTCAGAAATAAATTATCAACATTTATTAAATAATGTTCCATAAATAAAATAAAAAAATGTTGTTTTTATGCGTAACAAAAAGCTCACAATTGTGCTGTTAAAATGTAAACTAAAAAGACGCTGAGCATAATAACAAAGACAGACAGATTTTGCAGCTGCTCTGTTCCCAAGTTCAATTGTGTGACTACAGTCTTGAGTTTGAAATCCGCTTCGTAACCATAGCTGTGTCCCAATCCAGCGACCGCACGCTTCGTAGTACCTGCAATTTGCGGACTACGTGGGGCGGGTACTACGAAGTGCAGGAAGGGCGGAAGTGAGAGGCTTGTGAAATGGGACGGTCTGGCCTTCGTCACCCTGCTCAGGTTGTCTAGCAACCATGATACTAACAGCTGGAATCATTTCATACAGCTTTGTTTGACAGAAATGAAGGAGAACATATTATGTTCATTTGTTTCTACATGAGCTCTGTGTGATTTAATAAGTATCTTAGGCTGAGATCACGGGACTGTAAAAAACATGATTGTTGGGCTTCATTTCTGTACTGAACAGTCATTTTTAGATTAGCTAGTAAATAACAATTAGCTAATGTTGTTCATGAGACTAAAGTCATCTTACTTTGGTAATGTAAATATAATATGGCCAATATATATATCAGTGATGGCCAACTCCGGGTCTCGAGAGCCGGTGTCCTGCAAGTTTTAGATGTGTCCTTGATCCATCACAGCTGATTTAAAAGGCTAAATTGCCTCCTCAACATGACTTGAAGTTCTCCTGAGGCCTGGTAATGAACTAATCATTTGATTCAGGTGTGCTGACCCAGGGTGAGATCTGAAACCTGCAGGACAGCAGCTCTCGAGGCCTGGAGTTGGCCACCCCTAATATATATTATTAGATTATTATGATATTTTACAGCAGTGAACTTGAACTCTGTGTTAAATACTGAGCTTCAGTAAAGATTCAAGTTTCAGTTATTTATATTTCCTATCACCTTAATTAAATCTTCACTCAAAGACAAGTATGTTTTACAGTGTGTATATCTAGATGTATTATATATAAGAGACAAATATTGTTCTTTTAATATGTTGGCATTACTAAATTTGGCTCAATGCTTACATACATGTGTAAAAAGAAAATGTACGAGCTGTGATAACTGTTTCTGATAGAATGAAGAGCAGACTGATATATTAAATATTCCTTTATTGGGTGAGAAAATCTGTCATGATCCTGGATCCTTTTGACCCAGCGTTTTGTGTTTTCTATTATTGTGATTTTGGTTCTGTTCTTCCTCAGTTTAGTGTTTATTCTTTTCTGCCCGTGTATTCCTGTGTCGAGTCTGCGTTTCTAAGTCTGTGTCATTACGTGTATATGTTTCCTGTTTTACTTTGAAGGTCTTTGTCTGATGTCAGTGCGTTCTGTTTACATTTCCCCTGGCTCGTCAGCTGTGATGTCTTCCAGGTGTGTTCCCCTCCTGTTTCCCATCCCTTGATTCCTGGTGTGTGTATTTATAGTGTGTGTTACCTCGTCCTCGTTGCTGGTTCGTCTGTGTTGTTCCCCTCGGTCTTCCTGCGTCTCTCCGTCCATCTTCTCGTGTATTTCCCTGTGCCTCCCTGCATCTTGGTTTCTGGTTAGTTCTGTTAGTTTTTCCAGTTTAGGTTTTCTTAGTTTCATGTTTCACCCGCGTCATCCCTGTTGTATCCACTGTTGGTAATTAAACTCACTTGCACCAGAGCTGCCGCATCTTGGGTCCTGATTAATTCTCACACGGCTTGCCCCGGCAACCCGTGACAAAATCAGACCATGTCATAACTGCTTTAAGTCATACAGAATAGATATCAGAGCCTTAAACAGGCTGACTTCTGCTAAATGGGTCAAACTGGGCAGAAAGTCTACAAACACATAACATCCTTATAGAATATGATGTAACACTATAGATCAACTTACCTCAGAATATATAAAGCATATAAACAATTACAGCAATATGATGCAACAAACTAGTGCTACTAATCCAAAATACTCAAAGCTTCATAGAACTGAAACAAACATTTATTTTTAGGTCCATTCTGCTGCTGATACATACTTTAGGTTTCTGAATATTAAACTTGTTGCTGCCTTTCATAGTGTGTAACTTGAAGGCTCTGAGTACTTTCTCCCACACTGAAAACACTGGAATGATAACATTATTTGAACATTACCTAATAAGACTGATTCAGGACAGACAATTAGTTATGTTAAACTTTCTTAGCAGTCCTTCACAAACAGGGAACAGTCTGTCTATTCTCTCCATCTGTCAGCTGCTGCTGGCTCTTCCTCCTCCTCTTCCTCACACACTGCTGAGTTTGTCCTGGTGGATCATCAGGGGTGCAAAGCCTCACAGATGATGTGCAGCAGTGGGTCCGTCAGTCTGTCCTCACTCTGGACACTTGCAGTTGTCACACATGGAAATCAAATGTGTGATAAGCTGCAGGATTCAAACACAAGTGTAACTTATAAATACATGTTCATACTTTTATTCCACAATCAGAGAGAAAGAAACAGAGAGAGAGTGCAGGACAGACAGACAGGTGACAGTCTCAGGTGTACACACTGCTACAAAACAGCACAAGAGAAGGAGGATTTAGTGTTTGTGTTATTACGAGTGCTAAACACCAAGAGTTCCCAGATGGTGCAGTGGACACATGTGTGACTCCTGTGATTAAAGCATCTTTCTTTCAGCTTAACGAGTGAACCGTCAGCTCGTTCAAACACACGTTAAAGTCCGTTTGGCTCGACACCACCGAACAGAGGCAGCAATATAACCAGGGCTGCACATAAGTGGTCCACAGGTGCACATTCGCTGTCAAAATAAAAGACGCGCACCAGATAAGCAGTTGCGACGCGCATTTGCGTACATAAGATTTTCTGGAGGAGGACGTAGATTTGTTCGGAACTCTTGAAGATGTCGAAGAAGCAAGCCCCATAAGCAATTACTTTGGCGTTCCTCCACCGCAAAAGAAACGCGTATTATCGGAATTTATCGGAATTTTTGGAAATACGCGCTTCTTTTGCACATTAACAGTGCAGTGAATCCTGCTTGTGCCGTGCTATTCAGGAGTGAAAACCGAGCAGCATTCACTGACTTTCAGCTTGTTGTGTTTGTGGATATACGACTGACTTTAATTATCCATAAAATCATCACATTCTCTGTAAGATTAAGGTCGACTATGGAACGGCGTATATTTTAAAGACTTTAATACCAAGTTAACGCTGAAAGTACAAACATCCCTAATGTCACATAACTTTGCCGACATGTGGCCAACAGTAATGTTTTAATGTTCTTCATTATTAAACATTTGCACATAAATAAGTGACATAATATTCAGTACTTTTAAAAGTTTACTCTTTGGCCGCTCCGCTTCAGCTGTATTTTTCGGCAAAATTATCCACACCCACCGCCGCGCTATGAAGTCTGGGATATGTTGGGCCATGAAGTCTACACCGCCACATCCTTAAAATCTGAGGAAATGAAGGACTCATTTGAGGGACGCATTTCGAGCAGCCTTTGAATTGGGACAGCCTTCGTCACGTCACTGTGACGTAATCGGCCTTAAAATGCGGCAGACCCTGAATTGGGATACAGCCAGTATCTAACACAGCCACAACAGGTGGCTGAAGAATTTAAGAAAACTGTGTGTATCTGCAAGGGGAAGCAGTGATAACAGAAGCTCGTTTATATGTCATATATTCTTATCATAATACTGAACCTTTCTGTAAAATATAAACTAGATATTATTAAGATTGCTTGAGCGAGCCAGAAGGCAGTAAAAAAGGTTGTTGGGGTTTTTTGGGGGGGTGATTCTCTAACTTCCTGCTGTATGTGTTTTATGTTTCACATAAAAAACACTCTTTGCATTCTTATATCTGCCTCCAGAATCATCTCAGTTCATACAGTAAGTATGTATACTGTATGAAGCCTAAAAATACAGTGCTAACTTTCTTGTGACCAAATTCATTCAACTAATCAGTAGAGTATTTTTTATTTTCCCCATTCACTAAGATCTACATCTTTTGCATATCTTATAAACAAAAATGCATGTACTTGTGAAGTTTATGCCCTGCATACATTTAATGAATGTAAAATGATATAAATACACTGCTCAAAAAAATACAGGGAGTGCAGAATTATTAGGCAAGTTGTATTTTTGAGGAATAATTTTATTATTGAACAACAACCATGTTCTCAATGAACCCAAAAAACTCATTAATATCAAAGCTGAATGTTTTTGGAAGTAGTTTTTAGTTTGTTTTTAGTTTTAGCTATTTTAGGGGGATATCTGTGTGTGCAGGTGACTATTACTGTGCATAATTATTAGGCAACTTAACAAAAACAAATATATACCCATTTCAATTATTTATTTTACCAGTGAAACCAATATAACATCTCCACATTCACAAATATACATTTCTGACATTCAAAACAAAACCAAAACAAATCAGCGACCAATATAGCCACCTTTCTTGCAAGGACACTCAAAAGCCTGCCATCCATGGATTCTGTCAGTGTTTTGATCTGTTCACCATCAACATTGCGTGCAGCAGCAACCACAGCCTCCCAGACACTGTTCAGAGAGGTGTACTGTTTTCCCTCCTTGTAAATCTCACATTTGATGATGGACCACAGGTTCTCAATGGGGTTCAGATCAGGTGAACAAGGAGGCCATGTCATTAGTTTTTCTTCTTTATACCCTTTCTTGCCAGCCACGCTGTGGAGTACTTGGACGCTGCGTGTGATGGAGCATTGTCCTGCATGAAAATCATGTTTTTCTTGAAGGATGCAGACTTCTTCCTGTACCACTGCTTGAAGAAGGTGTCTTCCAGAAACTGGCAGTAGGACTGGGAGTTGAGCTTGACTCCATCCTCAACCCGAAAAGGCCCCCACAAGCTCATCTTTGATGATACCAGCCCAAACCAGTACTCCACCTCCACCTTGCTGGCGCCTGAGTCGGACTGGAGCTCTGCCCTTTACCAATCCAGCCACGGGCCCATCCATCTGGCCCATCAAGACTCACTCTCATTTCATCAGTCCATAAAACCTTAGAAAAATCAGTCTTGAGATATTTCTTGGCCCAGTCTTGATGTTTCAGCTTGTGTGTCTTGTTCAGTGGTGGTCGCCTCTTTCAGCCTTTCTTACCTCGGCCATGTCTCTGAGTATTGCACACCTTGTGCTTTTGGGCACTCCAGTGATGTTGCAGCTCTGAAATATGGCCAAACTGGTGGCAAGTGGCATCTTGGCAGCTGCACGCTTGACTTTTCTCAGTTCATGGGCAGTTATTTTGCGCCTTGGTTTTTCCACACGCTTCTTGCGACCCTGTTGACTATTTTGAATGAAACGCTTGATTGTTTGATGATCACGCTTCAGAAGCTTTGCAATTTTAAGACTGCTGCATCCCTCTGCAAGATATCTCACTATTTTGGACTTTTCTGAGCCTGTCAAGTCCTTCTTTTGACCCATTTTGCCAAAGGAAAGGAAGTTGCCTAATAATTATGCACACCTGATATAGGGTGTTGATGTCATTAGACCACACCCCTTCTCATTACAGAGATGCACATCACCTAATATGCTTAATTGGTAGTAGGCTTTCGAGCCTATACAGCTTGGAGTAAGACAACATGCATGAAGAGGATGATGTGGACAAAATACTCATTTGCCTAATAATTCTGCACTCCCTGTATGTGAATGCTGTCCATAGATAAAAGTAATATATTTACAGTACATTGCCAAAAGTATTTACTCATCCATCCAAATCATTGAATTCTGGTGTTCTAATCACTTTCATGGCCAGTTGTCAGTGGATGTTGACGCACATGGTGCACAGAGGTTGCTGACTCTGAGTCAATTACTATGGGTCCCCAGGCTTCACTTGGCCTTCAGATTAGCTCAAGAACCGTTTGTAGAGAACTTGATGGAATGGGTTTCCATGGCTGAGCAGCTGCATCCAAGCCTTACATCTCCAAGCACAAAGGAAAGTGTCAAATGCAGTGGTGTAATGCATGCCACCACTGGACTGTAGAGCAGTGTAAACACTTTAGCAGTGTAAACACATCACTGGAGTGACAAATCACGCTTCTCTGGCAATCCAGTGGACTTGTATGCATTTGGTGGTTGCCATGTCTGACTGCATTGTGTCAAGTGTAAAGCTTGATGGAGGGGGGTTATGGCGTGGGATTGTTTTTCAGGAGTTGAACTCAATCCCTTAGTTTCAGTGGAAAGAAATCTTAATACTTAAGTATACCAAGACATTTTGGAGAATTTAATGCTCCCAACTTTCTGGGAACAGTTTGGAGCTAGTCCCTTCCTGTTCCAATATGGCTGTGCACCAGTGCACAAAGCAAGATCCATAAAGCCATGGATGAGTTAGTTTGGTGTGGAAGAACTCGACTGGACTGCACAGAGTCCTGACCTCAACCTGACAGAACATCTTTGGGATGAATTAGAGTGGAGACCGGAAGCCATAGTTCTTATAGTTGTAAAGGCTGGGCCAACATCATATTAAACTGTATTGATTAAGAATGGGATGCCCCCCAGGAAATCAAAATCTGAAAACTGCCTTATTATACAGGAGGGGGAATAGAAAAAAAGGGCATTATTTTCACTGAACTGTTTGGCAGTGACAATGACACATTTTCATGTATATGTTCCACATTTATTTTTTACTCTCCATAGGTTGTAAAGAAATAGCTCTTATTTTTTCTTCACCTCAGTGTAGAGTTCCTCTTGGCCATGAGCTCTCTGTGTTAAGCTGTTTACTGGCTTGTTGACTTTCACCTGTGCGTACACCGTATCCTGCTGCTGTCCTCTGTCCTGCACTGACTCAGAGGATTCTTCAAATCCCAGCTTAGAGAAGCTGATCTCTCCATAATGGATGTTTTCTTCCTCTTTTTCTGTGTTATTTGCTGGCCCTTCAACGACCCGCTCTTCATGTGGTTGAATCTATAAAATAAGCAAAGTAATATCTGTGATGTAGACCATGTGACTAGGTGGTAGTTTACAATCATGTAAACAGCTGAAATACAGAGAAGTTCAGTATTGTCTTACCTGAGTCTGTTGTTGAGTTCGACGCATTGACTTTGACCACCTGGACGACATGAGAAGCAATAAAATTATATCTGTTTATGTTGAATATATGTGTGAGTAGATCTCAGCTTGATGGAAAAAAACACACATTTTAAAGTGCAGCTAAAATATCACCGTTAAACATCATGTCTTCTAATGTGATGTGTGATACTTGCCAAAGAAAGATTATCAAACAAATGAGTAAGATGATCCCAGAGATTCCTCCAAGAAGTAGGACCAGTGTGGACTCTGTGTGAGTCAAACAATATACAATAATGTGGACTTAAAGATACGCTTGCAAAACCTTTTTTTACATTGTTGTTAAGTTTCAGTGTAGCAATGAAATTAATAGATCAACAAGGAAATCTTCAAAGACAATTGAAAAATGGAAGAAAAGAAAGACTTCAGTGTCTTCAGCCTTTATCTTTACCTGCAACAGTCACATGAATCTCTGCTGATGTCTGATTACCCAGATCATTAGTGGTCACACAGTAATAAACTCCTCCATCTGTTACACTGAAGCTGTAAATCTCTCCTTCAGATACTTTCACAGCTCCATCTCTGCTCTTCTTGAACCAGGTGAAGTTGCTGACTGGAGGTTTGGCTCTGCTGGAGCAGGTCAGCTTCACCCAGCTGCCTGCTGACACCAAACCTGATGGACTGATGGATGCTGAGGTGTCTTTAGGAGCATCTGGAGAAAAAAAGAATATCCCATAGATCAAACTCTGACTGTCAGTAGTCAAAGATGATCAGTGTGCTCACAAGCATTATGATTCCCACAGTCTTCACTATAGTGTAGACACCAACCAGTTTTCTGTAATGCAAAAAGATTCTTGCATTACAGAAACGTCTGTAAGGTTTAAAAGCTGAATAACTGCACTGTGAAGGATGAAGTACAATCCTGATTTTTATAAAATAAAATTAAGTGTCTTATAAAGCAAACTTCTTTTCCTCCTCTCTCATAAAGTATATCACAAAGATACCCATACGGTAAAAAAATACATTTTTCCTGGCCAAAATATATTTCAAATATATGGTAAATATATTTTGTATTTGTGATGCTCCACAAAAATATATTTTTGAAATTGAAAATATATTTCTTTCAAACCAAAATACATTTCAAAACATATTTTAGGGTGAAGAAAATACATTTCCAACCTTACAGTAGAATGTATATCAAAGTATCCTTTATTTAAAATGTATTTAGTGCAATAATGATTATAATGATAATAATACTAACATGCTTTATGCACATCTGCAAAAAACAGTTGGATTCAAACAAAACAGAGTCAAAGGTCTAGCAAGAATTAGGTTGTTTATTCATTTGCTTACAGTATTTCACATTACACAATATCTCACTATAATGTAGCGTTCATTGACTTTGAAATTATCTGTCAGTGATACAGTAAACAAGATACAACAACTGCTATGTACACTTTAGTTTTTGACAATATATACAATATAGTACTTAAAGGAACACACTCTACTTTTTTTGGAAATAGGCTCATTCTCCATCTCCCTCAGAGTTAAAAATGCAGCGTCTTCTTTCTAGATCCGTACGTTAATAGGACTCTGGAGCGTGATCTTACGGGATGGGGCGTAGCCAGGATTTTTGGTTGAGGTGCCATATTAGCAGGCCAAACAAATGCTTGCTGTGTGGTCGGTTGTAATGTTAGATTGCACTACCGGCAAAGGAATAAGCTTGAAAACAGGCTCTCTTTTCATTGTTTCCTCACCTGGAAGCATCATGAGGGAGCTTATGTGTTGGATGTTACCAAAAGAAGGCGTCTAGCCTGGATAGCAGCTGCGAGACAAGCTGATATTCAGTTCTCTACCATCCACAGATATCTGTTGGTGTGCTTCAGTATTTTCATTCAGGTAAGTTCTAAATAAGTTCATATTATTCTTTATAGCCTGTTAGTTTTATTTTCAATGCGCTCTAAGATCATAGCACAAACTTAGAACAAACATGCAGAACTACCTTCTATTTATAGAGTTGCTAATTATTTGGCATTATTGCAGCAAACCAGCCTATGAAATGAAAGAAACAAATCCTGCACATGGGGCACTACGAAATCCCTGCTTCAAACTACATGCTACATACCACCATACCAATCAGATTACTTCTTCCATGTGTGGGTAAAAAGGTGACCCTCCTGGATAAGATGGCAAAGGTTTGCTGCGTTTTGGTGAACATGTGCCCCAGTGTGGTAGTAAAACCAGGGAAAAATGCTCTTGTTAAATACTCTTAAGTCTTGTGCTGTTTATGTAGTGATAAGTTTTCAAAAGAGACAGTAAATTACAGAATGGTAGTAGTGGGTGATATTATTTAAATGCTGTCATGATTTTATGTGAACATTTTGTCATTTGTAAACTATACATGACATTGATTCTACATGGTAACTGATTTGATGTTCTACAAAGTGCTTTTAGTTAAAAATAGGCAAACATTTCTTTGTTTCTTTATTCAACTTTTGAACAGTGGTACTTAGTAAGTACATATTCAGTAAATGCAAATTATTTACATGGCCCCCTATATTAAAACATTATGGGTTATTCAGAACAGAACTATGCTTGGAAAAATATTGTCCCATCAGTTGATCCAACTCCTCCACAGTAGCAGGTGGAACTTTTCTTTTCTGAGGACGGCTTCTTTTACCTGTCACAACGAATGGTCTGTTTATGTTTTGATCAAGAACCTTTTTTGGGGCAGCTGAAGAGGAGAAGTCTATCTTATGGCCAACCTCTGGCTGTATCTTGGTCATATTACCAGGCAAAACCCAGTATGCAGGTTCATCTGTAAAAGTCCTTGTGCCACAGATCAACACTGTTGCTTCTACATTAAACAGAAGAGCAGCGACATGGCTGCAGGTCTCCACGACTCCGGCCATACAGGTGCAGTGGGCGGCTTCAACCTTCCCTGTGATGCTCACAATGACCTGTGGCTGCAATGCTGCAATTCAGTCTTTAAGAGTGCAGTACCTGAAACACACACAGACAAAGTTCATTTAAAGACAAGAGCTTTAATAAGCCAAGGCCGACACAAATGTGTTTTATCTACTTTCAAATCCATTTATCATAAATGTTACAAATAAAGTGTTTTTATGTATCCATGTATAGAACACTGCATCTTTCTAAATCTGCCTGTTTCTTTTTAGAAACCTATCAGCAAAAAATGAACCTAAAGTATGTAATGCAAGGATGTAATCACTTTCAAGAGGGAGAAAACATAATGTTTAACTTTAAGTGACAATTATGGACACCTAATATGATAAGGAGATTCTGCAGGTCATTAATCAATGTATAAAACTAAAACAGAATGTATTTTTAGTGACACAGGACACAAACAAGGAAGCAAGATGTGTAATTAGGATTATTTATAATAAATATGAATTAATTAGGGCAATTTCTTTAACCATAAAGAATAACTAAATCCTATAGGACAATATCACATCAGTGCACTGAACTCACTATGTTATCCCTCTAACAGAGCCTCTACATGTTCTCACTGTAATTTCCCCCTCATGAATGAATTTATGCTTGCACTAATCTGAATGTTCGGGGGGAATCAAACGCATTTTACTCGCAGTACTCAAGCTGACTTACCTTTGCTTGAATGACGGCGTACGTGGAGGCTTAAAAATAGCCAAATCTTGTACCCAGTCCTTGGTGAATTGGATGTGCGCCTCCAGAGATTTATAATTGCGAAATTGGTGCGCCGTGTATGCGCTAACTCCACAAACAAGGTTCCAGAGTAGATCATGCTAAGTCAATAGCGGTTTGGTCTTCAGGGTTTCTACTCCATGGCTATATTTCATACGGGTCCACATTTCAACAATCAAGTACCGTCTCTTTGCATCTGGACACAATCTGTCTCGATACCGTCATTTTCTTTTGAGCTACGTTTCAGAATGGTTCGTAGCAATCTTGTTTTGATTCGTGACCAGCCAAGATGGTGCTGCGCTCCCACAATGCATTGCGGCATTACGTCAACTCCAAAGCCCTTTGCGTGCAGGAGAGTATGCGCATGCGCATTGCCATGGTGGTTTAAAAAATAAAGACATAATGAAAAGTAATTAATAAAAATTAAATATTTAAACATTCCCACAAATGTGCAATGAACGTGCACAAACACTGTTTATTAGTAGTTGCTGTTTCTTTCTTTGTTCCTTTTTTTTTTTTGAAAAATAACGACGTCTCTGAGGCGCGAATTCCGACCAGTGTTGCCAACTTAGCGACTTTGTCGCTATATTTAGCGAGTTTTCAGACCCCCTAGCGACTTTTTTTCTTAAAAAAGTCGCTAAAAAAAGACGTGAAAGCACGTATCGCTTTTACTCTCAACAAGCAGCGGGTGCTGTAACACAGTCAGTTCTTCTTTTACTCTTTTACTCATATGCTGTTTTGTAGATCACAAGGTTTAAAACTACTTATAAACACACACACACAAAGTAACTCCACCAGAGTGCCTATTTCGGATCACTTTTGCCAGTCCAAGCCCGGGTGAAGGAGCAGGGTTGGAATTGTGACATTAAAAAAAACAATAATTGCTAAAAGAAATTTAATTTGTAGTTCTAAATAAACTCTAAATGCATTTAGGACGTTTTTTACTCACTTTATGTCTCTTCCACGATGTTATTTCTCTCTCCAACAACATAGGTTACAATTATATTAGCATGACCAATTATGCAAATTAGGTGATGACGTCATTTGGCGACTTCTAGCGACTTTTAGGACAACCAATAGCGATTTTCCTTACTGAGGAGTTGGCAACACTGATTCCGACAGTGAGAGGAACGGCCGGATACGGGAGACGGGAAGAAACAAGCCGATTATGTTCGCGTTAATTAGGTGGTTGGAAGATGTAAAATTCTCAATTCTGCCAGCTGAACATATACGAGATTTTAATGAGGATGAATAATTAGCCGGCATGGAGGAAACGGACCTTTATTTGGTGGAGTGGCGACAAGAAGCCAAAAGGCGGGTGGCCGGTCTATGAAGCCTCCATCATCAAGCTAGCAGGTGCCTTTTCTCATATAATATTACTTTAATCTCGCTTATTTGGCACGGAAGCGTAGAGCTGCCACCCAGGCAAAAGAGAAATATAAGTATATCACGTTATAACGTGAAAGGTTTATCGTTCTAACAATATACTATCATGTTAGTACAATATACTTTTCATGTTTGAACAACATGTTTGAACAACATTGTACGAACAATGTACATAATTATCACGTCCGTACAATATTGTGCGAACGTGATAATTATGTATATTGTAATAACGTGATATTATATTATACAAACATGAAAAGCATAATGTTAGAACAATAAACATTTCATGTTATAACGTGATATAGCTCTATTTTTCTTTTGCCTGGGTGGCAGCTCCACGCTTCCATAATTTGGTAATCAAAATATGTAACTTAATTAATTATATTGTGACGTACTTTTGCCTTTTCTTATTATTCTGCCTTCTCAGAAAGGGAAAAAAATACAAATAAAACTGTTTACACTTGTTATATACAATAACTATCAAAACCTATTCACATTTAATTTGGCTTTCACAGAAATCCCACCTCTCCTTCTGGCTACAGAGCACTTACTTACCAAGGTTAGAAACAAAGCACAGTTATGCTTTATTAATGTTCGCTAATTACAATGTTCCACATTTCCTTGCTTTTAAGTCATTTTAGGCTTTTTAGAGTTTTTGGTTTTTTAGCAGTAATGTTTCTGCCTATTTATTTCAGCCCATGAAATCGAATGCAGATCTTCCTGATGTCAGATTTACATAAATGTAGGTAATTTTGTTTGTCATTGTCATTAATGTTGTTGCTGTTGTTGTTTTTGTGCAGTTTGCAATCATATAAACCTAGCAAGCATCAGTCAGCACAGTGACTAACCTAAACTGATTCTTGCTTTATTCACATATATTATATGTAATTAAATATACCTGCACATTGTACCTAGGGTTGCAGCCACTTGGCCCCACCCCATTGTTGTGACAGCCCTGATTGTACTTATACACTGCATCTGCCACATTAATGTATTTTTAAGTGATTTGTTTGTAATACATGAATTTGTTTCTTACAGATGTCAAAGTCTCAACCTCATGCTGCCCTCCCCCATCCTCTTAAAGTAAGTATTTGTTGTTGTAGTTTTTATGCAGTGTCTGTGTCACATGCTAATCATAATTATTGAAATAACTGTTTTCTAACAGATTTTCCAAAACACTAGTTATGTTTGTTGTCATTCAGACTAATACTACTGCTTAGACATTGCTTAGTGGTCATGCATGTTTGACAAACTTGTTATGATACCAAAACAGTAGGCCTGTCACAATAATCGATATATCGACTTAACACACAATACATGTACATGACCTCAATAATTGTTAATGATGCAATTTATCTGCCATTATATTTACAAAAATAAAATATAATAATAACAACACAATAACATTAAGTAACATTGTTTTCTATTTGCTAGACAATTTACTATTTATTCAAGTTTTTATGGTATCTAATATTTTGATACCTAATTTCCATGATCTAAATATTTTTAGAATTAGATGTTGGTTTGTCAATTGAAAGTGTGTAGATCTGACATTATTATGGTGTTATATTATGATTATACATTCAAAGACATAAAATGGTCTTAAAATGACAATGACATTACTTGTCGCAATTGTTTATTGGTCAATATACCGAGTTGTTATCGTAACAGGCCTTCAAAACAGACGTTTTTTGTGATTGATAAATTCAAAAAATAAATACATTTAATTTCTCTGAGATTCTCTAATATTCAGTTACAGTTCACAACACAGCTACCTGTACATGCAGTATTATACTGTAAATATAAATCTCTGCATTTAGCATCCCACTAGAACAGTTACTGCGTCTTTTTTTTTTTTTTCTTTTTTACAAATACCTGTACTATTACTAACACATTTACTGTTTTACTTTTAGCCTGTGGATACAAATGCAGATTTCCTTAATGTAAGTTGTGCATTTTAATTACATCATGTTATTTTTATTATTATTTATTTATTTATTTATTTTATTTTACATTCAAATATGATTGCTAGTAGGTAAAGAATAGTTCACCTATAATTGATATTCCCAGTGAATTTCTCACCTCTGATTGAATGCCTTTGTTTGTTTGCCTTTTTTGACTATAACAAAACAGGATATATATGGTGAATTTATATGCATAGATACAGTCGTAGTGCTTGACACATGCACACAGCAGTAGATGTACTAAAAAGGAAATAATTACAATCATGATGTTGATTGCTGATGTCAGTATATATATTTTAGGGGAATGTTTTGTTTTTCACCCAAAATGAACTATATTGCTTCGGAAGAGATTTATTACTCTGCCTGACTCTTATATATTGTTCTGTTTTTGTTTGTTTTGTTGTTTTCAGGTTCAATGGTGCGTGTTCTTCTAATGGCCGCCTTCCCACTGGAGGTTTTGATCCACAGCAATTTAAAAGGTAAACAGCGTTGAAAGTCAGTTCAAATGGTTAGCTAATAGTATTCTAAAAAGCCTACAACTCTGTCACCAGTTTCTTTACCAAAAGTACCCATAAAAGTATCTCTCAATAGCATATCATTGTAGCTCAAATGTTTAGTTGTACAAATGTCAGATTTTGGAAATCTAAAACTAGTCAAACGCTCAAATGTTCATGCTTTTATAGGAGGACAGATCAAAAGCGGACATCGTCATGAGTGAAGAACTGCCCTTCATAAGGACACTATGACAGCCATATATAGTAAGTGAAGACTTTCTGTCTATCTAAAATTGCATACAGCACAAGTAACTTACTTTGCAACCATTAAAATAGGTTGTAAAGTAAGTTACCAATACTAAATAGGTGATGATGCATTGTAGTGGTTGGTCTCAGACAAAGAAGGTCAACAGATTTATGAATGCTGGAGGGTAAGGAGAGACAACCAAAAGGGGTGTTAGCATTACTGTAATGTGAACTGGATAGACTTTCCATCTAGGAAAAAAGGGGTAAAATTATGCGTAAAATATATCTGTATTAATATCTGTATCTATATAAACAGAAATATCTGTTTGCTAAATAAAGCCAGCTAACATAAATCATATTTTTATTTTAACTCTGATAAAAGTAATAGAACTGTGACTTTTGTTTGTTACAGTGGCGGTAAGGAAGAGGTTTCCCAATGTGTCCAGAAGGGCTTTGAGGATTGGAGTGAAAGCTGGGGGAACTGAGACTGCTGGAAAAGGAAAAGAAATTACATTTAAAGTATGTTGACTTATGTTCATACAGTCACACACACATATACACATACACACACACATATGTGTACATATATATATATATACACACACATATATATATATGTGTGTGTGTTTTTTTAGAATGTTTAAGTATGTAATGAGAATAAAATTATAAAATGAATATTCCTTGCTTGGTTGATATGCTATATGTATGTTTTAAACATCAAATAAAGATTTCTTTCAGCTGTTACATGTGAATGTGTTTTCTTAGAAATATATGAAGGGTTAAATTTATATATTTTTGAATGATTTTAAATAAGTTTAAATTGTATTTTGAAATATATTTTATAAATATATTTCACATTTCAAAATATATTATAAATATATTTTTTAAATATATTTTAAAATACATTTTGAAATATATTTCAAAATATACTAAAAATGGCCAAAAAATATATGTGCTAAAATATATTTCAAAATATATAAATATATTTTAAAATATATTTTTTTATCGTATGGGTAACTAGAAAAAAAAAAAGAAAAATGCAATTTTTAAAATAACTGATGATGAACTTTACCTCCAACAGTCACGTTAATCTCTGCTGTCTGATTACCCAGATCATTAGTGGCCACACAGTAATAAACTCCTCCATCTGTTACATTGAAGCTGTAAATCTCTCCTTCAGATACTTTCACAGCTCCATCTCTGCTCTTCTTGAACCAGGTGAAGCTGCTGACTGGAGGTTTGGCTCTGCTGGAGCAGTTCAGGTTCACCCAGCTGCCTGCTGGAACCAAACCTGATGAACTGATGGACGCTGAGGTGTCTTTAGGAGCAACTGGAGAAAAAAAAAGAAATAAATATCCCATAAATCATGTTGTCCTATAGGATTCAGTTCAGCAACAAACTCTGATTGTCTTACATGAAACACTGAGAGTCTCTTCTGTCTCTGCTGTCTTGGTGTCTTTTCCTTGGTTCACAGGATATCTGGCAGAGCAGCTGATCTTCTTTCCATCATGTGTGTCTGACAGAGTGATGGTCTGCTGGATTTTACTTGTAAAGCTTCCATCTGTGTTTTGCTCTGTTTTGTTGTGAGAGTCTTGTGTGAGATTCCAGGTGAGTTGAGGAGGGGAGTGTGGACAAGGAGTGAGAGCTGAGCAGGTTATAGTGACAGACTCCTTCTCCTTCAGATCACCTGGGATTGTAATATTGGGCCTCCAAGGACAATCTGTAGTTTCACATACATATTCATTATAAAATCACATTGAAATTTGTATCATTGATTAAAATCTGTAAATCTGTTCTGATTTCATACTTAAATTTACAAATGCAATCACGTCCTTAAAATAACTGCAGAGCAGAAATTATAATAAGACACAATCTCCTGAGTATCATGCTGGGACAATCATTACGACTGTCATACAAAATTTGCTCAACAGGTATTCATTATAATCAAACAACAGATCAAAGTCCTGAATATAAGTTTATTAATAGGTAAGACAAAATAATGAAAATTAAAAAAAACGAAAAACACTATTACCTCTGACTGTTATTTGAAGAGAATCACAAGCAGCTGTCGCCTTGAATGTTTCACTCTCTACTCTGAAGAAGTATGTGTCTGTGTAGTTTGTGGTTAAATTAGAAAACAGAGTGGTGCAGTCTCTCTGACTCAGGTTCCCAGTAATACTCATTGGATAGTTGCTAACTGCTCCACTACTGTTGAAGATCACATTGTTTGGATAAATGCCAAATCTAGAATTATTTTTAATCCACACTCCAAAGGTTTTTTTTGTGTTGTTAAACTTCTGTTCTTCTTTGGGTCTGAAGCTACATGGGATTTGCAAACAAGATGCACTCAGTGCTTCCAGCTTCTTTGGTGCAGTTATGGAGAGTGCTGCTTCATCAGGACAACCAGCCAAAGCAGCTGTAAATACAATTTAATTATTAATCAATTCACACATTAATTTTAGTTAACTACATGTTTTTTTTCTATGCCTGAGCAAAACGTGTATTCTCTACAATTTAGTTAGTGAGATAGTATTTTTGTATGTGAATATTTTCTTGTAAAATTAAATATTTAGCTGATAATCCAGCCATAACAGGAACATTTCAGCCACCATCTGCTGTTTGGATGTAAGATGAAAATAATAATAATAATAATAATCAGAGTTTCAAAAACTGTCTATTGTAATGCTTGAAAGTGCCAACAAACATTTTTGTTCCTCTGTTGTTAACAGTTTCTACATAAAATATATAAATTTAAAGTCAGAACAAAAAGTAAGTCTTTGTTATTAAATGAAGTTCACGATGTAAAATAACTCTAATAATGACTTTGAAATACTGAAATACTCACCTGAAACAAACAGGACAATCAGTAACATGCTGACTGTCTCCATGTTCACAGACAAACTACTCTACTGCCTGGATTTTAAAAAAGAAAAGAAATCATTTCACGTATGGAGCTGTAACACTGTACTTAAAATTTTTTGAAGTATTTTCCTTTTGTACATCTCTTGTTTTTTTTTCTTGTAGTTCTTCACTTCAAACTATGTTGAAATATAAAAAAAATGTAACACAAAGCAGTCTATGTAAAACTAGAACATCAGTAAATAAAATTACTTTACATGTACCTGTAAGTGCAGTAAAAGAAAGGTAAAAAGTTACTGAATAAAAGCAATAAAATGTGTCCTTACCAAACAAGCCCAAGTGTTGTCTTATTATTTTACTGTTTTAAAGAATTAGATTAAACCGTGTCACCCAGCCGATGTTAGAAAGAAGGAAGTACAGAAAGAGAACAAGCTGTTTAAGAAGGTGCAATTAAGTCACAAA
Source organism: Oreochromis aureus (assembly GCF_013358895.1). Lineage (NCBI taxonomy): Eukaryota > Metazoa > Chordata > Actinopteri > Cichliformes > Cichlidae > Oreochromis > Oreochromis aureus. The sequence goes on from NC_052950.1 coordinate 11,930,919, forward strand.
GCTGCTGTAGGCGTCACTCGATGCCTCTGAGAAAAACTCTTCAGTTCTGCTGATATCCTGTGACAGAGGAAGTCAGACATATTTTTAAAGTCACAATAAGACCTCTTTACTCACTTGAGTTTTTTTTTTCAAGCTTGTACACTTTTACAAAATATATTTATCAACATGAAATAATTCTTGATTACTAGGAATTATATACACATGTAAAGAGAAGAAAACACAAATGATGCTGAAAGAATAAGTAAGATACCAATTTCCTGAAAAGTGATTCGTTTTTTAAATCCACTTTCCTTGTTTCATTAAAAATTCATGTTTATGTTATTAAATACATTTCATATATCCATTTGGTGTAAATATTTAGCTGATATTTACTCTCATCAATCGACACAAAAGACTTTGTTGACCAACTTCCTCAAAATTCAGTCACAGTGAAGTCCCTCTGCCACAAGCACTTACATTTACATTTATCTTGTAGCACATCTGCAGTGACTGCAGCAGCACTAAAATTAATCACAAAGTGTGAGAAAGGGCACAGTAACAGTACAATTTGGTTGTTGAGCAGCAACACCAGGCATTTGTCTTTGACACATGAGTTTAGTTGTGGATAAAAGAATTTTATATCCGAGCTCAATAAATGTTAAGACATTTTTAATTAAGCCATGAATTCAAATATAGATGCTAAAATAATAATTAATATAATATGAGAAATATAAGCTACTAAATCCCACCATCTGATACAGTAAAGTTTATCTAGATACATTAAATGACAAATCATTTCTCTCATTTCTGGTCAAAATGCAAAATGATTATAAACCCATAATCACTTCATTTAGTAAAATTATTTCATAGAATATAAAACAGAATTAGTTTATTCTTCAAAGTCAATTTTTTCCTCGCCCAATTTATTTATTTATTTTTTTAGCATATAACCCTTTTAAAATTATTCTTCAGTTTACATTCTATTCCAGAAATTCAGTAACCAACATATAAACATCATTTGTGCAAAGATTTATGTTTCTGAAGTGAAACAGTGAAAAATGACAGCACTGTCAATACATAAATACCCATGTCAGCTGAGTTAGAACCATTTCAGTTACAACCATTTTAACAACCTCTCTAGTCATAAAAGGGTCATCTCCCCTCACCCTGGCTTAACCCATTTAATGGTCCACCATATACATGCATAGGTGAGCCCATAAATGGCAGGAAGTAAACATTCCTTACTAAATAAGGAAACCAGAATATTTCATGCAATGTGCCTGCAGTTAAACACTATAGATAATAGCTTCCCCCAACATCCTACATGTAGGGATTAACAGAAAAATATCTAATAGTACAGTTCAAGACAAGGTTTACAAATTTTAAGCACGACAATGACAACTTTTAACGAAATCACTCCAACAACCACACATTTACATTGCAATGGGCCTTTTGTGCCGTGCACATAGAGCGTTTAACCGGCCTCTGGCCCTTTAAACTCTGAGGGGCTTTAACTTTGGTTTCTTTTGGCCAATTTGCATGATTGACACCTCTTATTAATCGTTTGACCCAATAGTATCACAGTAATGATGCCAGGTTCACGCTATTCATAGACTATAGCTCCGCCTTCAATACTATCATACCATCCAGACTCGTTATAAAACTCCGTGACCTGAAAATCAACTCCTCCCTGTGCAGCTGGATCCTGGACTTCCTGACAGACAGACCTAAGGTGGTTCGGATCGGCAGCAACACCTCATCCACACTTACATTCAGCACAGGTGCCCCAAAGGGATGTGTGCTCAGCCCCCTGCTGTACACCCTGTTCACCCACGACTGTACAGCAACACACAGCTCCAACACCATTTCTGATGGAGATGAGACGACATACAGGGCAGAGGTGAGAGCCCTGACATCATGGTGCCGTGACAACAACCTGCTGCTTAACGTCAGCAAAACCAAGGAGCTCATCGAGGATTACAGGAGACCGCAGAGAGGAGGCCACACCCCCATCCACATCGAAGGAGCAGAGGTGGAGAGAGTCACCTGCTTCAGATTCCTGGGCATCGACATCAGCGAGGATCTGAGTTGGTCACACCATGTTGGTGTGATCACAAAAGCAGCAAGACAGTAGCTCTTTTTCCTGCGGCGCCTGAGAAGATTCGGCATGAACCCCAGAATACTTACAAACTTCTATTGATGCACCATTGAAAGTATTCTGACTGGCTGCATCACCACCTGGTACGGCAGCTGTAATGCTCTGGACCACAAAGCTCTGCACAGGGTAGTGAGATCAGCAAAGTGCATCACCAGGACTGAACTGCCAGCCATGCCAGATCTCCACAGACAGCGCTGCATGAGGAAGACACAGCGGATCCTCTCTGATCTCAGCCACCCCAGCCACAGACTCTTCACACTCCTGCCATCCGGCAGGCGGTTCAGGAGCATCCAGTCCCGCACTACCAGACACAGAGACGGTTTTTACCCACAAGCCATCAGACTATTGAACTGCTGACATTCCATACACACCACTACACACTCACTACAATTACAGGACTCTGCACACTGTCACTTCAACAAATGCTACTTAAATGCTCACTGCACAACTTTGCACAATCTGCAAATACTCTTGCACAAACTTGTAAATACCAACTTGTCTTAAATGTAAATACCAACTAAATTCTCTAATATTTAATAGTCCTTTTCCTCTCCTTTTTATTGTTATTATTGTTATTGTTATTATTATCATTATTATTATTATTATTATTATTATTATTATCATTATTACTACTACCACTGCTAATTTCTGTTATTTTCTTCTCAATATAATTGCACACTCTCAATATGCTCATGTAAAGCTGAGCAGCACGAGCCAAAGAATTTCATTATGGATAAATGTGGCTACACTGTTTATCTGTACATGACAATAAAACTTGAAACTTGAAACTTGTATTGTAGCCTGTTGTTATCCAACTTTGATTGTAGCTTCCTGTTGTTAATGGCAGATCACTGAACTAACAGGTGCTTTATAGTCATATAATTGAGAAGAAGACCAGCTTCCACCCTGTCTCACATGTTTTACATGTCACGTATGTCATTTGTTTTGCTATTATAGTACAGATACAGCAACTTAAAATGGACAGCAGATCTGTGACAGGCCCCAAGCTGGGCCTTAACCAATCCTTGGCTAGTCTTTTGACTTGATAGTATCGCCTATAGTAACATCACACATTTGTTGTGACACTCACAGTGCAGCTCTCGTGCAACCCACAGCTCTCCCGCAACTTACTTACTTATTCAACCTCACTGATCAGCCAGGAAGCCAAGGACCCACGCATGCACTGGTTTATGACAAAAGAAGTACGCCAGATCTTTCAACTTGTGCAAGAACAAGAGAAGACCTGCATCTGATTTATCATCACATTGTTAAATTAGTATACACAGAGCCACAATGGTCCCACTATTTCTTTTTTTGGTGTTTTTTTTTTGGCCATCTTGGAGTTAGTATGATCTAGGTAATTAGTATGATTGGACCAAAATAAAAGTTTATTCAAGTTCTAATTGTGTAATTATTTTTTGTTATTGTCACATGCTTTGTAATGTTATGCAATAATTCTACTATTTTTAGTCATGCTCAAAAAAAGTTGGATCATCAGCGTATATAACCACTCAGCCAGCAAATCATTAATAAAAACAATTCACTTTTGGAGCTCCACAAGATTTTTCCGTACTGTCAGAAAAGCTGCTATTTAAAAATGCTCACCATCACCCAGAAAGACAGTTTTTGATCTGAGATACAACAACATCTAGGTTCAGTTATTATTATTAATTGATTTTATTTGAAAAGGAAAAATGCACAATATTAACATAAATGTTGTGATTCAATGTTTTGTACCAGAGATAGTTTAAGATAATTTGCATCCGTTGGCCCGTGGAAGATTACATGCAAAAGATCATAAACGTATTACAAAAAAAGTAAAACACAACAGACATGACAAATCCACACACCCATAAACACACACACACAAAACACATCATTATAGACATTTCATTTTGTTATTAAAACACTGTTGTCAGTGACATTGAACACAGTAGCATTTAAAAACACAACCCTGTCTAGTTTCCTATCATCTATATTTATTAAACAGTGATCCCTTATATGTGCTGAGGCAGTTCTAGTATGACCTGGTCTATAAGCATACTTTGCTAATATGAATAATCTGAGCGAGACAAGCAACCTTTTAAGCTCTGGTGGTATACATTTTAAGCCAGTATGGCCTTTTTTTTAATAATTTGCCTAAAAATATTTGAACACCACACTATAAAGAAATCTACAAACATCCTTAATTCTGGCAAACCAACTCTTAAGCGTTAAAAATAGTTTCATATTGTATTTTAAACTGGAGTTTTCCCTCCTCTTGCGACTTGCATAGACTTTAGTTGTTCAGCTGTTAAGTAAGTGTTCATTTGGCAGATTTCTATCTCTGATTTGTTGGGCGTCTCGATCTGAAGCAGCTGAAATAAAACAAACAAACAATTAAAAAGTTTTAGTTTCTGTTTGGTTTGGCAGTGATGAATGATAAAGATCCATGCAATATAGGCCACACACATTTAAAATGAGCATATCACAGAAAGACTTGTCTCACCACTCAAAGATGGCCAGTGTGATCACAAGCACTGTGATTCCTGCAGTCTGCAGTAGAGCAAAGAGACCAATACCACCTGAATGTTCAAACAAAAGATTTTAAAGTTTGCCTTCTTGAAGAATACTGTGTGAAGTCAAAAAGAAAGTCAAACAATCAACAGTCACAAAGATTGTTTAAGCGTGTCATAGACAAGACGACCAAAAATCATAAACAGCAATGCAAAACTCCTCTTTGCATTCAGTTGAATAAGTACTGGTTAACATTACCTTCAGTATTCACATGAATCTCTGCTGATGTCTGATTACCCAGATCATTAGAGGCCACACAGTAATAAACTCCTCCATCTGTTACATTGAAGCTGTAAATCTCTCCTTCAGATACTTTCACAGCTCCATCTCTGCTCTTCTTGAACCAGGTGAAGCTGCTGACTGGAGGTTTGGCTTTACTATAACAAGCTAGGTTCACCTGACTGCCTGCTGGCACTGAACCTGATGGACTGATAAATGCTGTGGTTTCTTTGGGGCGCACTGGGAAAAAACGGGGGGGATAGCTGTAACAAGGATTCCTGTTATCCATTATAAACATTCAATATTCCATTACTTATTGTTTACTCACAGGATCCATAAAAACACACTGATTGTCTTACATGAAACACTGAGAGTCTCTTCTGTCTCTGCTGTCTTGGTGTCTTTTCCTTGGTTCACAGGATATCTGGCAGAGCAGCTGATCTTCTTTCCATCATGTGTGTCTGACAGAGTGATGGTCTGCTGGATTTTAGTTGTAAAGCTTCCAGCTGTGTTTTCCTCTATTTTGTTTTGAGAGTCTTGTTGGAGATTCCAGGTGAGTTGAGGAGGGGAGTGTGGACAGGGAGTGAGAGCTGAGCAGGTAATAGTGACAGACTCCTTCTCCTTCAGATCACCTGGGATTGTAATATTGGGCCTCAAGGAGAATCTGTGGTTTGAAATGATATATCTATATAAACAACACAGATCATCAAGTCACGAAGAGGTAATTTAGCTCTTGTGATACATGTGAACACTGAAGTCTGTGGGTATGAATATAACAGCAGCAGAAAAACCACAAACCTTTTTCCAAAAAAATAGAAATGCTCTAGAGAATGCAAAGGCAAAACACCATGTGGTGAATTGGAAGTAATTTTACTTTTGATACTTGAGGCTTTTTTGTTTCTTCATTTCCCTAATAATCAGAAATGGCATAGGCTCAGGAACACTTCTGAAAACCACTTTATTTAGCTCCACCCACTCTGCCATGCTGGCTCTATCTTGTGTGCTTCTTGGATATTTGTACCACGGAAATGTTCTCCTTAGGCATCCTCTCATTCTCCAGGATTGTAATAAATAATCAGGTCAAAAATTCAGCTGTCTTTTCTCCTAGACATCTCCATACCTGCACAGGTATCTGAACCGCCACATTTCCACTCTTCATAGGTGCCCTACCAGTACAGACTACCATTCAGTGCTACACTCTAACCTGTTCACATGCTTAACTTCCTTTGGAGAAACATAGGTTGAACTCAGTGGTCTTTTCAGCATGAAAATGTCAAACCACAGTGTCTACACAGTGCAATAACAGCATGTCTCTGTAGCAAAACAGTGCTAAACTGGTATTGCAGTTCAAGCCTGTATTATTCTGAAACAAAACATTACTATGTCGTAACTTTGTTTTCCTCTGGTCACATTAATTAAATACAGGATGAAAATGTTTTGCAGATCATTTCATTCTAATTTTATTCACAGCTTTTGATGGAATTATGGAAATATAAATATTAGTGCTGTCAGTCTGGTTACTCATCATGATAGCATTGTTAATTTTGGTCTCCACAGACATCTTTGCCAGTTCATGGAAGAGCAATTATTAAAACATTTTACTATAAACTAATTAAAAAAAAATCTTTACCTCTGACTGTTATTTGAAGAGGATCACAATGAGCTGTCGCCATGAATGTTTCACTCTCTACTCTGAAGAAGTATGTGTCTGTGTATGTGGTGGTTAAATTAGTAAACAGAGTGGTGCAGTCTCTCTGACTCAGGTTCCCAGTAATACTCATTGGATAGATGCTAACTGCTCCATTACTGTTGAAGATCACATTGTTTGGATAAATGGAAATTCTGGAATCATTTTTTATCCACACTCCAAAGGTTTTTCTAGTGGTGATAAACTTCTGTTCTTCTTTGGGTCTGAAGCTACATGGGATTTGCAAACAAGATCCACTCAGTGCTTCCAACTTCTTTGGTGCAGTTATGAAGAGGTCTGCTTCATCAGGGCAGTCAGCCAAAGCAACTGTAAATACAGCATTATATTTAGCAGCAGACATTTTTCCCCTCCGTTTAACTGTGTGTGCTGATATTTTTCAATCAGGGAATGAGCAGTTGGCTCCATCTATAATGGTCTTTTGGCATCAATTCTAAATTAATGTAGAGTATAAATTACCCCAATAATATCTTTGAATAACTGAATAAACAGCTCACCTGGAACAAAGAGGAAAATCAGTATCATGCCAACTTTCACCATGTTCATAGACAGAATCTTGTTCCCTGGGTTGGCAAAAAACTTGTTAATTTAATAATATAACTATACAAAATCTATAAATAAAAATGAAACTATAATAACTCATGTTTTTGTGACTACAAGTAAAGCATTAGTAAACACAATAATGTCTCTGTCAGTACGGTAAAAGAAAAACAACAGAATAAGTTTTAGTATCACAAAACTAAAAAATAAAAGCATAAAATATTTTCTTACCTAACGAGTTCATGTCAGATCTTTTGTAGCAGAATTCTAATAACCCAAGTGAACTACTTTTTGTCATGTCAGAAATGAGGAAGTATAAAGATACTCACTGACAACAAGTGTGAAACAGTCAGTGTTATGCTTCCTGCTTATCATGCAAAAGAGGAAGTCAGAGTCTAAAATGACTGCAAGACATTTTAGACTCCTTAAATGCCTCTGAGTTAAACCTTGAGCTTGCAGAATATATTTGATAATTTCCAGTATTAATCTCACATTGTAGGGAGTTACAAGCTAAGACAAGTTGAGCTAAGAAAATGAGTGTATTTGGTTGGCGTATTTCTGGATTTATGTCACCTTGAAGTACCTTCTTAATATGGAAAATGGCTTTTACCAGATTTCTGGCTTGTTTTAAACGTCCACTTAGCTTACACGGCTGCTTATTATAACATATAGCAGTGGTGGTGGTGCTTTATCAGTAATTACTGTTCATTTACCTCCAGATTTTAACAGTTTTTTGTCACAGAACAGTATTCTGGTGAGCTAGGGAAATGCTGTAGTTTTCTGCTATGAGGTACAGTAGTGTTTAACAGTCTAACGCATATTTTCTTCTCTGTTGCTGACCTGCCCGCTCTGTCCGTGTCCGTTGTTGTTGTCTGCGTCTCTCTCTCTCCTCATCTCCCTGGGTGTTGTTTTCATTCTCGCTTCCGGAAGTTTTGGTCAGCGATGCGACCTCCTGACCCAGAAGCATTTCTGACGCCGCACCTGCCACTCATCAGCTGCACTGATTACTATTGTCATGAAATTACAAAGAACTGGAATTTAATACTATCTTCAGAGTCACCTATTTAGCAGTGTGGCTGAGCTCCGGTCGACGCTTGTTGAGTTTAACCTTGTCAGTAAGGCCGAGACTTATAGTGTTAGAGACCTTGCTAATTGTGAATATACCTGCCAACTTGCCAGGAGCTGCAAGTGCAGAGTTTCAAGTCACTGGAGGGGAGTCACAAATTGGAGCACCAGTGTGGAGTGTAAACAGGAGTCACAGAATCGAACATGGGTGTTCTGGACTGTTTTTCCACCACCAGAGACATTCGCACTTTGAAAAGCACGTATGAACATTGCTTGGGGGGCCAGCAGACTCGACTCCGGTGCAGCGGGAATTATAATTACAGCAGATCTGCTGGAGCGGCATTTGAAGATGCTGCAGCATAAAACCAAGGTGCAGAGCGCCCTGTTACAGGTTGTGACTGAATTAAAATGTATGTTGCTATCCTCTTTCAGGGCTGCCAGCAACACGCCTCCCCGCCTTCACCACTTGCTATAGCTGCTGCCTGCCCTCTTCCCTCCTGCCCTCCTCTACTGCCTCACGAGCGCCCTGTACCTGCTCCAGACAAGTTTTCTGGAGAGCTGAACAAGAGCGGAGGATTTCTGACACAATGTGCTCTAATTTTCAGGCAGAGGCTTCAAGGAGCCTTTTTGAACAGCCTGAAATGTGAGTTACCAACAAAGGACTTACCAAAATAATTAGATGAATGAATAAATATGTGTATTAGGTTAGACGACCACATGCACAAGTATGGAGGAACGTCTGGGGGTTTTTGGGCGAAGTCTCCTCCCTGGAAGTGGAGGCGGATGGAGAGCATGCAGGCAGACGAGGAGGAGCCCATGCAGCTGGGACAGGCCCGTCTCAGCCCATCGGGTCAGAGAAGAAGACATCATGTGGGTGAGTGTTTCGCCTTTGGCCAGAAAAGGTCATTTTGTTGACATGTGCTCCTCGCAGGTATAAAAGTGTAGCCCATGAATAGCGGTAGGGATCCTGAGGGGTGGGACTCAAAATGCTTCTTCCCACCTAGCCTGCTCAGCTAAATTGTCCCACCAGTTAATCACATTTACCTGTCAAGCTTTCATTGACTCCAGGGGTGAGCAGAGTTTATTGGATGAGAACCTAGCTCAAAGGATGGGTGTGCTGTTAGTTTCTCCCGCTGAGACTTTGCATGTGGCTGCTTTAAATGGCACCCATCTAGCTGACATTACCCATCAAACCCATCGAGGTCCAATTGACATTGTGACAGAGTTACACCATCCCGGACCGCAGACAGCCGACCTAGGCTCATGCACGCACAGCCGCAGTTAGATTCCACACTCTTTCCTCTGTGTTATTGTGGCACTGCGTCGTTAAGCCAACCGGTCATATATATATATATATATTTATTTATTTTTTTTTGTTTTTGTTTGTTTGTTTGTTTGTTTTGTTTTTGTCCTGTTTGGCACAGTAGCAATCAGAATTATCGGCTGAACACCAAGAAAAATGCCCAACATATTTATTTTCCCAAGTGGATCATTGCCATGCTTCAAGGCACTTGATTGATCTTTGTTATTTATTTATTTTTACTTTTAAGTTATTACAATTGGAACAGACATGACCGGTGAATAGGAAAGGGAAAGACATAGACAAGTGATGTTCAAGAAAAGGAGAGGGAAAGAAAAATAGAGGGGAAGAGGGACAGTGAGAAAGGACACCTAAAATCCACTAGATCACCTGCTGGGGAAAAAAAGAACAAAACAAGCAAAAAAGAGAACAATATAGTAGGGAAACCACAGCAACAACCTATATAAGTACAGTTGTGGTCAAAAGTTTACATACACTTGTAAAGAACATAATATCGTGGCTCTCTTGAGTTTCCAGTTATTTCTACAACTCTGACTTTTCTCTGATAGAGTGATTGGAACAGATACTTCTTTGTCACAAAAAACATACATGAAGTTTGGTTCTCTTATAACTTTATTATGGGTTAACAGAAAAAAGTGATCACATCTGCTGGGTCAAAAATATACATACAGCAGTGCTAATATTTGGTTACATGTCCCTTAGACATTTTAACTTCAATTAGGTGCTTTTGGTAGCCATCCACAAGCTTCTGGTTGAATCTTTGACCACTCCTCTTGACAGAATTGGTGCAGATCAGTTAAATTTGATGGCTTTCTGACATGGACTTGTTTCTTCAGCATTGTCCACATGTTTTCAATGGGATTGAAGTGAGGACTTTGGGAAGGCCATTCTAAAACCCTTATTCTAGCCTGATTTAGCCATTCCTTTAACACTTTTGATGTGTGTTTGGGGTCATTGTCCTGTTGGAACTGCGCCCAAGACCCAACCTTCGGGCTGATGATTTTAGGTTATGTTGAAGAATTTGAAGGTAATCCTCCTTCTTTATTATCCCATTTACTCTCTGTAAAGCACCAGTTCCATTGGGAGCAAAACAGCCCCACAGCATAATATTACCACTACCATGCTTGATGGTAGGCATGGTGTTCTTGGGGTTAAAGGCCTCACTTTTTCTCCTCAAAATATATTGCTGGGCATTGTGGCTGAAAAGCTCAATTTTTGTTTCGTTTGACCTCAGAACTTTCCTCCAGAAGGTCTTATCTTTGTCTATGTGATCAGCAGCAAACTTCAGTCGAGCCTTAAGGTGCCACTTTTGGAGCAAGGGCTTCCTTCTTGCACGGCAGCCTCTGAGTCCATGGAGATGCAAACCACGTTTGACTGTGGACAGCAGCCACAGTTCACAAGCCACAGGGGACCCAAAGGTCCAGGGCCCCCACCCCCCAGAAGGGGCCCGACAAAGTAACCACCTTCAGACACTGCTGATGATGCGAGTCTGCCCAGTCGAACCAAGTGTCGATAAAATGCTTCAGAAGCATGGTGGTGATGTTTTTTGACACATGAGCCAGAGCTTCAGTTTCAAACACACCACCATGATCTCCACCTCCTGGTCTCTGCATCTTCAGAGAGCCAACCAGGCAATTTTTTGGCTCTCCTGCATTCTCACAAATTCCTTAGTCTGATGTCTTTGTGTCCATTATTCCCAGTTTGTCCCTCCCAAAGGACAGCAGCTCTGAAAATGCCTTGTCTTATGGAACAAGCAACTTGACCAGATCCTTGCTCAGCGACCGCGGCACCGCATTTTCATTAATTGTAACAAAATAAACAAAGCAAATAACTCACCATTGAGTGGATTGAGAGAGGATATTACGTTGAATAAATCGGCCGGGTTATTGCACACTGTCAATTGATATTTGTCAATATCTGACAAGCACACCAACCACAGGGACAGCAGCAGCGATGAGAGCAGGGGACATGCAGCAGGTCGACCTGGAACTTATACAGAGTTCATTCCCGCCACAATAAAGGGATTCAGAATAAAGTGGGGTCAGATGTTACCTCGGTTACACAGGGGTGAAGGACAAGAACTAGATCACCAAGAATTATAAAATCGTTATAAATAAACAAGAAATCATGAGAAATGTGTCTCAAGAGATTGATAAATGTGTATATTGCTCAGGTGGAGGAGTGGGTCATCTACCAGTTGGGAGGTCAGTGGATTGATTCCTGGTTTCTCCACATGCTATAGTATTCTTGAACCAGACACTGAAATCCAATGTGTTCCCAATGCAGTCAAAAGAACCTGAATAGCAGAAAAGGAATATATGTACACTATATTGCCAAAAGTATTCACTCATCCATCCAAATCCTTGAATTCTGTTTTTTTTAATCACTTTCATGTGGAAGTGGTAAGCTATCTTAAATTATAGTGCATGGTCAGCGGTTGCTGATGCACATGGTGCACAGAGGTCACTGACTGCGAGTCAATCACTGCAGACCTCAAAACTTTATGTGGCCTTCAGATTAGCTCAAGAATGGTGTACAGAGAGCTTGATGCAATAGGTTTACATGGCTGAACAGCTGCACCCAAGCCTTACATCACCAAGCACAGAGCAAAGTTTTAAATGCAGTGGTGTAACGCACGCCACCACTGGACTGTAGAGCAGTGTAGACGCACACTCTGGAGTGATGAATCACACGTTTATGGTAATCCCATCGACTAGTCTGCATTTGGTGGTTGCCATGAGAAAAGTACTTATCGGACTGCAAGCTTAAGATAGAGACAATGGTAACTAGACATGAAATGTGGAACACGGGAAAGGCACAGAGTAGACACGGGAACAGAGACTAAACACAGGCTATGATAAACACTGAGGGAGGGAGAACTAAGATCTTTGAGAACTGAAGAAATAAAGATAACCAAAACCCATAAATAACAATAACCAAAGAATATTAAACCAGAAACAAACACTGGGTCACCAGACGCAGTACCGCGACAATATAGGTGATAGCAGATGAATGCTGGAAAATACTTTTGGCATTATAGTATATGTATGTGTGACTGGGTGGTTCAGACTTTTTAAGATTTGTTTGAGAGCTCAAAAATGATGATGACGCTATATAATTACCAGCTGCTTTACGGTTTCCCACTGAAGAGCTGCAACTGTCACAGTCTGAGCTGGTGGACCGTTTGGAGTGGAAAGTGGAGGCAAAAGCAGACACTTGCATGAGAAAGTAATTTTAAACAAAAGGCAAGACATTTATTATAGGCTGGATGACATTACACAACAAAAGGCAAAACAAGAATCAAGACTTGACTGAATAAACTAAACTTAGCAGATTAAATCTAAAACTAACACACAGAATACAGGGAAGCCAGAAACATTAGACCTGAAGAGGAACCTGGAACACAGAGAGCAATACACAGAAAACATGAAAAGGACACAGGGAAACTGACACAAGATAAGCACCACATGGGTGATTAGGGAGAGTGAAAACACATGGGGAAGCAGCTGGAGCCAATAAAGCTAATCACACGGCGAATGAAAACTGAAGACAACCTACAGGGTCAAAGTAAAACAAGAAACATAAAAACGCAGACCAACTCACACAACTTGACACGGAAGCCAGGAGAAAGGGACACTCAGGGAAACTTGACAGACTTGGGAAACGACAGGAGGAGACACAAAGAAGGGAACATGAAAACAGCTAAGGGAGATGAGACAATGAGGGAGAGAGACAGAGAGGGAGCAAGACAGAGAGAGTGAGAGCGAGATAACAGGCTTGGGAGAACATACATGAAAGTACACGAGAGACAGGGGAACATGAAATGAAACGCAAGGCGGGAGCAGGTAAGCAGAAAGGGGAGACGAAACACACAGCCATGACCAGGGCCCGGGGAACAATGAAGCAAGACACACTGGGAGGGCGGAGCAACAAAAACACAGATGACACAACACACACATACTGGCAAGACAGAGGAGAGACCAAGACACAAGGCGAACCTTAAATCACAATCATAATACCCAAACACAAAAACACAAGAAACTCAAGAAGCTGGGTCAAATCACCCACAACCATGACAGCAACTTCCATTTACACATATTTAAAATCAAAAGATGAAAACAGCTGTCTGAAGTTACTACAGAAGGATGAAAATAACAAAAGACCTGCAGAAAATAGTTTGTTTTACTTCACCGAATTCTTGGCAGTGAGAGTCTTGTTGGAGATTCCAGGTGAGTTGAGGAGGGGAGTGTGGACAGGGAGTGAGAGCTGAGCAGGTTATAGTGACAGACTCCTTCTCCTTCAGATCACCTGGGATTGTAATATTGGGCCTCCAAGGAGAATCTGTGGTTTCACATACATATTCATTATAAAATCAAACTGCACTTTCAAATCTGATTCAAATCTGCAAACTTGTTCTGAATTCATACTTTGATTCATAAATGTAATCAAGTCCTTAAAATAACTGTAGAGCAGAAATTACAATAAGAAACATCTCCTGAGTGTCATGCTGGGACAATCATTACAACTGTAATACAAGATTTGCTCAACAGATATTGATTATAATCAAACAGTGGATCAAAGAATAGATAATAAGTCCTAGATGTTAGTTTATTAGGTAAAATAAAATAATGAAAGTTAAAAAAAGAAACCAAACAGACACACTATTACCTCTGACTGTTAGGAGAGGTCACTGTTGTCCCTAATGAGGTCCACCACAGTTGTGTCATCTGCATACTTGTTGATGTGATGAGTAGCAAATTAGGCTCTGCAGTCATGTGCCAGCAGCATGAACAGCAGTGGGCTCAGGACACAGCCCTGAGGGGAGCCGATGGAGAGGGAGAAGGAGCTTGAGATGATGTTTCCCACTCTCACTGACTGAGGGCTGTTGGTGAGGAAGTCCAGCAGGCTGTTACACATGGGGGTGCTGATACCCAGAAGGGTCAGTGTCCTCAACAGCCGCTTGAGGATGATTGTATTGCTGAGTGCTGAGCTGAAGTCAACAAACAGCATTTATATCTGACTGATCTTCTCCTTCACGTGTGCCAAGCTCATGAGAAGAGCAGAGGAAATGGCATCCTCGGTGGAGGGATTTGGCCCGTAAGCAAACTGGGATTTGCAAATATGGGGGGCAGTGAAGAGATCATGTACTCCTTTACCAGCATCTCGAAGCACTTCATCATAGGAGTTACTATGCACTACTGAACTAACAGGAGTTAGTGCACTGTCCTCCAATAAACCAACATCACAAAGCTCAACTGTGCGTTGGTTGAAGGGCTAATTTATTGACAAGTGAGACTAGGGATGGGTATCGAAACCCGGTTCTTGTTGAGAACCGGTTCCCACTGTTTCAATTCCTTGGAATTGTTTGCCATTTTTGCAAACGATTCCTTATCGATTCAGTCGCCCGAATGACGTCACCACGTTGCGGGCGTCATTTACCTGGCAGGGCGCCGAAGCGGCTCAAACGCTCAAAAGTTTGGTTATACTTTACGAGAACGGATGACAACGGGCAACTTGCAATACTTGCAAAGTAGATATTTCATTTAAAGGAGGAAACACTATGAATATGCAAAAGCATTTGCTCACAAAACACGCGATGACCTTAAATGAATGTCGTGTTTTTAATTCCGCTCCGGACTCGTGAATCTCAACCCAGCAGCAGCGTTAACGTTTGCACGTCCTCTCCCGTTAATGCGGCAGGTAAATAATCAACTAACAGTGCATATTATGTTAGTGCGATCTGCCTTATTACAAAACCTGCCATTACTGTGCGCTGCATTTAGGTGACCATGATGAGACAGACAGACAGAGTCTGGCTGGCTCAGATGCTGGCAGTTCTCGCTGCAGTCTACCGGTAGTGTCTCCTTTCAGGCCAGGATAGACGAATGTCACCGAGCAGTGACTAAGTTTGTGGTCAAAGGCTTGCAGCAGATGCCCCCGATTTTCGGTAAGTGAATGTGTTTAATTGTAGGCAGGGACATTACTGGATATTCTTTGTAATTGCTACAGAATAATTTATGTTATGTTAAGAATATTTATTTTATTATTTTACATTTACAATTTTTTTTCCTGGGGACCCTGTGACACCCCATTGAAGAGCCGTAGGCTGTGGATCTCTTAAGATCTCACTGTTGGGTTTGTAAGGCCATGTTACTCCTAAATTTCTATCTTGTTCAAAGAAAAGATATAAAACAAAGTTCTAAGCTAATCGACCTTAGTGTTCTCCTTTTTAAAAAAATATGAATCGATAAGAGAATCGATAAAGAATCAAATCGTTAAACAGAATCGAAAATGGAATCGGAATCGTGAAAATCTTATCATTACTCATCCCTAAAGTGAACATCAACAGGGGAGGCAGTGACAGCAGAGTTCACCAGGAATGGAAGAAAAAAACATCAAAGATCAAACAATACACAGAAAGTTCTTCTAGCTTTTAGCACTCATTTTCACTTCAGCTTGTTTAATGTTATAAATTTGCAACCTCAGCTGACTGACGGATCCAGAACAACACAAGGAAGAATATCCCACAGATCAGCTGTACCACATATTTTTTACACAGCCTTGTTCTGGCAACAGACTTTCTCTGCTAGTACATGGGCAGTTTGTAACTGACTGTCATCTGCACACATTACTAATGCAGAACCATTCTGAGTCCATATGGCTGAGGAACCTTTCACATAAAAAGAAGCATGCACTTCACTGTGATCTGAAATCCATTCTTTTCTATGGTTTATGTCGAGTAATAATGGTTTCCCGCTGGGGTATAGCACTGCTAAAAATTACTGCTAAAAATTATTTAGAACAGGGAAAATACAGCAGCCAGCTCAAAATTCTCAGTGCTTGTGCCCTGAAGCCACATTCATGTAAATTCACTCTTCTTCATTTGTGACAAACAGAAACTTAATGTCATCCAGTACAGTCAGTAAAAGTGCAGACTCAGTCTGATTAAAAGGACCTTCAAAGAGCTGTACGTCAACAACATGAGCTGAAGCATTGTTGTAAAGAAAGATTTTTTCAGACCAAATTTTGTGTTTCTTTTATGTTTTACATGGAAAAAGGACTCTTTGCATTTTAAATCTGTTTCCTGGCAGGTGATGTGCATATTATTGATACTTGAGTTAAAACAAAATTGTCTTGACATCCACATGGGTCTTGCACAGCCACAAATATGACTGATGGAACTATTTTGAGGAACATTAAATTTCTACATCTAAAGTTGCTCTAAAGATAATTTCTTAAAACAAACACCACAGAAAAAGAAACAAACATAGTCCACATGAGTAAAACGAAGAAGAAAATGGTTGCAGAAAGCTGTGTCTGTAATCACATAAGATGATTACATGCAGAACCCTGCTGACCAACTTCTTCCGTGTACCCAAATGTTTCTGGTTTTATTTCATGAGTCATGAGTCATTCATCAGTGCAGCCATTCAGACAACAGCAGAGACCCATTTTCATTTATCATACTTTAAATTTGGAGTGGCTCCTCCAACACCAATAATCATAAAACATGAGAAACTATGCAGTAACACCACAGTAAGTACAGTTTGGTTGGTTGTGCAGCAAACAGCAGACAGTTGATTCCTGAAACCTTGACTGCCAAATATGTATCCCTTCCCATTATTCTCAGAAAATGTTAATCATCAAATTGTAACGAATAATCTCTAGACCAGACATGAAGACCAAGAAACAATCAATTTTCTTTTTTGTGCCTTTTTTCCCCTCCAGTATTCAGTCACTCTCCATCTCACATCCAATTTCCAATCAGCCATTGGATTACTCTGACTCAAAGCTTGTTGTTGAAATCTGAAATAAACTGAGGTTCACACAAACAGGTTGTCTTTATAAGTTTTATTTACCTTTGCAAAGAGGTCAAACAACAGCACAGACAGCAGTCTGCATGCACTTTTTTTTCTTTTCTTTTTTTAAAGCAAGTGTAAGCTGGGAATATTTACAGAGAGAAGGTATCTACCTCCCATGTTCACAGAATACATTCAGAAAATTGTGTATAAATGATCATTTGTTCATCAACATGTGGTTTTAAGATGACAGGGAGACAGGATAAATTACATATTACTATTACAGCTTTAAGAGAAACTATGAACATAGACTATTAGACAAAGAGTGGTCAGTGGTTTTCTACACCGACCCTCTTGCATGTTAATTTCAGGGAATTCCTTACTGAAGGCGTGAAATAAAAAGTACAATATTTGAATCAAGTACACAAATGGACTTATAAAATTGTTTGAGTCATGATCTCCAGATAACGGTTATAATGTAGCTACATCTTAATTTCTCCCAGAAGGATTAATCCCCAGTTAGTTTATGAGCTTAAGCTAAGTTGCATGACTCTTGGCAGATCAGACATGTCACACTGAAATGAACTGACTGTGCCTGTAAAACTAACCAGACCTATCAGAAACATTTGGGCATGCTATTTTGCTCTGTTTAGTAAATCTGGCTCTAAAGATGCAAAACTGAATAGTTTACTTTTGGGAAGACAGCACTGGCTTGAGGAATGATATTTCCATCTCTGTACTCAGAGTATGATGGTCATGTACAGCTGTTGAAGATCAAACTATAAAGAAATATCCAAACATGTAAAGATTCTACTAATTCTACAACATTGCAGTGAATTAAGTGATACTTTAAGGTGGAGTTTGTCCTGCAGAAACTTTAGTTGATGTGTTGTGATGTGACTCTGCTCATCTGACAGCTTTCTGTCTTTGGATTGTTGGAGCGTCTTGATCTGAACCAGCTGAGGGATAAAAACAAAACAAATGAGAAGCACTAACTACTTAGTATATAGTTTTAAATAAGCAGAGGTGGGAAATAATGAAGTGCAAATATTTATGTATGTACGTATTTTACTTAAGTCGTTTCTTAATGAAAACTTTTTACTTTTACTCCCTAAATTTTACAATAAATATCTGTACTTTCTACTACTAAAAAACCATGTGGCATAGTCAGGGGTTAAAGTAGGCTGCAACTTATGGCCCAGATGCTGTTTGTCACAGAGAGGGAAAAGAAAGAGAGCCAACTTCACTCAGAGATTGAGAAACATAAGAAAGACAGGACAGGAAGAAGAGAGATTAGATTTAAAGGCAACGACTGCTCGGTGGGATTCAATAAACTGGAAATTTAAAGCTCACATGTAAATCCTCATTTTTTAATTGTGACATTATGTTTCTTCATATTTGTTACGGCCCTAGCAGGGCCTCCTCTTGAAAATTGCCCTTGTGGGGGTGTGGTGTTGTTCTCCATGCCTCCTCCTCTCTTGCTCCTCCCACCCCTCTGTCTCTCTTTCACTCTGCCGTCTCTCCAGGACGCACCTGCTGTTCATTACCCTCGTTTGGCACCTGGACCCAGTCAGCAATCACCTCTGAGGTTATATAGGCTGGGGAAGAACTGTGTGGTGCGGGTGTTTTTCTTTGTTGTTGTTTTTTTTTTTGTCCTGTGAGTCTACAATATCTTTCTAGGTGTTGGAAAGGTCCAATTACATGTTTGGTGTGCCTGTGGTGTTAAATTGAGTGAGTAGATGGGCCTGTGGGCTCCGGAAGCGTCTCCCCGTGGTGAGGAGTTAAGTGGGAAGTGCCTCCTTTATTTGTTTGGTAGTTTTTTCCTCTGTTGCTGCGACTGCTTCCTTTGGTTTTCTTGGCATTATTGATAAAACGGCATTGCCAGCTCTTTAGGTTAAGACTATTTGTAATAAAACCATATTATGTACTGAACACCTCTGTCTGGTTCCCTTTTCATTCTGTTCCGGAACCATTTGTTACTGGTCCCCACACTCACACCCCTAGACCTCCTTCATGGGGACGTAACAATATTATACAAAACAAACTATGACAGAACTCTTCAGTTCAGTGCAAGATAAACTGACGAGTTTGCTGTGTTGTGATGGATTTAAAGTGTGTGTGACTGGTGCACAGAACAGACTACAGTGCTCATGGTCACCATTAGGTTACATAAAGGGTAGGGTATAAATACAGCGTAAACAGTGTACTGTCAGTATAGACGATGGAAATCAGTCAGGACAACTCATGAAACATTGACTTACATCTATTTAAATTTAATTGTGTACATCCACTAAAAGCAGTAAACCTCAGAGCAGCAGTTAAATCTACTGGAGCTCTCAATAGAAATTATTCTGAGTTGATGATTTTTCCCCCTGAGACACTCCTTTTTAGGGTTCCCCCACCCTCTGAATCCCACTTTAACCCCTGAATGTGCTCATTTTCCTGTTTAGAGGTAAACCCACCCACTACAATGTGATCAACAGAAAATTTAGTTATTTTTTTAATTTTCCTTCTATTTCTTTGCTCATGTTCTACTTAACTGATACTAGCAGCTATAGCTTGTTTCAGTCTAATACTGAGACTGAAATAAAGTTTTTTATTGCCATCTACCAATATAATTTTATTATTACATTAATATAGCACATGGTTCATTTAGCTTTGCATAAAAATAGGTGGTAAAAAGGTTCTTCTAGGAGTTCATTTTACATTCTTACTTTGAGTACATTTCAGAGCTGGTACTTTTTGACTTTCACTTTTACTTCTAAACAAGTTGAAATGTTACTCGAGTATTTTTTAGCACAAGTATCTCTACGTCTACATAAGCAAAGAATCTCTGTACTTTTGACACCTCTGCAAATTAGTGTATCATAGAAACATTTTTCTCACCACTCAAACATGCCCAGTGCGCTCACAAGCATTATGATTCCCACAGTCTTCACTATAGTGTAGACACCATCCAGTGTTCCAGCTGTAATACAACAAGATTTTAGAGCAAAGAAAAACTGTAATTGACAGAATAACTGATTAATAGTAAATAAAAGTTTTTAAGGTGAATCAAAATCCATGAAAAACCCACGAAGAAGGATCTTTAAAGTTCATTAAACTAAATTCAGTCTCACTTAAACACATTTCCTTCTCTCCACTGTGGTAAGGTATGATGCAAAGACAATTTAGGCAAGGCAAGGCAAGTTTATTTATATAGCACAATTCAACAACAAGGTGATTCAAAGTGCTTTACAGAGACATTAAAAACAAAAACAAATAAAAAGCATGATTTAAAATTGATTAAAACAAGCAAGCAAACAAACAAACAAACAAACAAACAAACAAACAAACAAACAAACAAACAAACAAACAAACAAACAAAACAGTATATAAAATCAAATATCAAAACAGTAGATAAAATCAAATATCAAAACAGTAGATAAAATCAAATATCAAAACAGTAGATAAAATCAGTAATTGAAAAGTAGGTTTTGAAATTTAAACTTAAGTGTGGATTTGGTGCTTTATTCAAATGCAGCTGAGAATAGGTGAGTCTTTAACTTGGATTTAAATAAACTGAGTGTTTCAGCTGATCTGAGGCTTTCTGGGAGTTTGTTCCAGATATAAGGAGCATAAAAGCTGAATGCAGCTTCTCCGTGTCTGGTTCTGACTCTGGGGACTGATAACAGACCGGATCCAGATGACCTGAGGGATCTGGAAGGTTCATACTGGGTCAGGAGGTCACTGATGTATTTTGGTCCTAAACCATTCAGAGCTTTATAGACCAGCATCAGAACTTTAAAGTCTATCCTCTGACGGACAGGCAGCCAGTGTAAAGACCTCAGAGCTGGACTGATGTGGTCCACTTTTTTGGTCTTAGTGAGGACTCGAGCAGCAGAGTTCTGAATGAGCTGTAGCTGTCTGACTGATTTTTTAGGTAGATCTGTAAAGATGCTGTTACAGCAGTCAAGCCTACTAAAGATGAATGCATGGACTAGTTTTTCCAGGTCCTGTTGAGACATCAGATCTTTTATCCTTGAAATATTCTTGAGGTGATAGTAAGCTGATTTTGTTATTGTCTTAATGTGTTTTTCTAAGTTTAGGTCTGCATCCATCACTACACCCAAATTTCTCGCCTGGTTTGTGGTTTTTAGGTGTATAGATTGAAGTTCTCTGGTGACCTGTAATCGTTTTTCTTTGGCACCAAAGACTGAAGATTGAAGGTGTACCAATTGATAATGTGAGTGAAAACAAATTTTTGGGAGTCGTAATTGATAATAAAATTTCATGGAAACCCCACGTCAGACACATAAAAACCAAAATTTCCAGAAGCCTCGCAGTTTTGAACAAAGTGAAACCATACCTTGATAAAGATGCACTTCGTACTCTGTACTGTACCCTGGTCCTTCCATATTTTACATATTGTGTGGAAGTGTGGGGAAACACATATAAAAATACAACTAATCCATTAGTTACAGTACAGAAACGAGCACTGCGTATTATTCACAAGGCTGGTTATCTAGATCATACTCACAAACTCTTTATTCAGGCAAAGTTACTTAAATTCCAGGATCTGGTTAATTACAATACATCCAAAATCTTATACAAAGCTTTTAATAAACTTCTACCTGCAAATTTACAAACTATATTTGAAATTCGAGAAAGAGGTTATAATGTGAGAGGCTTCGGAAAATTCAAATTACCCAGAATTCGAACAACCCGTAAAGGTTTTTGTGTGTCTGTATGTGGTGTGAAAATCTGGAACAGTCTGAGTTTACAGCTGAAACAATGCAAAAATATTCATAGATTTAAATTCCTCTACAAACAGTTGGTCTGGTCACAGTATACTCAATGATGGTTTTAGTGTGCTCTGTAATGTCTGTTCTCTTACCATTGCTGGTATGGATTCAAAAAAAAAAAAAAAAAAAGTGTGCGCATATGTATGTATATATATGTCCATGTGTGTGTAGATATATATGTATGTATGTATATGTATGATGCTTTGCAACGATGGGCGTAGCTGCGGGAAGCTTATTGTTTTTGTTGATGAGTGAGTATAGGGGTGGGATTTAATAAGTTTTCTTCGTCCCACTCCTTTTCAGGTAATTTTTGTTTGTTTGTTTTTTGTTTTGTGCACTTTATGTTCAATATATGTATTTTGTTGTGCCTGAAATGAACAAATAAATGAAATGAAATGAATGAAATGAATTACTTCAGTTGTGGAGGTAAGCATCAACGACACAGAGCTTTCCGTTCTCACTCCATCTTTATTCGTCTCCAACATCAACTGAACATATCGCGCCACAAAACAGAGGAACACACTTCCTCAACACTGGGTGTGAGTGGAGCCCTCTAGTGGCCCACCACACATGCCCCCCCCGAACACCCAGCAGAACTAGTCCAGGACCCGGGGCTTAAGCAAACGGCCGGAACGGCTGAACCGGGGGGGTGGGGAACTGACAGAGGGCAACCCAGCCCGGAAACGAGGCTGGCACTGGCGGTCAGAAAAAGCTGCAGGCGACTCGGACTCCGTTGATTGTGCGTCGCTCCTGGGGGAAAAAACAGAATCCATCAGCCCGGTGGCAGGTGGGCGGCTGCGGCGAGGGGCCTGGGCCGGGACCACCTGATCCCCTTGCATAACATGTGCAGGCTTAAGTCTGTCAACAGAGACAACCTCCTGCCGACCGCCAAAGTCCAAAATGAAATGTTTGCTGCCTGGTTTAAGAACCCTGTACGGCCCGTCATATGGTGGACGCAGCGGAGTCCTATGGGCATCGTGCCTGACGAAAACGAAACGAGCAGAGTCCAACGAACTCGTAACAAAAGTGTCAGGCAGGCAGTGGTGCACAGGACCGGGAACAGGAAATGAGTCACTCGGGGGGCGAAAAGGCAACAAAGAGGCATCAAAACACGGGGGAGGGCTCTCAGGCAAGAATTCCCCGGGGACCCGGAGGGGCTGGCCGAGGACCAGTTCAGCCGGGGAAACCCCGAGGTCTTCTTTAATCGCGCTACGCAATCCCAGCAAAACCCACGGAAGACGGTCGACCCAGTCGCCACCTGTTAAGGAAGCCCGAAGCGCGGCCTTAAGAGACCGGTGAAACCGTTCGCACATCCCGTTAGCTTGCGGGTGGTATGCTGTGGTGCGGTGGACCTTCACCCCCAGGCCGTCAGCCATAGCAGACCAAAGCTCAGAAACAAACTGGGGGCCCCTGTCCGAGGTAATGTCAGCAGGGGGACCGAAACGGGAAACCCACGTCGACAAAAATGCTCTGGCCACCGCCGACGCCGTCGTGGACGCCAGGGGTACCGCCTCCGGCCACCTGGTCGTGCGGTCCACCACAGTCAAAAGGTGCGTGAAACCCTGTGACTGCGGCAAGGGACCAACCAGGTCCACATGAACGTGATCGAAACGCCTACCGGGGATACGGAAAGGTTCGAGGGGTGCCTGCGTGTGCCGGTGGATTTTCGAGCGTTGGCATGGGATACAACCCGCCGCCCATTCTTTCACCGTCTTGCGAAGGCCCGGCCAAACGAACCTGGCGCTGACCAGCTTGACCGAGGCCCGGACGCCGGGATGAGAGAGGGCATGCACCGAGTCAAAAACACGACGACGCCACGAAAGGGGAACCACCGGGCGGGGGCGGCCGGTGGAAACGTCGCAAAGAAGGCGCGGACCGCCGTCCCACACCGGGGTGTCCTCCAGCACGAGGCCCGTTTTCGTTGACTGAAGGGCCAGGATGTCCGGGTCAGCACGTTGCTCGGCGGCCATAGCAGCGTAGTCGATGCCGACATACACCGGAGAAACCAACACACGTGACAGACAGTCAGCGACGTGATTGGACTTACCAGCCATGTGCTGAATGTCTGTGGTAAACTCCGAAATGGCCGCCAACTGGCGCTGCTGGCGTGCGCTCCATGGGTCAGAGACCTTGGACATCGCAAACGTTAAAGGTTTGTGGTCAACGTATGCAGTAAAGTTTCGACCCTCGAGGAAAAAACGAAAATGTCGTGTCGCGAGGTGCAGGGCCAGCAACTCCCTGTCAAAAACACTGTACTTGCGTTCGGCATCCCGTAGCGTACGACTGAAAAAGGCGAGCGGTTGCCAGAGACCTGAAACCCGCTGTTCCAACACCCCACCCACTGCCACGTCGGACGCGTCGGTGGTCTCCGCCAACGGAAGCGGGTGTGCCAGCAGGGCGGCGTCAGCCAGCGCAGACTTGGCTGCGGAAAACGCATGGACGCGTTCTGGCAGCCAGTCAACCGGATCTTTGGCTGTCTTACCTTTTAAGGCAGCATAGAGTGGCTGTAGCAGGTGGGCAGCTCTGGGGAGAAAGCGGTTGTAAAAATTTATCATCCCCAAGAACTCCTGCAACGCTTTAACCGACGTGGGGCGCGGAAAAGCTGAAACAGCCTGGACTCTGTCGGGCAACGGAACCACACCTTCAGCGGAAATGCAGTGCCCGAGGAAATCCAGAACAGGCAACCCAAACTGGCACTTGGAAGGGTTGATGATCAGGCCGTGCGCTGCCAAACGCTGGAAAACCTGGCGCAGATGGGACTCGTGCTGGCTCGCTGAGCAGCTGGCCACCAATATATCGTCCAGATAAACAAAAACGAACGGCAGCCCACGCAAAACTGAGTCCATCAGCCGCTGAAAGGTCTGGGCGGCACCTTTCAGGCCAAACGGCATGCGCAAAAACTCGAACAAGCCGAACGGGGTAATGACAGCGGTCTTAGGAACGTCTTCGGCGCGCACGGGAACTTGGTGATACCCCCGCACCAAGTCAATTTTAGAAAAAATCGACGTTCCGGCAAGATTGGCAGAAAAATCCTGAATGTGGGGGATGGGGTAACGGTCATTCTCCATGGCATTATTTAAACGGCGGAAATCTCCGCACGGCCGCCACCGACCGTCCGATTTGGGCACCATGTGAAGCGGAGAGGCCCATGCACTGTTCGAACGCTGTACAATGCCAAGGCGCTCCATGGCAGCAAACTCTTCCCGAGCGACGGACAGTTTCGCGGGTTCGAGGCGACGCGCGCGCGCGAACACCGGGGGCCCGACCGTGGGAATATAATGCTCAACTCCATGCTTCGTTACCGTGCCAGAGAAATCAGGGACAGACAGCGATGGAAACTCTGAAAGCAAACGCTGAAAAGCATCCCCGGAGGTCACTACATTAGCCCGAATTACGGGTTCGGCGGCCCGAGTAAAACACGGTAGGGAAGAAAACGAGAGAGCATCAATTAAACATCTGTTAGCAACATCGACAAGCACTCCATGAGCGCACAGAAAATCAGCACCTAAAATAGGTACAGAGCTAGCGGCAACAACAAAGTTCCACTGGAAATCCCGGCCATGAAAACAAACAGTCACCAACCTTTCCCCAAACGTTTTGATGGGAGAGCCATTAGCTGCCATGAGCTGCGGCCCACAGTTCGCTGCTAGTCCGTCGGCAGCGGTAGGGGGAAGGAGGCTCTTCTGGGAGCCGGAGTCCACAAGAAAACGTCTCCCGGAGCGCGAGTCCTCAATGAAGAGCAGCCTTTCTGTGTCGCCAGCGGTCGCGGCTGCTACGGCGCGCTGGCGGGTCCGTTTCCCTGGGCCGTGGCGCAAGGCGGGCGCAGGCAGCGGCGCTCTGCCCGCCAAAACGCTGATGGTAGAAACAGATGTTCTTTCCGCGGTGCCGGCGTGTAGCAATCCCTGCCGTCAGCAAGGGGGCGGATGCACCGGGGGAGGCAGGTGGAGCAGTGGAAGGCGCCGCCGGCGGGTCCGTAGCCAGGGCGTGAACGTTGAAAGTGCGGCTAGCCAGGAGAATGCGATCCGCTTCTTCAGCCAGGGAGCGATAATCCTTCGCAGGCAGAAGCGGGGAGTTTGCGAGGACCGCTCTCACGGCGGCCGGTAGTTGGCGGAGGAAGAGGTGGGCGAAGAGGAATCCCCCGTCATCCGGCCCGAGCAACGATAGCATGTTCTCCATGAGCTCGAGCGCGGTACCGCCACCCAAGCCTGACAAGTTGAGGAGCTTTTCGGCTCGTTCAGCGTCGGAGAGGGCATAGCGCCGGAGAAGCAGCTTTTTAAGGGCGGCGTATTTCCCTTGGGCGGGTGGGTCCCGGAGGAGCGTCATCGCCCGACGGGTGGCCAGCGGGTCCAGCGAGGCCACCACATGGTGATACTTCGTGTCGTCAGCCGAGATGCCGCGAAGGGCGAACTGAGCCTCCACGTGTACGAACCACGCCGGGGGGTCATGGAGCCAAAAGTCCGGCAGTTTCAGCGCCACAGCGAACGTAGCCGCAACAGGAGGCGGAGGTCCGGTAGCCGCTGATGCCTCCATAGCGGAGTCTGTGTTATCTGCGGCCCGTTGCATGCTCTAGTCAGGGGTCACCAATGTGGAGGTAAGCATCAACGACACAGAGCTTTCCGTTCTCACTCCATCTTTATTCGTCTCCAACATCAACTGAACATATCGCGCCACAAAACAGAGGAACACACTTCCTCAACACTGGGTGTGAGTGGAGCCCTCTAGTGGTCCACCACACAGTTTTGTTTTTGTTTAGCTGGAGAAAATTGTGGCACAACCAGTCATTAATTTCCTCAGTGCATTTACCAAGAGCCTGTACAGGGCCTCGGTCTCCTGGTGACATTGTGATATATATTTGTGTGTCATCTGCGTAGCTATGATAGTTTATTTTGTTGTTCTTTATAATCTGTGCCAGTGGGAGCATGTAAATATTAAACAGAAGGGGTCCCAAGATGGAACCTTGGGGAACTCCACATGTGATACTTGTCTGCTCAGATGTGAAGTTACCTATTGATACAAAGTATTTCCTGTTTTCTAAGTATGTTTTGAACCAGTTTAGTACAGTTCCTGAAAGACCTGCCCAATTCTCCAGTCGTTTGAGTAATATGTTGTGGTCAACTGTATCAAATGCTGCACTGAGATCCAGTAAAACTAAGACTGACATTTTTCCACTGTCTGTATTCAGACATATGTCATTAAACACTTTGGTCAGAGCGGTTTCAGTGCTGTGGTTCTGTCTAAAACCTGACTGGAAGGCATCATAGCAGTTATTCTGTTTTAAGAAGTAATTGAGCTGTTGAGAAACTGCTTTTTCAATGATCTTACTTAAAAATGGGAGATTTGAGATCGGCCTGTAGTTATTCATTTGTGTCTTGTCAAGATTGTCCTTTTTCATTATAGGTTTTATTACAGCAGTTTTTAGTGATTCTGGAAACACACCTGATGTTAAAGAAAAGTTGACGATCTGTAACAGGTCTGACTCCAAAGTCTTTGAGACCTTTTTGAAGAAACTTGTTGGCAGGACATCTAAACAGCAAGAGGAGGAGTTCAGTTGACCTAAGATGTCCTCCAGGTCTTTGCTGTTAATAGGGTGAAACTGTTTGATGGTGTTTAAACAGTTTTTCGGTGGACACAGTACATATCCTGGATCTGCTGTTGATGTACTGATTGCTTGTCTAATCTTTTGGATTTTTTCTGTGAACAATTTGGCAAAGTCATTGCAGGCCATGGTCGAATGAAGTTCAGCTGCCACTGACACAGGAGGGTTTGTTAGCCTGTCAACTGTAGAAAATAAGACCCGAGCGTTATGACTGTTTTTAGTGATGATGTCAGAGAAGTAGGACCTCCTTGCACTCCTCAGTTGTAAATTATAATTGTGAAGTTTCTCTTTATAGATGTCATAATGAACCTGGAGGTTTGTTTTTCTCCATCTGCGCTCAGCTTTCCTACACTCTCTTTTTTCATTTTTCACCAGTGTGGAGTTTCTCCATGGAGACTTCTTCCTTCCAGAGATAACCTTCACCTTAATGGGAGCAATAGTGTCCATTACATTTAACATTTTAGCATTGAAGCTATTGACGAGCTCATTGACTGAACCTCTGGACAGGTCAGGTGTTAATGGGAAGACCTGGTTAAAGATCTCACTACTGTGTTCAGTTATACACCGTTTTGTGATCACTGCTGTTGATATATTTGTGTGGGCTGAGATTTTACTTTCAAAGAAAACACAGTAATGGTCAGACAGGCCCACATCAGACACGGTAACGTTTGAAATGCTCAGGCCCTTGGAGATCAGGAGGTCAAGAGTGTGTCCTCTATTATGTGTGGCCTCCGTTACATGCTGAGTCAGCCCAAAGTTGCCCAGAGTGTTACTCAGGTCTTTTGTCCCTTTGTCCTGAGGGTTGTCCACATGGATGTTAAAATCCCCAACAATAATTACACAGTCGAAATCAACACAGATCACAGACATCAGTTCACTGAGGTCATTAAAAAAGTCTGTGCAGTATTTGGGAGGCCTGTAAACATTAAGAAACACAACTTTAGATCGGGCCTTCAGCTGTAAAGCCACATATTCAAAAGACTGAAAACTTCCAGGAGATAGCTGCTTACATTGAAATGATTCATTAAATAAGACAGCCACCCCTCCTCCTCTCCTGCTCACCCTGGCCTCACTGATAAAACTGTAGTTAGGAGGGTCGACTCGATGAGAACAGCTCCACTGTTACTTTGGTCCAACCAAGTTTCAGTTAAAACATAAAATCAAGGCTGTGCTCAGTGATTAAATCATTAATTAAAATGTTTTCCCAGCTAAAGATCTAACGTTTAATAAAGCCAACTTAAGTGTTTTAGAGGTATTATTTGCCCCCTCGTGTTTGGGAGCAGTCTGTGGCACACAAGGTATGTTTACTATATTTAAAGATCTTTTAGAGTGCAGCTCTCTTTGTTTTGACCAGGCCATATGTCTCCTTCTGTCGCCTAAAAGTGCAGAAATTTTAAAACCTTCTAATAAACAGGGTCCCAGCTTCTCCTGGGAAAAGTCACCACTGCCATAATCCTCACAGCCTGGACCCTCCACACATCACACATCAGACTGCGGAGACAGGGCATGAAGGTGGTAAGGAGGAACTAAGGGGGGCAAGGCTGGGCAATGTAACTTCGATTGCTCTGTTGAGGGCGGGGCTCGATGGCGAACCTTTGGCTGCTCTGGTGGGGGTTTATGGGGACAAAAGGGATTGGGCCGGGGGTAGATCTGAGCCCAGCATTGACCCGCTCCATCATCTCCTCAGTGAATTTCAGGTGTGGGGAGGAGGGAGAAAGGGAGGGGGAGGAGGGTGATGGCCTGTCAGGGGTTTGGGGGACTGGGGAAGGTCGTGGTCCCTGGTCCTGGTCAATGGTGTTGTTGAGAGAGTTGGAGACGAATAGGGACCCCTCTTCTTGCCTCAGACATCTCTCCTTTCTGAGGCTCTTCCCGGGTGGGGGCAGATGGAGCTCCTCCTCAAGGTTTCTGCTGGGCTTTGTCTGTTCTCGGAGTACTGTTTGTTCCTCTTTATGAGATAACTCCTCGTTTATCTCAGCCTTGGCACCAAGCACAGATGGATGACGTATGGAATAAAACAAGTTGGAGGTGAACAGTTTCACCCCAGACTTGTTAAAATTAAATCCATTTGCTTTAAACAGATGCCTGCGTTCCCAAAAAATATTAAAGTTGTTGATAAAATGCACTGAGTGGTCAGTACATGCTGATATGAGCCATTTATTCAGTGCAAACAACCTGCTGAATCTCTCGTCTCCTCCTCTGACGGGCGGTACAGGTCCACTGATGAATACAGCTGCATTCAGAGAGTTTACAGTATTTAATAATCCAGTAAAGTCCCGTTTCAGAACCTCCGACTGTTGTTTGGACACATCGTTTGACCCTGTATGCAGAACAATGTTTGTCACAGTTGGATATTCATCTGCAATTTGAAGAATTCTCTCCTTCAGGTTGTTGACCATATCCTTAGGAAAGCAGAGGACTTTAGTGTTCTTACCGCACATCCTTTGTACATCCTCTACGGCAGAGTCACCCACAATCAGAGTTTCAGGCCTAGCCTTTAGCTTTCCCTGCGGCCTTTTACTTTTCAACAGATTTTCAGACCTTACTTCGCTACTTTTAGATGGATGGTTGTCCGATATAGATCCAGGGTCCTTTGATAGTGGAGCAAATCTGTTCTGCAGTTTCACATTCAGTTGTTTTGGAGGTTTGTTGTTAACCTTCCTATTCACGGTTGTCCAGTCCTGTTTCCTCCCGTATACAGGGGTAGAAGAGCTTCTCTGTCTCGTAGGAAGTGAAGGCCAGTCAGTTTCAGAGATTTCAGCTCGCTGTGCTCTGCCTGTGATACGTCCTCCCCCTTCCAGGAGACATGATTTATGTCTTGGTTTTGCACCAAGACAGTCCAAGGGGGGATTATCGCTTGAGGATTTATAATAATGCACAGAGTCTACTTTCTTGGTCATGTTATCTGTGCTCCTTAGCTGTGTATTAGCTTGCTCATCGCCATTGTTTTGAATCAAAGGCAAGGTTATTTCATTTCCACACAGTCCATTTACCTCCACGTTTACTTCTAAGCGATGAATTTTTGTCTCCAGTACTGCAATCTTCTGCAGGAGGCTGTGGTAGTCATCTGTGGAGAGGGAAGGCATCTTGTTGCTAGTTAGCCTAGCGGTTAGCACCTTTCCAGTCTATTGAGGCGGTTCGGTGCCCAGACGCTGTAATCAGGCTTCAGCTGTGTCTAGGCCACAGACACACGGAGCGCTGAGGATAAGGTAACTATAAAAATGTTGCTGTTTCTGTTAAGAACACTTTAGTCCTAATGATCTATAAGTGTCCAGAAGCTCTCGCAGGTAAGCTCATACAGAAAAAAGGGAAAAAATCAGCATAAAAATCAATAAAAATCAATGAAAGAAGCAAAGCATTTAAAGAGCAAAGAGAGGAAGCGTCCACACTCACGAAATTTAGCAAGAAGGGGGGGAAAAAACAAAGACTTTATACACTTTGATGATCGAATTCATTAAAAAAAGCTAAATAATAGCTGTGACTGACTTTTACCTTCACAGTAAGTAAGAGTTAGATTCATCTCTGCTGATGTCTGATTACCCAGATCATTAGTGGCCACACAGTAATAAACTCCTCCATCTGTTACATTGAAGCTGTAAATCTCTCCTTCAGATACTTTCACAGCTCCATCTCTGCTCTTCTTGAACCAGGTGAAGCTGCTGACTGGAGGTTTGGCTCTGCTGGAGCAGGTCAGCTTCACCCAGCTGCCTGCTGACACCAAACCTGATGGACTGATGGATGCTGAGGTCTCTTTAGGAGCATCTGGAGAGAAAAAAAGAAAGACATATGCCATAAATCATGTTGTCCTATAGGTTTCGGTTCAACAACAAACTCTGATTGTCTTACATGAAACACTGAGAGTCTCTTCTGTCTCTGCTGTCTTGGTGTCTTTTCCTTGGTTCACAGGATATCTGGCAGAGCAGCTGATCTTCTTTCCATCATGTGTGTCTGACAGAGTGATGGTCTGCTGGATTTTAGTTGTAAAGCTTCCATCTGTGTTTTCCTCTATTTTGTTGTGAGAGTCTTGTGTGAGATTCCAGGTGAGTTGAGGAGGGGAGTGTGGACAGGGAGTGAGAGCTGAGCAGGTTATAGTGACAGACTCCTTCTCCTTCAGATCACCTGGGATTGTAATATTGGGCCTCCAAGGAGAATCTGTGGTTTCACATCAAACACAGTTTGTGCACTGATAATACAGAAAATACAGTCAAGTAACAGATGGAGATCAGTGTAGTTGTGTTAAAGTCTCGATATTAAATGCTCATGATGATCAGAAATATAAATTTATTATTTCCTCCATGTAGCAGAAATAGCTGATCTTTTGAATAAACGCAGAAAGCAAACAGAGAAACCTGGACATCAAGCATTCACTGTTTTTTTCTGTCAAATGTAAAGTCAGTAAATACAGTAAGTTTCTAATATTATCAACATTGTAGTGCAAACACTTTTGAATAACCTGAAAGATATTGGAAACTAATTAAAAATAATATTTATAAATAATATTATAATACTATTAAATAATATAATAATTAAAAAATTTCTGTAAAATCTGACTTATAATAATAATTCCATTCAACTTTTTAATCTTAACATTAAAATGAAAACTTTCTCACCTTTAATTGTTATTTTTAGAGGATCACAAACAGCTGTTGATCTGTACGGCCAGTTCATAATTCTGAGGTAGTATGTGTTTGTATAAGTTGTGTTTAAACTGGAAAACAGAGTGGTGCAGTTTTTCTCCTTCAGGTTTCCTGTAATCTTCATTGGATAGATGTTAACTGTCCCACTGCTGTTGAAGATCACATTGTTTGGCTGTGCAAAAACATCCGAATGATTTTTAATCCAAACTCCAAAGACAGGTCTTCTGCTGTCAAACTCATCCTTTCCAACAGTACTAAAGTTACATGGGATTTGTAAACAAGATCCACTCAGAGCTTCCATCTCTGTTGGTGCAGTGATGAACAGGTGTGTGTCTGAAGGACAAGCAGCCAAAGAGCCTGGAAAAAATCAAAACAAACTAATACACATGATAGGAAACATAATTATGATAAACTGAGTTTATCAGACATGTTTCAGTTCAGTTTCAGTTTCAGTTTTATTTGTCATATGCAAGTTAGCGCAGGGTCAACATTGCTATGAAATGTATTTGACGAGCAGAAGACAAGTCACTCAGCATGATAGTACAGTAAAAATAGTAAAGAAAAACAAAATATTTATAAAATATAGCAAAAAATATAGTAAACAATATTAACAGACTAAATATATAGATAAATATATGTACACACTTGTATAAATAGATAAAGAAATCTTAAATAGAAATGCATGTCAGTACATGTATGGGGGCAAATGGAATATTGCACATGAGATAAAGTGGCAGGAGTGAGCAGCAGCACAAACTGAGCAGTACAAAATTTTTGAGTGGCAGTTCGTACAGTATTGCACGGAGTGAGGGTTTTTTTCTCTGTAAAGTATCTCTATCTGCACTGATCTGTCAGACTGTAAATGACTGAAATGAGACGGCTCACTTGGAATAAAGAGGAGACTCAGTAACATGATGTCTGTCATGATGTTCACAGACTGGACTGTCACAAAACTCATCACCTGTATAAAAAACATAACATCACATAAAGGTTTGATCAAATCAGGAACTTGCATTGTTTTATAGAACAATACAAAATTTAGAAATCAGAGAATAAAATTAAAGAATTTATTTTTATTGTGATATAAAAATGTAAATTAAAATGTTTTCTTACCTAATGATCAGACTGCTACAGGAGAAACGACAAAATAAAAGTCTGTGTGTGATTTCAGCAGAAACACAGCGACTGAAACACTTCTCTGTTTAGATGTTGTAATGCCAAAGCAAACAGACCTGTGACACTTTTTTTTGTCTTTCTTTTTCAGTCAGTCTGCCTTTTATGTTCCCATCATGCACTCTGTTGTCAATTTAGAAGCCACCACTTCCACCTGGCTGTTTATAGATTCATATGACCCCCCACTCACACACTAACCTGTTCCTCATTCTCTCATTAATATTAGTATTTGTGTCTTAGCTTTTTTGTTCTTCTTTTTGTGTCTTTGTGTGTGTCTGTACTCACACAGGTTACAGCTTTGTGTTGATCAGCTTCCTCGATGTGTCTAAATCTTTCTGCTTTTATTTAATGATTCATTCTTCAGTTGATCCACTCGGCCAATAGCAGATGTCTGAATGTTTTTATCTTTTATTGTTTGTAGTGTGTTTCCTTCAGCACCAAAATAATCACATAATGAGAGAAGGTAATTATGGAGAGAAGAAAACAGCTGGAAAAACAACACACAATAAACAGAATATTACTGACAAAGAGACAGCAAAACTAAAGAAATGTGTCAGAATAGACAGTCTATTGCAGTTTGTTGTGTATGGGGCTGCAAAGCTGCAGACCAGTCAGGCTGCCTACGTTGACGCCTGTCCGCTGATGAAAGAACCAACACTGAGCACATGAGCAGAACTGGACCATGGAGTAATGAAAGAAGGTGGTTTGGCCTGATGGATCACATTTTCTTTTACATCATATGGATGGCTGGATGCATCACTTAGTTGGGGAACACCTGGCAGCAGGAATCTCTATGGAAATAAGGAAAGCTGGCAGAGGAAGTGTGATGAACCAATGTTCTGCTGGGAAACCTTGGGTCCTACCAATCATGTGTATCTTACTGTGACATGTATCACCTCCATAAGCATTATTATAGACCATGTCCACACTTTAATGGAAACTGTATTCCCTGATGGCTGTGGTCTCTTTCAGCAGGATAATGCACGCTGACACAAAGTAAAAATGATTTAGGAGTGGTTTCACAAGCACAACAATGAGACTGAGGTGTTGACTAGGCCTCCAGATGTTCCAGATCTTAATCCAATCAAACAACTGTGGGATGTACTGAAGAAACAAGTCCTATCCATGAAGGCCCCACCTCACAATTTACACGAATTAAAGCATCTTGGTGCAGATACCTCAGCCCACCTTCAGCAGTTTTGTGGAGTCCATACCTTGATCAGTCAGGGCTGTTTTGACAGCAAAAGGGGAACCAACACAATATTAGGCAGGTGGC
The DNA here is from genome assembly GCF_013358895.1 of Oreochromis aureus. NCBI lineage: Eukaryota > Metazoa > Chordata > Actinopteri > Cichliformes > Cichlidae > Oreochromis > Oreochromis aureus. Next base: position 11,965,724 of record NC_052950.1, read on the forward strand.
CATGATGTCATATTTGATTGTTATATACATAAAATTGACTAGCTTTGGTTCCATTGAGCATGTATGGTAGCAATAAACAGACTCAAACAGCCTAACCTAACGAAAGTGAAAATAAACAAAACTAGACAGTAAGTGAAGACCTACAGAGGATTTAGGTCTCCACCACCCACCTGTCTAATCAAAGAACTAATGAACTTATAATGCTCTGATGCATGCTCAATCATCCAGGTAAGTAAATCCCAAAAAGCTGATTCTTTTTATCGGGAAGTGGGAGAAATATTTCATTGCTAATCCAGTGCTGGTTAGAGTCATTGTGCAAATATACTGTTCATCAGGTTGGGGAAACCTGCAGTCAGCTGAGAACGAAGAAGTCACTTGGATGAGTGACGAAATGTTTCTCCCACTGAAAACGCTACATCCAGATGAACAGAGTCAACCTTTTCAGGTAAAGAACTTATAATAAAATCAGTTACAATTTTATGATAGTCATTGAAATAATGTTTATGTATTATGTTACTGAGAGCTGTGTTGGGTTTATCTATCAAACCCTGCTGGAACACAAGCCCAAACTGCACGACAAAACAAAACAAGACAGAGCTCTTTGTCTTTGTGACTCACGAGGGAAGTCAGCCCAGGCCTTCTCCTGTCCTTAGCCAACTTCAACTGATTCCTTCGCTGCAGCCCTTTTTATTGTCAGCAAGCAATCATTCATGAATATGCAATTACAAATACACGTGACATTCTTAAGCAGGCATATCTGAACAACATCAGTGTCTGTATTCTGTGTGTGTGGGTGTGTGTAGGTGCATGTGTGTGTGTGTGTGTGCTTCCAGACATACTATACATAGACATATGACGTTACAATGAACTTAAACTGTGTGTATGAGGTATGCAGAAAAGCAGAAGTAAACATTTTGCTAAACTACAAAAGTAGGAATTTGCAATAGGTCATATCTCAAATGCACATTTAAAGGTGTGAAATCTTGCACCTCAAGAAACAGAACAGTTTGGTATCAAAAGCTATAATGGAATTATAACGTCAAGGCTGCTTCCTCTCATCTCATGGTACACAAGTGCACACAGAATCTTATCACACCTAATAAGGATATGATTCTTATCAGCATACAAATGATTATATGTTTCTAAGCACAAATGACAATATAAGAAAAATCAATTCCAACAAGCTGTTTTAAAAAAAAATATGATAACACCTTATCGCCTCTTGGATGAACCTTTGAGAAAGTTAAACTGAAGACACCTGATTCTCCCAAAATTAGCCAGAGTTTATGTTGGAAAAAGTCAAACGTAAATCTATTTCTAAATCAGCAGTCTGGAATAATTGTACTCTATTTCATTTTTATTTTTGTTCCTCTTCACAGACTGAAGGAAGAACAGAAGCTGAACCTGAAGTTTCTCAGATCCAAAGAAGTGACATCACAAGAGTTCGTCACAAATGACACATTTCCACATGAATTCAACTAAAAAACTAATGTGCAACAACAAGAGATAAAATGACTGTTTGAATGTTTGTTAAATAAAAGGAAGTGACAGGAAGAACACATCACATGACCCAACAGTGTCCTCATTACGCAAAGTTTCCCCAACAAAACCTGGAGGAACAAAGTAGCTGGTGAAGAGACACTAATGAGAACATCATCACAGCATCCAAACCAGAAAGCTTAAAGTAGTTTATGTTGTTTGCTTTACAGTGTTTTTATATTGTCTCCTGGAGACATGAACTTAATAAACAGATTTACGAGTGACCTTCACACAGATGCAGCCAGTAGTTGAACGGTGGTGTGTAGCACGTCTGCCACTCTGAAACCCCCACACATGCACGTGACACACATGGTTTTTATGTTAACAATATTTTTGTTTACATACAGTGTTGTTCACTGTTCAGCAGTGCCCACCAGGTCTATCTGTGCTGTTTTCTTGACAGCCCTGTGCACTACTGCATAGAAATAGGAGAGCCATAACTAGACTGGCAGCTGCACCAGCCAGCCTCCACAGCATGACCCTGAACCCACTGCACCACCCCTTTCCTGCAGCTAATGATATTTATCATTTATAGTGATCAATGTGACATTTTCTTTGAACATTTGAACACTGAATGTGAACATTTCACCCACACAGATCTGCAATAGAAACATAACTAGCAGCACATGTGTGAATAAAAACTATGACAACGTTAAACCTACCCAGCCCCCACTTTTTAAACAGAAGGACTGAAAACACAACAACACTGATGATGATGTTGTCATCATTTAACGTGGAGCCGTAGTCTGTGTACATACACACACAGCATGAACACCATAGTGTCAGAGCCATTAGTAAGATTGTGAGTGAAAGAAAACATCATTCTGGCATCTAAAACACCAGCGCTCGTTAATGTTCATTAATAAGATGGATCTTATGTATAATACTAATCTTACATAAAATAATAAATAACAATAAAATTAAAAGGTAAACGTTTACATGAAGAGAAACCTCGTGAGAATCTATGATGAATGTTTGAATAAATGTATTTCAACAGAGAAGTGTTATTTGCTTCTCCTTTCCCCCATTAGTGTCAACAGGTTCAGTGTAAATGTGTCTTTGTAAAGTATCTCTGTCTGCACTGATCTGTCAGACAGTGAATGACTGAAATGAGCCTTGCAATAAAGAGGAGACTCAGTAACATATTTGTTATGAAGTTCACAGATTGGACTGTCACAAAACTCATTTTGTTATGAAAACAAAAATATGAAACAATTCCATGAATAAATTACTAGAAGAAACAATGCAAACCTGTTCTACAATTGTGTAAATAAAGTATCTGTATTTGTATAATAATGTAACTGGAAGTGTTGATGGTTATATCATTCTATTGATTGATCTGCTGATTCAACAAGAACTGTATTATATATAATAACTTTATTTTGAAGGATCAGTCAGACACAAGAATGACACTGATCAACTTGTTACAATGCAATGTTATTTATGGGAAACTGGGTCCTGACATCCAAAGAAATGGCCTACATGTAGACATTTTCTTGTATGTACTAACTTCATAAATAATATCTTAAAACATGAACACAAAGAATGAAAAAATACACAGAGTCACTGACCACATGATTAAGAAATGTTGTTGCAAAAGACTTCATGTCTGTACTCACAGATCTGTTAGAAACTGTGTTTGTAGCTTCCTGTTGGTCAAATGTCTAAGTAAGGTTCTGTTTTTAACTTCTCAGTTCTCAGACACTTTATCTTTCATCATATGTGGAGTGGTGCCTTCAGCACAAACAATTCACAGTAACACCACAGTGTGGTTTTTGTGCAGCAGACAGCTGATTGTTGAGAAACGCTTCAGATAGTGATTATTTTTTATCAGCTATTAGCAAATGTTAATGCCAGTCATAGATTTGCATCCTAACATGTTAGTTAACTTAAACAAAAGGGTTCACATCCAAATGTTAACATTACTTGAGTACTATACAGATGTTTGTGTCAGCATGCAGATGTTAACACTGCTGATCTCCGAGATGTTTGTCCTCTTCTTGCAGACACTTTAATTATTAGACTGTGATGCTGCTCTGTTCATGTGAACGCTTTCTGTCTCTGGTGTGTTGAAGCGTCCTGATCTAAACCAGCTGAAGAAAAAACAGAAAGACATTAAAAAGAGAAGCAGTTGTTTTTTTTGTTTTTTTTAGTGATTAATAATAAACATCTACTTAATAGAATCAAAATAAAAGTGAAATTCAACCAGTTATCCTTTAAATAGTTTTAAATATCTATAATAGAAGCAGCTGACTCACCACTCAAATAAGACCAGTGTGCTCACAAGCAGTATGATTCCCACAGTCTTCACTAGCGTAATGAAGACAGTGTTGACACCAAACAGATCATCTGCAATGCAACAAGATTTTAGAGGAAAGAAAACATGAAATAAGAGAAAAACGAACATTTCACATTAAATAATGCCCTTTTTGGTGAATACACCATGATGCTGTCTATGTGGCTGTGTCCTGCTTTCTCTTCACTCCCGAAGGCGCTTCTACTTATTTTAGAATAGTGTAGCTTGATGATTTAACATTTTGACTTACTTTTACTTTGTTACCAGCTTTTATGTTTTTTATTCATATTATTCTTTTTGTTTTTTCAGCTTTTATTGTTACTTCCCTACATCAAGATATAATTTAAAGTTTACAAATGATGCAGAATGGGCACGATTTCCACTTGAAGTGACGTTTCAAAGTTAGGACAAAAGGAAAAATGGGACTAGTACAAATACCTCCCACAGCCACGTTAATCTCTGCTGATGTCTGATTACCCAGATCATTAGTGGCCACACAGTAACAAACTCCTCCATCTGTTACATTGAAGCTGTAAATCTCTCCTTCAGATACTTTCACAGCTCCATCTCTGCTCTTCTTGAACCAGGTGAAGCTGCTGACTGGAGGTTTGGCTCTGCTGGAGCAGGTCAGCTTCACCCAGCTGCCTGCTGACACCAAACCTGATGGACTGATGGATGCTGAGGTGTCTTTAGGAGCATCTGGAGAGAAAAAAAGAAAGACATATGCCATAAATCATGTTGTCCTATAGGTTTCGGTTCAACAACAAACTCTGAGTGTCTTACATGAAACACTGAGAGTCTCTTCTGTCTCTGCTGTCTTGGTGTCTTTTCCTTGGTTCACAGGATATCTGGCAGAGCAGCTGATCTTCTTTCCATCATGTGTGTCTGACAGAGTGATGGTCTGCTGGATTTTAGTTGTAAAGCTTCCATCTGTGTTTTTCTCTATTTTGTTGTGAGAGTCTTGTGTGAGATTCCAGGTGAGTTGAGGAGGGGAGTGTGGACAGGGAGTGAGAGCTGAGCAGGTTATAGTGACAGACTCCTTCTCCTTCAGATCACCTGGGATTGTAATATTGGGCCTCAAGGAGAATCTGTGGTTTCACATCATAAACACAGTTTGTACACTGATAATCAGTGTTAGGCAAGTTACTTTGAAAAAGTAATTGGTTATAGTTTCTAGTTACTTCTTCAAAAAGTAATTGAGTTAGTAACTGCATTACAATATTATAAAAGTAACTACTTACTAGGAAAAGTAACTATTGCATTACTTAAAAAAATGTTTTACCTCTGGGGTCCAGAGTATAACTGCCCCTTTCTAACTACTTGTGACACTGCCTCTACATTTCACCTTTAAAAACTATTTATCTTGCCTTCTTTTCAGGACAACCTCACATGTCTGAATTTACAGTTATTTTTCGTTTTGATATACTGTACATACCATTAACACACAGTCAAAAATCAGACAAAAAACATAAAATCAGAGTAGAAACAGAGTAACAAACATCAATGAATCATTTTCATAACTTGAAATTCAAATATAAATTGTACATTTTAAAATTTGTTGTTTTGCTTTGCAAACAACAAAGTTCTTTGCAGCCATTTATCTAAAAAATGTCGCAAAGGCTTTTTTTAAAATAACCATTTCAAAATATTTACAGAAAAATCAGGTGTTCTGCATCAAATAAGATTCCACACAAATTATCTGTGAAACTCCAAAATATAATTTCTGTCCACTCTAAGATAAAGGAGAACATCACTACCCTGATATCTGCAGGCCTGAAAGGTGTATCACTCTTCCTGTTTCCACCTGGAGACAGCGTTTACACTGCAGTTTGCTTTTTGTGTCTTTTTGGCAGCAACTGCAACATTCAGCAGTCGCCTCATTGTTCTGACATACTAAAAAAAACCTGTTGATTACACTACACACTAACTAAACAACACACTACACACTCCAATCCAAACACGCTAAATGTCACAAATCTCTCACATCTCAAAACTTGCTCTCTTTCTCTCTCTCTCTCACCGCTGCCTCTCCAAAAACCTCCCCCACGTCTAAACAACCAAATGCCACATGTTGCCATATCGTTTACTGAATAGTCGACATGGTAAATTTTTCCACCAATAGGAAAGGGTAGGGTTTTTTGTTTTTGCTCGCAAGCAGAGAGTGCTTTCAAGCGCTTTCTTTTGAAAACACGTTTTTACCGTTTCTTCCCGCAGTGAACATAACGATAGTATTCAGAAAAAACATCACGTATATTTTTTATCATCACTCTGGTTTAACATGGCCTATCAACACAGTTTAAAAACTGTTATATAGTTTAGTCAACACTTTTAACACAAAAATAGAGACTCAGGGTTGTCTTGAGTTGACACAGCATCTTGTTGCTATGTCATCTTAAACTGGTCATGTGATAGTTTGCCAACGCTACTTTATTCTTCCTCAGCCAAACGGCGTTACTTTTACTGTCGTTATTCCCATCACTGCTGATAATACAGGAAATAAAGTCGAGTAAGAGATGGAGATCAGTGTAGTTGTTTTAAATTCTTTATATTACATATTCACGATGTTCCATCAGGAACATAAATGTGTTATTTGCTCCATGGAGCAAAAATAGCTGAGCTTTGAAATGGCAAACTGTTCTAATGTTATGAACACTGACTTTTTATTCTTAACAATAACATGAAAACGTTCTCACCTTTAATTGTTATTTTTAGAGGATCACAACGTGCTGTACTTCTGTACGGCCAGTTCATAATTCTGAAGTAGTATGTGTTTGTATAATTGGTGGTTAAACTGGAAAACAGAGTGGTGCAGTTTTTCTCCTTCAGGTTTCCTGTAATATTCATTGGATAGATGTTAACTGTCCGCTGCTGTTGAAGATCACATTTTCTGGATCAGGATTAAAGTTGTTATCGTTTCTAATCCACACTGCAAAGACGGGTCTTGTGCTGTCAAACTTTTCTGGGCCAGCAGCACTAAAGTTACATGGGATTTGTAAACAAGATCCACTCAGAGCTTCCATCTCTGTTGGTGCAGTGATGAACAGGCGTGTGTTTGGAGGACAAGCAGCCAAAGTGTCTGGAAAAAAAATAGTAAAACACATAATTATGATAAACTTACTTTATCAGGCGTGTTTTTTTTCTCAACAGCTTCAGTATAAAATGTGTGACATGGTAAAGTATCTCTATCTGCACTGATCTGTCAGACTGTAAATGACTGAAATGAGACGACTCACTTGGAATAAAGAGGAGACTCAGTAACATGATGTCTGTCATGATGTTCACAGACTGGACTGTCACAAAACTCATCACCTGTATAAAAAAACATAACATCACATAAAGGTTTGATCAAATCAGGAACTTGCAATGTTTTTTAGAGCAAAACAAAATTTACATTTATTTGAAATCAGACAAAAAAAAAATGAAAGCGGTTATTTTTGTGTGATTTTTAGTAAGATGTAAAAATGTTTTCTTACCAAATGATCAGACTGGTACAGAAGCTAGAATAAGGAAAAACAAATGTGTGATTTCAGCAGAAAGAGAGGGAGTGAAACACTTCTCTGTTGTAATGTCAAAGCAAACAGACCTGTGGTGCTTTTGGTTTTCTGTCTTTTTATTCAGTCAGTGTGTTTTTATGTTCCCATCATGCTCTACTCTCACTTTGGATGCTTCCACTCCCGCCTGCCTGCCTCTAGATTCACCTGACCTGACCCTCCACTCACATTTTAACTCGTTCTTCATTCTTTCATTAACATTTTTGCATATACAGCAGCTCGTTTCCACCAAAGTCACTAGACTTTGTGTCTCAACTTTCACTGTTTTTTCTCCTGCCTGTTTTGATCAGGATTTTGTTTGCTTTTTTTGTTTGCATTTTATATAACTCCTGATTTGTGCTCTTGGTTCACAGACCTGCTCTTCCAATACTGTCAAAATACAAAGTTCTCACCTTCCTGTGAATAACAAAGTTAGCTGAATCTCATCAGGGTGCAATGAAGTAATTATATTTTCAATTTTAAACATTTTCATCCAGGCCTACGAGCTTTATCCTATAATAATCTTGTCTTAAATTTAATATTAGATTTAACAAAGACAAAAACTGAAGACAGATGTAGCCTTACACAGAAATGTTTTCTGTTCAGCACCTACACAACGGTAATACTGAAGTCACAGCTACAGTGAAGGTAATAACACTGATCATCTTGTTACAGTGTGATGTTCTGCTGATCCCTGACAATCATATTGATGTCACTTTGACATGAGTCTAATATTTAATTATTGTTTCAAACCAAACAAACAACACCAAATATGACTGATGTGGCTATTAAATGATGTACTGATACACAGCGTGGCAGACCACATGACTAAATAATGTTATTGCAGAAAGCTGTCTGTTCTCACACAGGTTGTAGAAACTTTGTCTGCAGCTTCCTGTTGACCAACATCCTCAATGTGTTTTAATGTTTCTTCTTTTATTTAATGAGTCATTTATCTGTTGACAAATACAATTACTGTATTTGTCAGACTATAAGGTGCACTTAAAATCCTTTAATTTTCTCAGAAATCGACAGTGTGCCTTGTAAACCGGTGCGCCTTATGTATGAATTCTGGTTGTGCTTACTGACCTCAAACCGATTTTATGTGGTACACGGCGCTCAAATCTGTCAAATCTGTCACACCAGTGACTTTTGTAGGGTTACTGTAGTTGGACTAGCTGGTATATAATGATGTGCTACATGATTGCTAGCGACACAGCTATGTTAGCATAATATAAACAGTGAAGCTGGAGGATGAACACTAACTTTTTCCACTTGATAAAAGTTAACGTGAGGGTTCTCGATGTTTAGGGGACAAATGCAAGGATGTTGTAAATGGACCAAACTTCAGTCAGGAGAGCAACTGAGATAATCCATCCACAATACGAGGTTAGTCATTAATATACTGTAACAACACGGGAATAGAGCAGCTGCGAGAGAATTCAAGATCAATGAATCAATTGTACGGAAGTGGAGGAAGCAAGAAGAATGAGTTGAGTAAAGTTTGACTTATCTGACTGTTATGTTTTGCTTAATGTGCCTTATAATCCGGTGCACCTTATGGTCTGAAAAATACAGTAAAGTTTAAACCAAAGCAGTGGAGTGGTTTGGTTTAGACTAGATTAAAACCAACAATGGTCTTAAAAATTATATTGTAGCGGGTCAGGGCTGTTTGGGGTTTGACAGCTATGTTCTGTTGTTCGAGGCGGCAGCGTTATGCTGCCATGGTTACAGGTGACGCTCTCTTTCTGCGACTGTGTGTTTTCTGGGTGAGAGACCGCCTTTTTCTTGTTGATGTTGTTATGCTAGTGCTCGCCGAGCAGTGGAGTTGGCGGCGTTGTGTTCTCTGTTGAATGCTAATAAGCGGCTGTGCTCCCTGGCTAACTCTGCGGGGAAGCAAGACCAAACGATACCTCTGTTTCCTCCTTGTCTGAGCTCGCCACAATATATTTTTAAAACAAAAGAATTAAACACACTAATCAAAAATGGATTTTAGAATTTTTGCATCCAAGTCTGTAATTGGTTGGTTTTGTGGCACACTTATAACGTGTACAGAAAGAGCTAAGCGTGCAGGGAGCAGAGATGTGGAGAGCAAGAGCAACACTGAGAGCAGGTCGTCCACAGATGTCTATTATGGTCTGTCAGCACACAGATCAGAGATCTGAGCATGAGCCAATGCCAACAACTGAGCAAGAGGGCTGTTATTGTGTGTGTGAAATACATTTCTTGCTCACAGCGATGAATTTTGTTTGCTCAATTTAAACTATTCTTCGCTCAAAAATAATTTTCTGCTCAAAATGCAACATTGGACTTGCAAATTTTTTTAGACGTGCTCAGAATAGAGGCACAAAAATAACGGCACAGTTTATTTGTGTGTTTTGTCTCCCTCTAGGGGTGAATTAGATTTCCTGTGAAACAGTTCGATCCACTTTCAACTAGACATGTTCTTGGAAAAAATCTGAAGAAAGCCTTGGTTTAATGCCCAGATAATCAGCTTTATTTTCAAATTAAGAGACAGATTAAGTGGATGATTGAGAATTTCCAATAAGTTGGACTTTTGTGGATAGTGGGAAAAATCAGAGAACAACATGGTAACATGGGAGAACATGCAAACTCCTCACAAGAAGAGACTGAGGCTGCTAAAGCCACGCACTGTTCAGTCAGCCCTCCGTAAGGATGACCTTTACAACCACTTGTTTTGTTTCCTCCTCCAGAGTCATTCCAACTCTTCTCTTCACTTATTGCCTGAAATTTGACCTACTCAGTGTGGTAGGTAAAGTAAGGCTTTGTGAAACACTGACACGGATGAAATAGTCTGACACTGATCTCCACAGTGACACCTTCTGGACACATTTGCAGAAAATGAATAATATTATTCTGTGAAACAATGAGGCAATGAGTGTTGCACACTCCTGAACAAGACAACATATTAACGCACACTATCATTAATTAACACAGGTTTGGATAAGTCAGCGTACAAATTAAGACAGAAAAATGTTGAGAGTGTTAAAGACAGCCAGCTGTGACTGTGATGAACAGTGTGCTTCAGCAAATGCTCATTTCTCCCAGTATTAACATGCAGCTGTTTCAGCTGCTTAGTAATTCAGTGTGATGCACAATAAACCCAGTTTATAACATAAAATATATGAAAAAAGAAAAAGATGTTTATTATGACAACCACTGTTTTCAGCTGTTTGTGGGCTGAATCCACCAAAAAACTCAAGTCTGGATGTGTTCGAATCACGTCATCAGGTTTGTTCTATGTTTGATTCAGTCTGTGACTCAAGTTTTGGTTACACAAACAAGAGGAGGGGAAAATATCATTTGTCAAGAAAAGTGTTGGATGAAGTTGAGGATGAAGTGAACTGATGCTGCAAATAACATTTTCTGTTGAAAGTAGAAAAAGAGAACAAATGTTAGTCAGAACCAAATATTTCTGCCTGTTTTCTTTTTCTATTTTAAAGCAGAGCTGATTTCTATTGAGAGATTTAAATTTACAGCCCTGCACTGTGTGCTGCTCTGCATTTTTTTTTAATATATATGACTGTAGTCTTTCAAACAAACCAACATTTATTTTACTTGGATCTCAATATTTAAATGAATGGATTGGCTATATTTTCACAATCCAGAGCAAAAATAACAATCAAAAAGATTTGTTCAGTATTTAAAACACCAGCACAAATGACTGGTTAAAAAAAAAATTACCTTAGCAGGTATAAGACACCTGTCAAAACCGCGGTGAAAGGCACCACATCAATTAGCGTAGCCATTGTCACGTGATGTGGCTATTATTAACAGAGCAGTGTTTGGAAACATCTGCACGTCAGAAGCTAGACACAATGCCCAAACGTCAGTACTTTGCGGTTTATTAGATTTCCTCTGTTGTTAACAAAACCCTCAAACGATAAAACCAATCCATAAAGAGAGAAAAGATCACTGTAACAAATAAAAATCTGTGACGTTTCAAGTAAAAAAATCCTTAGTAATCCAGTTATCTGGATAAAAATAAGAGACTTAGTACTTTACATTATACCAGTACAAAGTAAAACTGTACAGAGATGGGATTTGTCTCTTTAAGTTCACTAAACTGTTGGAAAAGAACAGTGTAGGGCTTGTTACTAAAGAAAAATAATGTATTACATATTACCAGTTACTCTTCTTAAAAGTAATACTTTATGTTACTTAATTACTCACTGCAGAAAGTAACTTGTTACACTACTCATTACATCACATCACTGTCACTCCAAAAACTGACACTGTCACATAATTAGCAGTTAACAATAAAAACTTAAAGATTACAGGCCCACACACCCACACAATGTGTGTCGCTCTAATGACGACACACATACAATCTTTCTTTTAGTTTGTATGTATGAACACAAAGTCGACAACAGCAAAAATGAACATCAGCCCAAAGAGACTTCAAAGTAATCTCCACAGGGATGCTACTTTAGAAACTTGTACATGTAGAAATAAAGGCTGCTCATCACTTTGTTACCTGCTGAAGTTCTGGGTCTGGCTGCTGTGTTAGCACGTGTGTTTTTCTTTGTTAACACGTTTCTGTAATGGGATCTCCTTTTAGACATTCATATTTTCTTCGCCTCAGAGTTCCTCTGTGTTAAACAGTTTTCTGGCTTGTTGACTTCCACCTGTGCGTACACCAAATCTTGCTGTTGTCCTCTGTCCTGCACTGAGTCAGAGGATGCTTCATAGCTCAGCAAAGACAAGTTTATATCTCTGTAATGGGGAGAGCCTGAGAAGTTTTAATTGTCTTCTACACAAACCGTTGTTTTAAACCTCTACAGCAGAGGTTCGAGGTACAGGCTGTTTTTCTTTTAGTGTTTTTTAAATTCGTTGAAATGTATTTGATGTTTATTGTATTTTATGTTCTTAGTAGTGATTTTAGAAGATTAAGCCAAGATAAGCCAGGTGTGCAGCAAACAGTTGTCTGCTGGAGGTATGTTAACTTAATACATTTGACATTAAAAAAAAGTATATTTATAAACTATAATCTAATTTATATTGTATTGCCTCCTGCAGGACAGGCTGCACATGTGAATTTGTCACTGTTTTTTCCTCCTCCTCTTTTTGTTGCGTTTTTGGTTTTAGTAGGGTCACCTTTTAAAACTGTTTTTTATGCTGGGTTTGTTTTTATTTTCAACGGGCTGGTGCAATATTAGTCGGGCAACGTGCAACCCCTGAGCTGGGCTCTTACCTTAGGGGAATTAGGTCTTTTAGAGGTGCTCCGTGTGGATTTGCAGTGAACAAGTTTTATTAAGAGTGATTTTAGTGCCACCAATCATTGCCTGGACTACAACACTTAGTGCATGCAATAAGTGTTCTGTTGGGCTCGTATTTATTTGGGGTGGATTTGTTTCTTTTAAAGTAACGAGCATCTGGGACCACCGGGGTAGAGCAAGCCCTCAGGTGATAGTTGCATTGCTGGCAGGTTGCACCAATAAGACTATCTTGTGGTCGTTAGTGACCTTTTCCATTTTGATGTTTTAGGCCTTTTGCAAACCCTTTGTGTTTTCTTTTAAAATAATACATTTTAACATATCTGACTGATATTGACCCTCTTGTCCCGTTTATTCTGGGCTCGTTCCTGTAAGAGCTTTGGGCCTGAAAGTTTGCATAAGTAGTATAGAGGCCCTTAGCGAACACTCGGTGGCTTTTACTCGCTACATCTCCATAATGGATGTTTTTCTTCTTCTCCTTATGATTTACTTGCTGGCCCTTCACCAACCTGCTTTTCACTTATTTGAATCTATAAAATGAAACAAATGAAACAAATAGAAAGTTTCATTTAAATCTATTAAGCAGCTGGTGGAGACACTACAGAAAATAACCTTCTGAACAGTTCAGTAAATTACAGGGAAGTTTAGTATTTCCTTAAATGAGTCTGTTGTTGAGTTTGATGCTTTAACTTTAAGTACTTGGAAGACATAAGAGGTCGTTAAACATGAATTAACTATCCTGTGTTTGAGGTTAAATATATGTGTGTAAGTAAACAGATAATTTAACATGCAGGTAACATGTCAGTGAGAGTAACCAAGAGCCAAGATGCCAAGAGCGTAGCAATGACTCATCCAAGAGGTCACAAAAATCCCAGAAAAACATCCAAAGAACTGCAGGCCTCACTTGCGTTTATTAAGGTCAGAGTTTATGACTCCACTATAAGAAGGAGACTTGGCAAAGATGGCCTGTAATGCAGAGTTCCAGGATAAAAACCACTGCTGAGCTGAAAGAACATGAAGGCTCATCTCTGCCAGAAAACATCATGTTGATGCTTAAAACATTTGGGAAAAAACTCTGTGGACCGATGAGCTGTTTTGGAAGGTGTGTGTCCCATTACATCTGGAGTAAAAGTAAAACAGCATTTCAGAAAAACTGAACTGCAAAAACTCTAGCACCTCTGAGTTTGGGTTTTCTTTGGAATAAGCAAAAGCATCAGGTGCTGACATACAGATTCAGCAGTTCAAACAGATAAAATGAGTTTTGCACAAGTTGTAGGTGAGCAATAGAGAAGAAAAGAAAAGAAAGAGAAGGTTGATGCAGGGGCTTCTGCTGCTAAAACTGGGTCTAACAACATGGCAGAGGTGGAGATAAAACCATCATTGCTGACACAGAAATGAGGATCTCATGGTCCAACGTGTCAAAGCACACAGTTACCAAAATCAGTTGCTGAAAGAATATCATTAAATTCCCTTAATAGTGTTGTGGTAAACTCAGTGTTGTGGTGAGTTTTATACGCAGACTGTAACACTTTCAGGATTGCATGTTCATCTAAGAAGGATTTCGGTTTTGGTTTAGGCATTTTTTCCAGGAGCTAAACAAGAAAGGTCGCTTTGACACATGGCTAAAGTTTGACAAAGCAGAAGAATCAAGGCTGGAGTTTTTCAGCATATGTTGCACAACAGCATGTATAAAATGTTTGGCACCACTGAAAAATTCAGGGTCCTCCAAAGTAAACCAAATCACTGTAACACCATTTTTAAAATATAAGACATTTTATAACAAAGTCATGTCAAGTCAATTTATTTATAAGAACAATATTGAAAAACCAGAAAAACAATAAGACAAGAAATAAACAAGAAACAAACCTAAAGCATCAAACACTCAGTGAGTAAAGACAGCAGGTAAAAAAGCAGGTTTTTAAAAATGTCAGAGAGTAGAGAGCTGTTGTTGTGGTGAGAAGTACTTGCGGCTGGTAGCTTATGAGCTGCAGCCGTGGTAAATAAAATGGCTCAAAACCTCGACCTGTGGACTCGCCGTGTCTCATTCACACCACATTCTTGAAGTCAGCAGATGATAGAACTGATTCACCCAAAGCTGTCCAGAGTTCATAAGAATCTGACCAAAAATAACTCATTAAAATACAGTTTATTTAACATCATCAGTCTGAAATATGACTATAGTTTATTTCAGTACTCTAATCCACTGCACTCAAATCCAAAAAGTGACATCACAGTAGTTGTTAACAACAGACACATTATTGGTTAAATTTCACTTGACAATAAATACCAAAAGACAAAACTCTAAATCACCATTTGAATGTTTAGTGTTCCATCACTCCATACTAACATGAAACAACAAGAACACATTTCATTGAGCTCATCTTCAGACAAAGCATCCACAACAATACCTGGAGGAACAAACAGGCACTAATAAGACCCTTATTATAACATCCAAATCAAAAAGCTTACAGTAGTTTATGCTGTGTCTCACAGTGGGTTTTTTTTAATATTATGCCAGATTTAGGGATATGCTGGTTAGACATGCAGCTCATACATTTAAAGATAAGATACGCATGTAGTCTGATTTACAGAAAAGTAATTTATTCTTCAATGTGATCAATGTAACTGTGCAGCAGAAACTGAACTGCTGGGTCAAAATTGACCTGTTTTAACATTTGTGGTGTGCTCAAGGCCAGAAGGGCCACTTTCTGTGCTATCTGGATCATATCACTCGGAGGAGTATTTGTAGGAGTCAGTGTTTTGTGGACTGGGCAGTGGTATATGCTCATAAATGAGGGCTGACCATCAGACTAAAACAAAATCTGCAAATATTTGAAGTTTACAATTTCTAACTCTTAAGATTTTTTTGTAAATCAATTTATATTTTCATGTGGAGTTTGCCTTCCTTTTAGATGTTGCAGCCCGAGATTAGGGAGACACTGTTGTATGAATTGCAATACTGTTTTGTAAGCTTTACAACAGAGCATGAAGCAATATGTGTTGGATTACAGTTCATCAGAAACTTTCTCTGTTCCATGAAACGTTGGGTGTAGTCAAAAAGTAATATTTGATTAGAGGGAGATTCCTAATGAAGTGAGGTGATCTGGAAGTATCTGACTGGCAACCTTAATGAGAGCTGGTCAGATTATCACTTTACAGGTGAACTCTCAACATCATGCTGGTGATGTTTCTGATCCAGTGATGTTTCCAGAAATCTTAGAAAAACTTTATTCCACTAGTGAGACAGATATGAAAGCAGCTAAATGAAGTTTTAAAGGAAAGCAGAAAACCCCCCAAAATGTGCAGGAAGTGGTTTGTTGGGTTTACTTCATTGATCTCTGTATTTCTTTGTTAATGTCTTAACACAGCTGTTCTCACTTTTTCTGACCTCAGCGTAGAGTTCCTCTTGGCCACGAGCTCTCTGTGTTAAGCCGTTTTTTGGCTTGTTGACTTTCACCTGTGCGTACACCGTATCCTGCTGCTGTCCTCTGTCCTGCACTGAGACAGAGGATGCTTCATATCCCAGCACAGAGAAGTTGATCTCTCCATAATGGATGTTTTCTTCCCCTCCTTCTGTTTTACTTGTCGGCTCTTCAACAACCAGCTCTTCACTTGTTTGACTCTATGAAATAAACCAGGAGGTTTTGTGGCTGCATTTCAAGCCATTCTTATTGATATTTTCAGACAATTTAAAGTGAACAGATTGCCCTGATGAAATTAGTAAACATCTGAACAAACTAATTTTTGTATCTTCCTACCTGAGTCTCTTGCTGAGTTTGGTACTTTAACAACCTGAGAGCTGTGCTGTAAAGGTAGACACATCAACTATAGTCACTTATTTGTTAAATATTTTTGTGAGTACAGTTAAGCCTGAAAGGAAAAGAACATTTTTAATATGTAGCTAAAATATCCGTGACAGTAGCTGATCATGATTTCTGTTTTGATGTGAGATACTTACAAAGCAAAGATAATCAAACAGATCAGTAAGATGAACCCAAGGATGCCTCCAAGAAGTAGACTCAGTGGTAAAGAACCACTATTCTGATGTCCTGATAGAAAGATATGAAAAAAATTATGTCCCTGAAAAAGATGTTATTTAATTTGCCACAACAGTGGTGTAGTTTACCTTTACCTGCAACAGTCACACGAATCTCTGCTGATGTCTGATTACCCAGATCATTAGTGGCCACACAGTAATAAACTCCTCCATCTGTTACATTGAAGCTGTAAATCTCTCCTTCAGATACTTTCACAGCTCCATCTCTGCTCTTCTTGAACCAGGTGAAGTTGCTGACTGGAGGTTTGGCTCTGCTGGAGCAGGTCAGCTTCACCCAGCTGCCTGCTGACACCAAACCTGATGGACTGATGGATGCTGAGGTGTTTTTAGGAACATCTGGAGAAAAAAAAAGAAAATAAATAGAGAAAGAAATAAATATCCCATAAATCATGTTGTCCTATAGGATTCAGTTCAGCAACAAACTCTGATTGTCTTACATGAAACACTGAGAGTCTCTTCTGTCTCTGCTGTCTTGGTGTCTTTTCCTTGGTTCACAGGATATCTGGCGGAGCAGCTGATCTTCTTTCCATCATGCGTGTCTGACAGAGTGATGGTCTGCTGGATTTTAGTTGTAAAGCTTCCATCTGTGTTTTCCTCTGTTTTGTTGTCAGAGTCTTGTGTGAGATTCCAGGTGAGTTGAGGAGGGGAGTGTGGACAGGGAGTGAGAGCTGAGCAGGTTATAGTGACAGACTCCTTCTCCTTCAGATTACCCGGGATTGTAATATTGGGCCTCCAAGGAGAATCTGTGGTTTCACAACACAAATGTATTTGTAAATCGATAATAGAGAAATACAGAAAATACAGACAGAGATCGGTGTAGGTGTTTGAAAGTCCTCATACATATTTCTACTGTACAATCGAAAACATAAATGTTTTTTTGTTTGTTTTTTTGTTTTTTGGGGTTTTTTTTGCCTGTCCCGTTTGGCTCTTTTGCCATCAGAATTATTGTCTAAAAGTGAAGAAAAATGCCCAACGGATTTACTTTACCAAATGGACCATCCCAACCTTGCCGTAATGGTCTATTTGATTCACCTTTTATTGTTTATTTTATTTTATTTTCACTTGCTAAATACGGGACAGACTTGACTGGGGAAAAGAAAGAGGAGAAAGAAAGAGGGAAAGAAAAACAGCGGGGAAGACGGATGGGGAAAAAGGGCAAAAAACAAAACCAACAAAATAAGCAGACAAAAAATACATATATCGATCACCTGGATCACCTGTTGAGAAAGAAAAAACAGAAAAAAAGAGCAATATAATAAACAACATCATCACTATGATCTATTGGAATATAACAGTAAATACTAAATATTAAACATTATTGTGCAGCACGTAGGATCGACAGAGCACAGTGTGCTTTGAGGTAGGAGCCAAAAAGGGTGTAGTTTGTGTGTGTGAGCACCCGAACAAGCCACTTCGGGGGTGGGGAAGAAAACATAAATGTAAAATGTATTCAGATTATATTATTTGCAGAAAGTAGCAGACATGTTTGAGCTCTGGAATTAGTGTTGTGATAATACAGGAAATACAGTCAAGACACAGAGTAATGTGGGACTTTTGCTGCATTCAAGGAATATATTTCCCATCCATCCATCCATCCATTCGCTTCCGCTTATCCTTTTCAGGGTCGCGGGGGGCGCTGGAGCCTATCCCAGCTGTCATAGGGCGAGAGGCGGGGTACGCCCTGGACAGGTCGCCAGTCTGTCGCAGGGCCAACACACAGGGACAGACAACCATTCGCACTCACATTCACTTGCACATTTATACCTAGTGGCAATTTGGATTATCCAATTAACCTATCCCCACAAGCTGCATGTCGTTGGACGGTGGGAGGAAGCCGAGTACCGGAGAGAACCCACGCAAACACGGGAGAACATGCAAACTCCACACAGAAAGACCCCGGCCTGATGGTGGAATTGAACTCAGGACCTTCTTGCTGTGCGGCAACAGTGCTTTTATTTTATTTTATTTTTTACAATATGTTTATGTCATCTATCCTCTAAATATATAAGTTGCATGGCTGTATTATTGTTAACTACTTATTTACTTTTTTTTGCACAGTTTCATGTCTTTTAGAGTTTATTTTTCTCTTTTGCTTCTTGCAGTTTTGACGGAGTCTTGGTATTTGCACAATACAGACTATAGTCCATATGTCTATGTGTGTTAACATTGTGCAGTCAGGTTGTGTTTCATGTGTTTACAAACTTTACTAAACAACAATTATGCAGAAATGTAAACCTTTTTTATTTTTGACTAAATCCTTTTATTGTTCACAATAAAGAACACAAAAGATCATCTAAATACAAAAAAATAACATAAACATATTTTTGTTATATTTGACATAATTGTTTTTTGCTGGTTAAAACAAGGCTGCATTTAACTTTTTATATTTTTGACTGATGAAAAGAAATGTATCTTACCTTTAATTGTTATTTTAAGAGGATCACAAGCAGCTGTTGCTCTGTACGGCCAGTTCATAATTCTGAAGTAGTATGTGTTTGTATAAGTTGTGGTTAAATTGAAAAACAGAGTGGTGCAGTTTTTCTCCTTCAGGTTTCCTGTAATATTCATTGGATAGGTGTTAATTGTCTCACTGCTGTTGAAGATCTCATTTTTGGAAATTTAATAACATTGGACTGATTTTTAATCCACACTCCGAAGACAGCTCTTCTGCTGTCAAACTTTACTGGTCCAGCAGCACTAAAGTTACATGGGATTTGTAAACATGATCCACTCAGAGCTTCCATGTCTGTTGGTGCAGTGATGAAGAGGTCTGAATACTCAGGACAAGCAGTCGAAGGCTCTGGAAAAAAAACAGAGTTCATCATTAAAATGTTGAAATCTTAATGAAGAAAAAATTCAGAATGAAAAATCTGACATTAACAGCCATGTATCTCTTGATTTTTTTCTCCTGTCCTGTCAACATCTTCAATATAAAGTTAACTGACTGTAAATGACTGAGACGGCTCACTTGGAATAAAGAGGAGACTCAGTAACATGATGTTCACAGACTGGACTGTCACAAAACTCATCACCTGGAAAAATATGAAAAAAAATACACGAATCCAATGATGAATAAGGAACATGTACATTCTTTTAAAAAGTAACGTGTTATTAAAACTAGAAACACAATATCACAGTCTGATATAAACAAACAAAACAGCAAATGTGTTTTCCTACCAAATGATCAGACTGCTACAGCAGAGAGACGACAAAGTAAAAGTCAATGTGTGATTTCAGCAGAAGCAAAGTGAGTGAAACACTTCTCTGTTTAGATGTTGTAATGTCAAGGCAAACAGACCTGTGATGTTCCCATCATGCACTCCAGTTTTTCAGATGCTGCACTCCTCATCTGTCCGCCCTTAGATGTTCTGATTTTAACTGTGTTTGTGATTAATTTATAGTTTATCTGAATGTATCAATATCTCAAGTAGACACAGCATTAAAACCATAGATGGGTGAAGTGAATAACACTGATCACTGATCTCACAGTGCAATGTGCTGCTGGGTCCTTGCATCCATGTGTGTTTTACTTTGACATAAATCAATTTTAGATGCTTAAGAGAAAACAATCTTAAAGCAAACATCACACAAAAAGAAGTAATGAAGAAGCCAAATGAAGAAACTGTGTTGCAGAAAGCTGTGTGTCTACAGCTTTGTACACACACAGGTTGTAGAAACCTGTTGACCAACTTCCTCAGTGTAGTAAATATTTCTTCGTTTACTTTGTGATTCAGTCGAGACATTCAACCAAATGCAGATACTGGAATTTATTTAACTTTCATCATGTCTCGAGTGGCTCTTTCAGTGCCACAATTAGACACTAAACATGAGAAACTACACGTTAACAGTGCACAATACACAGACAGAAAGTATCAAGTTTAACGTCCATATGTTAACACTGAAAGGCCCACTGGAACCCTAAGTTAATTTTCCTTGACCTTGTGTGTGTATTTTCTTCCTTCCCACTCCTCAGAAGTGTTCTGGTACCCCAACATCTGACACGGACACTCAGATTTTTGAGTTAGGTAGTCTTGTGTAGCATTGGTGGTTTAAGCCTGGGGACTGTTACTGGAGGCATGCCCGATTGGGAAGCTGCTGGCTAACACAAGCCAGGGCAATCTGATCATGAAGGATCCCCACCAGGATTATTTGTCTGTAACACTGTGGCTCCTCTGAAGTATCGCACTTTAGGCCAGTACTATTTTACTTTCCTATGTGCATCACGGTTTAATCATGAAAGCATTATACATCCTCAGAGGGTAATTTTAAGCACTAATAATAACATTAACAGAACTTCATACTGACTCACATCGTGTTTACATAATCACACACACAGCTGACCAATCAGCATGATCAAAATACACCCAGCTGACACACATGCACATTCACACACGGACAAAGAGAGGGCAGGCCTACTCTTCAATGCTGCACTGAACTCAATACATCCTGTAATAATATTTAGGAAGGCAACTACTGCAGTCCAAATTTGGAAGTTGGCTTATGTTTGATAATCAAATTAGGAAATACCAAGGAAAATCTTTCAGCTTTGAGATGAGATCATAGAGGATCATTCTGGTAAATGTCCCTGGGTCATGTGTGTGGAGCAACAACACGTGATAGAAAGCTCCTATCTGCTCTCTCCTCTCTTCAACTGCTGTACAAGCACTTCTTTTTCTACAGCACAAAGTGTGCTGCTGGTTGTTTTGAAGACTGTTCATCAAAAGTGTTTGAGCACTGACTCATGAAACAAGCTGCGAGGTTTGTTTTCTTTTTCTCTCATGTTTAGATTATTTTCTAAATGCATGGCTAAAGATAAAGGGTTCAGCTGCTAAGCAGTCACATATATGTGGTTAGTACCTGACAGGTAGATTTGATAGGCTAAACTGTTGCAGGAGGAATCTCGGTTGAGAATGACACTGAGGTTGAGCTTGGTTTATTTCTTCTTCTGCTCATGATTCCATTTACTGATGAACTTAAACTGCTCTGTTTCACCATCATTTTTAACTTCATCTAAGATAAGATAAGATAAGATAACCTTTATTAGTCCCACATGTGGGAAATTTGTTTTGTCACAGCAGGAAGTGGACAGTGCAAAAGTTATGAAGCAAAAATTAGAATAAAATAAAAATAAGAATAAATACAGTACACAACTGTACAGAATAGAATAAAATAAAATACTATATACAGTAGAATAAAATAGAATAAAATATACAATAAGATAAAAATAGAATACAAATGCTACATACAACTGAGTAAAAAATACAACGATGTATAGATGTATATAGATGATGATCTATATTAAAAGCAGCTAGCAAAACATAGATTTCTGCCCTCATTACAAAGCACAGGTGTATACTGAGTGAACACAAAATATCACTCAAAATATTTCCACTCAAAGTTTACTGGACAATTAGAACCAAAAGACAAATTGCTGTTTGAATATTTGGTGTTTCCTTAACACATTTAAACAAAAGACAAGAGACAATAATACATTTATTCAAAATGAAATGAAATTTTAGCTGACAAACTAATTTTCAGTTTTGGCCAATAATATTGGAAGAACTCCTGTGCTGTGACATATTGCTTAAATGAAATCAAGAAATTATTATTTTAATTAGAATGTACTAAAAGTGTTAAAATGAAAACAACTTACATTTTATTTTTGGAGTTGATAAGCTGATTGGAATCTGAAGGAGACACTGAAGGAGATCCAGTATTTCTTCCTGGAAATGTAGGAACGTCACAGAAAACTGGCCATCACACTGAGCATCACCCCATTAATACCATACCTGCAGCAAAAAGAATAACTGTAGAAGAAACGAGACATATAATTCAAGAAAGAATTAAGTTCTCACGAACGAATCCTGTTCTGCAGTAAATGAAACTCTGTTTTAAGGCACATTGTCCTTACTTGATGTGTGATGGAGTGACTCTGCTCTTCTATCAGTTTTCTGTCTCTGGTTTGTTGGAGCATCTTGATCTGAACCATCTGAAAGACATTTTTAAAATAAACTTCCTTTTTTGACTTATTGCAGACAAGTTAATCTGTAGATGAAAATGAAAGTTTCAGATAAAACTTTGTCTCACAATTCAAAGACATGCTCACAAGCATTAAGACTACTAATGCCTTGAGTATATGAAGGACACCAAATAATATCTCAGAGTGTTCACCTGTAATGCAACAGTGGTCAAAGAAGTTTGAGCCTAAAACTTCCTAAAACATAAACATTTAGACAAAACACTGTCTCCATTATCTTGCAAGGTATACTACAAAGAAAAGAGGTAAATCATGAAAAGATTGAACTCAGTAAAATAATTAATGCTAACTTTACCTTTAACAGTCACATCAATCTCTACTGATGTGTAAGGTCCCAGATCATTAGTGGTCACACAATAATGTTACATTGAAGCTGTAAATGTCTCCTTCAAATACTTTCACAGCTCCATCTCTGCTCTTCTTGAACCAGGTGAAGCTGCTGACACCAAACCAAATTTCAGCCATCATCTCTTACATATTAACATATTAACATTGTAGTCCATAATCACTTTGTATGATTGAGATCAGGACTCTGGGTGAGCTATTTAAGTTGAGTGCAGTGATGCTGGAACAGGAAGACATGTTCTACTAGAAGGACGTCCTGAAGCAGACTCAGGAAACACAGAGTCACACAATGAGAAAAGGCGTCTTAATCTGTATACAGACAACTGTACAAGAGTTCAGTAGAGACACATATTACTTGTAGAAACAGAAAGCAAAGAATCAGCTCTTCTGCCCCACTCTGTGATGATTCAACAGCACATGAATAAATTAAATAATTCAAATTTAAGTCATTTCTCCTTCCCATCAGCCTCAGGGTAACCTTCATTTCCTCTGCTCTGCATTCCTCATTCTCTGTACTCTTGCTCACTGTCTGCTACACAGACACACTCTCTACAAAAATGAAGTGATTTAGTAATACATGAATTTTCACACCATAGGGAGTCTAACGGTGTCCTCTTTGTTACATCTGGTGGTCAAAAGTATGAAGAGCAGCTTGAATAACTGAACTGCTTCATGATTATGACCTGCTCTGCAGAGCTGAGCTAAAGCTTCTGTTTAACATCACGTGACAGTTGTAATAGCAGGCTAAAACTTTGGTGCTTTGAACATTATGTCTATTTGAATAATAAAGAATTTCATTATAGGTTGGGAGCAAGCTTGTGGTGTGAGGTCCATGTCTCTATGTGCTCATAATATATCATAACTTATATGTATAGTTTATTTCTTATGTATATTTTTGACCTGGGGTTGCTTGTGAACTAGTTTTTATTTATTTGTCTATCCATGAAGCTGTCTATCCATGCCATCCAGAGTGAGTGTCTGGTTAGATACCTATCTAACCAGACACTCACTCTGGATGGCATGACCTTATCCTCCAGTAATACAGTGAGGAATCTTGGAGGCGTTTTTGACCAGATTATGTCTTTCTATAAATATATTAAATGTAGGCTACATGTAGAACTTCTTTCTTCTATTTGTGCAATATGTTCAAAATTAGAAACATCCTGTCTCAAACCAATGCTGAAAAACTAGTTCACGCTTTCTTCCACAGCATGTCTTTTGTCTTGTCTCCACCCCCTTACCTCCAAATGGTCAAATTAGGCAATCTCACTCACTGTCCAAGTGGTCCATCTGATCATCTCCACAGAACTTTTGTTTATGGATACACCTGGGATAAACTCCTCTCCCCTCTCCCAGTAACTTGCTCAGTCTCTTGAACACTGAACCTCAGAACTCTGACAATGATGGAGAAAAGGACAGCAGCTCTTACCATGTCTGGTCTAATGGAACGAACAACTGGTGCATGCTCAGCCAGTATTTTTATTCATCTTTTCATGCCTAAAGATGAATAAAAATACTTAAGAAAAATCCATTTAATACTGATTGGGAACATTTCCTGCAGAATGGCAACAAAATTAAATTGTTGGCTGGCTGCCACGAGATGGCGCCATCAACACTAAAGGTGGATATTCAACGTGCCCATAAAGCTGAGAACTTACTACAGTCAGAAAGTTGGAGCTGAGCTGTCAGAGAAGGTGAAGACTGAGCTGAAGACACTGTAGGAGAGAGTTTAAAAGCCTCTTGACAGGAAGCCCATGATCACCAAGCTCACCAAGAATTATAAAATGTTAATAAATAAATCAACAAACAAATTTATGAATGAATATGGAGATAAATTCTTCTTAAAAGGTTGATAAATGCATACAATATATTATGATATATCACAAGCCTAAACTGAGATATACAAATGTTTGTGAGTAATTTCACAAATGCGTGTTTGAAACCACACACAAATTCAAATTGATTCAATCACACATAAAATTATTTTACAAATGCATTTATATGTACAAAGCTGAACAAAGTGATAATTTCACACACTTTAAACTTCAAACTCACAAATATGATCTGTTTTACTTCCTGCTGTATCTTTACAATTTTTTTGTTTCATATCAGACATAAAGTAGAGCAAAATAATTTGAGTCACAAATAATCAGAAATATCACAGAGAGACTTTATCAATTAAGATAAAATATTTATATGTAAATAAATATTTATGAACTGAACATTATAAATGAGACATTAATTTTAACAAGCCTGCTAAATAAATAACAAATCAAACAAGAGCATGTCAGTGTGTAAATACTGCATTAACTTGGCAACAAGTAAAATAATAGTAATGAAAAGATCGCTTTGCTCAGGTGGAGGAGTGGGTCATCAACCAATTGGAAGGACGGTGGATTGATTGCTTTCTCCACATGATAAAGTATCCTGATCAAGATGCTCAACTCCAACTTGGTCCCTATTCATCCATCAGAGCCTGAATATATGTGACTGTTGTGCATAGAAAAATGCTATATATGTACACTATATTGCCAAAATTATTCACTCACCCATCCAGATTATTGAATTCAGGTGTTTCAATCACTTTCATGGTGACAGGTGTAAAAAATCAAGCACCTAGGCATGCAAACTGTGTCTCCAAACATTTGCACAATGCAAAGTGTTGGCTGTAGTGGTGTAAAGCATGCTGCCACTGCACACCAGAGCAGTGGAGATGTGTTCTCTGAGGAGACAATTCACACTTCTCTGTTTGGTAGTCTGATGGACAAATTTGGCTTCGGTGGTTGCAAAGAGAATGGTGGATTAAAGACATAGATGAGCGAGTTTTGTGTGGGAGAACTTGACTGGCCTGCACAGAGTCCTTACCAAACACCTTTAGGATGAATTAGAGTGGAGACTGTGAACCAGGCCTTCTTATCCAACATCAGTGTCTGACCTCACAAATGTGTGTCTGGAAGAAGACACTCCTAAACCTGTGGAAAGCCTTCACTAAAGAGTTGAAACTATTATTGCTGCAAACGGTGGGCCAACATCATATTAAACCTTATGGATTAAGAATGGGATGTCACTCAAGTTCACATGGGTGTGAAGGCAAATAGTTTTGGCATTGTAGTGTGTATGTGTTTGACTGAGTGGGTCAGCCTTGTAGTAAGATTTATTTTAGGAGCTCAAAATAAGTCAGACTGTGCTATATAATCTGATTACTTTTTTCAAGTAACGAATACTGTAAATGATTACTATTGCAAAAAAGTAAATAGACTACTGTTACTTTCCACTTAGCTCGTTACTGTGCTAGTTACTGCGTTACCAAACCGCCATGATTTTGTTTGTGAGAGTATCTCATTACAATGATGTAAGCACATGTGACGTCCGTGGCAGCAACAGAAGTGTGTATCAACAATGGATAATATGGAGTGCGGGAGAGAGTATGACTGTGCAGCATTTAAAGCTTGGAAGTACTTACATAACTTTAAGTTTTAGTCCGTAAAAAGAGACAAAAACATTAGCATCCGCTGTACACGCTGCGTTGGAAGAAAACATCTTTCTACAGCAAAAATTAAACTTCAAATCTGAGCAAGCACCTAGCACGCTGCCACGGAATGTGAAATGCACAGAGAAACCCCCGGATCCTCCTGCTGACATCACCACTGCAGCACTGGGCAAACCTCCACCGGCCCCACTCCTGCTAAACACGTGAAAATAGACTTAAGAGCGACAGGACTTAGTGCCGCTCAATCTTTGATTTTATTTATTTTTTGCTGTGTTTTACTTGCATCTACTAGAAAGAGCGAGTGTAGACACAAAACATTATTTTATTTTATATGCTGGAATATGCAGAAAATGGGTTTAAATGTTAAAGAATTTCTTCAAGTCAAAGACAGTTGCATATAATTTAATTATTGCTTAATGCAATGTGCATAAGATTAAAAGATTAAAACTCATAAAACTATTTTTTAAAAGAGGCTTTCCATTTGATTCAGTTTTATATGATAGATTATGCATAAAAATATAATTGGTCTGAAAGGCCTATTGCTTTGTTGCGTATTCAGGTTGAGTATAATGTTTTTTAAAAGTAACTAAGTAACTAAATACTTTTGAAAATAAGTAATCAGTAAAGTAATGGGATTACTTTTTGGAGCAGTAATCAGTAATTAGTTACTAATTACTTTTTTCAAGTAACTTGACCAACACTGCATATAAGTACCAGTCACTTTACCGTTCCCTGCTGAACTGCTGCAACTTCTATTTACGCATATTTAATATCATAAGAGGTCAAAATCTGAAAACAGCCATATGAAATTAGTAGAGGAGGGTGAACTTAAAAAAAGCTTTTTTTTACTTCACTGAACGGTTTGGCAGTGACGATGGCTACGTTCACACTGCAGGTCTTAATGCTCAATTCCGATTTTTTGATCAAATCCGAGTTTTTTGTCTGCTTGTTCACACTACAAATAAAATGCGACAGCAAACACGCTCTAGTGTGAACCCTCAAAGCGGCCCGCATGCGCAAAAGAAGATGTCACACACAACGCGCTCTGTTTAGACCCAGAGCAAACAATATTGTTTGACTGATGGCCCTTAATATAAAGACGTCGGACTTTACGTTTCCCAATTTTTGCTTTAAGTTATTTTGTTATTTACATAATAATGTAGATAACCTAATAATTATCCTTATTGCTGTTTTAGAGAGGCGGTGCTTCAAAGGATAGTTGCAGATTTCTGTCAGAATCTGCAGATTATACAGTACAAATAAAATGTTCACGTTGTCTTCCCAACAGTTTCACTGATATCTACACTGGATGGCCAGGAAGTATGTATGTATCAGATTCAGTACCACATACGAAAGTGACCCAGATCGGATTTGAAAATATCGGATTTGTGCTGTTCACACTGTCATACCATGATCGGATATGGGTCGCATAGGGTCAAAAAATCGGATTTGATGCGCTTTCGCCTGCAGTGTGAACGTAGCCTATGACACATTTTCATGTAAAGGCTCCACATTCATATTTCATTCTTTACAGTTTGTAAACACATACTTCTCACTTTTTCTTCACCTCAGCGTAGAGTTCCTCTTGGCCATGAGCTCTCTGTGTTAAGCTGTTTACTGGCTTGTTGACTTTCACCTGTGCGTACACCGTATCCTGCTGCTGTCCTCTGTCCTGCACTGAGTCAGAGGATGCTTCAAATCCCAGCTTAGAGAAGCTGATCTCTCCATAATGGATGTTTTCTTCCTCTTTTTCTGTGTTATTTGCTGGCCCTTCAACGACCCACTCTTCATGTGGTTGAATCTATAAAATAAGCAAAGTAATATCTGTGATGTAGACCATGTGACTAGGTGGTAGTTTACAATCAGCTGAAATACA
Organism: Oreochromis aureus; assembly: GCF_013358895.1. Classification (NCBI taxonomy): domain Eukaryota; kingdom Metazoa; phylum Chordata; class Actinopteri; order Cichliformes; family Cichlidae; genus Oreochromis; species Oreochromis aureus. The sequence goes on from NC_052950.1 coordinate 11,994,131, forward strand.
GAGAAGTTCAGTATTGTCTTACCCGAGTCTGTTGTTGAGTTCGACGCATTGACTTTGACCACCTGGACGACATGAGAAGCAATAAAATTATATCTGTTTATGTTGAATATATGTGTGAGTAGATTTCAGCTTGATGGAAAAAAAAAAACACATTTTAAAGTGCTGCTAAAATATCACCGTTAAACATCATGTCTTCTAATGTGATGTGTGATACTTGCCAAAGAAAGATTATCAAACAAATGAGTAAGATGATCCCAGAGATTCCTCCAAGAAGTAGGACCAGTGTGGACTCTGTGTGAGTCAAACAATATACAATAATGTGGACTTAAAGATACGCTTGCAAAAGCTTTTTTTTACATTGTTGTTAAGTTTCAGTGTAGCAATGAAATTAATAGATCAACAAGGAAATCTTCAAAGACAATTGAAAAATGGAAGAAAAGAAAGACTTCAGTGTCTTCAGCCTTTATCTTTACCTCCAACAGTCACATGAATCTCTGCTGATGTCTGATTACCCAGATCATTAGTGGCCACACAGTAATAAACTCCACCATCTGTTACACTGAAGCTGTAAATCTCTCCTTCAGATACTTCCACAGCTCCATCTCTGCTCTTCTTGAACCAGGTGAAGCTGCTGACTGGAGGTTTGGCTCTGCTGGAGCAGGTCAGCTTCACCCAGCTGCCTGCTGACACCAAACCTGATGGACTGATGGATGCTGAGGTGTCTTTAGGAGAGTCTGGAGAAAAAAAATAAGAAAATGATATCCCATGAATCATGTTGTCATATAAAAGATTCAGTTCAACAACAAACTCTGATTGTCTTACATGAAACACTGAGAGTCTCTTCTGTCTCTGCTGTCTTGGTGTCTTTTCCTTGGTTCACAGGATATCTGGCAGAGCAGCTGATCTTCTTTCCATCATGTGTGTCTGACAGAGTGATGGTCTGCTGGATTTTAGTTGTAAAGCTTCCATCTGTGTTTTCCTCTATTTTGTTGTGAGAGTCTTGTTGGAGATTCCAGGTGAGTTGAGGAGGGGAGTGTGGACAGGGAGTGAGAGCTGAGCAGGTTATAGTGACAGACTCCTTCTCCTTCAGATCACCTGGGATTGTAATATTGGGCCTCCAAGGAGAATCTGTGGTTTCACATCAAACACAGTTTGTACACTGATAATACAGAAAATACAGTCACGTAACAGATGGAGATCAGTGTAGTTGTGTTAAAGTCTTAATTTTACATGTTCATGCTGTTCAGTCGGGACATACATTTATTCTGAGCTTATTATTTCCTTCATGTAGCAGAAATAGCTGAGCTTTGGAATCAGCACAGTAAGCAAACTTTCATTTTTATTTTTGCACTCAAAAATATTATAACAAAGAAAACTGGACATCACTCAGGATTCACTGTTTTAACTGTCAAATGTAAAGTCAGTACATTTATATCTTATCCGTTAATATTCCAGTCAGATTTTTTAAATTATTAATAATAAGATCAAAACTTTCTCACCTTTAATTGTTATTTTAAGAGGATCACAAACAGCTGTTGCTCTGTACGGCCAGTTCATAATTCTGAAGTAGTATGTGTTTGTATAATTTGTGGTTAAATTGGAAAACAGAGTGGTGCAGTTTTTCTCCTTCAGGTCTCCTGTAATATTCATTGGATAGATGTTAACTGTCCCACTGCTGTTGAAGATCACATTGTTTGGATAGCTGCCAAAGTAACAATGATTTTTAATCCACACTCCAAAGACAGGTCTTGTGCTGTCAAACACATCCTTTCCAGCAGTACTAAAGTTACATGGGATTTGTAAACAAGATCCACTCAGAGCTTCCATCTCTGTTGGTGCAGTGATGAACAGGTTTGAATTCTGAGGACAAGCAGCCAAAGAGCCTGGAAAAAATCAAAACAAACTAATACACATGATAGGAAACATAATTATGATAAACTGAGTTTATCAGACATGTTTCAGTTCAGTTTCAGTTTCAGTTTTATTTGTCATATGGAAGTTAGCGCAGGGTCAACATTGCTATGAAATGTATTTGACGAGCAGAAGACAAGTCACTCAGCATGATAGACAGTAAAAATAGTAAAGAAAAACAAAATATTTATAAAATATAGCGAAAAATATAGTAAGCAATATTAACAAACTAAATATATAGATAAATATATGTACACACTTGTATAAATAGATAAGAAATCTTAAATAGAAATGTGACCACTGACATGTATTGGGGGGGGGGGGCAAATGGAATATTGCACATGAGATAAAGTGGCAGGAGTGAGCAGCAGCACAAACTGAGCAGTACAAAATTTTTGAGTGGCAGTTGGTACAGTATTGCACGGAGTGAGGGTTTTGTTTCTGTAAAGTATCTCTATCTGCACTGATCTGTCAGACTGTAAATGACTGAAATGAGATGGCTCACTTGGAATAACGAGGAGACTCAGTAACATGATGTCTGTCATGATGTTCACAGACTGGACTGTCACAAAACTCATCACCTGTATAAAAAACATAACATCACATAAAGGTTTGATCAAATCAGGAACTTGCATTGTTTTATAGAACAATACAAAATTTACATTTATTTGAAATCAGAGAATAAAATTAAAGAAGTTATTTTTATTGTCATATAAAAATTTAAATTAAAATGTTTTCTTACCTAATGATCAGACTGCTACAGGAGAAACGACAAAATAAAAGTCTGTGTGTGATTTCAGCAGAAACACAGCGACTGAAACACTTCTCTGTTTAGATGTTGTAATGCCAAAGCAAACAGACCTGTGACACTTTTTTTTTGTCTTTCTTTTTCAGTCAGTCTGCCTTTTTATGTTCCCATCATGCACTCTGTTGTCAATTTAGAAGCCACCACTTCCACCTGCCTGTTTATAGATTCACATGACCCCGCACTCACACACTAACCTGTTCCTCATTCTCTCATTAATATTAGTATTTGTGTCTTAGCTTTTGTGTTCTTCTTTTTGTGTCTCTGTGTGTGTCTGTACTCACACAGGTTACAGCTTTGTGTTGATCAGCTTCCTCGATGTGTCTAAATCTTTCTGCTTTTATTTAATGATTCATTCTTCAGTTGATCCACTCGGCCAATAGCAGATGTCTGAATGTTTTTATCTTTTATTGTTTGTAGTGTGTTTCCTTCAGCACCAAAATAATCACATAATGAGAGAAGGTAATTATGGAGAGAAGAAAACAGCTGGAAAAACAACACACAATAAACAGAATATTACTGACAAAGAGACAGCAAAACTAAAGAAATGTGTCAGAATAGACAGTCTATTGCAGTTTGTTGTGTATGGGGCTGCAAAGCTGCAGACCAGTCAGGCTGCCTACGTTGACGCCTGTCCGCTGATGAAAGAACCAACACTGAGCACATGAGCAGAACTGGACCATGGAGCAATGAAAGAAGGTGGTTTGGCCTGATGGATCACATTTTCTTTTACATCATATGGATGGCTGGATGCATCACTTAGTTGGGGGAACACCTGGCAGCAGGAATCTCTATGGAAATAAGGAAAGCTGGCAGAGGAAGTGTGATGAACCAATGTTCTGCTGGGAAACCTTGGGTCCTACCAGTCATGTGTATCTTACTGTGACATGTATCACCTCCATAAGCATTATTATAGACCATGTCCACACTTTAATGGAAACTGTATACCCTGATGGCTGTGGTCTCTTTCAGCAGGATAATGCACGCTGACACAAAGTAAAAATGATTTAGGAGTGGTTTCACAAATACAACAATGAGACTGAGGCGTTGACTAGGCCTCCAGATGTTCCAGATCTTAATCCAATCAAGCAACTGTGGGATGTACTGAAGAAACAAGTCCTATCCATGAAGGCCCCACCTCACAATTTACACAAATTAAAGCATCTTGGTGCAGATACCTCAGCCCACCTTCAGCAGTTTTGTGGAGTCCATACCTTGATGAGTCAGGGCTGTTTTGACAGCAAAAGGGGAACCAACACAATATTAGGCAGGTGGCCAAGATGTTATATTTGATTGTTATCCGGTTGTTCAGTGATGACGTGACGAATCCTACTTCCGGGCCTAAAGTAGTCTGCGTTTAATATGGCTTTTGTGTTGTTAACATGTTTAATGTTTTGTATTTTCTTCTATTTAATCTCAAAAGCTCCTAAAACAGTCAGTGATCACTGTTGACCTCCCTCGGCTTTTATTACTGCTAATCATTTATTTAAGCTCAGTTTTTAAAACCTTACGATGTAACTACAGCACAGCCCAAGCAGCAGTATATGAATGACTAACCTCGTATTGTGGATGGATTATCTCACTTGTTCTCCTGGCTGAAGTTTAGTCCTTTTACAGCATCCTGCCATGCGATTACATTTGTTCCTGACCACCAAGAACACTCACGTTAACTTTTATCGAGTGGAAAAAGTTAGCTTGTTTATGTTATGCTAACATAGCTGTGTTGCTAGCGCGTCACGTAGCACATCATTATATACCAGCTAGCCAAACTTCAGTAACCCTACAAACGTCACTGCTGTTTAGTTTTCTGTCTTCATTTATGTTGGAAGTTATAGCAGAGCTGTACGTTTGAATTTTTTTCCAAAACCCCACAGTCAGGATATGCTATATTTTATTTAGACTTCCTGCTAACTTCTAATGCCATTAAATGTCATAAATTCCATTTTCATGGATGCCTGGATGTTAAACTCAATTGTTACACCTGGTAGAGCAGAACACTGATCATTTTATTAAAGATGAAAGACTTTAGACAGTTTTTCAACTCTCAGTAATGCCACAGTGATCGTTTGATATATGGACCTGCAGCTGAGTTTAGGCCCAGACACGGCCAGTGACGTCAGACTGAACAACCGGATATACATAAAATTGACTAGCCTTGGTTCCATTGAGCATGTATGGTAGCAATAAACAGACTCAAACAGCCTAACCTAACAAAAGTGAAAATAAACAAAACTAGGCAGTAAGTGAAGACCTACAGTGGATTTAGATCTCCACCACCCACCTGTCTAATCAAAGAACTAATGAACTTATGATGCTCTGATGCATGCTCAATCATCCAGGTAAGTAAATCCCAAAAAGCTGATTCTTTTTATCGGGAAGTGGGAGAAACATTTCATTGCTAATCCAGTGCTGGTTAGAGTCATTGTGCAAATGTACTGTTCATCAGGTTGGGGAAACCTGCAGTCAGCTGAGAATGAAGAAGTCACTTGGATGAGTGACAAAATGTTTCTCCCACTGAAAATGCTACATCCAGATGAACAAAGTCAACTTTTTCGGGTAAAGAACTTGACAATTTTATGATAGTCATTCAAATAATGTTTATGTATTATGTTACTGAGATCTGTGTTGGGTTTATCTATCAAACCCTGCTGGAACACAAGCCCAAACTGCACGACAAAACAAAACAAGACAGAGCTCTTTGTCTTTGTGGCTCACGAGGGAAGTCAGCCCAGGCCTTCTCCTGTCCTTAGCCAATTTCAACTGATTCCTTCACTGCAGCCCTTTTTATTGTCAGCAAGCAATCATTCATGAATATGCAATTACAAATACACGTGACATTCTTAAGCAGGCATATCTGAAAAACATCAGTGTCTGTATTCTGTGTGTGTGTCACCATGGGCCTCTTGGCTGAATTTCTGATCAGCGCTCTCCTTGTTCGGCCTGTGAGTTTAGGTGGACGGCCTTGTCTTGGTAGGTTTACAGTTGTGCCATACTCCTTCCATTTCTGAATGATCGCTTGAACAGTGCTCCGTGGGATGTTCAAGGCTTGGGAAATCTTTTGTAGCCTAAGCCTGCTTTAAATTTCTCAATAACTTTATCCCTGACCTGTCTGGTGTGTTCTTTGGACTTCATGGTGTTGTTGCTCCCAATATTTTCTTAGACAACCTCTGAGGCCTTCTTCTTCTTCTTCTTCTTCTTTGTTTTTAACAGCGGTTGGCAACCAACGTAAAAGGAGCATTACCGCCTCCTACTGTTCCGGAGTATGGATCAGACAGTGAGCTTACAATCTGTATCAAAAAAAACCAAAAACCCCCAAAAACAAAACAAAAAAAACAAAAAAAAAAAAAAAAAAAAACTCACACTCTTTCATACACACCTATAGCCTTCAAAAACCCCACCAAGTCCCTCACCTGTGCCCTACTACCCTCCAACACACTCTTCAGATTAAATTCCCCGATTCCCCGCTCCTCAATCTATTCTGCAGAACTTTTCTCTCACATCATAACCCTTGCACCGCAGTATTACATGCTCTACCGTCTCCTCCTCCTCCTGGCACACCCCACAAAGCCCGTCTCATGTTCTCCTATCATCTGTAGTGTTTTATTTAACGCACAATGTCCCAGTCTAAGCCTGGAACCTCTGAGGCCGTCACACAGAGCAGCTGTATTTGTACTGACATTAGATTACACACAGGTGTACTCTATTTAGTCATTATCACTCATCAGGTAATGTTTATGGGCAACTGACTGCACTCAGACCAAAGGGGGCTGAATAATTACGCACACCCCACTTTTCAGTTATTTATTTGTAAAAAATGTTTGGAATCATGTATGATTTTCGTTCCACTTCTCACGTGTACACCACTTTGTATTGGTCTTTCACGTGGAATTCCAATGAAATTGATTCATGTTTGTGGCTGTAATGTGACAAAATGTGGAAAAGTTCAAGGGGGGCGAATACTTTTGCAAGCCACTGTACTATACATAGACATATGACGTTACAATGAACTTAAACTGTGTGTATGAGGTATGCAGAAAAGCAGAAGTAAACGTCTTGTTAAACTATAAAAGTAGGAATTTGCAATAGGTCATATCTCAAATGCACATTTAAAGGTGTGAAATCTTGCACCTCAAGAAACAGAACAGTTTGGTATCAAAAGCTATAATGGAATTATAACGTCAAGGCTGCTTCCTCTCATCTCATGGTACACAAGTGCACACAGAATCTTATCAGACCTAATAAGGATATGATTCTTATCAGCATACAAATGATTATATGTTTCTAAGCACAAATGACAATATAAGAAAAATCAATTCCAACAAGCTGTTTTAAAAAAAAATATGATAACTCCTTATCGCCTCTTGGATGAACCTTTGAGAAAGTTAAACTGAAGACACCTGATTCTCCCAAAATTAGCCAGAGTTTATGTTGGAAAAAGTCAAACGTAAATCTATTTCTAAATTAGCAGTCTGGAATAATTGTACTCTATTTCATTTTTATTTTTGTTCCTCTTCACAGACTGAAGGAAGAACAGAAGCTGAACCTGAAGTTTCTCAGACCCAAAGAAGTGACATCACAAGAGTTCATCACAAATGACATATTTCCACATGAATTCAACTAAAAAACTAATGTGCAACAACAAGAGATAAAATGACTGTTTGAATGTTTGTTAAATAAAAGGAAGTCACAGGAAGAACACATCACATGACCCAACAGCGTCCTCATTAAACAAAGTTTCCCCAACAAAACCTGGAGGAACAAAGTAGCTGGTGAAGAGACACTAATGAGAACATCATCACAGCATCCAAACCAGAAAGCTTACAGTAGTTTATGTTGTTTGCTTTACAGTGTTTTTATATTGTCTCCTGGAGACATGAACTTAATAAACAGATTTACGAGTGACCTTGACACAGATGCAGCCAGTAGTTGAACGGTGGTGTGTAGCACGTCTGCCACTATGAAACCCCCACACATGCACATGCACATGGTTTTTATGTTAACAATATTTTTGTTTACATACAGTTTCTACAGAGTTGTTCACTGTTCAGCAGTGTGCTGTTTTCTTGACAGCCCTGTGCACTACTGCATAGAAATAGAAATAGGAGATCAATGTGACATTTTCTTTGAACATTTGAACACTGAATGTGAACATTTCACCCACACAGATCTGCAATAGAAACATAACTAGCAGCACGTGTGTGAATAAAAACTATGACAACGTTAAACCTACCCAGCCCCCACTTTTTAAACAGAAGGACTGAAAACACAACAACACTGATGATGATGTTGTCATCATTTAATGTGGAGCCGTAGTCTGTGTACACATACACACACAGCATGAACACCATAGTGTCAGAGCCATTAGTAAGATTGTGAGTGAAAGAAAACATCATTCTGGCATCTAAAACACCAGCGCTCGTTAATGTTCATTAATAAGATGGATCTTATGTATAATACTAATCTTACATAAAATAATAAATAACAATAAAATTAAAAGGTAAACGTTTACATGAAGAGAAACCTCGTGAGAATCTATGATGAATGTTTGAATAAATGTATTTCAACAGAGAAGTGTTATTTGCTTCTCCTTTCCCCCATTAGTGTCAACAGGTTCAGTGTAAATGTGTCTTTGTGAAGTATCTCTGTCTGCACTGATCTGTTAGACAGTGAACGACTGAAATGAGCCTTGCAATAAAGAGGAGACTCAGTAACATATTTGTTATAAAGTTCACAGATTGGACTGTCACAAAAAACTCATTTTGTTATGAAAACAAAAATATGAAATAATTCCATGAATAAATTACTAGGAGAAACAATGCAAACCTGTTCTACAATTGTGTAAATAAAGTATCTGTATTTGTATTATAATGGAACTGGAAGTGTTGATGGTTGTATCATTCTATTGATTGATCTGCTGATTCAAAAGGGACTGCATTATGTATATATTGACTTTATTTAGAATGACCAGTCAGACACAAGAATGACACTGATGGGTGACATGAATGACACTGATCAACTTGTTACAATGCAATGTTATTTGTGGGAAATTCGGTCCTGACATCCAAAGAAATGACCTACATGTAGACATTTTCTTGTATGTACTAACTTCATAAATAATATCTTAAAACATGAACACAAAGAATGAAAAAATACACAGAGTCACTGACCACATGATTAAGAAATGTTGTTGCAAAAGACTTCATGTCTGTACTCACAGATCTGATAGAAACTGTGTCTGCAGCTTCCTGTTGATCAAATGTCTCAGTAAGGTTCTGTTTTTAACTCATCAGTTCTTCTTCACCAGTGAAGTAAATCAGTTACAAACAGACACTTTATCTTTCATCATATGTGGAGTGGTGCCTTCAGCACAAAAATTCACAGTAACACCACAGTGTGGTTTTTTTGTGCAGCAGACAGCTGATTGTTGATAAACGCTTCAGATAGTGATTATTTTTATCAGCTATCAGCAAATGTCAAGGTCAGTCATAGATTTGCATCCTAACATGTTAGTTATCTTGAACAAAAGGGTTCACATCCAAATGTTAACATTACTTGAGTACTATACAGATGTTTGTGTCAGCATGCAGATGTTAACACTGCTGATCTCCGAGATGTTTGTCCTCTTCTTGCAGACACTTTAATTATTAGACTGTGATGCTGCTCTGTTCATGTGAACGCTTTCTGTCTCTGGTGTGTTGAAGCGTCCTGATCTAAACCAGCTGAAGAAAAACAGAAAGAAAAGAGAAGCAGTTGTTATTTTGTTTTTTAGGGATTAATAATAAACATCTACTTAATAGAATCACAATAAAAGTGAAATTAAACCAGTTATCCTGTAAATAGTTTTAAATGAGTATCATAAAAGCAGCTGACTCACCACTCAAATAAGACCAGTGTGCTCAGAAGCAGTATGAGCCCCACAGTCTTCACTATAGTGTAGACACCAAAGAGTTTTCCTGACTGTTCACCTGCAATGTAACATATAATTTAATGTTTGCAGATGATGCAGAATCTGCACGATTATCACTTGAACAGATGTTTCACTTTAAAGTAAAATGGAAAAAAGAACTATAGTTCATATACCTCCAACAGTCACATGAATCTCTGCTGATGTCTGATTACCCAGATCATTAGTGGCCACACAGTAATAAACTCCTCCATCTGTTACATTGAAGCTGTAAATCTCTCCTTCAGATACTTCCACAGCTCCATCTCTGCTCTTCTTGAACCAGGTGAAGCTGCTGACTGGAGGTTTGGCTCTGCTGGAGCAGGTCAGCTTCACCCAGCTGCCTGCTGACACCAAACCTGATGGACTGATGGATGCTGAGGTCTCTTTAGGAGCATCTGGAGAGAAAAAAAGAAAGACATATGCCATAAATCATGTTGTCCAATAGGTTTCGGTTCAACAACAAACTCTGATTGTCTTACATGAAACACTGACAGTCTCTTCTGTCTCTGCTGTCTTGGTGTCTTTTCCTTGGTTCACAGGATATCTGGCAGAGCAGCTGATCTTCTTTCCATCATGTGTGTCTGACAGAGTGATGGTCTGCTGGATTTTAGTTGTAAAGCTTCCATCTGTGTTTTCCTCTATTTTGTTGTGAGAGTCTTGTGTGAGATTCCAGGTGAGTTGAGGAGGGGAGTGTGGACAGGGAGTGAGAGCTGAGCAGGTTATAGTGACAGACTCCTTCTCCTTCAGATCACCTGGGATTATAATATTGGGCCTCCAAGGAGAATCTGTGGTTTCACATCAAACATAGTTTGTACACTGATAATACAGAAAATACAGTCAAGTAACAGATGGAGATCAGTGTAGTTGTGTTAAAGTCTCGATATTACATGCTCATGATGATCAGAAATATAAATTTATTATTTCCTCCATGTAGCAGAAATAGCTGAGCTTTTGAATAACCGCAGAAAGCAAACAGAGAAACCTGGACATCAAGCATTCACTGTTTTTTTCTGTCTAATGTAAAGTCAGTAGATACAGTAAGTTTCTAATATTATCAACATTGTAGTGCAAACACTTTTGAATAACCTGAAAGATATTGGAAAATAATTAAAAGTAATATTTATAAATAATATTATAATAATATTAAATAATATAATAATTAAAAAATTCTGTAAAATCTGACTTATAATAATAATTCCATTCAACTTTTAATCTTAACATTAAAATGAAAAGTTTCTCACCTTTAATTGTTATTTTTAGAGGATCACAAACAGCTGTTCCTCTGAACGGCCAGTTCATAATTCTGAGGTAGTATGTGTTTGTATAAGTTGTGTTTAAACTGGAAAACAGAGTGGTGCAGTTTTTCTCCTTCAGGTTTCCTGTAATCTTCATTGGATAGATGTTAACTGTCCCACTGCTGTTAAAGATTTCATTTTCAGGATGAGCTTTAATGTTGTTATCTTTTTAATCCACACTGCAAAGACAGGTCTTGTGCTGTCAAACTCATCCTTTCCAGCAGTACTAAAGTTACATGGGATTTGTAAACAAGATCCACTCAGAGCTTCCATCTCTGCTGGTGCAGTGATGAACAGGTTTGAATCCTGAGGACAAGCAGCCAAAGAGCCTGGAAAAATCAAAACAAACTAATACACATGATAGGAAACATAATTATGATAAACTGAGTTTATCAGACATGTTTCAGTTCAGTTTCAGTTTCAGTTTTATTTGTCATATGGAAGTTAGCACAGGGTCAACATTGCTATGAAATGTATTTGACGAGCAGAAGACAAGTCACTCAGCATGATAGACAGTAAAAATAGTAAAGAAAAACAAAATATTTATAAAATATAGCGAAAAATATAGTAAGCAATATTAACAGACTAAATATATAGATAAATATATGTACACACTTGTATAAATAGATAAAGAAATCTTAAATAAAAATGTGACCACTGACATGTATGGGGGTGGGGGTGGGAGGGGGTGGGGGTGGCAAATGGAATGTTGCACATGAGATAAAGTGGCAGGAGTGAGCAGCAGCACAAACTGAGCAGTACAAAATTTTTGAGTGGCAGTTGGTACAGTATTGCACGGAGTGAGGGTTTTGTTTCTGTAAAGTATCTCTATCTGCACTGATCTGTCAGACTGTAAATGACTGAAATGAGACGGCTCACTTGGAATAAAGAGGAGACTCAGTAACATGATGTCTGTCATGATGTTCACAGACTGGACTGTCACAAAACTCATCACCTGTATAAAAAACATAACATCACATAAAGGTTTGATCAAATCAGGAACTTGCATTGTTTTATAGAACAATACAAAATTTACATTTATTTGAAATCAGAGAATAAAATTAAAGAAGTTATTTTTATTGTCATATAAAAATTTAAATTAAAATGTTTTCTTACCTAATGATCAGACTGCTACAGGAGAAACGACAAAATAAAAGTCTGTGTGTGATTTCAGCAGAAACACAGCGACTGAAACACTTCTCTGTTTAGATGTTGTAATGCCAAAGCAAACAGACCTGTGACACTTTTTTTTGTCTTTCTTTTTCAGTCAGTCTGCCTTTTATGTTCCCATCATGCACTCTGTTGTCAATTTAGAAGCCACCACTTCCACCTGCCTGTTTATAGATTCACATGACCCCCCACTCACACACTAACTTGTTCCTCATTCTCTCATTATGTGTGCCTATGACAAGAGGCACACATATTACTATTCGTCGGATTTATTATTATGTGTGCCTATGACAAGAGGCACACATATTACTATTCGTCGGATTTATTATTATTATTATGTGTGCCTATGCCAAGAGGCACACATATTACTATTCGTCGGATTTATTATTATTATTATTATTATTATTATGTGTGCCTATGCCAAGAGGCACACATATTACTATTCCTCGGATTTATTATTCTTATTATGTGTGCCTATGCCAAGAGGCACACATATTACTATTCGTCGGATTTATTATTATTATGTGTGCCTATGGAAAGAGGCACACATATTACTATTCGTCGGATTTATTATTATTATTATTATTCTTCAGTTTCCGCCTGAAATTTTGCAGCGAAACTCGCCCGCAGTTTTGAGACAAGCTTCATATATGTTACCTCATTTTGTGCGGCTGGATCAGGAATGGTGTGCTATGACTTTTGGTGTTTATAACTATTATAGTTTTTAAATATTAATATTTTAGTGAAAATTTTCCCGCTTCTCTGCCAAACAGTTTTGAAAATAGGGTTACATATGTTAGATCATTTTGTGCGGCTGGAGCTGGACTAGTATGGTATACACTTTTGGTGTTTATGACTTTTATAGTTTTTGAAATATTTAGATTTTAGTGCAAATTTAGGCCAATTTCCATAGAAACAGACTTTATTTGTGGTGGGTTGGCTCTCTCTAGTGGTATACCGGGAGTAGTACGGCTGAAAATCTGTATGCTTGTTACAAAACTCCATATCCCATAATTCATAGCACCCTCTGCCGAGTTAAACAATGGCGGACACCACTTCGTTTTATATGTCTTTTATTCATGTTTCTAGGTCACAAAATACACTTTTAAGATATTTTCAGGCGAGAATGTAGGTGTGTAAACTTCAAATATCTGCTCGTTTTATCAAGACATCCCATATTAGCGACAATTCTCTTAAGTGTTGCTGATAGTCCGGTTAGTTAGCTAGCGCCGCTAGCTTAGCTAGCTAGCGCCCCTTCGTGAAAAACCACCCAGGCTTGGCTGATAGTGAGGTGGCTAAAATTTGTTTAATCGCCTGATCGCTCGGCAAGGGTCTGTGTCTTAGCTGGACTTATTTTTCGTTTATATGGGCCGATGATGCTGGTCGATGTGGAAAAATAACTGAGTTGTTTGGTGGTGGAGCTACAACAGAGGGCAGCTATCCACCGGTGTGTGACAGAAAGTACATGCCGCGAACGAGACATACAAGGCGGTGAGGCTACTGCCGATCGTCCGGTGTTTGCTAACGCGGAGGTCAATCGTGGATCAGGGAAAGCAAAGGCAGGAGCGTGAGGTGAACTGAATTTCAGGTAAGAGTTATGACCTGCACTCTATTTGGGTCAGATATAAACCGAGTTTAGGTGTAGTTTATTTAGCAACAGTTCTCTTACGTGTTGCTGATAGCGGCTGGCTAGCTAGCTTAGCTAGCTAGCGCGCGACTAGCGACCCTCGTGAAAAAACCACCCAGGCTTGGCTGATAGTGAGGTGGCTAAAATTTGTTTAATCGCCCGATCGCTCGGCAAGGGTCTGTGTCTTAGCTGGACTTATTTTTCGTTTATATGGGCCGATGATGCTGGTCGATGTGGAAAAAATAACTGAGTTGTTTGGTGGTGGAGCTACAACAGAGGGCAGCTATCCACCGGTGTGTGACAGAAAGGACATGCCGCGAACGAGACATACAAGGCGGTGAGGCTACCGCCGATCGACCGGTGTTTGCTAACGCGGAGGTCAATCGTGGATCAGGGAAAGCGAAGGCAGGAGCGTGAGGTGAACTGAATTTCAGGTAAGAAGTTATGACCTGCACTCTATTTGGGTCAGATATAAACCGAGTTTAGGTGTAGTTTATTTAGCAGCAGTTCTCTTATGTGTTGCTGATAGCCGGCTAGCTAGCTAGTGCCGCTAGCATAGTTAGCTAGCACCGCTAGCGACCCTTCGTGAAAAAGCACCCAGGCTTGGCTTATATTGAGGCGGGTGACACTCGTGTCAGCACCCGGTCGCTCGCCGACAGTATGTGTTTTAGCTGGACTTATTTTTCGTTTATATGGACCGATGATTTATTTATTTATTCATTTTAGTAATGGTATAAACAGTGAAAGGTGGTGGATTGGCCAGATGTAAACTTCAAATATCTGCTCGTGTTACCAAGACATCCCATATTAGCTCTGATGTTTTCGGTGCCTGCAAAGAGCTAGACAGGTAGCTAGCTAACCCGAGCTGGCTGTCTTTTGACTCAGGGTCATAGCTGGACTTATTTTTCGTTTTTATGAGCCGATGAGGGGTTTTTTTGTAACGGTACAAACAGTGAAAGGCGGTGGATTGTCCAGATGCTGGTCGATGTGGAAAAAATAACTGAGTTGTTTGGTGAGTCGCTGACGCGGAGCTACAACCGAGGGCAGCTATCCACCGTGTGTGTCAGAAAGAACATGCGGGGAACGAGGCGGCGGCGACCGCCGATCGACCGGTGGTAGATCGTGGATCAGGGAAACCGAAGGCAGGAGAAGCAGGCGGCTGCCGGTCGGAGCGTGAGGTGAACTGAATTTCAGGTAAGAAGTTATGACCTGCACTCTATTTGGGTCAGATATAAACCGAGTTTAGGTGTAGTTTATTTTTGTTGTGCTGACTTTTTACAATCAGTTATAATAACTCGTACTGCGTGGTAGCTAGCACGATGGAGTTTATGACAGCCTCCCTGTCATTCTCTCGCCTGTTCAAACTTCAGTCATGAAACTGATCAGTGATCGGCTTTTCTCTTGTTTTTGTTTATCGCGCTAAACAACAGCAGCACGTTTAAGCTTGATCAGCTGTTGTTAGAATTCATTTGATTTTAATTTCTAGTATCAGCTGATGTTTGCTGGAGCCACAGCTGTAGAAGCGGCTGGTCGAAACCAGGAGATGACCTTACTGAATCATCAGAGCTGAACTGGTGATGGAGAAACAGGTTTACCTTTTTTAGGTGACATGAATGAGTTGAAGGAAGTTATGAACTGTTTCTGAGAGAAATAAACACCAAGCTCCTTTTTTATTTAGCTGACAGCTGGTAACTGTGCAGGGGCGGATCTAGCAAAGCTTTTGCCAGGGGCCAGGTAGGGCATTAACAGAGAAAGGTGGACACAAAGATATACTTTTCTTTCTTACTCTCATACAGGGAGTGCAGAATTATTAGGCAAGTTGTATTTTTGAGGAATAATTTTATTATTGAACAACAACCATGTTCTCAATGAACCCAAAAACACATTAATATCAAAGCTGAATGTTTTCGGAAGTAGTTTTTAGTTTGTGTTTAGTTTTAGCTATTTTAGGGGATATCTGTGTGTGCAGGTGACTATTACTGTGCATAATTATTAGGCAACTTAACAAAAACAAATATATACCCATTTCAATTATTTATTTTTACCAGTGAAACCAATATAACATCTCCACATTCACAAATATACATTTCTGACATTCAAAACAAAACAAAAACAAATCAGCGACCAATATAGCCACCTTTCTTTGCAAGGACACTCAAAAGCCTGCCATCCATGGATTCTGTCAGTGTTTTGATCTGTTCACCATCAACATTGCGTGCAGCAGCAACCACAGCCTCCCAGACACTGTTCAGAGAGGTGTACTGTTTTCCTCCTTGTAAATCTCACATTTGATGATGGACCACAGGTTCTCAATGGGGTTCAGATCAGGTGAACAAGGAGGCCATGTCATTAGTTTTTCTTCTTTTAAACCCTTTCTTGCCAGCCACGCTGTGGAGTACTTGGACGCGTGTGATGGAGCATTGTCCTGCATGAAAATCATGTTTTTCTTGAAGGATGCAGACTTCTTCCTGTACCACTGCTTGAAGAAGGTGTCTTCCAGAAACTTGCAGTAGGACTGGGAGTTGAGCTTGACGCCATCCTCAACCCGAAAAGGCCCCACAAGCTCACCTTTGATGATACCAGCCCAAACCAGTACTCCACCTCCACCTTGCTGGCGTCTGAGTGGGACTGGAGCTCTCTGCCCTTTACCAATCCAGCCACGGGCCCATCCATCTGGCCCATCAAGACTCACTCTCATTTCATCAGTCCATAAAACCTTAGAAAAATCAGTCTTGAGATATTTCTTGGCCCAGTCTTGACGTTTCAGCTTGTGTGTCTTGTTCAGTGGTGGTCGTCTTTCAGCCTTTCTTACCTTGGCCATGTCTCTGAGTATTGCACACCTTGTGCTTTTGGGCACTCCAGTGATGTTGCAGCTCTGAAATATGGCCAAACTGGTGGCAAGTGGCATCTTGGCAGCTGCACGCTTGATTTTTCTCAGTTCATGGGCAGTTATTTTGCACCTTGGTTTTCCACACGCTTCTTGCGACCCTGTTGACTATTTTGAATGAAACGCTTGATTGTTCGATGATCACGCTTCAGAAGCTTTGCGATTTTAAGACTGCTGCATGCCTCTGCAAGATATCTCACTATTTTTGACTTTTCTGAGCCTGTCAAGTCCTTCTTTTGACCCATTTTGCCAAAGGAAAGGAAGTTGCCTAATAATTATGCACACCTGATATAGGGTGTTGATGTCATTAGACCATACCCTTCTCATTACAGAGATGCACATCACCTAATATGCTTAATTGGTAGTAGGCTTTCGAGCCTATACAGCTTGGAGTAAGACAACATGCATGAAGAGGATGATGTGGACAAAATACTCATTTGCCTAATATTTCTGCACTCCCTGTATAAAATATTTAGCTTTTATTAAATAGTTATCTGAATCTTACAACCAAAGTTTGTATAATAATACACAAGATTGGCTGTAGACCATTGTTCATCATTCAGAACACTATGTAAAAATAACAAAAACAAAAAGTGAATGCGAAAGTGCATACATATTTATTTTATGTGTTTGATGTGTGTCGGGGCGTGGTCTGCAGTGCCGCTGCAGGGGAGGTGGACCCACGGGTGTAAAGTCTGTGCTCTCTTGGCTGTTTTTTGGGTGTGTGTTGGGCTATGAGTTGAAAAGCTACGGCTGCCTGTGTGGGTACACCAACCATGTGTGAAAAGTGGTCCATAACGTAATGCTTCAAAGCATGTTCATTGAAACATTGTCGGGTCTGCCGTGATACAATGGGACTTCTGCTCATGAACCTCTGTGCACAGCGTCTGCAAATCGGGGCTGTCTGAAGTCACCTCATCTTTACCCAAAACTGTAAGCTGTCATCTGTGAGGCGCGAGCGGTGTTTGTTTTATCATAATTCATGGTGGAGAATGGCTGCTCTGCTGAGTTTTGCTCTCTGTAGCCGTATGAATGGCAAACTACACTGATTAGCAGCGGCATAGGCACACATAAAATTTCTTCTGAAATTTTCGCTTTCTAGTTGTGTGGATGCCCTCAAAGGGCTTCCACACTATTGAGTTCCTGTTTCTCTTTATTCTTTATCTTTCTACTTTATTCTTCTAGTTGCTCCGTGTTTACAGCCGATTAACTACTGCTTCAGTTTTCAGCCGATTTTCTCCGTTCAAACTCTAAACTGTTCTGCTCTTTCTGCTAACGACTGCTATGACTTTTGGTGTTTATTACTGTTATACTTTTTAAAATATTACACTTTTTTCCTTTAATTTGTCCCATTGAAATGAATGGAAAACTTCCACAATTCTGCTAAAACTTGCTTGTTTTTGAAACTTAACTACTTTGTCATACTTTCACCTAGAAACTCCATTCAAACTTTAAAATGTTCTCAGACTATTGGGCTATTCCTGTCTGATTCAGCTTTTTCAGATCTTCTACCGTTTTAATCTTATACCTCTTTAAGTTTTCAGTTGCAAAATTGTGATTTTTCAGAAAATACATGCGTTGTTATGGTTGCTATGCAATTAACTCAGAGTGTACACTCGTCTATTCTGAATTTTCTCTTCATGTCTGAACAACTTCTTGCTACTCGCTCAATTTCCACTCAACTTACACAAATTATACATCAAAACGTAGGTATTTTTGCTGGCTTTCAGAAAATGTCACTATCATTGTTGTGGGACTTATAGATTTTTGCAAATCTCCTCAGAGTAACATAAAGTCTCAAAACTCTCCATAGAAACTCAATGGAGAGTTTCTTCAAAATCAGCGCTGGAATTCTCTAATGAGAGGCATTTTCAAATCGTCATATCTCCTTAACGAAACAAAGTTGAGACATGACGCTTGTGCCAATATATCTTCAGACATCGCTGATGCTCACAATTCAAGAATTTTTTCCTCACCTATTACCGTTTGGCCATGAATTACACTTGTTTGAGGGTAGGAAATTTTTCCCTCGCTCAGATTTCTTCAGATTTCAAACTCTGGAAATGAGGCACTTTTTTCTCTCGTCATATCTTTTGATTGATTTCAACAGAGACCTGAAAATTTCCATGACTGTTCACCAAAGCCTGCTGTTTCTTACGGTGAAAGAATGATTTTGATGCTCCATATAGATTTAGAGTTACAAAACGTTGTTTGAGGTCAAGTCAGGGCAGTTTTGCTTCGCCTCTACTCAGTTACAGTGTATTACAAGTCATATAGCTTTAATAATTTATATTTTATCTCTGAATTATGAAGACCTGGAGATTTCCCCATCTCTTCTGAACAAAACGGTGTCAGAATGAGCGTTCTAGCCCCTACGGTTAGGAAATTATGGCCATTTGTTCGGGGAATCCTGAATGTGAGAAATACACTAAAGAAAACTCAGAGCTCTCTGTGTCTGTGTGTGTAAGTGCTGATTAGAGCAGGTGCAGCTAATTTAGCTGACCTAGATATACCAAGCCCAGACTCTTAACAGCCACTGTTCCCTTTGCGCTCTGTGTGTGTGTGTGTGTATCAGTATTTCTCCCATGTTAAAGTATTGCTCCTCCATAATAGTATTTCTCCTAAATCAAAGTACTTCTACTACATCTTAGTACTTCTGCTCAATCATAGTAATTCTGGGAAATCATAGTATTTATCCCAAATCATAGTATTTATGCAAAATTACAGTATTTCTGCTAAAAAGCAGAAATAGTACCTTTAGCAGAAATTTCTGTCAAAAGATATTATTTATGTTAAAACATACTATTTCTGCTAAATCATAGTATTTGTGCCAAATCATAGTATTTGTACCCAATCATAGTATTTCTGCCATGTCATTGTATTTGCGCCAAATCATGGTATTTTTTTGCCAAATCATGGTATTTGTGCCAAATCATGTTATTTCTGCCCAATTAAAATTTCTGTTATGTTATAGTATTACTACTAAGTCGTAGAATTTCTGTTATGTTATAGTATATCTGCTGATTATAGTATATGTGCCAAATCATAGTATTTATAGCAAATCATAGTATTTGTGCCCAAACATAGTATTTCTTGCCAAATTGTAGTGTTTGTGCAAAACATACTATGTCTGCAAAATCACAGTATATCTGTTATGTTATAGTATTACTACTAAGGCATAGTATTTCTACCAAATCAAAGTATTCCTTCAAAATCATAGTATTACTGCAATTTCATAGTATTTGAGTGAAATCGTAGTATCTGTGCAAAAACATACTATGTCTGCTAAATCACAGTATATCTGTTATGTTAAAGTATTAGTACTAAGTCACAGTATTTCTGCCAATTAAGTAGTATTTGTACGAAATCATGGTACTTGTGCCAAATAATAGTATTTTTTGCAAATCATAGTATTCGAACCAAAACATAGTAGTATTTGTACAAGTCATAGTATTTCACTCAAATCTCAGTAGTTGTGCTTAAACGCAGTATTATTGCCAAATCATAGTATTTGTACTGAAACATAGTATTTCTGCCAATAAGAGTATTTCTACTAAATCATAGTACTTGTGCCAATTCATAGTATTTCTGCCACATTGTGCTAGTTGTGCAAAAACATAGACTGTCTGCAAAATCATAGTATATCTATTATGTTATAGTATTACTACTAAGTCGTAGACTCTCTATTTTGTTAAATTATATCTGCTGAATACAGTATATGTGCCAAATCATAGTATTTGTGCTAAAACATAGTATTTCTGCCAAATTGTAGTATTTGTGCAAAAACATAGAATGTCTGCAAAATCACAGTATATCTGTTATGTTGTAGTATTACTACTAAGGCATAGTATTTCTACCAAATCATAGTATTCCTTCAAAATCATAGTATTACTGCAGTTTCATAGTATTTGTGCAAAAACATACTATGTCTGCAAAATCACAGTGTATCTGCTATGTTATAGTATTACTACTAAGGCATAGTATTTCTACCAAATCATAGTATTCCTTCAAAATCATAGTATTACTGCAATTTCATAGTATTTGAGCGAAATCGTAGTATTTGTACTAAATCATGGTACTTGTGTCAAATCATAGTATTTTTGCAAATCATATTATTTGAACCAAAACATTGTATTTGTAATGAAGTCATAGTTTTCTTCTAAATCATAATATTTCACCCAAATCTCAGTAGTTGTGTGCTAAAACCCAGTATTATTGCCAAATTGTAATATTTGTACTGAAACATAGTATTTCTGCCAATATGAGTATTTGTACTAAATCATAGTACTTGTGCCAAATCATAGTATTTCTGCCATATTGTGCTAGTTGTGCAAAAACATATACTATGATTTTGCAGAGTCTATCTATTATGTTATAGTATTACTACTAAGTCGTAGACTTTCTGTTTTGTTATAGTATATCTGCTGAATATAGTATATGTGCCAAATCATAGTATTTGTGCTGAAACATAGTATACTGCCACATTATAGTATTTGTGTAAAACCAGAATGTCTGCAAAATCATCATATATCTGTGATGTTATAGTATTACTACTAAGGCATAGTATTTCTGCAAAATCATAGTATTTTTGCAGAAACATAGTACTTGGTAAATCATAGTATTTCTACTAAATAATAGTATTTCTGCCAGATCATATTATTTGTTTCAAATCATAGCATTCGAACCAAATCATAGTATTTGTGCCAAAATATTGTATTTGTACAAAGTCATAATATTTCTTCTAAATCATAGTATTTCAATCAAATCTCAGGAGTTGTGCTAAAACGCAGTATTATTGCCAAATCATTGTATTTGTACCCAAACATATCAGTTCAACTTATTTAACTCTTCTCAAGAGCCCAACATCTCTTCTTCACCCGTTTCAGCAGAATTGTGAGTTTTTTCACCCCTTTTCAGCACAAATCCCAGATTTTTCAGGTGTTTTCAACAGAAATCTCTTTTTAGCAGACATTCTGCTGATTCACCTGTTTTCAGTGCAACGTTCTACTTCTTTACCTCTTTTCAGTAGAAATTCTGCTGATTCACCTATTTTAAGCAGAATTTTCAGCCTTTCACCTCTTATCAATACAAATCTCAGTATCTTCTGCTCATTTCAGAGGAAACCTTTTAGCCTCTCCTCTTTTCAGTACAAATTTGAACTTCTGTACCCCTTTGAAGCAGAATCTTCGCCTTTTCACCTCTTTTTCAGCAAAAGTTTCTGTTTTTCACTTGTTTTCAGCATAATTTTTCAGTTTCTTTACTGCCATACAATTTTTGCAGCAGACAGCTTCAGCGTTAAGGCATCCACACAGCATTTTCGCAGGAAATGCAAATTTTTCTAGTTATTATTATTATTATTCTCCAGTTTCCGCCTGAAATTTTGCAGCGAATCTCGCCTCGCAGTTTTGAGACAAGCTTCATATATGTTACCTCATTTTGTGCGGCCGGATCTGGAATGGTGTGCTATGACTTTTGGTGTTTATGAATTTTATAGTTTTTAAATATTAATATTTTAGTGAAAATTTTCCAGCGCTCCTCTGCCAAACAGTTTTGACATTAGGGTTACATATGTTAGATCATTTTGTGCGGCTGGAGCTGGACTATTATGTTATGACTTTTGGTGTTTATAACTTTTATAGTTTTTAAATATTAATATTTTAGTGCAAATTTAGGCCAATTCATCTTTTGGCGCCAAATAAACAGACTTCATTTGTGGTGTCTTGGCTCTCTCTAGTGGTATGCGGGGTGGTACAGCCTGTGTACCCTTATTTGGATTACCGTAATGATGACAATTTCAGCGGTGCGCACAAATATCGCTGCTTTCAGGAGCCCTTGGAATTTTTAAGGTTGCGCAAATCATTCAAAAGTTACGGTAATGCTTGGTGGAAAACTCAATATCCCACAATTCATAGCACGCTCTACAGAGTGAACAATGGCGGCCACCACTTCGTTTTATATGTCTTTTATTCGTGTTTCTAGGTCACAAAATAAGCTTTTAAGATATTTTCAGGCGAGAATGTAGGTGTGTAAACTTCAAATATCTGCTTGTTTTATCAAGACATCCCATATTTAGCGACAGTGCTCTGACTACGTCGGTCCTGCCTGACAGCTAGCCGGCTACCTAGCTGGCTACCTAGCTAGCTACTGCCGCGCTTGGCTGCAAATGGATAGCGAGGGACTCTCTCTGTCGTTTCACCTCCTGGTCTCTCGCAAATGCTCGCATAGAATCGCAGTTACAGCTGGATGTGGAAAAAATAACTGAGTTGTTTGGTGGTGGAGCTACAACAGAGGGCAGCTACCCACCGTGTGTGACAGAAAGGACATGCCGCCAAGACATATGAGGCCGGGCAGGCGATTGCTAACGCGGAGGTCAATCGTGGATCAGGGAAAGCGAAGGCAGGGCGTGAGGTGAACTGAATTTCAGGTAAGAAGTTATGAACTGCACTCTATTTGGGTCAGATATAAACCGAGTTTAGGTGTAGTTTATTTAGCAGCAGTTCTCTTACGTGTTGCTGATAGCCGGCTAGCTAGCTAGTGCCGCTAGCATAGTTAGCTAGCACCGCTAGCGACCCTTCGTGAAAAAGCACCCAGGCTTGGCTTATATTGAGGCGGGTGAAACTCGTGTCAGCACCCGGTCGCTCACCGACAGTATGTGTTTTAGCTGGACTTATTTTTCGTTTATATTGACCGATGATTTATTTATTTATTCATTTTAGTAACGGTATAAACAGTGAAAGGTGGTGGATTGGCCAGATGTAAACTTCAAATATCTGCTCGTGTTACCAAGACATCCCATATTAGCTCTGATGTTTTCGGTGCCTGCAAAGAGCTAGACAGGTAGCTAGCTAACCCGAGCTGGCTGTCTTTTTGACTCAGGGTCATAGCTGGACTTATTTTTCGTTTTTATGAGCCGATGAGGGTTTTTTTAGTAACGGTACAAACAGTGAAAGGCGGTGGATTGTCCAGATGCTGGTCGATGTGGAAAAAATAACTGAGTTGTTTGGTGAGTCGCTGACGCGAGCTACAACCGAGGGCAGCTATCCACCGGTGTGTGTCAGAAAGAACATGCGGGGAACGAGGCGGCGGGCGACCGCCGATCGACCGGTGGTAGATCGTGGATCAGGAAACCGAAGGCAGGAGAAGCAGGCGGCTGCCGGTCGGAGCGTGGTGAACTGAATTTCAGGTAAGTTATGACCTGCACTCTATATTTGGGTCAGATATAAACCGAGTTTAGGTGTAGTTTATTTTTCTTGTGCTGACTTTTTACAATCAGTTATAATAACTCGTACTGCGTGGTAGCTAGCACGATGGAGTTTATGACAGCCTCCCCTGTCATTCTCTCGCCTGTTCAAACTTCAGTCATGAAACTGATCAATGATCGGCTTTTCTCTCTTGTTTGTTTATCGCGCTAAACAACAGCAGCACGTTTAAGCTTGATCAGCTGTTGTTAGAATTCATTTGATTTTAATTTCTAGTATCAGCTGATGTTTGCTGGAGCCACAGCTGTAGAAGCGGCTGGTCGAAACCAGGAGATGACCTTACTGAATCATCAGAGCTGAACTGGTGGTGGAGAAACAGGTTTACCTTTTTTTAGGTGACATGAATGAGTTGAAGGAAGTTATGAACTGTTTCTGAGAGAAATAAACACCAAGCTCCTTTTTTTATTTAGCTGACAGCTGGTAACTGTGCAGGGGCGGATCTAGCAAAGCTTTTGCCAGGGGCCAGGTAGGGCATTAACAGAGAAAGGTGGACACAAAGATATACTTTTCTTTCTTACTCTCATACAGGGAGTGCAGAATTATTAGGCAAGTTGTATTTTTGAGGAATAATTTTATTATTGAACAACAACCATGTTCTCAATGAACCCAAAAACACATTAATATCAAAGCTGAATGTTTTCGGAAGTAGTTTTTAGTTTGTGTTTAGTTTTAGCTATTTTAGGGGATATCTGTGTGTGCAGGTGACTATTACTGTGCATAATTATTAGGCAACAACAAAAACAAATATATACCCATTTCAATTATTTATTTTACCAGTGAAACCAATATAACATCTCCACATTCACAAATATACATTTCTGACATTCAAAAACAAAACAAAAACAAATCAGCGACCAATATAGCCACCTTTCTTTGCAAGGACACTCAAAAGCCTGCCATCCATGGATTCTGTCAGTGTTTTGATCTGTTCACCATCAACATTGCGTGCAGCAGCAACCACAGCCTCCCAGACACTGTTCAGAGAGGTGTACTGTTTTCCCTCCTTGTAAATCTCACATTTGATGATGGACCACAGGTTCTCAATGGGGTTCAGATCAGGTGAACAAGGAGGCCATGTCATTAGTTTTTCTTCTTTTAAACCCTTTCTTGCCAGCCACGCTGTGGAGTACTTGACGCGCGTGTGATGGAGCATTGTCCTGCATGAAAATCATGTTTTCTTGAAGGATGCAGACTTTTTCCTGTACCACTGCTTGAAGAAGGTGTCTTCCAGAAACTTGCAGTAGGACTGGGAGTTGAGCTTGACGCCATCCTCAACCCGAAAAGGCCCCACAAGCTCACCTTTGATGATACCAGCCCAAACCAGTACTCCACCTCCACCTTGCTGGCGTCTGAGTGGGACTGGAGCTCTCTGCCCTTACCAATCCAGCCACGGGCCCATCCATCTGGCCCATCAAGACTCACTCTCATTTCATCAGTCCATAAAACCTTAGAAAAATCAGTCTTGAGATATTTCTTGGCCCAGTCTTGACGTTTCAGCTTGTGTGTCTTGTTCAGTGGTGGTCGTCTTTCAGCCTTTCTTACCTTGGCCATGTCTCTGAGTATTGCACACCTTGTGCTTTTGGGCACTCAGTGATGTTGCAGCTCTGAAATATGGCCAAACTGGTGGCAAGTGGCATCTTGGCAGCTGCACGCTTGACTTTTCTCAGTTCATGGGCAGTTATTTTGCGCCTTGGTTTTCCACACGCTTCTTGCGACCCTGTTGACTATTTTGAATGAAACGCTTGATTGTTCGATGATCACGCTTCAGAAGCTTTGCGATTTTAAGACTGCTGCATGCCTCTGCAAGATATCTCACTATTTTTGACTTTTCTGAGCCTGTCAAGTCCTTCTTTTGACCCATTTTGCCAAAGGAAAGGAAGTTGCCTAATAATTATGCACACCTGATATAGGGTGTTGATGTCATTAGACCATACCCCTTCTCATTACAGAGATGCACATCACCTAATATGCTTAATTGGTAGTAGACTTTCGAGCCTATACAGCTTGGAGTAAGACAACATGCATGAAGAGGATGATGTGGACAAAATACTCATTTGCCTAATAATTCTGCACTCCTGTATAAAATATTTAGCTTTTATTAAATAGTTATCTGAATCTTACAACCAAAGTTTGTATAATAATACACAAGATTGGCTGTAGACCATTGTTCATCATTCAGAACACTGTGTAAAAATAACAAAAACAAAAAGTGAATGCGAAAGTGCATACATATTTATTTTATGTGTTTGATGTGTGTCGGGCGTGGTCTGCAGTGCCGCTGCAGGGAGGTGGACCCACGGGTGTAAAGTCTGTGCTTTTTGGGTGTGTGTTGGGCTATGAGTTGAAAAGCTACGGCTGCCTGTGTGGGTACACCAACCATGTGTGAAAAGTGGTCCATAACGTAATGCTTCAAAGCATGTTCATGCAAACATTGTCGGGTCTGCCGTGATACAATGGGACTTCTGCTCATGAACCTGTGTGCACAGCGTCTGCAAATCGGGGCTGTACTGAAGTCACCTCATCTTTACCCAAAACTGTAAGCTGTCATCTGTGAGGCGCGAGCGGTGTTTGTTTTATCATAATTCATGGTGGAGAATGGCTGCTCTGCTGAGTTTTGCTCTCTGTAGCCGTATGAATGGCAAACTACACTTATTAGCAGCGGCATAGGCACACATAAAATTTCTTCTGAAATTTTCGCTTTCTAGTTATTATTATGTGTGCCTATGCCAAGAGGCACACATATTACTATTCCTCGGATTTATTATTCTTATTATTATTATTATTTTCCTTTTTCCGCCTGAAATTTTGCAGTGTATCTCGACCCGCAGTTTTGAGACAAGCTTCATATATGTTACCTCATTTTGTGCGGCTGGATCTGGAATGGTGTGCTATGACTTTTGGTGTTTATGAATTTTATAGTTTTTAAATATTAATATTTTAGTGAAAATTTTCCCGCTCCTCTGCCAAACAGCTTTGACAATAGGGTTACATATGTTACATCATTTTGTGCGGCTGAAGCTGGACTAGTATGGTCTGACTTTTGGTGTTTATAACTTTTATAGTTTTTGAAATATTTAGATTTTAGTGCAAATTTGGGCCAATTCATCTTTTGGCGCCAAATAAACAGACTTCATTTGTGGTGTGTTGGCTCTCTCTAGTGGTATGCGGGGAGTGGTACAGCCTGTCTACCCTTATTTGGATTACCGTAATGATGACAATTTCAGCGGTGCGCACAGCGTCGCTGCTTTCAGGAGCCATTGGAATTTTTAAGGTTGCGCAAAAATCATTCAAAAGTTACGGTAATGCTTGGTGGAAAACTCAATATCCCACAATTCATAGCACGCCTCTACAGAGTGAACAATGGCGGCCACCACTTCGTTTTATATGTCTTTTATTCGTGTTTCTAGGTCACAAAATAAGCTTTTAAGATATTTTCAGGCGAGAATGTAGGTGTGTAAACTTCAAATATCTGCTTGTTTTATCAAGACATCCCATATTTAGCGACAGTGCTCTGACTACGTCGGTCCTGCCTGACAGCTAGCCGGCTACCTAGCTAGCTGCCGCACTTGGCTGCAAATGGATAGCGAGGGGACTCTCTCTCTCTCGCTAGCTAGCACGACGGGAGTTTATATACAGCTGTGTGCGCGCTAAGTTACTGACGTTGGACTTTATTTTATTCATAATGGTTAGTTCGTAGAGTTGCCGTACAAACGGAATCGTGCCACATTCACAGAAAATATTACGATTTATTCTGTCGTTACGAAGCCTCCCTGTCATTCTCTGCCTGTTGCAACTTCAATCATGAAACTGATCAATGATCGGCTTTTCGCTCTTGTTTGTTTATCGCCTAAACAACAGCTGCACGTTTAAGCTTGATCAGCTGTTGTTAGAATTCATTTGCTTCTAATTTCTAGTATCAGCTGATGTCGATGTGGAAAAAAAATAACTGAGTTGTTTGGTGGTGGAGCTACAACAGAGGGCAGCTATCCACGGTGTGTGACAGAAAGGACATGCCGCGAACGAGACATAAAAGGCGGTGAGGCTACCGCCGATCGACCGGTGTTTGCTAACGCGGAGGTCAATCGTGGATCAGGGAAAGCGAAGGCAGGAGCGTGAGGTGAACTGAATTTCAGGTAAGAAGTTATGACCTGCACTCTATTTGGGTCAGATATAAACCGAGTTTAGGTGTAGTTTATTTAGCAGCAGTTCTCTTATGTGTTGCTGATAGCCGGCTAGCTAGCTAGCGCCGCTAGCATAGTTAGCTAGCGCCGCTAGCAACCCTTGGTGAAAAAGCACCCAGGCTTGGCTTATATTGAGGCGGGTGAAACTCGTGTCAGCACCCGGTCGCTCTCTATTTGGGTCAGATATAAACCGAGTTTAGGTGTAGTTTATTTAGCAGCAGTTCTCTTATGTGTTGCTGATAGCGGCTTAGCTAGCTAGCGCCGCTAGCATAGTTAGCTCGCGCCGCTAGCAACCCTTCGTGAAAAAGCACCCAGGCTTGGCTTATATTGAGGCGGGTGAAACTCGTGTCAGCACCGGTCGCTCTCTATTTGGGTCAGATATAAACCGAGTTTAGGTGTAATTTATTTTCGTTGACCTTTTACAATCGTAATGCCACGGGAGTTTATATACAGCTGTGTGCGCACTAAGTTACTGACGTTGGACTTTATTTTATTCATTAGGGTTAGTTCATAGAGTTGCCGTGCTGTACAAACGGAATCGTCCCACATTCAGAGAAAACATTATGATTTATTCTGTCGTTACTGAAGCCTCCCCTGTCATTCTCTCGCGTGTTGAAACGCGTCAATCATGAAACTGATCAATGATCGGCTGTTCGCTCTTATTTATCGCGCTAAACAACAGCAGCACGTTTAAGCTTGATCAGCTGTTGTTAGAATTCTTTTGATTTTAATTTCTAGTATCAGCTGATGTTTGCTGGAGCATGAAGATGAAATCAGGAGATGTCCTTACTGAATCATCAGAGCTGAACTGGTGATGGAGAAACAGGTTTACACTTTAGGTGACATGAATGAGTTGAAGGGAAGTTATGAGTTGTTTCTGAGAGACAAAGACCAAGCTCCTTTTTTTGTGTAGCTGACAGCTGGTAACTGTGCAGGGGCGGATCTAGCAAAGCTTTTAGGGGGGGCATTAACAGAGAAAGGTGGACACAAAGATATACTTTTCTTTCTTACTCTCATATAAAATATTTAGCTTTTATTAAATAGTTATCTGAATCTCACAACCAAAGTTTGTATAATAATACACAGGATTGGCTGTAGACCAGGGGTGGGCAATTCCAGGCCCGAGGGGTTGTGTCCCTGCAGGTTTTAGATGTGTCCTTGAACCAACACAGCTGATTTAAATGGCTAAATTAGCTCCTCAACATGTCCTGTTCTCCAAAGGCCTGATAACGAACTAATCATGTGATTCAGGTGTGTTGACCCAAGGTGAGATCTAAAACCTGCAGGACACCGCCCTCGGGCCTGGAATTGCCCACCCCTGCTGTAGACCATTGTTCATAATTCAGAACACTGTGTAAAAATAACAAAACAAAAAGTGAATGCATGTGTGAAAAGTGGTCTATAATGTAATGCTTCAAAGTGTGTTCATGCAAACATTGTCGGGTCTGCCGTGGTACAATGGGACTTCTGCTCATGAACCTGTGTGCACAGCGTCTGCAAATCAGCGCTGTACAAAGTAACTTCATCTTTACACAAAACTGTAAGCTGTCATCTGTGAAGCGTGAGCGGTGTTTGTTTTACCATAGTTCATGGTGGAGAATGGCTGCTCTTCTGAGTTTTGCTCTCTGTAGCCGTATGAATGGCAAACTACAGTGATTAGCAGCGGCATAGGCACACATAAAATTTCTTCTGAAATTTTCGCTTTCTAGTTATTATTATTATTTTCCTTTTTCCGCCTGAAATTTTGCAGTGTATCTCGACCCGCAGTTTTGAGACAAGCTTCATATATGTTACCTCATTTTGTGCGGCTGGATCTGGAATGGTGTGCTATGACTTTTGGTGTTTATGAATATTATAGTTTTTAAATATTAATATTTTAGTGAAAATTTTCCCGCGCTCCTCTGCCAAACAGTTTTGACAATAGGGGTACATATGTTACATCATTTTGTGCGGCTGGAGCTGGGCTAGTATGGTGTGACTTTTGGTGTTTATAACTTTTATAGTTTTTGAAATATTTAGATTTTAGTGCAAATTTAGGCCAATTTCTAGGCTCCTGAGAAAGATTCTGCTTTTGGCGCCATAGAAACAGACTTCATTTGTGGTGTGTTGGCTCTCTCTAGTGGTATACCGGGAGTAGTACGGCCTAAAGGGTGCCATGCTTGGTGAAAACTACATATCCCACAATTCATAGCATGCCTCTACCGAGTCAAACAATGGCGGACACCACTTCGTTTTATATGTCTTTTATTCGTGTTTCTAGGTCACAAAATACACTTTTAAGATATTTTCAGGCGAGAATGTAGGTGTGTAAACTTCAAATATCTGCTCATTTTATCAAGACATCCCATATTAGCGACAATTCTCTTAAGTGTTGCTGATAGCCGGCTAGCTAGCTAGCGCCGCTAGCTTAGCTAGCTAGCGCCTTCGTGAAAAAAACCACCCAGGCTTGGCTGATAGTGAGGTGGCTAAAATTTGTTTAATTGCCCGATCGCTCGGCAAGGGTCTGTGTCTTAGGTGGACTTATTTTTCGTTTATATGGGCCGATGATGCTGGTCGATGTGGAAAAAATAACTGAGTTGTTTGGTGGTGGAGCTACAACAGAGGGCAGCTATCCACCGGTGTGTGACAGAAAGGACATGCCGCGAACGACATACAAGGCGGTGAGGCTACCGCGGATCGACCGCTGTTTGCTAACGCGGAGGTCAATCGTGGATGAGGAAAAGCGAAGGCAGGAGCGTGAGGTGAACTGAATTTCAGGTAAGACGTTATGACCTGCACTCTATTTGGGTCAGATATAAACCGAGTTTAGGTGTAGTTTATTTAGCAACAGCTCTCTTACGTGTTGCTGATAGCTGGCTGGCTAGCTAGCTAGCGCCGCTAGCTTAGCGCCGCTAGCTTAGCGCGACTAGCGACCCGCCGTGAAAAAAACCACCCAGGCTTGGCTGATAGTGAGGTGGCTAAAATTTGTTTAATCGCCCGATCGCTCAGCAAGGGTCTGTGTCTTAGCTGGACTTATTTTTCGTTTATATGGGCCGATGATGCTGGTCGATGTGGAAAAATAACTGAGTTGTTTGGTGGTGGAGCTACAGAGGGCAGCTATCCACCGGTGTGTGACAGAAAGGACATGCCGCGAACGAGACATACAAGGCGGTGAGGCTACCGCCGATCGACCGGTGTTTGCTAACGCGGAGGTCAATCGTGGATCAGGGAAAGCGAAGGCAGGAGCGTGAGGTGAACTGAATTTCAGGTAAGAAGTTATGACCTGCACTCTATTTGGGTCAGATATAAACCGAGTTTAGGTGTAGTTTATTTTCGCTGTGCTGACTTTTTCAATCACTTACAATAACTCGCGCACTGCGTGCTAGCTAGCACTACGGAGTTTGTATACAGCTGTGTGCGGGCTAAGTTACCGATGTTACCGATGTTGAACTTTATGACAGCCTCCCCTGTCATTCTCTCGCCTGTTGAAACTTCAGTCATGAAACTGATCAATGATCGGCTTTTCTCTCTTGTTTGTTTATCGCGCTAAACAACAGCAGCACGCTTTAAGCTTGATCAGCTGTTGTTAGAATTCTTTTGATTTTAATTTCTAGTATCAGCTGATGTTTGCTGGAGCATGAAGATGAAATCAGGAGATGTCCTTACTGAATCATCAGAGCTGAACTGGTGATGGAGAAACAGGTTTACCCTTAGGTGACATGAATGAGTTGAAGGAAGTTATGAACTGTTTCTGACAGACAAATATACACCAAGCTCCTTTTTTGTGTAGCTGACAGCTGGTAACTGTGCAGGGGCGGATCTAGCAAAGCTTTTGCCAGGGGGCCAGGTAGGGCATTAACAGAGAAAGGTGGACACAAAGATATACTTTTCTTTCTTACTCTCATATAAAATATTTAGCTTTTATTAAATAGTTATCTGGATCTTACAACCAAAGTTTGTATAATAATACACAAGATTGGCTGTAGACCATTGTTCATCATTCAGAACACTGTGTAAAAATAACAAAAACAAAAAGTGAATGCAAAAGTGCATAAATATTTATTTTACGTGTTTGATGTGTGTGGCGGGCGTGGTCTGCAGTGCCGCTGCAGGGAGGTGGACCCACCTGAGCGGCACCTGCAATCACGCCTCTCGGGCATAGTCTGTGCTCGGCTGTTTTTGGGTGTGTGTCGGGCTGTGAGTTGAAAAGCTACAGCCGGCTGTTTGGGTACACCAACCATGTGTGAAAAGTGGTCCATAACGTAATGCTTCAAAGCGTGTTCATGCAAACATTGTCGGATCTGCCGTGGTACAATGGGACTTCTGCTCATGAACCTGTGTGCACAGCGCCTGCAAATCGGGGCTGTAATGAAGTAACTTCATCTTTACACAAAACTGTAAGCTGTTATCTGTGAAGCGTGAGCGGTGTTTGTTTTACCATAGTTCATGGTGGAGAATGGCTGCTCTTCTGAGTTTTGCTCTCTGTAGCTGTATGAATGTCAAACTACACTGAATAGCAGCGGCATAGGCACACATAAAATTTCTTCTGAAATTTTCGCTTTCTAGTTATTATTATTATTATTCTCCAGTTTCCGCCTGAAATTTTGCAGCGAATCTCGCCCCGCAGTTTTGAGACAAGCTTCATATATGTTACCTCATTTTGTGCGGCTGGATCAGGAATGGTGTGCTATGACTTTTGGTGTTTATAACTATTATAGTTTTTAAATATTAATATTTTAGTGAAAATTTTCCCGCGCGCTCTGCCTAACAGTTTTGACAATAGGGTTACATATGTTAGATCATTTTGTGCGGCTGGAGCTGGACTAGTATGGTATACACTTTTGGTGTTCATGACTTTTATAGTTTTTGAAATATTTAGATTTTAGTGCAAATTTAGGCCAATTTCCATAGAAACAGACTTTATTTGTGGTGGGTTGGCTCTCTCTAGTGGTATACCGGGAGTAGTACGGCCGAAATCTGTATGCTTGTTTTTAAACTCAATATCCCATAATGCATAGCACGCCTCTGCCGAGTTCAACAATGGCGGACACCTCTTCGTTTTAAACATCTTTTATTCGTGTTTCTAGGTCACAAAATGAACTTTTAAGATATTTTCAGGCGAGAATGTAGGTGTGTAAACTTCAAATATCTGCTCGTTTTGTCAAAACATCCCATATTATATCTGACGATGTTGCCGGCTAACTAGCTAGCGTGGCTAGCGCCGCCGCTAGCTAGCGCCGCTCGATGTGGAAATAATAACTGAGTTGTTTGGTCTTGGCTAACGCGCAGCTAGCAACAACAGAGAGCAGCTATCTACCGGTGTGTGTCAGAAAAACATGCGGGAGCGAGACATAGGAGGCGGCGAGGGGACCGCCGATCGACGGTGGTAGATCGTGGATCAGGCAAACCTAAGGCAGGGCGTGAGGTGAACTGAATTTCAGGTAAGAAGTTATGAATTGCACAGGAGTTTCTATAGAGCTGTGTGCGCGCTAAGTTACTGACGTTGAACTTTATTTTATTCATAACGGTTAGTCCGTAGAGTTGCCGTACAAACGGAATCGTCCCACATTCAGAGAAAATATTACGATTTATTCTGTCGTTATGAAGCCTCCCCTGTCATTCTCTGGCCTGTTGCAACTTCAATCGTGAAACTGATCAACGATCGGCTTTTTCGCTCTTGTTTATCGCGCTAAACAACAGCAGCACGTTTAAGCTTGATCAGCTGTTGTTAGAATTCATTTGATTTTAATTTTGCGGCTGGTCCAAACCAGGAGATGTCCTTACTGAATCATCAGAGCTGAACTGGTGATGGAGAAACAGGTTTACCCTTTACAGGGCTCGCTAGCCCGACGTCCCGGGCTAGCTAGCGATTTTTCCAATCGGGCTACCAAAATCCATCTCAGCCCTGCCCGTCGGGCTATCATGGGAGGAAAGATATGTCAATGCTTTTGCATTCTTTCGCAAATGTAGCTGAGTAATTATGTCATCGGCATCGATGAGCCACTGTCAATATGTGACACATTGAAATCGCGTTTGAATTTGCGCTTGTTTTTGCTTTCACTTTCACTTTGCGCTAACTGTGTGTAGAGAGCGACAGCACTAATTGGTAAGTCACAGATTAATTGCACACCAATTCCTCTGACATCGTCTTATCAATCGTTAGCTTACTATCAAACATGACAAGTGAAATCTCCTGCAGCAAGCTTAAACGTGATAGAGGCTGATTACGCAGAGAATTGCTGATCGTTATGTAAGTATGCATGTAAGAGCAGATGGATTTAAGCAGGTATTTTAGTTCTGCAGAGCCAAACAAGAGAGGTCAGGGTGAAGAAGGGCAGCCAAAGAAAAGCCAACCACAAAACGGAAAAGTTATGACAAATCAGACTATGAGGGAAAAAGAAAGCGCAGCTTTATGGTTTCATGGACTAAAGAATTTATGTGGCTGGAATACGACGAGCTAAATAACCTCATGTTCTGCCGGGTGTGTTGTGAGTTTCCCTCGATTTCTGAGTCGACAAGCGCCTTTGTTACTGGGACCAGTCATTTTAAGAAAGACCCCATCAGAACCCATGACAAATGCAAGAAATGCATTATTGCCCAGTCTGCAATATCTTTCCCAGAACAAACACCAATTGCAAAAAGCATACTAAAAATAAACCAAGCACAACAAGAAGTCCTGAAAAATCTGTTTAGAACAGCCTACTATGTTGCAAAGAGTGAACTACCACTGGCAAAATTTAGCAGTCTTTGCAAACTTCAAAAAGCAAATGGCCTAGATCTTGGTTGCACTTGCCTCTTACCTGTGATTTCAGTGGAAATGTCAAAAATAAGGATCTGACACAGACTGATTCCTGTTGTACAGTTCTTACAAGTTCATAGAAATTTGTTCAATTAGAACCAAATATTTGAGTTGATGATTGAAATTGTTGTTGTAATTTGTGTTTTAAATATTTTTAGATTGATGTTTTGTTTCCTTTACAATATTATACTTTAATGTATAATATTGTAAAGGAAACAAAACATCAATCAAAAATTGTCCTCTTTTTTTTTTTATTCGGCTACTTAAATTTATTACCAAAAACTGAAGAGTGCCTCCCGAAGGGCTACCAGGGATTTTGAAATTTTGCGAGCCCTGCTTTAGGTGACATGAATGAGTTGAAGGAAGTTATGAACTGTTTCTCAGAGACAAATAAACACCCAGCTCCTGTTTTTGTGTAGCTGACAGCTGGTAACTGTGCAGGGGCGGATCTAGCAAAGCTTTTGCCAGGGGCCAGGTAGGGCATTAACAGGGAAGGGGGACACAAAGATATACTTTTCTTTCTTACTCTCGTATAAAATATTTAGCTTTTTATTAAATAGTTATCTGCATCTTACAACCAAAGTTTGTATAATAATACACAAGATTGGCTGTAGACCATTGTTAATCATTTACTGTGTAAAAATAACAAAAACAAAAAGTAAATGCAAAAGTGCATAAATATTTATTTTACGTGTTTGATGTGTGTGGCGGGCGTGGTCTGCAGTGCCGCTGCAGGGGAGGTGGACCCACGGGCGTAAAGTCTGTGCTCTTTCGGCTGTTTTTGGGTGTGTGTCGGGCTGTCAGTTGAAAAGCTACAGCCGGCTGTGTGGGTACACCAAGCATGTGTGAAAAGTGGTCCATAACGTAATGCTTCAAAGAGTGTTCATGCAAACATTGTCGGGTCTGCCGTGGTACAATGGGACTTCTGCTCATGAACCTGTGTGCACAGCATCTGCAAATCGGGGCTGTGCAAAGTCACTTCATCTTTACCCAAAACTGTAAGCTGTCATCTGTGAGGCGCGAGCGGTGTTTGTTTTTACCATAGTTCACGGTGGAGAATGGCTGCTCTTCTGAGTTTTGCTCTCTGTAGCCGTATGAATGTCAAACTACACTGATTCGCAGCGGCATAGGCACACATAAAATTTCTTCTGAAATTTTCGCTTTCTAGTTATTATGTGTGCCTATGACAAGAGGCACACATATTACTATTCGTCGGATTTATTATTATTATTATTATTATTATTCTCCAGTTTCCGCCTGAAATTTTGCAGCGAATCTCGCCCCGCAGTTTTGAGACAAGCTTCATATATGTTACCTCATTTTGTGCGGCCTAATCTGGAATGGTGTGCTATGACTTTTGGTCTTTGTGAATGTTATAGTTTTTTAAATATTAATATTTTAGTGAAAATTTTCCCGCGCTCCTCTGCCGAACAGCTTTGACATTAGGGTTACATATGTTAGATCATTTTGTGCGGCTGGAGCTGGACTATTATGTCATGACTTTTGGTGTTCATGACTTTTATAGTTTTTAAATATTAATATTTTAGTGCAAATTTAGGCCAATTCATCTTTTGGCGCCAAATAAACAGACTTCATTTGTGGTGTGTTGGCTCTCTCTAGTGGTATGCCGGGAGTGGTACAGCCTGTCTACCCTTATTTGGATTACCGTAATGATGACAATTTCAGCGGTGCGCTGGCGTCGCTGCTTTCAGGAGCCATTGGAATTTTTAAGGTTGCGCAAATCATTCAAAAGTTACGGTAATGCTTGGTGGAAAACTCAATATCCCACAATTCATAGCACGCCTCTACAGAGTGAACAATGGCGGCCACCACTTCGTTTTATATGTCTTTTATTCGTGTTTCTAGGTCACAAAATAAGCTTTTAAGATATTTTCAGGCGAGAATGTAGGTGTGTAAACTTCAAATATCTGCTTGTTTTATCAAGACATCCCATATTTAGCGACAGTGCTCTGACTACGTCGGTCCTGCCTGACAGCTAGCCGGCTACCTAGCTAGCTGCCGCGCTTGGCTGCAAATGGATAGCTAGGGGACTCTCTCTCTCCTTTCACCTCCCGGTCTCTCGCAAATGCTCGCATAGAATCGGAGTTACAGCTGGATGTGGAAAAAATAACTGAGTTGTTTGGTGGTGGAGCTACAACAGAGGGCAGCTACCCACGGTGTGTGACAGAAAGGACATGCCGCCAACGAGACATATGAGGCCGGGCAGGCGATTGCTAACGCGGTGGTCAATCATGGATCAGGAAAGCGAAGGCAGGAGCGTGAGGTGAACTGAATTTCAGGTAAGAAGTTATGAACTGCACTCTATTTGGGTCAGATATAAACCGAGTTTAGGTGTAGTTTATTTAGCAGCAGTTCTCTTATGTGTTGCTGATAGCCGGCTAGCTAGCTAGCGCCGCTAGCATAGTTAGCTCGCGCCGCTAGCAACCCTTCGTGAAAAAGCACCCAGTCTTGGCTTATATTGAAGCGGGTGAAACTCGTGTCAGCACCGGTCGCTCTCTATTTGGGTCAGGTATAAACCGAGTTTAGGTGTAGTTTATTTAGCAGCAGTTCTCTTATGTGTTGCTGATAGTCGGCTAGCTAGCTAGCGCCGCTAGCATAGTTAGCTCGCGCCGCTAGCAACCCTTCGTGAAAAAGCACCCAGGCTTGGCTTATATTGAGGCGGGTGAAACTCGTGTCAGCACCGGTCGCTCTCTATTTGGGTCAGATATAAACCGAGTTTAGGTGTAATTTATTTTCGTTGACCTTTTACAATCGTAATGCCACGGGTGTTTATATACAGCTGTGTGCGCACTAAGTTGCTGACGTTGGACTTTATTTTATTCATTAGGGTTAGTTCATAGAGTTGCCGTGCCGTATAAACGGAATCGTCCCACATTCAGAGAAAACATGATTTATTCTGTCGTTACGAAGCCTCCCTGTCATTCTCTCGCGTGTTGAAACGTCAATCATGAAACTGATCAATGATCGGCTGTTCGCTCTTATTTATCGCGCTAAACAACAGCAGCACGTTTAAGCTTGATCAGCTGTTGTTAGAATTCTTTTGATTTTAATTTCTAGTATCAGCTGATGTTTGCTGGAGCATGAAGATGAAATCAGGAGATGTCCTTACTGAATCATCAGAGCTGAACTGGTGATGGAGAAACAGGTTTACACTTTAGGTGACATGAATGAGTTGAAGGGAAGTTATGAGTTGTTTCTGAGAGACAAAGACCAAGCTCCTTTTTGTGTAGCTGACAGCTGGTAACTGTGCAGGGGCGGATCTAGCAAAGCTTTTGGGGGAGCTAGGGCATTAACAGAGAAAGGTGGACACAAAGATATACTTTTCTTTCTTACTCTCATATAAAATATTTAGCTTTTATTAAATAGTTATCTGAATCTCACAACCAAAGTTTGTATAATAATACACAGGATTGGCTGTAGACCATTGTTCATAATTCAGAACACTGTGTAAAATAACAAAAACAAAAAGTGAATGCATGTGTGAAAAGTGGTCTATAATGTAATGCTTCAAAGTGTGTTCATGCAAACATTGTCGGGTCTGCCGTGGTACAATGGGACTTCTGCTCATGAACCTGTGTGCACAGCGTCTGCAAATCGGCGCTGTACAAAGTAACTTCATCTTTACACAAAACTGTAAGCTGTCATCTGTGAGCGTGGCGGTGTTTGTTTTTACCATAGTTCATGGTGGAGAATGGCTGCTCTTCTGAGTTTTGCTCTCTGTAGCCGTATGAATGGCAAACTACAGTGATTAGCAGCGGCATAGGCACACATAAAATTTCTTCTGAAATTTTCGCTTTCTAGTTATTATTATTATTCTCCAGTTTCCGCCTGAAATTTTGCAGCGAATCTCGCCCGCAGTTTTGAGACAAGCTTCATATATGTTACCTCATTTTGTGCGGCTGGATCAGGAATGGTGTGCTATGACTTTTGGTGTTTATAACTATTATAGTTTTTAAATATTAATATTTTAGTGAAAATTTTCCCGCCTCCTCTCTGCCTAACAGTTTTGACAATAGGGTTACATATGTTAGATCATTTTGTGCGGCTGGAGCTGGACTAGTATGGTATACACTTTTGGTGTTCATGACTTTTATAGTTTTTGAAATATTTAGATTTTAGTGCAAATTTAGGCCAATTTCCATAGAAACAGACTTTATTTGTGGTGGGTTGGCTCTCTCTAGTGGTATACCGGGAGTAGTACGGCCGAAATCTGTATGCTTGTTTTTAAACTCAATATCCCATAATGCATAGCACGCCTCTGCCGAGTTCAACAATGGCGGACACCTCTTCGTTTTTAAACATCTTTTATTCGTGTTTCTAGGTCACAAAATGAACTTTTAAGATATTTTCAGGCGAGAATGTAGGTGTGTAAACTTCAAATATCTGCTCGTTTTGTCAAAACATCCCATATTATATCTGACGATGTTGCCGGCTAACTAGCTAGCGTGGCTAGCGCCGCTAGCTAGCGCCGCTCGATGTGGAAATAATAACTGAGTTGTTTGGTCTTGGCTAACGCGCAGCTACAACAGAGAGCAGCTATCTACCGGTGTGTGTCAGAAAAACATGCGGGAACGAGACATAGGAGGCGGCGAGGGGACCGCCGATCGACCGGTGGTAGATCGTGGATCAGGCAAACCTAAGGCAGGAGCATGAGGTGAACTGAATTTCAGGTAAGAAGTTATGAATTGCACAGGAGTTTCTATAGAGCTGTGTGCGCTAAGTTACTGACGTTGAACTTTATTTTATTCATAACGGTTAGTCCGTAGAGTTGCCGTACAAACGGAATCGTCCCACATTCAGAGAAAATATTACGATTTATTCTGTCGTTATGAAGCCTCCCCTGTCATTCTCTGGCCTGTTGCAACTTCAATCGTGAAACTGATCAACGATCGGCTTTTCGCTCTTGTTTATCGCGCTAAACAACAGCAGCACGTTTAAGCTTGATCAGCTGTTGTTAGAATTCATTTGATTTTAATTTTGCGGCTGGTCCAAACCAGGAGATGTCCTTACTGAATCATCAGAGCTGAACTGGTGATGGAGAAACAGGTTTACCCTTTACAGGGCTCGCAAAATCGCTAGCCCGACGTCCCGGGGCTAGCGATTTTTCCAATCGGGCTACCAAAATCCATCTCAGCCCTGCCCGTCGGGCTATCATGGGAGGGAAAGATATGTCAATGCTTTTGCATTCTTTCGCAAATGTAGCTGAGTAATTATGTCATCGGCATCGATGAGCCACTGTCAATATGTGACACATTGAAATCGCGTTTGAATTTGCGCTTGCTTTTTGCTTTCACTTTCACTTTGCGCTAACTGTGTGTAGAGAGCGACAGCACTAATTGGTAAGTCACAGATTAATTGCACACCAATTCCTCTGACATCGTCTTATCAATCGTTAGCTTACTATCAAACATGACAAGTGAAATCTCCTGCAGCAAGCTTAAACGTGATAGAGGCTGATTACGCAGAGAATTGCTGATCGTTATGTAAGTATGCATGTAAGAGCAGATGGATTTAAGCAGGTATTTTAGTTCTGCAGAGCCAAACAAGAGAGGTCAGGGTGAAGAAGGGGCAGCCAAAGAAAAGCCAACCACAAAACGGAAAAGTTATGACAAATCAGACTATGAGGGAAAAAGAAAGCGCAGCTTTATGGTTTCATGGACTAAAGAATTTATGTGGCTGGAATACGACGAGCTAAATAACCTCATGTTCTGCCGGTGTGTTGTGAGTTTCCCTCGATTTCTGAGTCGACAAGCGCCTTTGTTACTGGGACCAGTCATTTTAAGAAAGACCCCATCAGAACCCATGACAAATGCAAGAAATGCATTATTGCCCAGTCTGCAATATCTTTCCCAGAACAAACACCAATTGCAAAAAGCATACTAAAAATAAACCAAGCATAACAAGAAGTCCTGAAAAATCTGTTTAGAACAGCCTACTATGTTGCAAAGAGTGAACTACCACTGGCAAAATTTAGCAGTCTTTGCAAACTTCAAAAAGCAAATGGCCTAGATCTTGGTTGCACTTGCCTCTTACCTGTGATTTCAGTGGAAATGTCAAAAATAAGGATCTGACACAGACTGATTCCTGTTGTACAGTTCTTACAAGTTCATAGAAATTTGTTCAATTAGAACCAAATATTTGAGTTGATGATTGAAATTGTTGTTGTAATTTGTGTTTTAAATATTTTTAGATTGATGTTTTGTTTCCTTTACAATATTATACTTTAATGTATAATATTGTAAAGGAAACAAAACATCAATCAAAATTGTCCTCTTTTTTTTTTTATTCGGGCTACTTAAATTTATTACCAAAAACTGAAGAGTGCCTCCCGAAGGGCTACCAGGGATTTTGAAATTTTACGAGCCCTGCTTTAGGTGACATAAATGAGTTGAAGGGAAGTTATGAACTGTTTCTCAGAGACAAATAAACACCCAGCTCCTGTTTTTGTGTAGCTGACAGCTGGTAACTGTGCAGGGGCGGATCTAGCAAAAAAGCTTTGCCAGGGGGCCAGGTAGGGCATTAACAGGAAAGGGGACACAAAGATATACTTTTCTTTCTTACTCTCGTATAAAATATTTAGCTTTTTATTAAATAGTTATCTGCATCTTACAACCAAAGTTTGTATAATAATACACAAGATTGGCTGTAGACCATTGTTAATCATTTACTGTGTAAAAATAACAAAAACAAAAAGTAAATGCAAAAGTGCATAAATATTTATTTTACGTGTTTGATGTGTGTGGCGGGCGTGGTCTGCAGTGCCGCTGCAGGGGAGGTGGACCCACGGGCGTAAAGTCTGTGCTCTTCGGCTGTTTTTGGGTGTGTGTCGGGCTGTCAGTTGAAAAGCTACAGCCGGCTGTGTGGGTACACCAAGCATGTGTGAAAAGTGGTCCATAACGTAATGCTTCAAAGAGTGTTCATGCAAACATTGTCGGGTCTGCCGTGGTACAATGGGACTTCTGCTCATGAACCTGTGTGCACAGCATCTGCAAATCGGGGCTGTGCAAAGTCACTTCATCTTTACCCAAAACTGTAAGCTGTCATCTGTGAGGCGCGAGCGGTGTTTGTTTTTACCATAGTTCACGGTGGAGAATGGCTGCTCTTCTGAGTTTTGCTCTCTGTAGCCGTATGAATGTCAAACTACACTGATTCGCAGCGGCATAGGCACACATAAAATTTCTTCTGAAATTTTCGCTTTCTAGTTATTATTATTATGTGTGCCTATGCCAAGAGGCACACATATTACTATTCCTCGGATTTATTATTATTATTATTATTATTCTCCAGTTTCCGCCTGAAATTTTGCAGCGAATCTCGCCCCGCAGTTTTGAGACAAGCTTCATATATGTTACCTCATTTTGTGCGGCCGGATCTGGAATGGTGTGCTATGACTTTTGGTGTTTATGAATTTTATAGTTTTTAAATATTAATATTTTAGTGAAAATTTTCCTGCGCTCCTCTGCCAAACAGTTTTGACATTAGGGTTACATATGTTAGATCATTTTGTGCGGCTGGAGCTGGACTATTATGTTATGACTTTTGGTGTTTATAACTTTTATAGTTTTTAAATATTAATATTTTAGTGCAAATTTAGGCCAATTCATCTTTTGGCGCCAAATAAACAGACTTCATTTGTGGTGTGTTGGCTCTCTCTAGTGGTATGCCGGAGTGGTACAGCCTGTGTACCCTTATTTGGATTACCGTAATGATGACAATTTCAGCGGTGCACAGCGTCGCTGCTTTCAGGAGCCCTTGGAATTTTTAAGGTTGCGCAAATCATTCAAAAGTTACGGTAATGCTTGGTGGAAAACTCAATATCCCACAATTCATAGCACGCCTCTACAGAGTGAACAATGGCGGCCACCACTTCGTTTTATATGTCTTTTATTCGTGTTTCTAGGTCACAAAATAAGCTTTTAAGATATTTTCAGGCGAGAATGTAGGTGTGTAAACTTCAAATATCTGCTTGTTTTATCAAGACATCCCATATTTAGCGACAGTGCTCTGACTACGTCGGTCCTGCCTGACAGCTAGCCGGCTACCTAGCTGGCTACCTAGCTAGCTGCCGCACTTGGCTGCAAATGGATAGCGAGGGACTCTCTCTGTCGTTTCACCTCCCTGGTCTCTCGCAAATGCTCGCATAGAATCGGAGTTACAGCTGGATGTGGAAAAAATAACTGAGTTGTTTGGTGGTGGAGCTACAACAGAGGGCAGCTACCCACCGGTGTGTGACAGAAAGGACATGCCGCCAACGAGACATATGAGGCCGGGCAGGCGATTGCTACGCGGTGGTCAATCATGGATCAGGGAAAGCGAAGGCAGGAGCGTGAGGTGAACTGAATTTCAGGTAAGAAGTTATGAACTGCACTCTATTTGGGTCAGATATAAACCGAGTTTAGGTGTAGTTTATTTAGCAGCAGTTCTCTTATGTGTTGCTGAT
Organism: Oreochromis aureus; assembly: GCF_013358895.1. Classification (NCBI taxonomy): domain Eukaryota; kingdom Metazoa; phylum Chordata; class Actinopteri; order Cichliformes; family Cichlidae; genus Oreochromis; species Oreochromis aureus. Next base: position 12,037,451 of record NC_052950.1, read on the forward strand.
AGCGGCTAGCTAGCTAGCGCCGCTAGCATAGTTAGCTCGCGCCGCTAGCAACCCTTCGTGAAAAAGCACCCAGGCTTGGCTTATATTGAGGCGGGTGAAACTCGTGTCAGCACCGGTCGCTCTCTATTTGGGTCAGATATAAACCGAGTTTAGGTGTAATTTATTTTCGTTGACCTTTACAATCGTAATGCCACGGGAGTTTATATACAGCTGTGTGCGTACTAAGTTACTGACGTTGGACTTTATTTTATTCATTAGGGTTAGTTCATAGAGTTGCCGTGCTGTACAAACGGAATCGTCCCACATTCAGAGAAAACATGATTTATTCTGTCGTTACGAAGCCTCCCCTGTCATTCTCTCGCGTGTTGAAACGTCAATCATGAAACTGATCAATGATCGGCTGTTCGCTCTTATTTATCGCGCTAAACAACAGCAGCACGTTTAAGCTTGATCAGCTGTTGTTAGAATTCTTTTGATTTTAATTTCTAGTATCAGCTGATGTTTGCTGGAGCATGAAGATGAAATCAGGAGATGTCCTTACTGAATCATCAGAGCTGAACTGGTGATGGAGAAACAGGTTTACACTTTAGGTGACATGAATGAGTTGAAGGAAGTTATGAGTTGTTTCTGAGAGACAAAGACCAAGCTCCTTTTTTGTGTAGCTGACAGCTGGTAACTGTGCAGGGGCGGATCTAGCAAAGCTTTTAGGGGGGAAGCTAGGGCATTAACAGAGAAAGGTGGACACAAAGATATACTTTTCTTTCTTACTCTCATATAAAATATTTAGCTTTTATTAAATAGTTATCTGAATCTCACAACCAAAGTTTGTATAATAATACACAGGATTGGCTGTAGACCATTGTTCATAATTCAGAACACTGTGTAAAAATAACAAAAACAAAAAGTGAATGCATGTGTGAAAAGTGGTCTATAATGTAATGCTTCAAAGTGTGTTCATGCAAACATTGTCGGGTCTGCCGTGGTACAATGGGACTTCTGCTCATGAACCTGTGTGCACAGCGTCTGCAAATCGGCGCTGTACAAAGTAACTTCATCTTTACACAAAACTGTAAGCTGTCATCTGTGAAGCGTGAGCGGTGTTTGTTTTACCATAGTTCATGGTGGAGAATGGCTGCTCTTCTGAGTTTTGCTCTCTGTAGCCGTATGAATGGCAAACTACAGTGATTAGCAGCGGCATAGGCACACATAAAATTTCTTCTGAAATTTTCGCTTTCTAGTTATTATTATTATTATTCTCCAGTTTCACGCCTGAAATTTTGCAGCGAATCTCGCCCGCAGTTTTGAGACAAGCTTCATATATGTTACCTCATTTTGTGCGGCTGGATCAGGAATGGTGTGCTATGACTTTTGGTGTTTATAACTATTATAGTTTTTAAATATTAATATTTTAGTGAAAATTTTCCGCGCCTCTCTGCCTAACAGTTTTGACAATAGGGTTACATATGTTAGATCATTTTGTGCGGCTGGAGCTGGACTAGTATGGTATACACTTTTGGTGTTCATGACTTTTATAGTTTTTGAAATATTTAGATTTTAGTGCAAATTTAGGCCAATTTCCATAGAAACAGACTTTATTTGTGGTGGGTTGGCTCTCTCTAGTGGTATACCGGGAGTAGTAATGCGCCGAAATCTGTATGCTTGTTTTTAAACTCAATATCCCATAATGCATAGCACGCCTCTGCCGAGTTCAACAATGGCGGACACCTCTTCGTTTTAAACATCTTTTATTCGTGTTTCTAGGTCACAAAATGAACTTTTAAGATATTTTCAGGCGAGAATGTAGGTGTGTAAACTTCAAATATCTGCTCGTTTTGTCAAAACATCCCATATTATATCTGACGATGTTGCCGGCTAACTAGCTAGCGTGGCTAGCGCCGCCGCTAGCTAGCGCCGCTTCGATGTGGAAATAATAACTGAGTTGTTTGGTCTTGGCTAACGCGCAGCTACAACAGAGAGCAGCTATCTACCGGTGTGTGTCAGAAAAACATGCGGAACGAGACATAGGAGGCGGCGAGGGACCGCCGATCGACCGGTGGTAGATCGTGGATCAGGCAAACCTAAGGCAGGAGCATGAGGTGAACTGAATTTCAGGTAAGAAGTTATGAATTGCACAGGAGTTTCTATAGAGCTGTGTGCGCGCTAAGTTACTGACGTTGAACTTTATTTTATTCATAACGGTTAGTCCGTAGAGTTGCCGTACAAACGGAATCGTCCCCACATTCAGAGAAAATATTACGATTTATTCTGTCGTTATGAAGCCTCCCCTGTCATTCTCTGGCCTGTTGCAACTTCAATCGTGAAACTGATCAACGATCGGCTTTTCGCTCTTGTTTATCGCGCTAAACAACAGCAGCACGTTTAAGCTTGATCAGCTGTTGTTAGAATTCATTTGATTTTAATTTTGCGGCTGGTCCAAACCAGGAGATGTCCTTACTGAATCATCAGAGCTGAACTGGTGATGGAGAAACAGGTTTACCCTTTACAGGGCTCGCAAAAATCGCTAGCCCGACGTCCCGGGCTAGCGATTTTTCCAATCGGGCTACCAAAATCCATCTCAGCCCTGCCCGTCGGGCTATCATGGGAGGAAAGATATGTCAATGCTTTTGCATTCTTTCGCAAATGTAGCTGAGTAATTATGTCATCGGCATCGATGAGCCACTGTCAATATGTGACACATTGAAATCGCGTTTGAATTTGCGCTTGTTTTTGCTTTCACTTTCACTTTGCGCTAACTGTGTGTAGAGAGCGACAGCACTAATTGGTAAGTCACAGATTAATTGCACACCAATTCCTCTGACATCGTCTTATCAATCGTTAGCTTACTATCAAACATGACAAGTGAAATCTCCTGCAGCAAGCTTAAACGTGATAGAGGCTGATTACGCAGAGAATTGCTGATCGTTATGTAAGTATGCATGTAAGAGCAGATGGATTTAAGCAGGTATTTTAGTTCTGCAGAGCCAAACAAGAGAGGTCAGGGTGAAGAAGGGCAGCCAAAGAAAAGCCAACCACAAAACGGAAAAGTTATGACAAATCAGACTATGAGGGAAAAAGAAAGCGCAGCTTTATGGTTTCATGGACTAAAGAATTTATGTGGCTGGAATACGACGAGCTAAATAACCTCATGTTCTGCCGGGTGTGTTGTGAGTTTCCCTCGATTTCTGAGTCGACAAGCGCCTTTGTTACTGGGACCAGTCATTTTAAGAAAGACCCCATCAGAACCCATGACAAATGCAAGAAATGCATTATTGCCCAGTCTGCAATATCTTTCCCAGAACAAACACCAATTGCAAAAAGCATACTAAAAATAAACCAAGCATAACAAGAAGTCCTGAAAAATCTGTTTAGAACAGCCTACTATGTTGCAAAGAGTGAACTACCACTGGCAAAATTTAGCAGTCTTTGCAAACTTCAAAAAGCAAATGGCCTAGATCTTGGTTGCACTTGCCTCTTACCTGTGATTTCAGTGGAAATGTCAAAATAAGGATCTGACACAGACTGATTCCTGTTGTACAGTTCTTACAAGTTCATAGAAATTTGTTCAATTAGAACCAAATATTTGAGTTGATGATTGAAATTGTTGTTGTAATTTGTGTTTTAAATATTTTTAGATTGATGTTTTGTTTCCTTTACAATATTATACTTTAATGTATAATATTGTAAAGGAAACAAAACATCAATCCAAAAATTGTCCTCTTTTTTTTTTTTTTATTCGCTACTTAAATTTATTACCAAAAACTGAAGAGTGCCTCCCGAAGGGCTACCAGGGATTTTGAAATTTTATGAGCCCTGCTTTAGGTGACATAAATGAGTTGAAGGGAAGTTATGAACTGTTTCTCAGAGACAAATAAACACCCAGCTCCTGTTTTGTGTGTAGCTGACAGCTGGTAACTGTGCAGGGGGGATCTAGCAAAGCTTTTGCCAGGGGGCCAGGTAGGGCATTAACAGGAAAGGGGGACACAAAGATATACTTTTCTTTCTTACTCTCGTATAAAATATTTAGCTTTTATTAAATAGTTATCTGCATCTTACAACCAAAGTTTGTATAATAATACACAAGATTGGCTGTAGACCATTGTTAATCATTTACTGTGTAAAAATAACAAAAACAAAAAGTAAATGCAAAAGTGCATAAATATTTATTTTACGTGTTTGATGTGTGTGGCGGGCGTGGTCTGCAGTGCCGCTGCAGGGAGGTGGACCCACGGGCGTAAAGTCTGTGCTCTTTCGGCTGTTTTTGGGTGTGTGTCGGGCTGTCAGTTGAAAAGCTACAGCCGGCTGTGTGGGTACACCAAGCATGTGTGAAAAGTGGTCCATAACGTAATGCTTCAAAGAGTGTTCATGCAAACATTGTCGGGTCTGCCGTGGTACAATGGGACTTCTGCTCATGAACCTGTGTGCACAGCATCTGCAAATCGGGGCTGTGCAAAGTCACTTCATCTTTACCCAAAACTGTAAGCTGTCATCTGTGAGGCGCGAGCGTGTTTGTTTTACCATAGTTCACGGTGGAGAATGGCTGCTCTTCTGAGTTTTGCTCTCTGTAGCCGTATGAATGTCAAACTACACTGATTCGCAGCGGCATAGGCACACATAAAATTTCTTCTGAAATTTTCGCTTTCTAGTTAATATTAGTATTTGTGTCTTAGCTTTTGTGTTCTTCTTTTTGTGTCTCTGTGTGTGTCTGTACTCACACAGGTTACAGCTTTGTGTTGATCAGCTTCCTCGATGTGTCTAAATCTTTCTGCTTTTATTTAATGATTCATTCTTCAGTTGATCCACTCGGCCAATAGCAGATGTCTGAATGTTTTTATCTTTTATTGTTTGTAGTGTGTTTCCTTCAGCACCAAAATAATCACATAATGAGAGAAGGTAATTATGGAGAGAAGAAAACAGCTGGAAAAACAACACACAATAAACAGAATATTACTGACAAAGAGACAGCAAAACTAAAGAAATGTGTCAGAATAGACAGTCTATTGCAGTTTGTTGTGTATGGGGCTGCAAAGCTGCAGACCAGTCAGGCTGCCTACGTTGACGCCTGTCCGCTGATGAAAGAACCAACACTGAGCACATGAGCAGAACTGGACCATGGAGCAATGAAAGAAGGTGGTTTGGCCTGATGGATCACATTTTCTTTTACATCATATGGATGGCTGGATGCATCACTTAGTTGGGGAACACCTGGCAGCAGGAATCTCTATGGAAATAAGGAAAGCTGGCAGAGGAAGTGTGATGAACCAATGTTCTGCTGGGAAACCTTGGGTCCTACCAATCATGTGTATCTTACTGTGACATGTATCACCTCCATAAGCATTATTATAGACCATGTCCACACTTTAATGGAAACTGTATTCCCTGATGGCTGTGGTCTCTTTCAGCAGGATAATGCACGCTGACACAAAGTAAAAATGATTTAGGAGTGGTTTCACAAACACAACAATGAGACTGAGGCGTTGACTAGGCCTCCAGATGTTCCAGATCTTAATCCAATCAAGCAACTGTGGGATGTACTGAAGAAACAAGTCCTATCCATGAAGGCCCCACCTCACAATTTACACAAATTAAAGCATCTTGGTGCAGATACCTCAGCCCACCTTCAGCAGTTTTGTGGAGTCCATACCTTGATGAGTCAGGGCTGTTTTGACAGCAAAAGGGGAACCAACACAATATTAGGCAGGTGGCCAAGATGTTATATTTGATTGTTATCCGGTTGTTCAGTGATGACGTGACGAATCCTACTTCCGGGCCTAAAGTAGTCTGCGTTTAATATGGCTTTTGTGTTGTTAACATGTTTAATGTTTTGTATTTTCTTCTATTTAATCTCAAAAAGCTCCTAAAACAGTCAGTGATCACTGTTGACCTCCCTCGGCTTTTATTACTGCTAATCATTTATTTAAGCTCAGTTTTTAAAACCTTACGATGTAACTACAGCACAGCCCAAGCAGCAGTATATGAATGACTAACCTCGTATTGTGGATGGATTATCTCACTTGTTCTCCTGGCTGAAGTTTAGTCCTTTTACAGCATCCTGCCATGCGATTACATTTGTTCCTGACCACCAAGAACACTCACGTTAACTTTTATCGAGTGGAAAAAAAGTTAGCTTGTTTATGTTATGCTAACATAGCTGTGTTGCTAGCGGTCACGTAGCACATCATTATATACCAGCTAGCCAAACTTCAGTAACCCTACAAACGTCACTGCTGTTTAGTTTTCTGTCTTCATTTATGTTGGAAGTTATAGCAGAGCTGTACGTTTGAATTTTTTTCCAAAACCCCACAGTCAGGATATGCTATATTTTATTTAGACTTCCTGCTAACTTCTAATGCCATTAAATGTCATAAATTCCATTTTCATGGATGCCTGGATGTTAAACTCAATTGTTACACCTGGTAGAGCAGAACACTGATCATTTTATTAAAGATGAAAGACTTTAGACAGTTTTTCAACTCTCAGTAATGCCACAGTGATCGTTTGATATATGGACCTGCAGCTGAGTTTAGGCCCAGACACGGCCAGTGACGTCAGACTGAACAACCGGATATACATAAAATTGACTAGCCTTGGTTCCATTGAGCATGTATGGTAGCAATAAACAGACTCAAACAGCCTAACCTAACAAAAGTGAAAATAAACAAAACTAGGCAGTAAGTGAAGACCTACAGTGGATTTAGATCTCCACCACCCACCTGTCTAATCAAAGAACTAATGAACTTATGATGCTCTGATGCATGCTCAATCATCCAGGTAAGTAAATCCCAAAAAGCTGATTCTTTTTATCGGGAAGTGGGAGAAACATTTCATTGCTAATCCAGTGCTGGTTAGAGTCATTGTGCAAATGTACTGTTCATCAGGTTGGGGAAACCTGCAGTCAGCTGAGAATGAAGAAGTCACTTGGATGAGTGACAAAATGTTTCTCCACTGAAAATGCTACATCCAGATGAACAAAGTCAACTTTTTCGGTAAAGAACTTGACAATTTTATGATAGTCATTCAAATAATGTTTATGTATTATGTTACTGAGATCTGTGTTGGGTTTATCTATCAAACCCTGCTGGAACACAAGCCCAAACTGCACGACAAAACAAAACAAGACAGAGCTCTTTGTCTTTGTGGCTCACGAGGGAAGTCAGCCCAGGCCTTCTCCTGTCCTTAGCCAATTTCAACTGATTCCTTCACTGCAGCCCTTTTTATTGTCAGCAAGCAATCATTCATGAATATGCAATTACAAATACACGTGACATTCTTAAGCAGGCATATCTGAAAAACATCAGTGTCTGTATTCTGTGTGTGTGTCACCATGGGCCTCTTGGCTGAATTTCTGATCAGCGCTCTCCTTGTTCGGCCTGTGAGTTTAGGTGGACGGCCTTGTCTTGGTAGGTTTACAGTTGTGCCATACTCCTTCCATTTCTGAATGATCGCTTGAACAGTGCTCCGTGGGATGTTCAAGGCTTGGGAAATCTTTTTGTAGCCTAAGCCTGCTTTAAATTTCTCAATAACTTTATCCCTGACCTGTCTGGTGTGTTCTTTGGACTTCATGGTGTTGTTGCTCCCAATATTTTCTTAGACAACCTCTGAGGCCTTCTTCTTCTTCTTCTTCTTCTTTGTTTTTAACAGCGGTTGGCAACCAACGTAAAAGGAGCATTACCGCCTCCTACTGTTCCGGAGTATGGATCAGACAGTGAGCTTACAATCTGTATCAAAAAAAACCCAAAAAACCCCCCCCCAAAAAACAAAACAAACAAAAAAAAAAAAAAAAAAAAAAAAAACCTCACACTCTTTCATACACACCTATAGCCTTCAAAAACCCCACCAAGTCCCTCACCTGTGCCCTACTACCCTCCAACACACTCTTCAGATTAAATTCCCCGATTCCCCGCTCCCTCAATCTATTCTGCAGAACTTTTCTCTCCACATCATAACCCTTGCACCGCAGTATTACATGCTCTACCGTCTCCTCCTCCTCCTGGCACACCCCACAAAGCCCCGTCTCATGTTCTCCTATCATCTGTAGTGTTTTATTTAACGCACAATGTCCCAGTCTAAGCCTGGAACCTCTGAGGCCGTCACAGAGCAGCTGTATTTGTACTGACATTAGATTACACACAGGTGTACTCTATTTAGTCATTATCACTCATCAGGTAATGTTTATGGGCAACTGACTGCACTCAGACCAAAGGGGGCTGAATAATTACGCACACCCCACTTTTCAGTTATTTATTTGTAAAAAATGTTTGGAATCATGTATGATTTTCGTTCCACTTCTCACGTGTACACCACTTTGTATTGGTCTTTCACGTGGAATTCCAATGAAATTGATTCATGTTTGTGGCTGTAATGTGACAAAATGTGGAAAAGTTCAAGGGGGGCGAATACTTTTGCAAGCCACTGTACTATACATAGACATATGACGTTACAATGAACTTAAACTGTGTGTATGAGGTATGCAGAAAAGCAGAAGTAAACGTCTTGTTAAACTATAAAAGTAGGAATTTGCAATAGGTCATATCTCAAATGCACATTTAAAGGTGTGAAATCTTGCACCTCAAGAAACAGAACAGTTTGGTATCAAAAGCTATAATGGAATTATAACGTCAAGGCTGCTTCCTCTCATCTCATGGTACACAAGTGCACACAGAATCTTATCAGACCTAATAAGGATATGATTCTTATCAGCATACAAATGATTATATGTTTCTAAGCACAAATGACAATATAAGAAAAATCAATTCCAACAAGCTGTTTTAAAAAAAATATGATAACTCCTTATCGCCTCTTGGATGAACCTTTGAGAAAGTTAAACTGAAGACACCTGATTCTCCCAAAATTAGCCAGAGTTTATGTTGGAAAAAGTCAAACGTAAATCTATTTCTAAATTAGCAGTCTGGAATAATTGTACTCTATTTCATTTTTATTTTTTTGTTCCTCTTCACAGACTGAAGGAAGAACAGAAGCTGAACCTGAAGTTTCTCAGACCCAAAGAAGTGACATCACAAGAGTTCATCACAAATGACATATTTCCACATGAATTCAACTAAAAACTAATGTGCAACAACAAGAGATAAAATGACTGTTTGAATGTTTGTTAAATAAAAGGAAGTCACAGGAAGAACACATCACATGACCCAACAGCGTCCTCATTAAACAAAGTTTCCCCAACAAAACCTGGAGGAACAAAGTAGCTGGTGAAGAGACACTAATGAGAACATCATCACAGCATCCAAACCAGAAAGCTTACAGTAGTTTATGTTGTTTGCTTTACAGTGTTTTTATATTGTCTCCTGGAGACATGAACTTAATAAACAGATTTACGAGTGACCTTGACACAGATGCAGCCAGTAGTTGAACGGTGGTGTGTAGCACGTCTGCCACTATGAAACCCCCACACATGCACATGCACATGGTTTTTATGTTAACAATATTTTTGTTTACATACAGTTTCTACAGAGTTGTTCACTGTTCAGCAGTGTGCTGTTTTCTTGACAGCCCTGTGCACTACTGCATAGAAATAGAAATAGGAGATCAATGTGACATTTTCTTTGAACATTTGAACACTGAATGTGAACATTTCACCCACACAGATCTGCAATAGAAACATAACTAGCAGCACGTGTGTGAATAAAAACTATGACAACGTTAAACCTACCCAGCCCCACTTTTTAAACAGAAGGACTGAAAACACAACAACACTGATGATGATGTTGTCATCATTTAATGTGGAGCCGTAGTCTGTGTACACATACACACACAGCATGAACACCATAGTGTCAGAGCCATTAGTAAGATTGTGAGTGAAAGAAAACATCATTCTGGCATCTAAAACACCAGCGCTCGTTAATGTTCATTAATAAGATGGATCTTATGTATAATACTAATCTTACATAAAATAATAAATAACAATAAAATTAAAAGGTAAACGTTTACATGAAGAGAAACCTCGTGAGAATCTATGATGAATGTTTGAATAAATGTATTTCAACAGAGAAGTGTTATTTGCTTCTCCTTTCCCCATTAGTGTCAACAGGTTCAGTGTAAATGTGTCTTTGTGAAGTATCTCTGTCTGCACTGATCTGTTAGACAGTGAACGACTGAAATGAGCCTTGCAATAAAGAGGAGACTCAGTAACATATTTGTTATAAAGTTCACAGATTGGACTGTCACAAAAACTCATTTTGTTATGAAAACAAAAATATGAAATAATTCCATGAATAAATTACTAGGAGAAACAATGCAAACCTGTTCTACAATTGTGTAAATAAAGTATCTGTATTTGTATTATAATGGAACTGGAAGTGTTGATGGTTATATCATTCTATTGATTGATCTGCTGATTCAAAAGGGACTGCATTATGTATATATTGACTTTATTTAGAATGACCAGTCAGACACAAGAATGACACTGATGGGTGACATGAATGACACTGATCAACTTGTTACAATGCAATGTTATTTGTGGGAAATTCGGTCCTGACATCCAAAGAAATGACCTACATGTAGACATTTTCTTGTATGTACTAACTTCATAAATAATATCTTAAAACATGAACACAAAGAATGAAAAAATACACAGAGTCACTGACCACATGATTAAGAAATGTTGTTGCAAAAGACTTCATGTCTGTACTCACAGATCTGATAGAAACTGTGTCTGCAGCTTCCTGTTGATCAAATGTCTCAGTAAGGTTCTGTTTTTAACTCATCAGTTCTTCTTCACCAGTGAAGTAAATCAGTTACAAACAGACACTTTATCTTTCATCATATGTGGAGTGGTGCCTTCAGCACAAAAAATTCACAGTAACACCACAGTGTGGTTTTTTTGTGCAGCAGACAGCTGATTGTTGATAAACGCTTCAGATAGTGATTATTTTTTATCAGCTATCAGCAAATGTCAAGGTCAGTCATAGATTTGCATCCTAACATGTTAGTTATCTTGAACAAAAGGGTTCACATCCAAATGTTAACATTACTTGAGTACTATACAGATGTTTGTGTCAGCATGCAGATGTTAACACTGCTGATCTCCGAGATGTTTGTCCTCTTCTTGCAGACACTTTAATTATTAGACTGTGATGCTGCTCTGTTCATGTGAACGCTTTCTGTCTCTGGTGTGTTGAAGCGTCCTGATCTAAACCAGCTGAAGAAAAAACAGAAAGAAAAAGAGAAGCAGTTGTTATTTTGTTTTTTTAGGGATTAATAATAAACATCTACTTAATAGAATCACAATAAAAGTGAAATTAAACCAGTTATCCTGTAAATAGTTTTAAATGAGTATCATAAAAGCAGCTGACTCACCACTCAAATAAGACCAGTGTGCTCAGAAGCAGTATGAGCCCCACAGTCTTCACTATAGTGTAGACACCAAAGAGTTTTCCTGACTGTTCACCTGCAATGTAACATATAATTTAATGTTTGCAGATGATGCAGAATCTGCACGATTATCACTTGAACAGATGTTTCACTTTAAAGTAAAATGGAAAAAAAGAACTATAGTTCATATACCTCCAACAGTCACATGAATCTCTGCTGATGTCTGATTACCCAGATCATTAGTGGCCACACAGTAATAAACTCCTCCATCTGTTACATTGAAGCTGTAAATCTCTCCTTCAGATACTTCCACAGCTCCATCTCTGCTCTTCTTGAACCAGGTGAAGCTGCTGACTGGAGGTTTGGCTCTGCTGGAGCAGGTCAGCTTCACCCAGCTGCCTGCTGACACCAAATCTGATGGACTGATGGATGCTGAGGTCTCTTTAGGAGCATCTGGAGAGAAAAAAAGAAAGACATATGCCATAAATCATGTTGTCCAATAGGTTTCGGTTCAACAACAAACTCTGATTGTCTTACATGAAACACTGACAGTCTCTTCTGTCTCTGCTGTCTTGGTGTCTTTTCCTTGGTTCACAGGATATCTGGCAGAGCAGCTGATCTTCTTTCCATCATGTGTGTCTGACAGAGTGATGGTCTGCTGGATTTTAGTTGTAAAGCTTCCATCTGTGTTTTCCTCTATTTTGTTGTGAGAGTCTTGTGTGAGATTCCAGGTGAGTTGAGGAGGGGTGTGGACAGGGAGTGAGAGCTGAGCAGGTTATAGTGACAGACTCCTTCTCCTTCAGATCACCTGGGATTATAATATTGGGCCTCAAGGAGAATCTGTGGTTTCACATCAAACATAGTTTGTACACTGATAATACAGAAAATACAGTCAAGTAACAGATGGAGATCAGTGTAGTTGTGTTAAAGTCTCGATATTACATGCTCATGATGATCAGAAATATAAATTTATTATTTCCTCCATGTAGCAGAAATAGCTGAGCTTTTGAATAACCGCAGAAAGCAAACAGAGAAACCTGGACATCAAGCATTCACTGTTTTTTTCTGTCTAATGTAAAGTCAGTAGATACAGTAAGTTTCTAATATTATCAACATTGTAGTGCAAACACTTTTGAATAACCTGAAAGATATTGGAAAATAATTAAAAGTAATATTTATAAATAATATTATAATAATATTAAATAATATAATAATTAAAAAATTTCTGTAAAATCTGACTTATAATAATAATTCCATTCAACTTTTTAATCTTAACATTAAAATGAAAAGTTTCTCACCTTTAATTGTTATTTTTAGAGGATCACAAACAGCTGTTCCTCTGAACGGCCAGTTCATAATTCTGAGGTAGTATGTGTTTGTATAAGTTGTGTTTAAACTGGAAAACAGAGTGGTGCAGTTTTTCTCCTTCAGGTTTCCTGTAATCTTCATTGGATAGATGTTAACTGTCCCACTGCTGTTAAAGATTTCATTTTCAGGATGAGCTTTAATGTTGTTATCTTTTTTAATCCACACTGCAAAGACAGGTCTTGTGCTGTCAAACTCATCCTTTCCAGCAGTACTAAAGTTACATGGGATTTGTAAACAAGATCCACTCAGAGCTTCCATCTCTGCTGGTGCAGTGATGAACAGGTTTGAATCCTGAGGACAAGCAGCCAAAGAGCCTGGAAAAAATCAAAACAAACTAATACACATGATAGGAAACATAATTATGATAAACTGAGTTTATCAGACATGTTTCAGTTCAGTTTCAGTTTCAGTTTTATTTGTCATATGGAAGTTAGCACAGGGTCAACATTGCTATGAAATGTATTTGACGAGCAGAAGACAAGTCACTCAGCATGATAGACAGTAAAAATAGTAAAGAAAAACAAAATATTTATAAAATATAGCGAAAAATATATAGTAAGCAATATTAACAGACTAAATATATAGATAAATATATGTACACACTTGTATAAATAGATAAAGAAATCTTAAATAAAAATGTGACCACTGACATGTATGGGGGTGGGGGTGGGAGGGGTGGGGGTGGCAAATGGAATGTTGCACATGAGATAAAGTGGCAGGAGTGAGCAGCAGCACAAACTGAGCAGTACAAAATTTTTGAGTGGCAGTTGGTACAGTATTGCACGGAGTGAGGGTTTTGTTTCTGTAAAGTATCTCTATCTGCACTGATCTGTCAGACTGTAAATGACTGAAATGAGACGGCTCACTTGGAATAAAGAGGAGACTCAGTAACATGATGTCTGTCATGATGTTCACAGACTGGACTGTCACAAAACTCATCACCTGTATAAAAACATAACATCACATAAAGGTTTGATCAAATCAGGAACTTGCATTGTTTTATAGAACAATACAAAATTTACATTTATTTGAAATCAGAGAATAAAATTAAAGAAGTTATTTTTATTGTCATATAAAAATTAAATTAAAATGTTTTCTTACCTAATGATCAGACTGCTACAGGAGAAACGACAAAATAAAAGTCTGTGTGTGATTTCAGCAGAAACACAGCGACTGAAACACTTCTCTGTTTAGATGTTGTAATGCCAAAGCAAACAGACCTGTGACACTTTTTTTTTGTCTTTCTTTTCAGTCAGTCTGCCTTTTATGTTCCCATCATGCACTCTGTTGTCAATTTAGAAGCCATCACTTCCACCTGCCTGTTTATAGATTCACATGACCCCCACTCACACACTAACTTGTTCCTCATTCTCTCATTAATATTAGTATTTGTGTCTTAGCTTTTGTGTTCTTCTTTTGTGTCTCTGTGTGTGTCTGTACTCACACAGGTTACAGCTTTGTGTTGATCAGCTTCCTCGATGTGTCTAAATCTTTCTGCTTTTATTTAATGATTCATTCTTCAGTTGATCCACTCGGCCAATAGCAGATGTCTGAATGTTTTTATCTTTTATTGTTTGTAGTGTGTTTCCTTCAGCACCAAAATAATCACATAATGAGAGAAGGTAATTATGGAGAGAAGAAAACAGCTGGAAAAACAACACACAATAAACAGAATATTACTGACAAAGAGACAGCAAAACTAAAGAAATGTGTCAGAATAGACAGTCTATTGCAGTTTGTTGTGTATGGGGCTGCAAAGCTGCAGACCAGTCAGGCTGCCTACGTTGACGCCTGTCCGCTGATGAAAGAACCAACACTGAGCACATGAGCAGAACTGGACCATGGAGCAATGAAAGAAGGTGGTTTGGCCTGATGGATCACATTTTCTTTTACATCATATGGATGGCTGGATGCATCACTTAGTTGGGGAACACCTGGCAGCAGGAATCTCTATGGAAATAAGGAAAGCTGGCAGAGGAAGTGTGATGAACCAATGTTCTGCTGGGAAACCTTGGGTCCTACCAATCATGTGTATCTTACTGTGACATGTATCACCTCCATAAGCATTATTATAGACCATGTCCACACTTTAATGGAAACTGTATTCCCTGATGGCTGTGGTCTCTTTCAGCAGGATAATGCACGCTGACACAAAGTAAAAATGATTTAGGAGTGGTTTCACAAACACAACAATGAGACTGAGGCGTTGACTAGGCCTCCAGATGTTCCAGATCTTAATCCAATCAAGCAACTGTGGGATGTACTGAAGAAACAAGTCCTATCCATGAAGGCCCCACCTCACAATTTACACAAATTAAAGCATCTTGGTGCAGATACCTCAGCCCACCTTCAGCAGTTTTGTGGAGTCCATACCTCGATCAGTCAGGGCTGTTTTGACAGCAAAAGGGGAACCAACACAATATTAGGCAGGTGGCCAAGATGTTATATTTGATTGTTATATACATAAAATTGACTAGCCTTGGTTCCATTGAGCATGTATAGTAGCAATAAACAGACTCAAACAGCCTAACCTAACGAAAGTGAAAATAAACAAAACTAGACAGTAAGTGAAGACCTACAGAGGATTTAGGTCTCCACCACCCACCTGTCTAATCAAAGAACTAATGAACTTATGATGCTCTGATGCATGCTCAATCATCCAGGTAAGTAAATCCCAAAAAGCTGATTCTTTTTATCGGGAAGTGGGAGAAACATTTCAATACTAATCCAGTGCTGGTTAGAGTCATTGTGCAAATGTACTGTTCATCAGGTTGGGGAAACCTGCAGTCAGCTGAGAATGAAGAAGTCACTTGGATGAGTGACAAAATGTTTCTCCCACTGAAAACGCTACATCCAGATGAACAAAGTCAACTTTTTCGGGTAAAGAACTTGACAATTTTATGATAGTCATTCAAATAATGTTTACGTATTATGTTACTGAGATCTGTGTTGGGTTTATCTATCAAACCCTGCTGGAACACAAGCCCAAACTGCACGACAAAACAAAACAAGACAGAGCTCTTTGTCTTTGTGGCTCGCGAGGGAAGTCAGCCCAGGCCTTCTCCTGTCCTTAGCCAATTTCAACTGATTCCTTCGCTGCAGCCCTTTTTATTGTCAGCAAGCAATCATTCATGAATATGCAATTACAAATACACGTGATATTCTTAAGCAGGCATATCTGAACAACATCAGTGTCTGTATTCTGTGTGTGTGGGTGTGTGTAGGTGCATGTGTGTGTGTGTGCTTCCAGCCATACTATACATAGACATATGATGTTACAATGAACTTAAACTGTGTGTATGAGGTATGCAGAAAAGCAGAAGTAAACATCTTGCTAAACTATAAAAGTAGGAATTTGCAATAGGTCATATCTCAAATGCACATTTAAAGGTGTGAAATCTTGCACCTCAAGAAACAGAACAGTTTGGTATCAAAAGCTATAATGGAATTATAACGTCAAGGCTGCTTCCTCTCATCTCATGGTACACAAGTGCACACAGAATCTTATCAGACATAATAAGGATATCATTCTTATCAGCATACAAATGATTATATGTTTCTAAGCACAAATGACAATATAAGAAAAATCAATTCCAACAAGCTGTTTTAAAAAAAAATATGATAACACCTTATCGCCTCTTGGATGAACCTTTGAGAAAGTTAAGCTGAAGACACCTGATTCTCCCAAAATTAGCCAGAGTTTATGTTGGAAAAAGTCAAACGTAAATCTATTTCTAAATCAGCAGTCTGGAATAATTGTACTCTATTTCATTTTTATTTTGTTCCTCTTCACAGACTGAAGGAAGAACAGAAGCTGAACCTGAAGTTTCTCAGATCCAAAGAAGTGACATCACAAGAGTTCGTCACAAATGACACATTTCCACATGAATTCAACTAAAAAACTAATGTGCAACAACAAGAGATAAAATGACTGTTTGAATGTTTGTTAAATAAAAGGAAGTGACAGGAAGAACACATCACATGACCCAACAGTGTCCTCATTACGCAAAGTTTCCCCAACAAAACCTGGAGGAACAAAGTAGCTGGTGAAGAGACACTAATGAGAACATCATCACAGCATCCAAACCAGAAAGCTTAAAGTAGTTTATGTTGTTTGCTTTACAGTGTTTTTATATTGTCTCCTGGAGACATGAACTTAATAAACAGATTTACGAGTGACCTTGACACAGATGCAGCCAGTAGTTGAACGGTGGTGTGTAGCACGTCTGCCACTATGAAACCCCCACACATGCACATGGTTTTTATGTTAACAATATTTTTGTTTACATACAGTGTTGTTCACTGTTCAGCAGTGCCCACCAGGTCTATCTGTGCTGTTTTCTTGACAGCCCTGTGCACTACTGCATAGAAATAGGAGAGCCATAACTAGACTGGCAGCTGCACCAGCCAGCCTCCACAGCATGACCCTGAACCCACTGCACCACCCCTTTCCTGCAGCTAATGATATTTATCATTTATAGTGATCAATGTGACATTTTCTTTGAACATTTGAACACTGAATGTGAACATTTCACCCACACAGATCTGCAATAGAAACATAACTAGCAGCACGTGTGTGAATAAAAACTATGACAACGTTAAACCTACCCAGCCTCCACTTTTTAAACAGAAGGACTGAAAACACAACAACACTGATGATGATGTTGTCATCATTTAACGTGGAGCCGTAGTCTGTGTACATACACACACAGCATGAACACCATAGTGTCAGAGCCATTAGTAAGATTGTGAGTGAAAGAAAACATCATTCTGGCATCTAAAACACCAGCGCTCGTTAATGTTCATTAATAAGATGGATCTTATGTATAATACTAATCTTACATAAAATAATAAATAACAATAAAATTAAAAGGTAAACGTTTACATGAAGAGAAACCTCGTGAGAATCTATGATGGATGTTTGAATAAATGTATTTCAACAGAGAAGTGTTATTTGCTTCTCCTTTCCCCATTAGAGTCAACAGGTTCAGTGTAAATGTGTCTTTGTAAAGTATCTCTGTCTGCACTGATCTGTCAGACAGTGAACGACTGAAATGAGCCTTGCAATAAAGAGGAGACTCAGTAACATATTTGTTATGAAGTTCACAGATTGGACTGTCACAAAACTCATTTTGTTATGAAAACAAAAATATGAAACAATTCCATGAATAAATTACTAGAAGAAACAATGCAAACCTGTTCTACAATTGTGTAAATAAAGTATCTGTATTTGTATAATAATGTAACTGGAAGTGTTGATGGTTATATCATTCTATTGATTGATCTGCTGATTCAACAAGAACTGTATTATATATAATAACTTTATTTTGAAGGATCAGTCAGACACAAGAATGACACTGATCAACTTGTTACAATGCAATGTTATTTATGGGAAACTGGGTCCTGACATCCAAAGAAATGGCCTACATGTAGACATTTTCTTGTATGTACTAACTTCATAAATAATATCTTAAAACATGAACACAAAGAATGAAAAAAATACACAGAGTCACTGACCACATGATTAAGAAATGTTGTTGCAAAAGACTTCATGTCTGTACTCACAGATCTGTTAGAAACTGTGTTTGTAGCTTCCTGTTGGTCAAATGTCTCAGTAAGGTTCTGTTTTTAACTTCTCAGTTCTCAGACACTTTATCTTTCATCATATGTGGAGTGGTGCCTTCAGCACAAACAATTCACAGTAACACCACAGTGTGGTTTTTGTGCAGCAGACAGCTGATTGTTGAGAAACGCTTCAGATAGTGATTATTTTTATCAGCTATTAGCAAATGTTAATGCCAGTCATAGATTTGCATCCTAACATGTTAGTTAACTTAAACAAAAGGGTTCACATCCAAATGTTAACATTACTTGAGTACTATACAGATGTTTGTGTCAGCATGCAGATGTTAACACTGCTGATCTCCGAGATGTTTGTCCTCTTCTTGCAGACACTTTAATTATTAGACTGTGATGCTGCTCTGTTCATGTGAACGCTTTCTGTCTCTGGTGTGTTGAAGCGTCCTGATCTAAACCAGCTGAAGAAAAACAGAAAGACATTAAAAAGAAAGCAGTTGTTTTTTTTTTTTTTAGTGATTAATAATAAACATCTACTTAATAGAATCAAAATAAAAGTGAAATTCAACCAGTTATCCTTTAAATAGTTTTAAATATCTATAATAGAAGCAGCTGACTCACCACTCAAATAAGACCAGTGTGCTCACAAGCAGTATGATTCCCACAGTCTTCACTAGCGTAATGAAGACAGTGTTGACACCAAACAGATCATCTGCAATGCAACAAGATTTTAGAAGAAAGAAAACATGAAATAAGAGAAAACGAACATTTCACATTAAATAATGCCCTTTTGGTGAATACACCATGATGCTGTCTATGTGGCTGTGTCCTGCTTTCTCTTCACTCCCGAAGGCACTTCTACTTATTTTAGAATAGTGTAGCTTGATGATTTAACATTTTGACTTACTTTTACTTTGTTACCAGCTTTTATGTTTTTATTCATATTATTCTTTTTGTTTTTCAGCTTTTATTGTTACTTCCCTACATCAAGATATAATTTAAAGTTTACAAATGATGCAGAATGGGCACGATTTCCACTTGAAGTGACGTTTCAAAGTTAGGACAAAAGGAAAAATGGGACTAGTACAAATACCTCCCACAGCCACGTTAATCTCTGCTGATGTCTGATTACCCAGATCATTAGTGGCCACACAGTAACAAACTCCTCCATCTGTTACATTGAAGCTGTAAATCTCTCCTTCAGATACTTTCACAGCTCCATCTCTGCTCTTCTTGAACCAGGTGAAGCTGCTGACTGGAGGTTTGGCTCTGCTGGAGCAGGTCAGCTTCACCCAGCTGCCTGCTGACACCAAACCTGATGGACTGATGGATGCTGAGGTGTCTTTAGGAGCATCTGGAGAGAAAAAAAGAAAGACATATGCCATAAATCATGTTGTCCTATAGGTTTCGGTTCAACAACAAACTCTGAGTGTCTTACATGAAACACTGAGAGTCTCTTCTGTCTCTGCTGTCTTGGTGTCTTTTCCTTGGTTCACAGGATATCTGGCAGAGCAGCTGATCTTCTTTCCATCATGTGTGTCTGACAGAGTGATGGTCTGCTGGATTTTAGTTGTAAAGCTTCCATCTGTGTTTTTCTCTATTTTGTTGTGAGTCTTGTGTGAGATTCCAGGTGAGTTGAGGAGGGGAGTGTGGACAGGGAGTGAGAGCTGAGCAGGTTATAGTGACAGACTCCTTCTCCTTCAGATCACCTGGGATTGTAATATTGGGCCTCAAGGAGAATCTGTGGTTTCACATCATAAACACAGTTTGTACACTGATAATCAGTGTTAGGCAAGTTACTTTGAAAAAGTAATTGGTTATAGTTTCTAGTTACTTCTTCAAAAAAGTAATTGAGTTAGTAACTGCATTACAATATTATAAAAGTAACTACTTACTAGGAAAAGTAACTATTGCATTACTTAAAAAATGTTTTACCTCTGGGGTCCAGAGTATAACTGCCCTTTCTAACTACTTGTGACACTGCCTCTACATTTCACCTTTAAAAACTATTTATCTTGCCTTCTTTTCAGGACAACCTCACATGTCTGAATTTACAGTTATTTTTCGTTTTGATATACTGTACATACCATTAACACACAGTCAAAAATCAGACAAAAAACATAAAATCAGAGTAGAAACAGAGTAACAAACATCAATGAATCATTTTCATAACTTGAAATTCAAATATAAATTGTACATTTTAAAATTTGTTGTTTTGCTTTGCAAACAACAAAGTTCTTCTGCAGCCATTTATCTAAAAATGTCGCAAAGGCTTTTTAAAAATAACCATTTCAAAATATTTACAGAAAAATCAGGTGTTCTGCATCAAATAAGATTCCACACAAATTATCTGTGAAACTCCAAAATATAATTTCTGTCCACTCTAAGATAAAGGAGAACATCACTACCCTGATATCTGCAGGCCTGAAAGGTGTATCACTCTTCCTGTTTCCACCTGGAGACAGCGTTTACACTGCAGTTTGCTTTTTGTGTCTTTTTGGCAGCAACTGCAACATTCAGCAGTCGCCTCATTGTTCTGACATACTAAAAAAAACCTGTTGATTACACTACACACTAACTAAACAACACACTACACACTCCAATCCAAACACGCTAAATGTCACAAATCTCTCATCTCAAAACTTGCTCTCTCTCTCTCTCTCTCTCTCACCGCTGCCTCTCCAAAAACCTCCCCACGTCTAAACAACCAAATGCCACATGTTGCCATATCGTTTACTGAATAGTCGACATGGTAAATTTTTCCACCAATAGGAAAGGGTAGGGTTTTTTTTTTTTGCTCGCATAAGAGAGTGCTTTCAAGCGCTTTCTTTTGAAAACATGTTTTACCGTTTCTTCCCGCAGTGAACATAACGATAGTATTCAGAAAAAAAATCATCACGATATTTTTTATCATCACTCTGGTTTAACATGGCCTATCAACACAGTTTAAAAACTGTTATATAGTTTAGTCAACACTTTTAACACAAAAATAGAGACTCAGGGTTGTCTTGGGTTGACACAGCATCTTGTTGCTATGTCATCTTAAACTGGTCATGTGATAGTTTGCCAACGCTACTTTATTCTTCCTCAGCCAAACGGCGTTACTTTTTACTGTCGTTATTCCCATCACTGCTGATAATACAGGAAATAAAGTCGAGTAAGAGATGGAGATCAGTGTAGTTGTTTTAAATTCTTTATATTACATATTCACGATGTTCCATCAGGAACATAAATGTGTTATTTGCTCCATGGAGCAAAAATAGCTGAGCTTTGAAATGGCAAACTGTTCTAATGTTATGAACACTGACTTTTTATTCTTAACAATAACATGAAAACGTTCTCACCTTTAATTGTTATTTTTAGAGGATCACAACGTGCTGTACTTCTGTACGGCCAGTTCATAATTCTGAAGTAGTATGTGTTTGTATAATTGGTGGTTAAACTGGAAAACAGAGTGGTGCAGTTTTTCTCCTTCAGGTTTCCTGTAATATTCATTGGATAGATGTTAACTGTCCCGCTGCTGTTGAAGATCACATTTTCTGGATCAGGATTAAAGTTGTTATCGTTTCTAATCCACACTGCAAAGACGGGTCTTGTGCTGTCAAACTTTTCTGGGCCAGCAGCACTAAAGTTACATGGGATTTGTAAACAAGATCCACTCAGAGCTTCCATCTCTGTTGGTGCAGTGATGAACAGGCGTGTGTTTGGAGGACAAGCAGCCAAAGTGTCTGGAAAAAAAAATAGTAAAACACATAATTATGATAAACTTACTTTATCAGGCGTGTTTTTTTTCTCAACAGCTTCAGTATAAAATGTGTGACATGGTAAAGTATCTCTATCTGCACTGATCTGTCAGACTGTAAATGACTGAAATGAGACGACTCACTTGGAATAAAGAGGAGACTCAGTAACATGATGTCTGTCATGATGTTCACAGACTGGACTGTCACAAAACTCATCACCTGTATAAAAAAACATAACATCACATAAAGGTTTGATCAAATCAGGAACTTGCAATGTTTTTTAGAGCAAAACAAAATTTACATTTATTTGAAATCAGACAAAAAAAATGAAAGCGGTTATTTTTTGTGTGATTTTTAGTAAGATGTAAAAAATGTTTTCTTACCAAATGATCAGACTGGTACAGAAGCTAGAATAAGGAAAAACAAATGTGTGATTTCAGCAGAAAGAGAGGGAGTGAAACACTTCTCTGTTGTAATGTCAAAGCAAACAGACCTGTGGTGCTTTTGGTTTTCTGTCTTTCTTTATTCAGTCAGTGTGTTTTTTATGTTCCCATCATGCTCTACTCTCACTTTGGATGCTTCCACTCCCGCCTGCCTGCCTCTAGATTCACCTGACCTGACCCTCCACTCACATTTTAACTCGTTCTTCATTCTTTCATTAACATTTTTGCATATACAGCAGCTCGTTTCCACCAAAGTCACTAGACTTTGTGTCTCAGCTTTCCACTGTTTTTTTCTCCTGCCTGTTTTGATCAGGATTTTGTTTGCTTTTTTGTTTGCATTTTATATAACTCCTGATTTGTGCTCTTGGTTCACAGACCTGCTCTTCCAATACTGTCAAAATACAAAGTTCTCACCTTCCTGTGAATAACAAAGTTAGCTGAATCTCATCAGGGTGCAATGAAGTAATTATATTTTCAATTTTAAACATTTTCATCCAGGCCTACGAGCTTTATCCTATAATAATCTTGTCTTAAATTTAATATTAGATTTAACAAAGACAAAAAACTGAAGACAGATGTAGCCTTACACAGAAATGTTTTCTGTTCAGCACCTACACAACGGTAATACTGAAGTCACAGCTACAGTGAAGGTAATAACACTGATCATCTTGTTACAGTGTGATGTTCTGCTGATCCCTGACAATCATATTGATGTCACTTTGACATGAATCTAATATTTAATTATTGTTTCAAACCAAACAAACAACACCAAATATGACTGATGTGGCTATTAAATGATGTACTGATACACAGCGTGGCAGACCACATGACTAAATAATGTTATTGCAGAAAGCTGTCTGTTCTCACACAGGTTGTAGAAACTTTGTCTGCAGCTTCCTGTTGACCAACATCCTCAATGTGTTTTAATGTTTCTTCTTTTATTTAATGAGTCATTTATCTGTTGACAAATACAATTACTGTATTTGTCAGACTATAAGGTGCACTTAAAATCCTTTAATTTTCTCAGAAATCGACAGTGTGCCTTGTAAACCGGTGCGCCTTATGTATGAATTCTGGTTGTGCTTACTGACCTCAAACCGATTTTATGTGGTACACGGCGCTCAAATCTGTCAAATCTGTCACACCAGTGACTTTTGTAGGGTTACTGTAGTTGGACTAGCTGGTATATAATGATGTGCTACATGATTGCTAGCGACACAGCTATGTTAGCATAATATAAACAGTGAAGCTGGAGGATGAACACTAACTTTTTTCCACTTGATAAAAGTTAACGTGAGGGTTCTCGATGTTTAGGGACAAATGCAAGGATGTTGTAAATGGACCAAACTTCAGTCAGGAGAGCAACTGAGATAATCCATCCACAATACGAGGTTAGTCATTAATATACTGTAACAACACGGGAATAGAGCAGCTGCGAGAGAATTCAAGATCAATGAATCAATTGTACGGAAGTGGAGGAAGCAAGAAGAATGAGTTGAGTAAAGTTTGACTTATCTGACTGTTATGTTTTGCTTAATGTGCCTTATAATCCGGTGCACCTTATGGTCTGAAAAAATACAGTAAAGTTTAAACCAAAGCAGTGGAGTGGTTTGGTTTAAACTAGATTAAAACCAACAATGGTCTTAAAAAATTATATTGTAGCGGGTCAGGGCTGTTTGGGGTTTGACAGCTATGTTCTGTTGTTCGAGGCGGCAGCGTTATGCTGCCATGGTTACAGGTGACGCTCTCTTTCTGCGACTGTGTGTTTTCTGGGTGAGAGACCGCCTTTTTCTTGTTGATGTTGTTATGCTAGTGCTACGCCGAGCAGTGGAGTTGGCGGCGTTGTGTTCTCTGTTGAATGCTAATAAACGGCTGTGCTCCCTGGCTAACTCTGCGGGAAGCAAGACCAAACGATACCTCTGTTTCCTCCTTGTCTGAGCTCGCCACAATATATTTTAAAACAAAAGAATTAAACACACTAATCGAAAATGGATTTTAGAATTTTTGCATCCAAGTCTGTAATTGGTTGGTTTTGTGGCACACTTATAACGTGTACAGAAAGAGCTAAGCGTGCAGGGAGCAGAGATGTGGAGAGCAAGAGCAACACTGAGAGCAGGTCGTCCACAGATGTCTATTATGGTCTGTCAGCACACAGATCAGAGATCTGAGCATGAGCCAATGCCAACAACTGAGCAAGAAGGGCTGTTATTGTGTGTGTGAAATACATTTCTTGCTCACAGCGATGAATTTTGTTTGCTCAATTTAAACTATTCTTCGCTCAAAAATAATTTTCTGCTCAAAATGCAACATTGGACTTGCAAATTTTTTTAGACGTGCTCAGAATAGAGGCACAAAAATAACGGCACAGTTTATTTGTGTGTTTTTGTCTCCCTCTAGGGGTGAATTAGATTTCCTGTGAAACAGTTCGATCCACTTTCAACTAGACATGTTCTTGGAAAAAAATCTGAAGAAAGCCTTGGTTTAATGCCCAGATAATCAGCTTTATTTTCAAATTAAGAGACAGATTAAGTGGATGATTGAGAATTTCCAATAAGTTGGACTTTTGTGGATAGTGGGAAAAATCAGAGAACAACATGGTAACATGGGGAGAACATGCAAACTCCTCACAAGAAGAGACTGAGGCTGCTAAAGCCACGCACTGTTCAGTCAGCCCTCCGTAAGGATGACCTTTACAACCACTTGTTTTGTTTCCTCCTCCAGAGTCATTCCAACTCTTCTCTTCACTTTTTGCCTGAAATTTGACCTACTCAGTGTGGTAGGTAAAGTAAGGCTTTGTGAAACACTGACACGGATGAAATAGTCTGACACTGATCTCCACAGTGACACCTTCTGGACACATTTGCAGAAAATGAATAATATTATTCTGTGAAACAATGAGGCAATGAGTGTTGCACACTCCTGAACAAGACAACATATTAACGCACACTATCATTAATTAACACAGGTTTGGATAAGTCAGCGTACAAATTAAGACAGAAAAATGTTGAGAGTGTTAAAGACAGCCAGCTGTGACTGTGATGAACAGTGTGCTTCAGCAAATGCTCATTTCTCCCAGTATTAACATGCAGCTGTTTCAGCTGCTTAGTAATTCAGTGTGATGCACAATAAACCCAGTTTATAACATAAAATATATGAAAAAAGAAAAAGATGTTTATTATGACAACCACTGTTTTCAGCTGTTTGTGGGCTGAATCCACCAAAAAACTCAAGTCTGGATGTGTTCGAATCACGTCATCAGGTTTGTTCTATGTTTGATTCAGTCTGTGACTCAAGTTTTGGTTACACAAACAAGAGGAGGGAAAATATCATTTGTCAAGAAAAGTGTTGGATGAAGTTGAGGATGAAGTGAACTGATGCTGCAAATAACATTTTCTGTTGAAAGTAGAAAAAGAGAACAAATGTTAGTCAGAACCAAATATTTCTGCCTGTTTTCTTTTTCTATTTTAAAGCAGAGCTGATTTCTATTGAGAGATTTAAATTTACAGCCCTGCACTGTGTGCTGCTCTGCATTTTTTTAATATATATGACTGTAGTCTTTCAAACAAACCAACATTTATTTTACTTGGATCTCAATATTTAAATGAATGGATTGGCTATATTTTCACAATCCAGGGCAAAAATAACAATCAAAAAGATTTGTTCAGTATTTAAAACACCAGCACAAATGACTGGTTAAAAAAAAATTACCTTAGCAGGTATAAGACACCTGTCAAAACCGCGGTGAAAGGCACCACATCAATTAGCGTAGCCATTGTCACGTGATGTGGCTATTATTAACAGAGCAGTGTTTGGAAACATCTGCACGTCAGAAGCTAGACACAATGCCCAAACGTCAGTACTTTGCGGTTTATTAGATTTCCTCTGTTGTTAACAAAACCCTCAAACGATAAAACCAATCCATAAAGAGAGAAAAGATCACTGTAACAAATAAAAATCTGTGACGTTTCAAGTAAAAAAATCCTTAGTAATCCAGTTATCTGGATAAAAATAAGAGACTTAGTATTTTGCATTATACCAGTACAAAGTAAAACTGTACAGAGATGGGATTTGTCTCGTTAAGTTCACTAAACTGTTGGAAAAGAACAGTGTTGGGCTTGTTACTAAAGAAAAATAATGTATTACATATTACCAGTTACTCTTCTTAAAAGTAATACTTTATGTTACTTAATTACTCACTGCAGAAAGTAAATTGTTACACTACTCATTACATCACATCACTGTCACTCCAAAACTGACACTGTCACATAATTAGCAGTTAACAATAAAACTTAAAGATTACAGGCCCACACACCACACACAATGTGTGTCGCTCTAATGACGACAAACATACAATCTTTCTTTTAGTTTGTATGTATGAACACAAAGTCGACAACAGCAAAAATGAACATCAGCCCAAAGAGACTTCAAAGTAATCTCCACAGGGATGCTACTTTAGAAACTTGTACATGTAGAAACAAAGGCTGCTCATCACTTTGTTACCTGCTGAAGTTCTGGGTCTGGCTGCTGTGTTAGCACGTGTGTTTTCTTTGTTAACACGTTTCTGTAATGTGATCTCCTTTTAGACATTCATATTTTCTTCGCCTCAGAGTTCCTCTGTGTTAAACAGTTTTCTGGCTTGTTGACTTTCACCTGTGCGTACACCAAATCCTGCTGTTGTCCTCTGTCTTGCACTGAGTCAGAGGATCCAAACAAAGATGATCAAGGAGAGTGACATCATCCCGAGGATTCCTCCAAGAAGTGACCACAATGGGAAGGAGCCACTATTCTGCTCTTCTGGTAGAAAAACAGGATCAAATGAAACAACACAAGAGTTAAAGAAAACACTTGCCTTAAATTTGATTCATTTTTTGAAAAAGACATAAATCCGTCACATAGAAATATTTTCTGAGCTTAGTTCATTACTTTTGGTAGTTTTCGGAGTTCAAGTGGGTCTCAACCTCCACAGCTGTAGTATTTAAGTCAGAGTTATAGATATACATAGTTATGTTTAATAAGTGAATAACACTCATCATCTTGTTACAGTCCAGTGTTCTGTTGGGTTCTGATACAAGAGCCACTAATAGAAATAATGGCAGACCAAATGATTAAGCAATCTTCTTGCAGAACCTTGTGTGCCTGCAGTCAGTTTGCACAGACTGTGCCTTCAGCTTCCTGTTGACAAACTTCCTCAATGTGTTTAAATGTTTCTGCTTTGAATCTCTGAATCTGGAAAATAAAGTCTGGTATAAAGACATTTCTAAAGCTGTGGGACTCCAGCGAATCACAGTGAGCCATTGTCCACAAATGTTGAAAACATGGAGAAGTGGTGAAACTTCTCAGGAATGTGAAGCTGATTAATATTACCCCAAGAGCGTAGCAATGACTCATCCAAGAAGGTCACAAAACCCCCAGAAAAACATCCAAAGAACTGCAGGCCTCACTTGCGTTTTTAAGGTCAGAGTTCATGACTCCACTATAAGAAGGAGACTTGGCAAAGATGGCCTGTAATGCAGAGTTCCAGGATAAAATCCACTGCTGAGCTGAAAGAACATGAAGGCTCATCTCTGCCAGAAAACATCATGTTGATGCTTAAAACATTTGGGAAAAACTCTGTGGACCGATGAGATGTTTTGGAAGGTGCGTGTCCCATTACATCTGGAGTAAAAGTAAAACAGCATTTCAGAAAAACTGAATTGCAAAAACTCTAGCACCTCTGAGTTTGGGTTTTCTTTGGAATAAGCAAAAGCATCAGGTGTAGACATACAGATTCAGCAGTTCAAACAGATAAAATGAGTTTTGCACAAGTTGTAGGTGAGCAATAGAGAAGAAAAGAAAAGAAAGAGAAGGTTGATGCAGGGGCTTCTGCTGCTAAAACTGGGTCTAACAACATGGCAGAGGTGGAGATAAAACCATCATTGCTGACACAGAAGGCATTTTTTCCAGGACCTAAACAAGAAAGGTCGCTTTGACACAGGGCTAAAGTTTGACAAAGCAGAAGAATCCAGGCTGGAGTTTTTCAGCATATGTTGCACAACTGCATGTATAAAACGTTTGGCACCACTGAAAAATTCAGGGTCCTCCAAAGTAAACCAAATCACTGTAACACCATTTTTAAAATATAAGACATTTTATAACAAAGTCATGTCAAGTCAATTTACTTATAAGAACAATATTGAAAAACCAGAAAAACAATAAAGACAAGAAATAAACAAGAAACAAACCTAAAGCATCAAACACTCAGTGAGTAAAGACAGCAGGTAAAAAAGCAGGTTTTTAAAAATGTCAGAGAGTAGAGAGCTGTTGTTGTGGTGAGAAGTCCTTGCGGCTGGTAGCTTATGAGCTGCAGCCGTGGTAAATAAAATGGCTCAAAACCTCGACCTGTGGACTCGCCGTGTCTCATTCACACCACATTCTTGAAGTCAGCAGACGATAGAACTGATTCACCCAAAGCTGTCCAGAGTTCATAAGAATCTGACCAAAAATAACTCATTAAAATACAGTTTATTTAACATCATCAGTCTGAAATATGACTATAGTTTATTTCAGTACTCTAATCCACTGCACTCAAATCCAAAAAGTGACATCACAGTAGTTGTTAACAACAGACACATTATTGGTTAAATTTCACTTGACAATAAATACCAAAAGACAAAACTCTAAATCACCATTTGAATGTTTAGTGTTCCATCACTCCATACTAACATGAAACAACAAGAACACATTTCATTGAGCTCATCTTCAGACAAAGCATCCATAACAATACCTGGAGGAACAAACAGGCACTAATAAGACCCTTATTATAACATCCAAATCAAAAAGCTTACAGTAGTTTATGCTGTGTCTCACAGTGGGTTTTTTTTTTTATATTATGCCAGATTTAGGGATATGCTGGTTAGACATGCAGCTCATACATTTAAAGATAAGATACGCATGTAGTCTGATTTACAGAAAAGTAATGGCATTTATTCTTCAATGTGATCAATGTAACTGTGCAGCAGAAACTGAACTGCTGGGTCAAAATTGACCTGTTTTAACATTTGTGGTGTGCTCAAGGCCAGAAGGGCCACTTTCTGTGCTATCTGGATCATATCACTCGGAGGAGTATTTGTAGGAGTCAGTGTTTTGTGGACTGGGCAGTGGTATATGCTCATAAATAAGGGCTGACCATCAGACTAAAACAAAATCTGCAAATATTTGAAGTTTACAATTTCTAACTCTTAAGAATTTTTTGTAAATCAATTTATATTTTTATATTTTATATGTTTGCCTTCCTTTTAGATGTTGCAGCCCGAGATTAGGGAGACACTGTTGTATGAATTGCAATACTGTTTTGTAAGCTTTACAACAGAGCATGAAGCAATATGTGTTGGATTACAGTTCATCAGAAACTTTCTCTGTTCCATGAAACGTTGGGTGTAGTCAAAAAGTAATATTTGATTAGAGGGAGATTCCTAATGAAGTGAGGTGATCTGGAAGTATCTGACTGGCAACCTTAATGAGAGCTGGTCAGATTATCACTTTACAGGTGAACTCTCAACATCATGCTGGTGATGTTTCTGATCCAGTGATGTTTCCAGAAATCTTAGAAAACTTTATTCCACTAGTGAGACAGATATGAAAGCAGCTAAATGAAGTTTTAAAGGAAAGCAGAAAACCCCCAAAATGTGCAGGAAGTGGTTTGTTGGGTTTACTTCATTGATCTCTGTATTTCTTTGTTAATGTCTTAACACAGCTGTTCTCACTTTTTCTGACCTCAGCGTAGAGTTCCTCTTGGCCATGAGCTCTCTGTGTTAAGCCGTTTTTTTGGCTTGTTGACTTTCACCTGTGCGTACACCGTATCCTGCTGCTGTCCTGTGTCCTGCACTGAGACAGAGGATGCTTCATATCCCAGCACAGAGAAGTTGATCTCTCCATAATGGATGTTTTCTTCCCCTCCTTCTGTTTTACTTGTCGGCTCTTCAACAACCAGCTCTTCACTTGTTTGACTCTATGAAATAAATCAGGAGGTTTTGTGGCTGCATTTCAAGCCATTCTTATTGATATTTTCAGACAATTTAAAGTGAACAGATTGCCCTGATGAAATTAGTAAACATCTGAACAAACTAATTTTGTATCTTCCTACCTGAGTCTCTTGCTGAGTTTGGTACTTTAACAACCTGAGAGCTGTGCTGTAAAGGTAGACACATCAACTATAGTCACTTATTTGTTAAATATTTTTGTGTGAGTAAAGTTAAGCCTGAAAGGAAAAGAACATTTTTAATATGTAGCTAAAATATCCGTGACAGTAGCTGATCATGATTTCTGTTTTGATGTGAGATACTTACAAAGCAAAGATAATCAAACAGATCAGTAAGATGAACCCAAGGATGCCTCCAAGAAGTAGACTCAGTGGTAAAGAACCACTATTCTGATGTCCTGATAGAAAGATATGAAAAAAAATTATGTCCCGAAAAGATGTTATTTAATTTGCCACAACAGTGGTGTAGTTTACCTTACCTGCAACAGTCACATGAATCTCTGCTGATGTCTGATTACCCAGATCATTAGTGGCCACACAGTAATAAACTCCTCCATCTGTTACATTGAAGCTGTAAATCTCTCCTTCAGATACTTTCACAGCTCCATCTCTGCTCTTCTTGAACCAGGTGAAGCTGCTGACTGGAGGTTTGGCTCTGCTGGAGCAGGTCAGGTTCACCCAGCTGCCTGCTGACACCAAACCTGATGGACTGATGGATGCTGAGGTGTTTTAGGAACATCTGGAGAAAAAAAAAAAAAGAAATAAATATCCCATAAATCATGTTGTCCTATAGGATTCAGTTCAGCAACAAACTCTGATTGTCTTACATGAAACACTGAGAGTCTCTTCTGTCTCTGCTGTCTTGGTGTCCTTTCCTTGGTTCACAGGATATCTGGCAGAGCAGCTGATCTTCTTTCCATCATGTGTGTCTGACAGAGTGATGGTCTGCTGGATTTTAGTTGTAAAGCTTCCATCTGTGTTTTCCTCTGTTTTGTTGTGAGAGTCTTGTTGGAGATTCCAGGTGAGTTGAGGAGGGGAGTGTGGACAGGGAGTGAGAGCTGAGCAGGTTATAGTGACAGACTCCTTCTCCTTCAGATCACCTTCGACTGTAATATTGGGCCTCCAAGGAGAATCTGTGGTTTCACATCACAAACGTATTTGTAAATCGATAATAGAGAAATACAGAAAATACAGACAGAGATCGGTGTAGGTGTTTGAAAGTCCTCATACATGTTTCTACTGTACAATCGAAAACATAAATGTTTTTTTGTTTGTTTTTTTGTTTTTTTGTTTTTTTTTAACCTGTCCCGTTTGGCTCTTTTGCCATCAGAATTTTTGTCTAAAGGTGAAGAAAGATGCCCAACGGATTTACTTTACCAAATGGACCATCCCAGCCTTGCCGTAATGGTCTATTTGATTCACCTTTTATTGTTTATTTTATTTTATTTTCACTTGCTAAATACGGGACAGACTTGACTGGGGAAAAGAAAGAGGAGAAAGAAAAACAGCGGGGAAGAGGAACGGTGATAAAGGGCAAAAAACAAAACCAACAAAATAAGCAGACAAAAAATACATATATCAATCACCTGGATCACCTTTTGAGAAAGAAAAAACAGAAAAAAAAGAGCAATATAATAAACAACATCATCACTATGATCTATGGGAATATAACATAAATACTAAATATTAAACATTATTGTGCAGCACGTAGGATCGACAGAGCACAGTGTGCTTTGAGGTAGGAGCCAAAAAGGTGTGTAGTTTGTGTGTGTGAGCACCCGAACAAGCCACTTCGGGGTGGGAAGAAAACATAAATGTAAAATGTATTCAGATTATATTATTTGCAGAAAGTAGCAGACATGTTTGAGCTCTGGAATTAGTGTTGTGATAATACAGGAAATACAGTCAAGACACAGAGTAATGTGGGACTTTTGCTGCATTCAAGGAATATATTTTCCATCCATCCATCCATCCATCCATTTGCTTCCGCTTATCCTTTTCAGGGTCGCGGGGGGCGCTGGAGCCTATCCCAGCTGTCATAGGGCGAGAGGCGGGGTACACCCTGGACAGGTCGCCAGTCTGTCGCAGGGCTAACACACAGGGACAGACAACCATTCGTACTCACATTCACTCGCACATTTACACCTAGTGGCAATTTGGATTATCCAATTAACCTACCCCCACAAGCTGCATGTCGTTGGACGGTGGGAGGAAGCCGGAGTACCCGGAGAGAACCCACGCAAACACAGGGAGAACATGCAAACTCCACACAGAAAGACCCCGGCCTGATGGTGGAATTGAACTCAGGACCTTCTTGCTGTGCGGCAACAGTGCTTTTATTTTATTTTATTTTTTTACAATATGTTTATGTCATCTATCCTCTAAATATATAAGTTGCATGGCTGTATTATTGTTAACTACTTATTTACTTTTTGCACAGTTTCATGTCTTTTAGAGTTTATTTTTCTCTTTTGCTTCTTGCAGTTTTGACGGAGTCTTGGTATTTGCACAATACAGACTATAGTCCATATGTCTATGTGTGTTAACATTGTGCAGTCAGGTTGTGTTTCATGTGTTTACAAACTTTACTAAACAACAATTATGCAGAAATGTAAACCTTTTTTATTTTTGACTAAATCCTTTTATTGTTCACAATAAAGAACACAAAAGATCATCTAAATACAAAAAAAATAACATAAACATATTTTTGTTATATTTGACATAATTGTTTTTTTGCTGGTTAAAACAAGGCTGCATTTAACTTTTTATATTTTTGACTGATGAAAAGAAATGTATCTTACCTTTAATTGTTATTTTAAGAGGATCACAAGCAGCTGTTGCTCTGTACGGCCAGTTCATAATTCTGAAGTAGTATGTGTTTGTATAAGTTGTGGTTAAATTGAAAAACAGAGTGGTGCAGTTTTTCTCCTTCAGGTTTCCTGTAATATTCATTGGATAGGTGTTAATTGTCTCACTGCTGTTGAAGATCTCATTTTTTGGAAATTTAATAACATTGGACTGATTTTTAATCCACACTCCGAAGACAGCTCTTCTGCTGTCAAACTTTACTGGTCCAGCAGCACTAAAGTTACATGGGATTTGTAAACATGATCCACTCAGAGCTTCCATGTCTGTTGGTGCAGTGATGAAGAGGTCTGAATACTCAGGACAAGCAGTCGAAGGCTCTGGAAAAAAAAACAGAGTTCATCATTAAAATGTTGAAATCTTAATGAAGAAAAAAATTCAGAATGAAAAATCTGACATTAACAGCCATGTATCTCTTGATTTTTTTCTCCTGTCCTGTCAACATCTTCAATATAAAGTTAACTGCCTGTAAATGACTGAGACGGCTCACTTGGAATAAAGAGGAGACTCAGTAACATGATGTTCACAGACTGGACTGTCACAAAACTCATCACCTGGAAAAATATGAAAAAAAATACACGAATCAAATGATGAATAAGGAACATGTACATTCTTTTAAAAAGTAAGGTGTTATTAAAACTAGAAACACAATATCACAGTCTGATATAAACAAACAAAACTGCAAATGTGTTTTCCTACCAAATGATCAGACTGCTACAGCAGAGAGACGACAAAGTAAAAGTCAACGTGTGATTTCAGCAGAAGCAAAGTGAGTGAAACACTTCTCTGTTTAGATGTTGTAATGTCAAAGCAAACAGACCTGTGATGTTCCCATCATGCACTCCAGTTTTTCAGATGCTGCACTCCTCATCTGTCCGCCCTTAGATGTTCTGATTTTAACTGTGTTTGTGATTAATTTATAGTTTATCTGAATGTATCAATATCTCAAGTAGACACAGCATTAAAACCATAGATGGGTGAAGTGAACAACACTGATCACTGATCTCACAGTGCAATGTGCTGCTGGGTCCTTGCATCCATGTGTGTTTTACTTTGACATAAATCAATTTTAGATGCTTAAGAGAAAACAATCTTAAAGCAAACATCACAGAAGTAATGAAGAAGCCAAATGAAGAAATTGTGTTGCAGAAAGCTGTGTGTCTACAGCTTTGTACACACACAGGTTGTAGAAACCTGTTGACCAACTTCCTCAGTGTAGTAAATATTTCTTCGTTTACTTTGTGATTCAGTCGAGACATTCAACCAAATGCAGATACTGGAATTTATTTAACTTTCATCATGTCTCGAGTGGCTCTTTCAGTGCCACAATTAGACACTAAACATGAGAAACTACACGTTAACAGTGCACAATACACAGACAGAAAGTATCGAGTTTAACGTCCATATGTTAACACTGAAAGGCCCACTGGAACCCTAAGTTATTTTTCCTTGACCTTGTGTGTGTATTTTCTTCCTTCCCACTCCTCAGAAGTGTTCTGGTACCCCAACATCTGACACGGACACTCAGATTTTTGAGTTAGGTAGTCTTGTGTAGCATTGGTGGTTTAAGCCTGGGGACTGTTACTGGAGGCATGCCCCGATTGGGAAGCTGCTGGCTAACACAAGCCAGGGCAATCTGATCATGAAGGATCCCCACCAGGATTATTTGTCTGTAACACTGTGGCTCCTCTGAAGTATCACACTTTAGGCCAGTACTATTTTACTTTCCTATGTGCATCACGGTTTAATCATGAAAGCATTATACATCCTCAGAGGGTAATTTTAAGCACTAATAATAACATTAACAGAACTTCATACTGACTCACATCGTGTTTACATAATCACACACACAGCTGACCAATCAGCATGATCAAAATACACCCAGCTGACACACATGCACATTCACACACGGACAAAGAGAGGGCAGGCCTACTCTTCAATGCTGCACTGAACTCAATACATCCTGTAATAATATTTAGGAAGGCAACTGGCTACTGCAGTCCAAATTTGGAAGTTGGCTTATGTTTGATAATCAAATTAGGAAATACCAAGGAAAATCTTTCAGCTTTGAGATGAGATCATAGAGGATCATTCTGGTAAATGTCCCTGGGTCATGTGTGTGGAGCAGCAACACGTGATAGAAAGCTCCTATCTGCTCTCTCCTCTCTTCAACTGCTGTACAAGCACTTCTTTTTCTACAGCACAAAGTGTGCTGCTGGTTGTTTTGAAGACTGTTCATCAAAAGTGTTTGAGCACCGACTCATGAAACAAGCTGCGAGGTTTGTTTTCTTTTTCTCTCATGTTTAGATTATTTTCTAAATGCATGGCTAAAGATAAAGGGTTCAGCTGCTAAGCAGTCACATATATGTGGTTAGTACCTGACAGGTAGATTTGATAGGCTAAACTGTTGCAGGAGGAATCTCGGTTGAGAATGACACTGAGGTTGAGCTTGGTTTATTTCTTCTTCTGCTCATGATTCCATTTACTGATGAACTTAAACTGCTCTGTTTCACCATCATTTTTAACTTCATCTATATCAAAAGCAGCTAGCAAAACATAGATTTCTGCCCTCATTACAAAGCACAGGTGTATACTGAGTGAACACAAAATATCACTCAAAATATTTCCACTCAAAGGTTACTGGACAATTAGAACCAAAAGACAAATTGCTGTTTGAATATTTGGTGTTTCCTTAACACATTTAAACAAAAGACAAGAGACAATAATACATTTATTCAAAATGAAATGAAATTTTAGCTGACAAACTAATTTTCAGTTTTGGCCAATAATATTGGAAGAACTCCTGTGCTGTGAAATATTGCTTAAATGAAATCAAGAAATTATTATTTTAATTAGAATGTACTAAAAGTGTTAAAATGAAAACAACTTACATTTTATTTTTGGAGTTGATAAGCTGATTGGAATCTGAAGGAGACACTGAAGGAGATCCAGTATTTCTTTCTGGAAATGTAGGAACGTCACAGAAAACTGGCCATCACACTGAGCATCACCCCATTAATACCATACCTGCAGCAAAAAGAATAACTGTAGAAGAAACGAGACATATAATTCAAGAAAGAATTAAGTTCTCACGAACGAATCCTGTTCTGCAGTAAATGAAACTCTGTTTTAAGGCACATTGTCCTTACTTGATGTGTGATGGAGTGACTCTGCTCTTCTATCAGTTTTCTGTCTCTGGTTTGTTGGAGCATCTTGATCTGAACCATCTGAAAGACATTTTTAAAATAAACTTCCTTTTTTGACTTATTGCAGACAAGTTAATCTGTAGATGAAAATGAAAGTTTCAGATAAAACTTTGTCTCACAATTCAAAGACATGCTCACAAGCATTAAGACTACTAATGCCTTGAGTATATGAAGGACACCAAATAATATCTCAGAGTGTTCACCTGTAATGCAACAATGGTCAAAGAAGTTTGAGCCTAAAACTTCCTAAAACATAAACATTTAGACAAAACACTGTCTCCATTATCTTGCAAGGTATACTACAAAGAAAAGAGGTAAATCGTGAAAAGATTGAACTCAGTAAAATAATTAATGCTAACTTTACCTTTAACAGTCACATCAATCTCTACTGATGTGTAAGGTCCCAGATCATTAGTGGTCACACAATAATGTTACATTGAAGCTGTAAATGTCTCCTTCAGATACTTTCACAGCTCCATCTCTGCTTTTCTTGAACTAGGTGAAGCTGCTGACACCAAACCAAATTTCAGCCATCATCTCTTACATACTAACATATTAACATTGTAGTCCATAATCACTTTGTATGATTGAGATCAGGACTCTGGGTGAGCTATTTAAGTTGAGTGCAGTGATGCTTGTTAAGGGTCCGAAATTGAGGACGAGAGTAAAACAATGATGGTCCAGAAGAGCATGATCAAAACAATTAATTTTAATGAATACACGCAGCGTGGGGAGATGTACACTGGAAAACATCAGTTGTAAATCCCCGCCCAAAAATACACTTCAGATTGCTTTTATAACATCAGGGTATTATAACACCCCCTCTTGCATTTACAAGCACATAATTTGCATCTTAAGAACATTATTTGCCTCTTTACAGACAATGATCAATCTTAAGAGATAAATGCAGAGACAGGAGTTCCCCTTTCTGGCATCCTTTTCCAAATATGGTGATGAGGTCCCCATGGACTTGTCCTCCTTCCGTCACCTGTTGTCAAGTAAACTCTAGTGCAATATGTTGTTGAATACACTGAGGCCTTTCCTCAGCTACTATTTTACTGTAACAATATACTCAGCATGTAAGCTTTTAAGATTATAGATTTAACTCAATGATTTAAAGTGGTTATAACTGCACCTGTAATAAACATGTTAATATGTGATTATGATAACACCTGTAACACAAATTATAACATAATGCCAACAACTTCAATAAATGCTTTGATGAAATGATAATTAATGCAATGATAAAGATGATGGTTATGTAAAATAATCCCTGTAATTCTACATGCTGGAACAGGAAGACATGTTCTACTAGAAGGACGTCCTGAAGCAGACTCAGGAAACACAGTCACACAATGAGAAAAGGCGTCTTAATCTGTATACAGACAACTGTACAAGAGTTCAGTAGAGACACATATTACTTGTAGAAACAGAAAACAAAGAATCAGCTCTTCTGCCCCACTCTGTGATGATTCAACAGCACATGAATAAATCAAATAATTCAAATTTAAGTCATTTCTCCTTCCCATCAGCCTCAGGGTAACCTTCATTTCCTCTGCTCTGCATTCCTCATTCTCTGTACTCTTGCTCACTGTCTGCTACACAGACACACTCTCTACAAAAATGAAGTGATTTAGTAATACATGAATTTTCACACCATAGGGAGTCTAACGGTGTCCTCTTTGGTGACATCTGGTGGTCAAAAGTATGAAGAGCAGCTTGAATCTACAACTTTAACTGAACTGCTTCATGATTATGACCTGCTCTGCAGAGCTGAGCTAAAGCGTCTGTTTAACATCACGTGACAGTTGTAATAGCAGGCTAAAACTTTGGTGCTTTGAACATTATGTCTATTTGAATAATAAAGAATTTCATTATAGGTTGGGAGCAAGCTTGTGGTGTGAGGTCCATGTCTCTATGTGCTCATGTAATTAACCAGTGGACCATTTATATATAATATATCATAACTTATATGTATAGTTTATTTCTTATGTATATTTTTGACCTGGGGTTGCTTGTGAACTAGTTTTTATTTATTTGTCTATCCATGAAGCCAGGTATCTAACCAGACACTCACTCTGGATGGCATGACCTTATCCTCCAGTAATACAGTGAGGAATCTTGGAGGCGTTTTTGACCAGATTATGTCTTTCTATAAATATATTAAATGTAGGCTACATGTAGAACTTCTTTCTTCTATTTGTGCAATATGTTCAAAATTAGAAACATCCTGTCTCAAACCAATGCTGAAAAACTAGTTCACGCTTTCTTCCACAGCATGTCTTTTGTCTTGTCTCCACCCCCTTACCTCCAAATGGTCAAATTAGGCAATCTCACTCACTCTCCAAGTGGTCCATCTGATCATCTCCACAGAACTTTTGTTTATGGATACACCTGGGATAAACTCCTCTCCCCTCTCCCAGTAACCTGCTCAGTCTCTTGAACACTGAACCTCAGAACTCTGACAATGATGGAGAAAAGGACAGCAGCTCTTACCATGTCTGGTCAATGGAACGAGCAACTGGTGCATGCTCAGCCAGTATTTTTATTCATCTTTTCATGCCTAAAGATGAATAAAAATACTTAAGAAAAATCCATTTAACACTGATTGGGAACATTTCCTGCAGAATGGCAACAAAATTAAATTGTTGGCTGGCTGCCACGAGATGGCGCCATCAACACTAAAGGTGGATATTCAACGTGCCCATAAAGCTGAGAACTTACTAAGTTGGAGCTGAGCTGTCAGAGAAGGTGAAGACTGAGCTGAAGACACTGTAGGAGAGAGTTTAAAAGCCTCTTGACAGGAAGCCCGTGATCACCAAGCTCACCAAGAATTATAAAATGTTAATAAATAAATCAACAAACAAATTTATGAATGAATATGGAGATAAATTCTTCTTAAAAGGTTGATAAATGCATACAATATATTATGATATATCACAAGCCTAAACTGAGATATACAAATGTTTGTGAGTAATTTCACAAATGCGTGTTTGAAACCACACACAAATTCAAATTGATTCAATCACACATAAAATTATTTTACAAATGCATTTATATGTACAAAGCTGAACAAAGTGATAATTTCACACACTTTAAACTTCAAACTCACAAATATGATCTGTTTTACTTCCTGCTGTATCTTTACAATTTTTTTGTTTCATATCAGACATAAAGTAGAGCAAAATAATTTGAGTCACAAATAATCAGAAATATCACAGAGAGACTTTATCAATTAAGATAAAATATTTATATGTAAATAAATATTTATGAACTGAACATTATAAATGGGACATTAATTTTAACAAGCCTGCTAAATAAATAACAAATCAAACAAGAGCATGTCAGTGTGTAAATACTGCATTAATTAGGCAACAAGTAAAATAATAGTAATGAAAAGATCGCTTTGCTCAGGTGGAGGAGGGTCATCAACCAATTGGAAGGACGGTGGATTGATTGCTTTCTCCACATGATAAAAATATCCTGATCAAGATGCTCAACTCCAACTTGGTCCCTATTCATCCATCAGAGCCTGAATATATGTGACTGTTGTGCATAGAAAAATGCTATATATGTACACTATATTGCCAAAATTATTCACTCACCCATCCAGATTATTGAATTCAGGTGTTTCAATCACTTTCATGGTGACAGGTGTAAAAAATCAAGCACCGCATGCAAACTGTGTCTCCAAACATTTGCACAATGCAAAGTGTTGGCTGTAGTGGTGTAAAGCATGCTGCCACTGCACACCAGAGCAGTGGAGATGTGTTCTCTGAAGAGACAATTCACGCTTCTCTGTTTGGTAGTCTGATGGACAAATTTGGCTTTGGTGGCTGCAAAGAGAATGGTGGATTAAAGACATAGATGAGCGAGTTTTGTGTGGGAGAACTTGACTGGCCTGCACAGAGTCCTTACCGAACACCTTTAGGATGAATTAGAGTGGAGACTGTGAACCAGGCCTTCTTATCCAACATCAGTGTCTGACCTCACAAATGTGTGTCTGGAAGAAGACACTCCTAAACCTGTGGAAAGCCTTCACTAAAGAGTTGAAACTATTATTGTTGCAAACGGTGGGCCAACATCATATTAAACCTTATGGATTAAGAATGGGATGTCACTCAAGTTCACATGGGTGTGAAGGCAAATAGTTTTGGCATTGTAGTGTATGTGTTTGACTGAGTGGGTCAGCCTTGTAGTAAGATTTATTTTAGGAGCTCAAAATAAGTCAGACTGTGCTATATAATCTGATTACTTTTTTCAAGTAACGAATACTGTAAATGATTACTATTGCAAAAAAGTAAATAGACTACTGTTACTTTCTACTTAGCTCGTTACTGTGCTAGTTACTGCGTTACCAAACCGCCGTGATTTTGTTTGTGAGAGTATCTCATTACAATGATGTAAGCACATGTGACGTCCGTGGCAGCAACAGAAGTGTGTATCAACAATGGATAATATGGAGTGCGGGAGAGAGTATGACTGTGCAGCATTTAAAGCTTGGAAGTACTTACATAACTTTAAGTTTTAGTCCGTAAAAAGAGACAAAAACATTAGCATCCGCTGTACACACTGCGTTGGAAGAAAACATCTTTCTACAGCAAAAATTAAACTTCAAATCTGAGCAAGCACCTAGCACGCTGCCACGGAATGTGAAATGCACAGAGAAACCCCCGGATCCTCCTGCTGACATCACCACTGCAGCACTGGGCAAACCTCCACCGGCCCCACTCCTGCTAAACACGTGAAAATAGACTTAAGAGCGACAGGACTTAGTGCCGCTCAATCTTTGATTTTATTTATTTTTTGCTGTGTTTTACTTGCATCTACTAGAAAGAGCGAGTGTAGACACAAAACATTATTTTATTTTATATGCTGGAATATGCAGAAAATGGGTTTAAATGTTAAAGAATTTCTTCAAGTCAAAGACAGTTGCATATAATTTAATTATTGCTTAATGTAATGTGCATAAGATTAAAAGATTAAAACTCATAAAACTATTTTTAAAAAGAGGCTTTCCATTTGATTCAGTTTTATATGATAGATTATGCATAAAAAATATAATTGGTCTGAAAGGCCTATTGCTTTATTGCGTATTCAGGTTGAGTATAATGTTTTTTAAAAGTAACTAAGTAACTAATTACTTTTGAAAATAAGTAATCAGTAAAGTAACAGGATTACTTTTTTGGAGAAGTAATCAGTAATTAGTTACTAATTACTTTTTTCAAGTAACTTGACCAACACTGCATATAAGTACCAGTCACTTTACCGTTCCCTGCTGAACTGCTGCAACTTCTATTTACGCATATTTAATATCATAAGAGGTCAAAATCTGAAAACAGCCGTATGAAATTACTACAGGAGGGTGAACATAAAAAAAGCTTTTTTTTTACTTCACTGAACGGTTTGGCAGTGACTATGACACATTTTCACGTAAAAGCTCCACATTCATATTTCATTCTTTACAGTCTGTAAACACATACTTCTCATTTTTTCTTCACCTCAGCGTAGAGTTCCTCTTGGCCATGAGCTCTCTGTGTTAAGCTGTTTACTGGCTTGTTGACTTTCACGTGTGCGTACACCGTATCCTGCTGCTGTCCTCTGTCCTGCACTGAGTCAGAGGATGCTTCAAATCCCAGCTTAGAGAAGCTGATCTCTCCATAATGGATGTTTTCTTCCTCTTTTTCTGTGTTATTTACTGACCCTTCAACAACCTGCTCTTCATGTGATTGGATCTATGAAATAATCCAAATACGAAAATTCGTGAGGTAGACCTGTAGAGTCCATTATTAATCATGTTTTTAGACATTTGAAAGTATGTGACTAGGTGGCTGTTTACGATCATAAGTTCAGTACTTTCTTACCTGGATGTGTTGTTGAGTTTGATGTGTTGACTTTAACCACCTGGACGACATAAGAGATAGTAAAATTAAATCTGTTTATGTTTATTATATGTGAGAGTAAATCTAAGCTTGATGAAAAAAAACACATTTTTAAGTGCAGCTAAAATATCACCGTTAAATATCATGTGTACTACTGTGATGTGTGACACTTGCCAAAGAAAGATTATCAAACAAATGAGTAAGATGATCCCAGAGATTCCTCCAAGAAGTAGGACCAGTGTGGACTCTGTGTGAGTCAAACAATATACAATAATGTGGACTTAAAGATACACCTGCAAAAGCTTTTTTTACATTGTTGTTAAGTTTCAGTGTAGGAAATCTTCAAAGACAATTGAAAAATGGAAGAAAAGAAAGACATCATTGTCTTCAGCCTTTATCTTTACCTCCAACAGTCACGTGAATCCCTCCTGATGTCTGATTACCCAGATCATTAGTGGCCACACAGTAATAAACTCCACCATCTGTTACATTGAAGCTGTAAATCTCTCCTTCAGATACTTTCACAGCTCCATCTCTGCTCTTCTTG
Organism: Oreochromis aureus; assembly: GCF_013358895.1. Classification (NCBI taxonomy): domain Eukaryota; kingdom Metazoa; phylum Chordata; class Actinopteri; order Cichliformes; family Cichlidae; genus Oreochromis; species Oreochromis aureus. The sequence continues at coordinate 12,080,427 of NC_052950.1, forward strand.
AACCAGGTGAAGCTGCTGACTGGAGGTTTGGCTCTGCTGGAGCAGGTCAGCTTCACCCAGCTGCCTGCTGACACCAAACCTGATGGACTGATGGATGCTGAGGTGTCTTTAGGAGCATCTGGAGAAAAAATATCCCATAGATCAAACTCTGACTGTCAGTACTCAAAGACGATCAGTGTGCTCACAAGCACTGTGATTCCCAGTCTTCACTATAATGTAGACACCAACCAATATTCTGTAATGCAAGAAGATTAGAGAGCAAAGAAAACTGTTTGAAGTGACAGAACAAACGTTTAATAGCAAATGAGACCCTTTAGGGTGAATCAAGGCGAAGGAAACATTTACTTTTAAACAACATTGTAAAAGATGTTTCAGGAAAACACTTTTATAATTAACATTTAAAAGCTGAATGACTGCACTGTGAAGGATGAAGTACAGTCTTGATGTTTATAAAATAAAATTCAGTCCCATATGAAGCTCCTTTCTGTTTCTAATCCCTCTATAAAATCTATCACAAAGAAAACTCAAAAAAGGAAAATGCATTTTAAAAAATAACTGATGAGTAATTTTACCTCCAACAGTCACATTAATCTCTGCTGATATCTGATTACCCAGATCATTAGTGGCCACACAGTAATAAACTCCTCCATCTGTTACATTGAAGCTGTAAATCTCTCCTTCAGATACTTTCACAGCTCCATCTCTGCTCTTCTTGAACCAGGTGAAGCTGCTGACTGGAGGTTTGGCTCTGCTGGAGCAGGTCAGGTTCACCCAGCTGCCTGCTGACACCAAACCTGATGGACTGATGGATGCTGAGGTGTTTTTGGGAGCATCTGGAGAAACAAACAAACAAAGACATGTCACACAAAGCATGTTGTCCTATAGGATTCAGTTCAGCAACAAACTCTGATTGTCTTACATGAAACACTGAGAGTCTCTTCTGTCTCTGCTGCCTTGTTGTTTCCTTGGTTCACAGGATATCTGGCAGAGCAGCTGATCTTCTTTCCATCATGTGTGTCTGACAGAGTGATGGTCTGCTGGATTTTAGTTGTAAAGCTTCCATCTGTATTTTTCTCTGTTATGTTGTGAGAGTCTTGTGTGAGATTCCAGGTGAGTTGAGGAGGGGAGTGTGGACAGGGAGTGAGAGCTGAGCAGGTTATAGTGACAGACTCCTTCTCCTTCAGATCACCTGGGATTGTAATATTGGGCCTCCAAGGAGAATCTGTGGTTTCACATCACAAATATATTATCTGCTACAGAACACAGCACATCAAGTTTGAACCATTATGGATTCTCAGATTTACTGACATAAACTTAATAACAGCATAAAAAATACAAACTCATTTCTAAAACAGCTGAGATTTGCTGAGTCATTCACAAATCAATTAAAGAGATAACTAACTAAAAATTGTATAACATCAACATTCGAAGGTTAAAAGTGAGACATAATTGTTTTTTTTTAATATTGAAATATTTGAAGCCAATCTATTAAAAATTAGGGGAAAAAAAGTTGGGACACAAATAACATAAGACGTGAGTGTTCTCGAAAACATTTGTAATCTACTGATGTTAAATCTTTCAGAATTAAATATAACGAGGGATTCCTCACTCTGTGAATGACTGCAGATAATTAAACGACTTTACAAAGATATTGTATAACTTTTTAAAAAATTATATTAAACTTAGTATCACAAAGCATGTGGATATTTTGTGCTACATAACTTTTAAAAAAAAATCACATAATCTGTAGACTATCTGTTCACAACAAAGCATGCTGAAACCCAGCTGTGATAAGAATGACTGGCCAAACCGCCACACAGTTCACACTTTAATTACATTTGAACAGACATCATTCTGTGGTGGAAATCACTGCATGAGCTCAAAAAATCTTTTGTTAGTGTTCAAAACCATTGCTATTTTTTTCTGTATCCAAAATGTGAAGATAAAACTTTACCATGAAAAGATTTGAAGATATTTCAATTGATTACCCTCAATCAATGCTGCCAATCAATTTAAATTAATAAATCATTTTCAATATGTGATTAACTGATTTTAAAGATGATAAGAAAAATCTTCATTTTTTATTTAATGACTCGATGGGGTAAACTGGCATCAAAAGATGTTCGATGTATAATAAAAACAATTAAAATATGAGGAACGAGCTCTAAACTCTTGAGGAAACTTTTGTCTGAAACATGAATACAGAAAATTTCGATTTGAAATATCTCACAGTCTCACAGAGTTTTGTATGAGCCTTAAAAATAAGCAACAATGTGGTTTTAATGATCCTGTCTCCACATTTTCACCTTTTTTTAAAGTATAAAAAACAATCAAATTCATCAGTTTTATTCTATGATATGCTGTTTTGTAAATGATTTCTAAATCCTTTCATTTAGTTTTTTTCTTACATTTCAGCAATTGTTGGAGGTTTTTGGAAACAAGTTTTTACAGTAGTGAAATAAATCAGGACAATCATTGTGACAGTATTGTTACTTTTAGCTGAAACAGATACTGTTGATAATGATTTAAGTAATAAAGAGGGAGTTTCAGAGAGAAGAATGTAATTTTACTTTATAAACAAATTAAAAACGTTATATTCTTTACCTCTGACTGTTATTTGAAGAGGATCACAAGCAGCTGTCGCCTTGAATGGTTCACTCTCTACTCTGAAGAAGTATGTGTTTGTGTATGTGGTGGTTAAATTAGAAAACAGAGTGGTGCAGTCTTTCTGACTCAGGTTCCCAGTAATACTCATTGGATAGATGCTAACTGCTCCACTACTGTTGAAGATCACATTGTTTGGATTATTGCCAAATTGGGATTGAGTTTTAATCCACACTCCAAAGGGTTTTTTTGTGTTGTTAAATTTCTGTTCTTCTTTGGGTCTGAAGCTACATGGGATTTGCAAACAAGATCCACTCAGTGCTTCCAGCTTCTTTGGTGCAGTTATGGAGAGTGCTGTTTCATCAGTACAACCAGCCAAAGCACCTGTAAATACAATTTAATGATTAATCCATTCATACATTAATATTAAACAAATTAAGTACATAAACTCAGGACAAAAAATAGCTCTATGTTCACTTTGTTACTAAATGAAGTCCACAGTCAAGCTACTGTGTCTATGTCCCAGTGTTTCTAGTTTTCTGATTTCAGGATTGTTTAGTTTCCTCGTTCTTTTCCTGGTTTAATCTTTTGTATTTCTGTTTGTGAATTTCATCTAGTCTGTTCTCTTTGCTCCGTCCCTGCGTAGTCTATCGTATATGTTTATTTCTGTCTCTGTGGTCATTCTTCTGTGTTTCTCAGGTTGTTACTCTTGTCTCTGTGCTCATGGTTCGTTTATCCCCTGTGTTTCCCCAGTCCGTCATTTCTTCATGTCTCATTGTCAAGTCTGTGTTTTTGTGAATGTCTCTTGTTTCCTGTTTTACTTTGACAGTCTTGCGTCCTTTGTTAATGTTTTCAGTTTTGCTTCCTTCCCGTCTCGTTATGTGTGATTACTCCCAGCTGTGCTCTTCTCCTGTCTCATTCCCTCGTTATCCATCTGTTTATTTAAGCCCTGTTTTCCTCTGCCAGTGGTTGAGTTGTTACCCTTTATCGCTCTATGTTCTTCTGCAGTCCTTGTGTTACTCTCTCCTCTGAGCTCCTCTTTTCCCCTCACTCTTCTTAGCTCCTAGTTTCTAGTTTTGTTCCCAGTCTCTAGTTTTCAGTGTTTAGTTTTTGGTTTTTGCAGCAATAAAGCGGGCTCCTTGAGTTTACTTCTCTGTTTACGAATTCTGCTTTTCAGTCCTTTTCCACATCCACATTGTAAAATAACTTAAATAATGACTTTGAAATACTGAAATACTCACCTGAAACAAACAGGACAATCACTAACATGCTGACTGTCTCCATGTTCACACACAGACTCTGCTGCCTGGATTAAAAAAAGAGATCATTTCACGTATGGAGCTGTAACACTGTACTTAATATTTTTAAAGCAGTTTCACAACAAAAATGTTCTTCTCCATCCATACAGTTCTTTTTTTTCTTGTAGTGCTTTGCTTTAAATATGTTGAAATACAAAACTTATAATAACACAAAGCAGTGTATTTAAAACTTGAACATCACTAAATAAAATAATTTTACATGTACCTGTCAGTGTAAAAGAAAGATAAAAAGTTACTGAATATAAGCAATAAAATGTTTCCTTACCAAAAGAGCCCAAGTGTAGTCTTATCGCTTTACAGTTTTAGCAGAATTAGACTAAAATGTGTCCTCCAGCCAATGTTAGAAAGAAGGAAGTACAGAACGAGAACAAGCTGGATAAGAAAGTGCATTAACGTCATTTTGTCACAAAGCTGCTGTAGGCGTCACTCGATGCCTCTGAGAAAACTTCAGTTCTGCTGATATCCTGTGATAGAGGAAGTCAGACATATTTTTAAAGTCACAAATGACCTACACACCCTCAAAGACCCTTTTACTCCTGTGAGTTTTTTCAAGCTTGCACACTTTTACAGAATATATTTATTAACATGAAAAGTTGCGCATTACCAGGAATTATGTACACATGTATAGAGAAGCTATACAAACACAAATGATGCTGAAAGAATAAATAAGATGCAGATTCTCAAAAAAATGAATTTTTTATTTTCAACTTCACTTTCCTTGTTTCTTTAAAAATACTTGTTTATGTTATTAAATACATTTCATTTATTCATTTGGTGGATTTGCTGGTTCTGTTTCTCTGGACTCATTAGAGATGGAGGCTGAGGAGCTACATCTCTTGATTAGCTTGGGAATGACTCGGTGCCCCTTTGGATGAACTTGAAGAGGTGGCCGGGGTGAGGGAAGTCTGGGCTTCTCTGCTTACACTGCTGCCCCTGCCACCCAAACTTAGACAAATGGTAGAAAATGGATGAAAAGATGGAAGATGGATGGAAATGTGCAACCTTTCATCCAAATTTTATATCACAGTTCAATAAATGTTAAACCATTTTTAATTAAGCCATAAATTCAAATTTGGATGCTAAAATATTAATTAATATGATACATCAGAAATAGAAGTTATTGAATCCTGCCATTTAATGCAGCAATGTTTATTCAGATACACTAAATGACATATTTAGATTTCTAATCTTACTGGTCAAAAAACTATATTATGATTATAGCACCCTAATCAATCCATCTAGTAGACTTCTTAAACATTACAAACTAGATATGAGTAGGTCTAGTTTGTAATGTAGATCTGAGTAATACAGGATTACAAACTCCACAGTTGAGTTTTTCACTCAAATTCATATGTGCTTTAAATTCTCCAGAAACGCTGAGAATGCATTTTAAATCGATCAGATTCACTACACCACTGGAGAATTTAGCATTTAAAGTAAGGATGTTTTTGTATAGATGTCGTTTTTCATTTATGGTCCCATTCAGCCCTCAGTGTGATCTCAGAGTGCTTTGTCAGCATTTTATTTGTGTCTCTCTGAAGCAGAGCAGTGCAATAAATCAGGGATAGGATAGGTTTCACATATTCCTTATTTCAGTGATAAAACATTACAAACACTTTTGGAATCTGTTACTGAAATTGCTACTTGTATAAAATAATAAATTATATAGCAGTAACTATAATTATACACATGACTGAATGATTGACTGATGCATCTCTGGTGTATCTCTTGAGCCAATAACCAGAGCTGTGAGCCTTTGTTTGGCAGTTTCTAATGTAACGCTTCTAAGAAACATGTAGGAAATGTCTCCGTAGTGTTTTAGGTCCACCAGGGTGGGCAGTGATAATAGAAGCTTATTCATCAAATCAAACATTTCAAGTTTTTCAGGACCGTTATTATCATCATCATAGAATCATAATACTGAACCTTTCTGTAAAACACGTATTTATTTGTGGGGAATATAAACTTCTTATGAGATTTATTAGAATCAGTGATGATTTTGCATTGATCAAATAATTTTAACCACAGATAATGTAACAATGCAATTAAACAGTGCAGCAAATAGAGAACTGTAGTTGGCCTATTTGCAATGATCTGTCAGACTGCAAATGACTGAAATGAGACAGCTCACGTGGAACAAAGTAGGAGGAATACTTCTTATAAAACTTACCAGGAATGTATCCTGATCAGCCACAACATTAAAATCACTGGCAGGTGAAGTGAATACTGACACGACTCAGGCGCAGACCAGGAATCCTTTGCAAAAGTTGACAGTGCGTTTATTTACAGTGATTACACCAGGTGATAATATATACAAAGTGTTAGGGAAAAGGGTCCAGGGCTCAAGGGTCCGAGGGGAAGGGGAAAGGGTCCAAAACACACTTCACTCTCTCAGCAAACTCCAACTCCTTTCCTCTGGCGCTCCTCTCGCTCATTCGCTCGTTCAAAATTACAGGGACAGGTCCAGGGAAAATCTACACACACAAAGAAAATCCAATTAGTTACTAGAAAATAGATTTTCTGAAGAAACTGCAGTGTGAATGCTGATAGCTGAAAAATAAAATGCTGAAGTTAAGTTAAAAATGTTGAATGAGCTGAAAAATACCACATTTTTCACCCGAAAAAAAAGTGCAAAACTGTTGAAAGCTGATGTTCACACAGAAGAGGTTGAAAAGTAGCTGAGCATGTTTAAAATGTGCATTTGAAAAAGCTGAGTAATGACAAAAGAAAATTTAAAGTCAGAAAACTTCTGAATGAAAATCAAAAGTTTAAAACGTTTGTCTGTTTGTTTTAACAGATGCATTGCTAGAAACAGAGAAACGATGGCTACGTTTTGAGGGTAAAATGGTGGCTGTGGAGCAAACACTGTGCACACAGCAGAAGTTGAAACAGAAGTTTTAACGATTAATCTTTGGCAGAGTGACAAACAGAGCTCATTAAGCAGGCAGGTGTGAGCCTGGTTGCTATAGCGACTCTAGCCAGCGGCACCACACACACACAGAAGCTGGTCGGGTCCAAATTCATGGGCTGCATCCTCCTGAGGACACAATTGTAGACCGATTACGTCACAGCGACGCGCCGAAGGCTGTCCAAATTCGTAGACTCCTCCAAATGCAGCTGACAAGTGCATCCTCCTTTTCCCCGAATTTGAAGGATGGGTCGGGTGTGTCCTTCGTGGCCCACCATATCCCAGAATTCATAACGCGGCCCAACCAAACTCCAGTTTCCGGCAATGGCAGCTGCTGCTAAGTTTTAAAATTACTCTTATCAATCTTTCTAGGTCACAAAATAAACTTTTAACATGTTTTCAGGCGATAATGTAGCTGTGTAAACTTCAAATATCTGCTCGGTTTATCAAGATATCACATATTTGCAAAAGTGCTTCGACGTTTTCGGAGACGTCTGTTACCCACCAGCTCGATAGCTAGCCGATAGCTCGAGGGTCACTGAAGCCGCCGAGAACGGCACAACTCCCGGCACATCATTTTCAGATCACCGCGGACTTTCGCTACTCAAGTTAAACGTAATATATAAGTCACTTAGACAACCTAAAAATGTAATTGTTTGGCTTTTTTCAGTGTTTTATTTGTTCGTGAGTAAATCGGTTTGGCTGAGATTAAAGTTATTAGATTAGATTAGATAAAATAAAACTTTATTAATCCCCCGGGTGGGTTCCTCCTTGGTTTTCACACAGCTGAATAAATGTCAAACAGAAAACTGATTAAACAGAAGTTTGAGATGGTCGAGAATTTACACCAGTGTCCTGTTATATTTTAGATAGCAAGGAGCAGACGGCCGAGTTTATTAAACTCCATCGAGACAGCGGTGACGCAGATCTGAAGGCTAGACCGTCCAATTTCACAGCCGTTTACTTCCGGCCTACCCGACCTTCTGAGGACCTGGCCCACGTAGACCGCGAAGGCCAGGTCCTCAGGAGGATGCAGCCCATGAATTTGGACACGACCGCTGTGTCTCAAAATGTAGGCCGCATCCTTCGGAGGCCGCATTTGTAGACCGATTACGTCACAGCCAGGCGACGAAGGCTGTTCCAATTCGAAGGCTGCTCCAAACGCGGCTGACATTTCCCCGAACTTGAAGGATGGGTCGGGGGTCAGTTTCCAGCAATGGCGGCAGCTACGGAGGCGGTAGAAACGGTGGCCGAAGACACCTACATTTTTAAATGTAAGTTGTTTTTGAAGTAGTGATACAAATGTTAAGATGTTAAAGTAAAGTTAATAATGCAGTTAAATGGAAGTAATTTTTACAGTCGTTAAACTTACGACATAAACTTATGTACATCAGTCACGTAGATGTACAGTCCCCCTCTTTTTTAACATAAGGAACAGTTAATATTACTCTTTCTGGGTCACAAAATAAACTTTTAACATATTTTCATGTAGCTGTGTAAACTTCAAATATCTACACGGTTTACCAAGACATCACATATTTGCAAAAGTGGGTCTCCGACGTTTTCGGAGACGTCTGTTACCCACCAGCTCCATAGCTGACCGGGAGCCGGCGAGAACACTGGCTAGTTTTCAGTTTTCTGACCCCGTGCTATCTTTTGCTACTCAGGTTAAACATGATACTGTATATAAGTCACTTAGATAACTTCTAAATCTTAATGTTTGGCTTTTTTTCAGTGTTTTAATTGTTCCTGAGTAAATAGGTTTGGCTGAGATTAGAGTTTTAGTTTTCACACAGTTGAATAAACGTCAAACAGAAAACCGCTTAAACAGAAGTGTGAGATGGTTGATTGTACTTCAATGTCTTGTTATATTTTAGGGAGCAAGGAACAGACGACTGCCTTCATTAAACTCTGGCGCGACAATGAGCACCTTTTCACTGGTGCTAAAATCTCAGCCACTGTGGGTTGGAGGTCCAGCAACAGTATGCAGCTTTTAATCTGTTAGGCTTAAGGGAGAGTGCTTATTTTTTTTTTGTAGTTTGTAGATTTTGCTGTGGATGCTGTTCAGGAATTAACAAGATTAATATGTTTTATTATTTTCTGTCTGTTAGGGCAATTCTTGAGAATATGGGCCTGCAGGGAAAAGTCACTCCTTTGCAGGCCAAAAAAAAGGGAAAATTAAAAAAAAAAATACAAGGTATGTACAGCAGTATTCAAATATGGGTTTTTAACTAGTTATGTAAACCTGTTATTCATGTAAATCTGTACTGTTGGGGTTTTTTTGTCAACTGCCACTTTTTTTTCTCTTGTGCCTTTAGAAGTGCAAGTATCCAGGGTCAGGCGAGGGAGTGAGCGGGAAGCCCACTGCTGCTACATGGCCCCGGTTTGCCCTCCCGGATGAGGTGTTAGGACAGAGGCCTTCTACCAGGCCTCCAGTCCTAATTGCCTCCATCCAGGAGGACACTCCACAGCCCAGTTCAGCAGTGGGTAACCAAGTGTTGGATGAGGAAGAGCAGGAGGATGAGTGCCAGGTGGAGCAAAGAAGGGAGAAAAGAAAGAAGGATGGGGATGATGCGTTGTTGGATTTAATCAGAGAGGACATGAGATTGCAGAGGGAAATGGAGGAAAGAAGAGCAGAGGAGGCAATAGAGAGAATGGACAGACTGTTTGGTTTGCTTGAAAAAGTTGTTGAAAAAAAAAGATTAAATTTCTGTAAATAAAAATGTAAATGCGTCACCTTTATTTGCATTGTTTTGTTTTTTTGTTTTTTACAAACTATCTACAGCATACATTTTCATAACACAGTTAAATAAAATGTCTGAAAAGGGTAACAATAAAAAACAACAACAAAAAAATGGAATTCTTAAGACTTATTATTACAGTCCAGGATTAACCTGAATGTCCCAGTAACCAGGTACTTTTAACCAGGCCTGATCTTTGGCTGAGCAGGAAGTCTCGGGCAGTGCTCTGAATGTGGTGGACCAGGACCAGAGAGATGAAGGAGGTGCCACAAGTGAGACCTTGGTTTGTATTTCCAGCTAGTAAGTGGAGCATCATACAGGGTGATCTCCAGAAGGTCTAGGGATGCTCGTTTCCACTGTCCACCGCATCATCTGTACCAAAAAACGTACGAAAGATGAAAAGTAGAACAATACTTAACCAGCATCCACACTAATAAATCACATGGAGACTCACAGATTCAGATTTGCCGATTGCAGAATGAACAGTCTTGACATCCACATGGTTCTTGCATAGCCCCAAACGTGACTGATGGAAGTATTTCGAGAAGCTCTGAATTTATACATCTAAAGTTACTCTAAAAATAATTTCTTTAAACAAACACTACAACAAGAACCAGTGGACACTGTCCCAGGCCCCTTAAGTAGAAAGAAGAAAATTGTTGCAGAGAGCTATGCAACTGAACTCACATCATTTGCAGAAAATATGTCTGCAGAACCCTTTTGGCCAACTTCCTCAAAGTACTGAAAAGTTCCTGGTTTTACTTCATGTGTCTTTCATCAGTGCAGCCACTCAGTGACAACAACAGCAAACACCCTTTTTCTTTGTCTTTGACCACATTTGGAGAGCACCAAACTACTCACATCACACAAGAAACTTCACAGTAACACCACAGCAAGTACAGTCTGGTTGCTGTGCAGCAAACAGCAGACAGCTGATTCTTGACACCTTTGCTTATTTTTTGTAAAGAATAATTCTTTTATGACTTCTATCAGTAAATGTCACAACATGTTAGCTGTGCTTTGAGCAGCATGATGCACCAGTACAGACGCTACCGGCAAGTCTGTACCAAGCACTATTTAAAGTACAAATAAAATATATTAAAAGTATAAATATATTTATTTTAAAGTTGTGTGTTCACACTTTCTAAGACATCACTTGTGTCTGTGTATGGACTAAGCCAATAGAAGCTTTTAGTAAACCAAACTACAGTTTGACCCAAAGTGTTTTCCAGGCAGAAACAGTTTGAAGTCTCTAAAACCTGAATCAGAAAACAGAAATGGGTGTGGAGTCTGTCACTGACTGCTGAAGATTTATAGATAGATAGATAGATAGATAGATAGATAGATAGATAGATAGATAGATAGATAGATAGATAGACAGACAGACAGACAGACAGACAGACAGACAGACAGACAGACAGACAGACAGATAGATAGATATAATAAAGATTGAATAAACTATGACACTCAAGTGGAACAGTATGGGACAGGGAGAAAAAACATAAACAAAATAAATCATGTTTGTTAGTCTGTATTCCACTTTTGTCTTTCATCTGTTTAGATTTTTGGATCCATTGTTTTACAAAAATGAAAACAGATCTGCTGTCCAAAGTTACTGTTCTTCCTTTAAATAAGGGAGACCACTGAGTTTTTCTCACTTCATGAAAATGTTCAATTTTTAATTTTTTTAAAACATTAAATTACCACAGAAATGGCAAGCTACCTTTATAGTGTGTAAACCAGGGTGGTCAAAATGTTCACTTATTTAATCAAAAATCATGGACTCTACAAGTGCATTCCTCATCTAAGAACTACTATTTTTTTCATAACTTTAGATCAGGAAGGACCCAAACGCGAGACTCACAATGCCAATACTGTGAGTTTATTTACAGTGAAGTGCAGGAACTATTTACAGTGTCTTTAAACAGGGAAAAATGCACAATCCGTATGTAAAGTAATCCAAGCAAGTGGTCTAGTAGAGTATTCTCTGTCTCCAAAGCTTGACTGCAAAAAAAAAAAAAACAACTCTGTCCAGCTCTCTCAAATCAATTGTCCACAAGGAAAAAAGATCCAGCTTCTGGACAGAAGCAGAGAAACACAGACCACAGGTAAGAATCTACCACAACTGGTTTAAACCTCAAGCACTGACTGAAGGAACATCCTCTGTATTTAAAGGGTACTAACTGATCACCAGATGGGGAGCAGGTGAGTTGATTACTGCAGATGTGTCAGGTCGGGTGAGGAACCACCCCTGAAAGATAAATTGTGGTTATTGCACACACACACACCAGCAGAGAGAGAAGAGGGAGAAAACCGAGATAGAGAGCGAGAAATAAAAAATGGCAGGAGTGAAGGACCATGACAATTTTATGTTTACTCTTGTGGTGGTCATTTCCAGAGTTGGTTCTACTGTAACAGCACCTATATTTGTGTGTATTTTAAGTGTACAGAAAACTACAGTGCAGATACTTGCTTGATACTTGATGTCCAGGACATCCTTGTAAAAGAGTTTTTTTGAATCTCAAAGGATATTTTTTTTCCTGGTTAAATAAAGATAATAAAAAGATAAACAGCACTGCACAGAACAGCACAGCATATATGATATCAGATTTCACAAAGGTACTGCACAAACAAAAGGCCTACTATGTGCAGTAGTCAACTACTACAAGAGATGAATGTGACGTAGAAATCAGTTCTTCACCCAGTTGAGCTGCTGAGACGAGCATTAATATGATGCTGATTGGAATCTTTTCTACAGAAATAGGAGTGACAGGCTTTTGTTCTCTAAGCATTTCTAGTGTTGATAGTCTATATCTGTTTGTTATGGTGAGTGCTGAGTAAATGTTCTGCTTTTTCAGTTCCTGTAAATGTCCTCCATCCATTCAACTAGCACACACTTAGTACAAATGCCAGGTAGTGGAGGCTCTTTACTGCCATCAGGATTTTATCTTGCATTTTGCACATGATGCGATTTTGTTAGCTTTATAAAGTTATAGTCTCCACCATGCACTGGATTCATGACCAAGGGTGGAGTACCCACTCCCGGTCACGGATGAGTTGCTACACCAAGTGAAGGACTTTAAACACTTCCGTCAGAGTGAGGGGAGAGTAAAGTGTGAGAACCCAAAGCAGAAATTTTGCTTACAAGACTCTTTTGACCAACTTCCTCAAAATACAGTCAAGTCAGTTTGACCTAATCATATATTTAAATTTCTCTTTTAGCACATCTACATTGACTGAGCACTAAAAATAATCACAAAGTGTGAGAAAGGGTGCAGTAACAATAAGTACAGCTTGATTATTGAGCAGCAACACCAAGTAGGGGATTTTATAGACGGTAGTCATTTTACATCTAAACTGAATAATTATTTAATGAACCCAGAAATCTAAATTTGGATGCTAAGGTCACAATTACTAGGATTCGGTTGGAAATAAAAGCAATTTCTGTTAAATCCCACCTTCTGCTTCAATAAGGTTTATCTAGGCACACTAAATGACAAATTTCAAATTTTCCTTTTCAAAATACAAAATTATAAAATCCTAATCAGTCAATCTACTAGATTTTTTTTCATTAAAAAAATTATAGGCCATACCTTACATAAAAAACCCATCTCAAATAGTTAACAACTATTGGAAGAAGGCTGGGGACTTGTGAGTGTCAGTACCACAGTCCAGGATGAGACAACAAACATTCATAAGTACATCAGGAAGATGGCCACGACCAGCCATGTGCTCTGTGGATACCTCAGGCAGCAGAAACCCAAGAAGGAGGAGCAAGAGGAGGAACCATAATGGAAGGACAGGCTCCTGCACGGTATGTACCACCGGTGGATAGAGGAAGTGGGTGACATCCAGAAATCCTACCAGTGGCTGGACAAAGCTGAACCAAAAGACAGCACAGAGGCATTTATCATGGGAACACAGGAACAAGCTCTGAGCACAAGATCCATATCACACCAGGCAAGACCCCAGGAGGAGGCTGTGTAAAGATGCCCCTGAGACAATCCAGCACATAACAGCAGGGTGCAAGATGCTAGCAGGCAGGGTACACATGGAACACTGTAACAAAGTGGCCAACAAAGTGTACAGAAACATCTGTGCCAAGTATAGCCTGGAAGTCCTGAAGTCAAAATGAGAGACGTCCCTGTGCTAAGATCCTGTGGGACTTCCAGATACAGATGGACAAAATGGTGGTGGCCAACTGGACATAGTAGTAGTGGACAAGCAGAGGAAGACGACCATAGTGATGGACGTAGCGATACCGAATGACAGCAACATCAGGAAGAAGGAAAACGAGAAGGTGGAGAAGTGCCAAGGGCTCAGAGAAGAGCTTCAGATTTCAAAAACTCTACAAGTTTCAGAAGGTAATTAGGTTGGTAATTTGTTATATTTCTCATTGGCTGAAGAGAGGGACACCTCTTCTCTCTAACTACTCTACTGATGGTCCAAGGAGGAGCTACAGATGCGGCCATGGGTTAAAACTTTCGGTTTCTCTCTGATTGCTGGCTTCAGGAGAAGGGGGTGTCATAGCCCCCCAACAGCTGTTTCACATGGATCAGGTTAAAGCAGGCCTGCCCCGGTCTTTCATTGGTCAAAACGAGAGCCTGCTTAGAAATCATAAGATTTCTAAGAGTTCTATTTTAAACAGAATTAAAAACAACAATTTTTGCAGCACAAACGTTTGACACCAAATGCAGAGAGCACTACTCTGTCACTATGTTTAAACTACTGGTAATCCTCACTACGCTTTCCAAATAAATTAATAGGCAACGATCACTGTCATGCCTGCTTGCTTTTTGGATGGCATTACTTGAGTAATCTGCTGTTAATCTTAGTAAATCACCTTTGTGATTCATTTTAATACTCTAGTTCAAAAATGTTGCACTTTGAAGGGACAATTCAAATCCAGCAAGTGGTACATGTCGACAAATAAGTGTCGACCCTGCAGTATTTTTTGAGCTAGTTAAGCTAGTTAGTTAGTTATAGGGACAAAAACTCCATGTGCTGACAGAGAGAAAGAATTTTTTTTGCAATCAATCTGGTCTTGATGAGTGACAATGCAAACATCGCTGCCAGTTTCCCAGGCTAGAATATTTTTAACACTGCAATGAAGTGATATTAACTGATATGTGTTTTATACATTTTCTGTATTGTTTCTTTTGATTGTGCAATCAAGGCATCATCATCATCATCATCATAGCATAATGATCATATAATGAAAAAAAAATATTCAAAAAAACACTTCCCTACTTTTTTCCCCAGTGGCCCTAATGCTATTTCATATTATTGAGTGAAGATTTTTACAAACAAAAACTATCAAAAGAATGTGTAATTCAATTCAATTCAATTCAGTTTTATTCATATAACACACAGTGACCTCAAGGTGCCTTATATTATAATGTAAACACCCTACAATAATATTGAGAAAATCTTCTCTTGGTAACTATCCAAGTCAAATCTGTTTTGAAAAAAGCGCCATCTCTTGGTGAAACTGCAATTCTGTGAAAGTTTATAGTGGAAAAGATACACCCAAGGAGAAGAAGCACTCCCAGCTGACTGTTGGCTGAAAGTGACAATTTTACATTCAATTTTAATTCAATTTTATTTATAAAGCATCACTTCACAACAACAGTCACCTCAAGGTGCTTTATATTGTAAGGTTGACCCTACAATAATATATACAGAGAAAATCCCCAAAATCATATGACCCCCACTTGCTCCTGCAGAATGTCATTGCACAATGTTGTAGGCATAGAGAAAAGTCATGAATGTAACTTCTTTTTTTACACAGATTAATAATTAGAATTCAAAATCTCAAAACACCTGTACGACGTTAGCACAATGCACTGAACATAAAAAAGGCTTCCAGGAGCTGTTTAGTTTTATTTCACTTAACCGTAGAGTGAAAATGACTTATTTACAGTTCCAATGTGTGTTTTTCTTTTTTAACACTCTTTCTTAATGTAGTTATTTTGCAACAGTTCTCATTTTTTCTTCACTTGAGAGAAGTGTTGCTGTTGGCCATCACCACCCTCTGTTAAGCTGTTTTTGGCTCACTGAATTTCACCTGTGAATACACCGTATCCTGCTGCTGTCCTCTGTCCTGCACTGAGTCAGAGGATGCTTTATATCCCAGTGAAAACAAGTCGATCTCTTCATAATGGATGTTTTCTTCTTCTTCTTCTGTTTTACTTGCTGGCTCTTCAACAAACAGCTCTTCGTGTGCTTGAATCTATAAAACGAACCAAAAAAGGACATTTGTGACTCAGCAAAGAAGGCCGACAGCTGACTTAGCACCAGTGTTGGTCAAGTTACTTGAAAAAAGTAATCAGTTACTAATTACAGATTACTTCCCCGAAAAAGTAATCCCGTTACTTTACTGATTACTTATTTTCAAAAGTAATTAATTACTTAAGTTACTTTTTAAAAACACGATTTACAACCTGAATAGGTGATAAAGCGATAGATCTTTCAGCCCAATTCTACTTTTTCTGCATAATTCATCATACAAAACGTAATCAAATGGAAACGTCTCTTTTTAAAACTTTAAACTTTAAATCTTTTAACTTTATGCATCAAGCAAAAATTCAATTATATGCAACATTCTCTGACTTGAAGAAATTTGTTTAACATTTAAACCTATTTTCTGCACATTCCAGCACATAAAATAAAATATGTTTTTGTATTTACACTCACTCTTTCAAATAGATGCAAGTAAAACACAGCAGAAAATAAATAAAATCAAAGACTAGCGGTCCTGTTGCTCTATTTTCACCTATAAAGCAGGAGTGGGTTAGGCGGAGGTTTACCCTGGTGCAGGTGTGCCGCAGCGGTCAGTGGAAGAATCCACGAGTTTCTCTGTGAATTTCCCATTACGTGGTAGCGCACTCGCTGCTTGCTTGGAAGTTCAGGGGTTTTTTCGCTGTAAAAAGAAGTTTTCTTCCCACGCACAACGGACACTAATGTTTTTGTCACTTTTTATGGAATCAAACTCAAAATAAGGTCAGTACTTCCACGCTTTGAACGCTACATGCTCATACTCTCTCCCGCACTCGATATATTATGATCTGCAGACAGCTGTTGTCACGAACGTCGCACTCGCTTACGTCACTGTCATGAGACATTCTCGCAAAAAATCACAGTTTTAGTAACGCAGTAACGCAGCGTTCCTACGTGAAAGTAACGGTAATCTAATTACCGTTTTTGCAATAGTAATCCCTTACATTACTCGTTACTTGAAAAAAGTAATCAGATTACAGTAACGCGTTACAAGTAACGCGTTACTGCCCATCTCTGCTTAGCACTGACTTGAGCAAAGGATTCCACTCCATTTAAGAGAGAAAGGCTGAAAGGCTGAGTATCACACACAATGGGAAGTTGTGGGATGGCAGGCTGAACAAAACATGTTATTTTAAATCACACATAGAATACATGTGAAACGAGGGATTTGTTATGAATAAAATGAATAAATAAAGCTGTTTTTTAATGATTTTTTATATACACATTGTTATGTGCTCATTAACAGTTGGCGCTCCGTGTTTTGAGGGTCAAACGCTTCAGTGCTATGACGGTATTGAATTATTGTGATTGACGCAAAAGTGCTGAGGGTTTTGCAAAACATGCTTACACATCACACTGGTTAACATCAGGATGATATTTTCTGTGCCAAGGGAGTCCGAACAGAATGTCCCGAACTTAAATAATAAATAGAATTAGTAGGATAATATTAACAATCAAAATTCGGCAGGGAGGTGTCTTGTTTCTGTTACTCCAGGAAAGGAGCAGATACGATACAAGGTTGGACGTGAAGGAGAGAGAGGATAAGATCCAGCAGGGAGAAAGCAGGACTGCCACGTCGCTTCCAGAAGAAGATAGATAATAATACTTGTTATTATTGTGGCATACAACTGAATGGCTTAATCTGAGGGTCATCCTTTGTGTGAAGACAGACGGCTAACTTCACATCGAGGTCGAGTGCTGCAAACTTGTAATTTCAACTGCTGAAGCAAATCAAATCTATTAAACGACATTCTCCTGTACTTCCTTGAGAAAAAACAAACACGACAAAGTGGTGAGCTTTTGTGTTAAGTCAATTCTTAATTGTGTTTTTAGACATTAAAGGTAGGTGAATGGGCTGATCTTAAAAACATACTACAGTATATAATCAACAATTTAGTAAACTACAGAGATGTTTAGTATTTTCTTACCTGAGTCTGTTGTTTAGTTTGATGTTTTAACTTTAACCACCTGGATAACAAGAGAAAGTAAAATATAACTATCCTCTGATTTAGTTTAAGTAACAGTAACTGATCGTGTTTTCTACTTCAGTATGCCATACTTACCGAGCACAGATAATCAAGCAGATCAGTAAGATGATCACAGTGATTCCTCCAAGAAATGATCCCAGTTGAACATTCTGTTTTCCTAACAGACAAACAAAATTTATGTGAGTGAAACATGACATAATAATGTGGACATAGAGATGCAAGCGCTGTTGGCTTTTTCACATCACCTCCAAGCATATAAATAAATAAAAGATAAATAAAATAGGACGTAACTAGATACTGAGGTGTTTTCAAGAGCATCTGATGAAATATGTAAAAGGAATAACATTTATTTATTACAGCTGACATCCCATAAATCATGTTGCAGGATTCAGCAACACATTCCAGTCAAACCAGTTGGAGAAACTGTTCAAATACATCCTCCCAAACAGTTTGGGGATATTTTTTCTTTTCTTTTTATCAACCTTCTAACTTCCACATTCCAAAAAAATTCTGTCGTACTTGAAACACTGAGAGTCTCTTCTGTCTCTGCTGTCTTGGTGTCTTTTCCTTGGTTCACAGGATATCTGGCAGAGCAGCTGATCTTCTTTCCATCATGTGTGTCTGACAGAGTGATGGTCTGCTGGATTTTAGTTGTAAAGCTTCCATCTGTGTTTTCCTCTATTTTGTTGTGAGAGTCTTGTGTGAGATTCCAGGTGAGTTGAGGAGGGGAGTGTGGACAGGGAGTGAGAGCTGAGCAGGTTATAGTGACAGACTCCTTCTCCTTCAGATCACCTGAGATTGTAATATTGGGCCTCCAAGGAGAATCTGTGGTTTCACATACATATTCATTATAAAATCACACTGCAGTTTGTACCACTGATTCAAATGTGCAAACTTGTTCTAAATTTATACTTTGATTTATAAATGTAATCAAGTCCTTAAAATAACTGCAGAGCAGATTTTATAAAAAGAGGCAATCTTCTCAGTGTCATGCTGGGACAATCATTACGACTATAACACAAAATTTGCTCAACAGATATTGATTATAATCAAACAATACATCAAAAAATAGTAAGTCCTAACTGTTAGTATATCAATAAATTAATGAAAAAACAAACAAACAAACGCGCTGTTACCTCTGACTGTTATTTGAAGAGGATCACAAGGAGCAGTCGCCTTGAATGGTTCACTCTCTACTCTGAAGAAGTATGTGTCTGTGTAGTTTGTGGTTAAATTAGTAAACAGAGTGGTGCAGTCTCTCTGACTCAGGTTCCCAGTAATACTCATTGGATAGATGCTAACTGCTCCACTACTGTTGAAGATCACATTGTTTGGATTTTTGCCAAATTCAGGTTGATTTTTAATCCACACTCCAAAGATTTTTCTTGTGCTGTTAAATTTCTGTTCGTCTTTGGGTCTGAAGCTACATGGGATTTGCAAACAAGATCCACTCAGTGCTTCCAGCTTCTTTGGTGCAGTGATGAAGAGTGCTGCTTCATTAGTACAACCAGCCAAAGCACCTGTAAACACAATGTAATGATTAATCATTGTATGTGTCTGTATATTTTGATATTCTATAGATGACAGGAACATTTCCACCACCAGCTGCTGTGTGGATGTATGATGCAGTTCTTCATAATGAGAGTTTTAATAACTGTCTACTGTAGTGCATGAAATTGCCACCAAAGTGCTGTTTTTCCTCTGTTGTTAACATTTCCTACCTAAAGCATTTCAATTTAAAGGCACATCACAATTCACAATATAAAATAACTCCAATAATATCTTTGGAATATTGAAGACCTCACCTGATACAAACAGGACAATCAGTAACACGTCGACTGTCATAACGTTCACAGCCGGAGATCGATTGCCTGGATTTATCCCCCACACACAAATAAATAAAAATCAGTCAATATCAGTTTAATTCATTTCACACATGAGCTGCACAACAAAAACATCCCCTGTGCAGCCACACATTTCTTTTTCTTTTCCTATAGTGCTTTGCTTTGAAATTAGTTGAAATCTAAAAATTATAATAACATAACGGTGCATATTTAAAAGTAAAACATCAGTAAATAAGATTACTTTATATGTAGCTGTCAGTGCAGTAAAACAAAGATAAATAAACATCTAGTGCAGAAAGTTATTGAATATAAGCCATATATAATATAAGATATAATATATTAATATAAGCAATAAAATGTTTCCTTACCAAACAAGCCCAGGTGTAGTTTTATCATTTTGCAGTTTTAGCAGAATTACAGTGAACTGTGTCGCCCGGCCGATGTTAGAAAGAAGGAAGTACAGAAAGAGAACATGCTGTTTAAGAAGGTGCAATAAGGTCAGTTTGGTGGTCAGAAGCTGCCAACGATGTCATGCGATGCCCCTGAGAAAAATAAAGTGAATTCTTCTCCTGTGATAAAGGAAGTTGGACATTACATCTTTGAAGTTTCAGATTAGCTACACTATCAAAGACCTTTTGACTAATTTGACTTATTTCACATCTGCACATTTTTACAAAATATATTCAGTAACTCACATTAAATTATGCTGGAATACCAGTCATTAGGTACACAGGTATAGTGAAGCTGTCTAAACTCAAATATTGCTGAAAGAATGAGAGACTAAAATTCTGATTTACTGAAACAAAAAACTGACATGTTTTTATTGAAAAATATGTTGTTACAAATTGTTCATGTATTCATTTGGTGTAAATGTCAGTTACACTCTGTCTAACTAGAGCCCCTATTTCTGAGTGCAAGTTTCATTTTTCATGAAAAAAGTCACATATTAGAAATGAAAAAGATCCATGATCTGTTGTGATTGACTTCTGTTAGATCAAATTTAGCAGGTCAAAAAGGTCGAATAGGTCAAAGTTTTTATTACACAACAAACTAGCAAGCAACATCGCAGAATGCCCAATGCAGTCCAAACACAGGCAGACAGAGGAGTGTCGGCATGAACGTGGCCAAACATGCTAAATGCCAGCTTCAAATGTCAGTCTAATGGGTGTGTTAGATTAGCGGGAGACTTAAAATGGACTGTAAATATGAATGTCATTGTGAACATTGACTGTTAGCCATGTGATGGACTCATGTATTCCTTGAGGTAATCTGTGAGAGGTGGTTTAAGACCACAGCTCTTGGCAAGCTTAGGAACTGCTGCCCATGTTACCCAAACCCAGATAAGCAGAAGGAAATAGATAGACGGATGGAGATTTGCACCCTCTCATCCAAATATGGTGACTTTAAAACAAAACAAAACAAGAAAAGAATGGTGAGCAGAACACGAATGTGGACAGCAGAAATTTTGCTCACAGGACTTTGTTGACCAACTTCCTCAAAATACAGTCCTTCTCTAGTGAAGCCATCTTTTAGCACATTTGCAGTGACCACATAAGCACTAAAAATAATCATAAACCATGAGAAAGTGTGCACTAACTGTTAGTACACTGACAGTTTGTGCACCACAGTAAAGGCTGGCTGTTGAGTCTCTTTCTGAACATATTAAGATTTTAAAATAAACAAACACATAAAGTTGTCAAACCAAAATTAAAAGAATTTAAAAAAAAAATTGTACAAATTGTACAAGAAATACAGTGGCTTGCAAAAGTATTCGAACTTCTCCACATTTTGTCACATTACAGCCACAAACATGAATCAATTTTATTGGAATTCCACGTGAAAGACCAATACAAAGTGGTGTACACGTGAGAAGTGGAACGAAAATCATAAATGAAAAACATTTTTTAGAAAAATAACTGAAAAGTGGGGTGTGCGTAGTTATTCAGCCCCCTGAGTCAATACTTTGTACTCTGCAAAGAAGAATTGGCAAGAATTTCAGTCTCTAGATGTGCAAAGCTGGTAGAGACATACCCTAAAAGACTGGCAGCTGTAATTGCAGCAAAAGGTGGTTCTACAAAGTATTGACTCAGGGGGCTGAATAATTACGCACACCCCACTTTTCAGTTATTTATTTGTAAATAATGTTTGGAATCATGTATGATTTCCGTTCCACTTCTCACGTGTACACCACTTTGTATTGTCTTTGACGTGGAATTCCAATAAAATTGATTCATGTTTGTGGCTGTAATGTGACAAAATGTGGAAAAGTTCAAGGGGGTCGAATACTTTTGCAAGCCACTGTATGTGAGCAGTGAAAACAGACTGTAAATAGAGTTGATGACCTGATCAGCCACAACATTAAAACCACTGACAGGTGAAGGGAATAAAATTGGTCCTTGGGTTAAAGTGTAATAGACTTCTTCAGTTTATTTCATTATGACATGTTGATCCCCTGGGGGTGTTGATCCAGAGTGTCTTGGATCCCCCAGGTTCTTGGCCACCTAAGGCCCTGTTCTCAGCTCGTGCCAGGGGGACTGGCCTCCTTTGGGGTTGGCTGCCCATTGCCTCTGGTTCTCTGGGACTCTCGCCCTTTCGCTATGGGCTCTCTATCTGCAGCTGGGATGGATGTGCAGTTGTTGCAGAGATGTGCAATCTCAGGTCTTTGGTATTAGAAATGAGTTTGTATTTTTTATACTGTTATTAAGTTTATGTCAGTAAATCTGAGAATCTATAATACTTCAAACTTCTTTGGTATTCTTGGGGATGTTATTTTCAAGTACATTTTGTGACAAAGTGACATACACCCACTTTCTCTCTCTCTCTCTCTCACACACACACACACACACACACACACACACACACACACACACACACACACACACACACACACACACAAGAAGACTGTTAATGTATGTATTTATGCATTTTCATATTTTTGTGTTTCAGATAATGTGTGGTTTTGTTTTTTTGTTTTTTGTTTTCTCTTGTTTTGTCTTACAGGTACAACAGTCAGCATTCACTGTGGTTTTCTATTTGTGCTCTAACCTTTTCTTATATTTTCTCCTATTTTTTCCACCGTTCCTTTTTTTCCCTGCCTCTCAGCTTAGACATTGTCTTACAAAACAGATAATATAATAACCGAAATAACACTGATAGAAATGTGTAAAAAAACATAACACAACAAGAGGACAGGGCATGATTTAAAACAAATGAATTCATGAATAAATTAAATTGTCTTGACATCCACGTGGGTCTTGCACAGGCCCAAATATGACTGATGGAGGTATTTTGAGGAACTCTGAATTTATAAATCTAAAGGTGCCCAAAAGATAAATGTTATCTTAAATACTACAAAAAGAACCATTAGACAGAGTCGCAGGCTACATGAATATAAAGAAGAAGAAAACAGTTGTAGAGAGCTATGTGTCTGTCTTCACACAGGTTGCAGAAACCATGTCTGCAGGACCCTGTTGACCAACTTCCTCAATCTACCCAAATCTTTCTGGTTTTACTTCATGAGTCATTGATCAGTGCAGCCACTCAGGCCACAGCAGAAACCCATTTTTGTTATCTTTCATCACATTTGGAGTGACTCCATCAGCACCAAAATAATCACATCTCATGAGAAACTTCACAGTAACACCACAGTAAGTACAGTTTAGTTGTTGTGCAGCAAACAGCTGAGTCTTGACACCTTTGCTTAGATAGGAAGAATTATTCTTTTATATCTGCTAACAGTTAATATCACAAAAAATACCAAATTTACATGTTAAATTGTTAATAATTTTATTGTAATAAATATATTGTGAGCAAATACTGTCATGTTTCGGCTGTGTGCAGGCAGGAGAAGGACCCAAACGCAAAACTCACCACGCAGGGATTAAACTCAAAAAGCTGCTTTATTGCAGAATGGCATGAAAACCATAACAAAAAAAAAAACAAACCAAAAAACATCCAAAATGAAAAAAATCCAACTCATCCATTTTGAAATAATATGTATATTCTAACATCACTCTTGCTCTTAACATACACTTGAAAAGCTGTACACAATCAGTATTTCGTCCATTATCAATCTTATATTTTCTACTCAAATAAATTGCCACCTTTGCTTGACCCAGGAAAAAAATCATCAATCGCCCCTTTTTCTATTTCTTTTGTCATATGAGAAACCAAAAATGAAACACTGTTTTGAAAAACATTCTCCAAATGAACGTGAAAAATGAAAAAATAAATCCATTAATCTGAAACACTGCACAAAACAATGAAAAATAGTTTCTCTCATTGAACAAAAAGGACATTTATCTGAAACCTCAGGCTTAATGATGGACACAAAAGCATTAACCACAATGATACCATGTAAAATCCACCACTGTAAATCACCAGTGATCTTAGTCAATGGTGGCTTGTACAGCAACCCCCATACAGGTGTCACATCAAAACCAACTTTAAAATAATCTCTCCAAGGCATATCATTTTTATCTTTTAACTTTGCTTTGTTCAGAGCCTTAATGCATCTTTTGTACAATACCTTCCCATTCATCGAATCCAGTGGTGTCCACTGATATTTCTCCTTCTCCAAAAAAGGACCCAGGCTTTCAAAGTCCTTAAGCTGCACACTAATGCACAATCTAAAAAAATGATGCATTTTATCAGATATTAAAAGTCCATTAACCCATCCATTCAAAAGCCTTTTATCATCTTCAGATAGCACTTGCTTGAATTTCATCAACATCAAGCCTATAATCCGGGGAGAGCGAACCTCCAGTCTCCTTGCCAAGGAGACAGAATCGTCCATTTTGGCACCAACAAGTTCAAGCAAATGCCTTACAGTGGTAATCCCCTTTTTCATCAGTAGCTCCGACACCATCATCCCAGGATGAACCTAAATGAGACCCCTTGAGAATAGGTTCCATTAATAGCCAATGCAAGGATGTAGATTTTCCAAGTCTTTCTGTTTCCATCAGCCTCCAAGTTTTTTAACATGCTAACATAGAAAGGTGACAAACAGTTCATACTATACCTTGAGTGATCAAAAACAAACAAAGTTTTACCAAACCCCAAATTATCAACTTTAGAAAATAAACACTGTGTAACCTGCCTCCACAAAACATTTTGATCCCCATACAAAGACCTCTGTAAAAACTGTAATCTGAAAGCTGCTTTCCTACTTTCTAAATGAATCAAACCTTGCCCTCCTTCTTCCTTTGGCAAAAACAAAACACTTTGAGGAACCCAATGAAGTGTGTCCCAAAAAAAGTTTAAAATAATAGTCTGTAATTTCATCAATAGGTTGGGTGGAGGTTCCAAAAATGATAGATGGTGCCACAATGATGATCCAACAAGATTGTTAATAACAAGTGTGCGACCCCTGTAAGACATTCGTGGTAAAAGCCAGTGGCATTTCTTTAACCTAACTTCTATCAGCTCTGTAAAACCTTTCCAATTTTTCATGACCTCCATATGATCCCCCATGTAAACACCCAAATATTTCAAATCAGTGTTTGTCCATTTCAGTTCATCAGGTAATTTGGGAGCCTCTCTTGTCCATTTGCCTACTAATAAAGCTTTACTCTTACTCTAGTTAACCTTAGATGATGAAATTTCACCAAAACATTCAATGTTTTTTCTTAAATTAAGGATATCTCACTCTCCTGTTGTAGCCACAACAATGTCATCTGCATATGCAGAAAGCTGAAAAGTTAAAGAGATTTCATTTAGTTTTATCCCATGTAACTTTTTTCTAATTTGACATAACAAAGGTTCAATACTTAAGGAGTACAACATACCTGACATTGCACAACCTTGTCGAATACCTCTCTTTACATTAAAAGGAGCACTTAAACCACCATTGACCTTCAAAACACTTTCAATGTCACAAGAGTGTCTTAATCATGGCAATGAAACCAGAGGAGAAACCAAAAGCCTTCAAAGTATTCCAAAGATATTGGTGCTCCACCCGATCAGATGCCTTTTCTTGGTCGAGACCAAAGTTTAAGCCCAATAAATTAGAGATGTCCAAATAATCCTGTTATATTATCGCTTATTGACTTTCCAGGAATACAATAGGATTGATCAACATGTACAACCTGATCAATCACTTTTCTTAACCTACATGCCGGTACTTTTGAGAAGATCTTATAGTCAGCACATAAGAGAGTGAAAGGTCTCCAATTCTTTATTTCATAAAGATCTCCCTTCTTGGGAAGGAAAGTAAGCACAGGCCTGCAACAGCTTAGAGGGAGCTTTCCCTAGCCACACTGTCATTAAGAACCTCCAACAAATCTTCAGCCAACACAAACCAGTATGACTTATAAAATTCTGGTGCTCTACCATTTCCCATGCTTGACAATGCCTCCTGCAGTTCTTGCAGAGTTAAGGTACGCTCCAAGATAACATTGTCTTGCTCTGAAACCTCTGGCAAGTTACTGAGAAACTCTTGTTTTGCCACAAAGTCTTCTCTAAACTCGCTGACATACAGCTTTGAAAAAA
This sequence comes from Oreochromis aureus, assembly GCF_013358895.1. Lineage (NCBI taxonomy): Eukaryota > Metazoa > Chordata > Actinopteri > Cichliformes > Cichlidae > Oreochromis > Oreochromis aureus. Next base: position 12,106,599 of record NC_052950.1, read on the forward strand.
AAATCCACAGCTCTCTTTCGCAATTCAGTGGGTTCAGTCAGTTCTTTCCCATCGTCAGATCGAATACAGTGAATTAGGCGATTTTGTCTATTTTTCTTCTCAAGCTGAAGAAAAATTTAGAGGATCATCCATTTCAGCAATATTTTGAAAACGTGAACGGACCAGAGCTCCCTGTGCTCTGAGCCCTAGCAGATCAGCCAAAACAGTGTTTTAATTTTGAGTGCCTGAAAGTGGCCTCAGTCTCCTGTGGGCTCACTCAAATTTCGAAGATCCACTATTTTAGTCTCTAATTTTTAATATATTGTACCATCTCTCTTGTGACATTATGTGTGTATTGAATACAGAACTGCTGAATTTTTATTTTACCAATATCCCACCATTGCTGCAAGGAAGTATACTGATATTTCATAGTTCTCTATTGATTCCAAAAAGAAAAATCCATTAATAACAGCCACCATTTAATAAAACCGTACTAAAATGCCAGTACGCACTCTTAGGTTTTAGTCTATTTATAAACACATTTGCTGCAATCATAACTATGATCAGAAAAGCCCACTGGACACAAGTTGCTTGATCTAAATATTTGAAAATGATGACCATAACAATAAAACCAGAGTGGAGAAATGTAATTGCCCTTACAGTGAGTCATTGAAAAATGCTGTGTTTTACCATGTTTAGAAGGCCACACATCAACCAAATTATAAGTCTCAATAACGTGTTTAAATATCCTCCTTGAATGCACATGTGGTGCCAAGTGATTCCTATCTAAATCATCAATTGTACAATTAATGTCACCTCCTAAAATCAAATGATCCATTGACGTACAACTTGACAGCATACTCGCTAACTTTTCTAAGAAACACATTGATCACGTGGAGACACTGGAGCATACACATTTAACAATGTCAACTTCAAATTTTCATACGTAACAATGACCTTTAACAACCTCCCAGGCACAATATCATCTACGTCAATAGAAAGTGGAAGAATGTTTCTTAAGATAAGAATTGCTACTCCTGAACTCAGTGAGGTTTAATGACTCAGAACACTATTTCCATCCCATTCCTTCTTCCAGTCAACTTCAATATCAATATTACTATGAGTTTCTTGAGCAAACGCTATGTCAATACATTTAGATTTTAGAAGTTCAAAATACATCGCCCTCTTTCTCATATCCCTTGCACCATTAAGGTTCAAGGATGAGATTTTAAAGCTACTCATGAGTGCATAGAAACCAAAAAAAGAGCCATAAAAATCGACTATACAGCATATTATCTGCTGTTTTTTTTCCTTTAGGAACCACATTAAACTTGAGCTCTAATTTTTTGCATCAGTTTTCGCAGTCTATACACTTCAGTGTCCTTTAAGCCATCAGGAGTCCTTTGTCTTATTTACCATTTAGCTGAATCAAGAAACAACTTTCTATCAGGGAAGAAATCCTGTACAACTACATCTCATTTCCTTTTAGTTACTTCCAAAAAACTTGTAATCTGTTCAAGACTGTACCCATTACTTCTCTGGCCATCAGGAATAGAAGAATCCGATAAAGCGTCCGACTCACTCTCTCTTCCACCTTTTTCTTTCACCTGTAACTTTTTTGGTTTTACCCCTTTAGAATCTTTAGCTTTCCTTTTAGCATTTGGTACCTTAAAAATACTTTCATTATCCCTGAACAAATTCCCTTCACTATGGGCCATTTCATCCACATCCATTCGCTGCTGCACTCCTTCTTGTGTAGTTTGGCCAACTTCCTCACACACTTCAGCAGAAGTAGAAGTAGAGGCAACCTCACTGTTTTCTTGGCTGCTAAGCATTCCATACCTTGAAACCTTGGACTTCTTTTCCTCTCCCACAGTAACAGCTGGAGCCCCTTTCTCTGTGTTACCTGCAGAAACACCTTTTCCTTCTTTATCTGCTAAAACTCCTGCCAAGTTTTCTGCTGAAGTGCCCTCCTCTCCGTTTTCAGCACCCTGCACAATTTCGTTGTTTTGTTTCTGCAATATTTAATCCTTCCCATTATTCTCAGCAAATATTTTGGGGGTTGGGGGGTTATATTTTTGTTTTTTCCTCAACAGCCACTTTCTCTCAGACCCAGTTTTCAATGAGCCCTGGGATCCCTCTGACATCAACCTTGTTGTTGAAATCAGAAATAAACTGAGGGTCACACAAACAGATTGTGTTCATGCGTTTTATTTACATTTGCAAAGAGTTCAAAACAGTAAAGACAGCATGACAGCAGTCTGCATGCTTTACTTTTTTTTTTTTTTGAAAGAGCAACTTAAGCCGGGAATATTTAAAGAGAGAAGGTATCTACCTCCCATGGTCAGTTTTACTGCGGCTGTAAATCTAACCACACCTATCAGCACCATCTGAGGATTGCGCTCACACCACATTTTGTTCCACTGACTAAATGCGACCCTACAGATGTAAGACTGAACAGTTCACTTCTGGGAAGACAGCACTGGTTTGAGGAATGACATTTTTGTAATACCATCTCTGTACTCAGAGTATGATGGTCATGTCCAGCTGTTGAACATCAAAATAAAAAGAAATATCCAAAGATGTAAAGTTTCCACTAATTTTTAAACACTGCAGTGAATTAAATGGTATTTTAAGGTGGAGTTTGTCCTGCAGAAACTTTAGTTGATGTGTTGTGATGTGACTCTGCTCATCTGACAGATTTCTGTCTCTGGATTGTTGGAGCGTCTTGATCTGAACCAGCTGATGGAAAAACAAAGAATCAAATGAGAAAAAGTTTTTGTTTAACTACAGACCAGTGTAGCTTCAAATGAGTGTGTCATAGAAACATTTGTCTCACCACTCAAAGATCCCCAGTGTGCTGACAAGCATTACGATTCCCACAATCTTTACTATAGTGTAGACACCAACCAGTTTTTCAGCTGTAATGCAACAAGATTTTAGAGTGATGAAAATATATGAAATTATATGTTTAACAGAAAATGAGAGCCATTAAGATGAATCAAATGCAAGAGCATCGTAACAGTGTAAAAAGCTTTTGAAGGAGCATATTTTTGTTTTTAAAATTTCAAGGCTGAAAAATCACACTTTGAAAGATGAAGAATAATCTTTATAAAACAAAATTCTGTCGTACTTGAAACACTGAGAGTCTCTTCTGTCTCTGCTGTCTTGGTGTCTTTTCCTTGGTTCACAGGATATCTGGCAGAGCAGCTGATCTTCTTTCCATCATGTGTGTCTGACAGAGTGATGGTCTGCTGGATTTTAGTTGTAAAGCTTCCATCTGTGTTTTCCTCTATTTTGCTGTGAGAGTCTTGTTGGAGATTCCAGGTGAGTTGAGGAGGGGAGTGTGGACAGGGAGTGAGAGCTGAGCAGGTTATAGTGACAGACTCCTTCTCCTTCAGATCACCTGAGATTGTAATATTGGGCCTCCAAGGAGAATCTGTGGTTTTACATCACAAACATATTATCTGCTAAAGAACACAGCACATTAAGTTTGAACGATTTTGGATTCTCAGATTTACTGACATAAACTTGATAACAGTATAAAAAAATACAAACTCATTTCTAAAACAGCTGAGATTTGCTGTGTCATTCACAAATCAGTTAAACATATAACTAACTGAAGATTTTACAAAATTAACATACAAAGGTTGAAAATGAGATTTTTTCTTTTCTTTTTTTAAATATTGAAACATTTGAAGCCAGTCTATTAAAAGTTGGGACACAAATAACATTCACTAGCTGGGACTACATCCTCAGTAACGATGAGCAATGAAGGGTGAGGGACTATGAACTGGAACTGCGGTTAGGGAAAGGCCTCGAAGGGGATTGGCAATGGCTCCCGGACCGGGCAGATCCCCATCTACTAATGAGAAGTGAATGAAGGAAAAGGAGAAGAGGAAAAGAGAAGGAAAATGTTGGGGGTGTGGGGGGTTATCGGTGAAGGAGGCATATGTAGCCTGAGGCCGGAAGGGGCGTGAATGAGGAGTGGTCCCACTCCTGATTTTCAGATGATATCTCCACTTAAATGTGAGTGTTCTCAAAAACATTTGTAATCTACTGAGGTTAAATCTTTCAGAATTAAATATAACGAGGGATTCCTCACTCTGTGAATGACTGCAGATAATTAAATAATTTTACAAAGATATTGTATTAAACTTAATATCACAAAGCATGTGGAGATTTTGTGCTTCATAACCTTTTTAACATCACAGAATCTGTAGACAGAGCATGTGTACACAACAAAGCATGCTGAAACCCAGCTGTGATAAGAATGACTGGCCAAACCACCACACTGTTCGCACTTTAATTACATTTGAACAGACATCATTCTGTGGTGGAAATCACTGCATGAGCTCAAAAACTCTTTTGTTAGTGTTCAAAACCATTGCTATTTTTTTCTGTATCCAAAATGTGAAGATAAAACTTTACCATGAAAAGATTTAAAGATATTTCAATTGATTACCCTCAATCAATGCTGCCAATCAATTTAAATTAATAAATCATTTTCAATATGTGATTAACTGATTTTAAAGACGATAAGAAACATCTTCATTTTTTAGTTAACGAGTCCAGGTGGTAAATTTGCACTTAAAGATATTCAGTGTATAAAAAAAACAATGAAAATATGAGAAACGAGCTCTAAACTCTTGAGGAAACTTTTGTCTCAAGCATGAATACAGAAAATTTGGTTTAAAATATCTCACGGTCTCACATATTTTTGTATGAGCCTTAGAAATAAGCAGCAATGTGGTTTTAATGATCCTGTCTCAACATTTTCACCTTTAAAATAACACACAATCACATTTATCAGTTTTATTCTATGATATGCTGTTTCGTAAATGATTTCGTAATCCTTTATTTAGCTTTTTTCTTATATTTCAGCAATTGTTGGAGGTATTTTGGAAATTAGTTTTTGCAATAATGAAAATCAGGAAAATAATTGTGACAGTATTGTTACTTTTAGCTTCAACAGATACTACTGATAATGATTTAAGTAATAAAGAGCGAGTTTCAGAGGGATTGATGTAATTTTACTACATAAACAAAGTAAAAACTTAAGACTTTCTTTACCTCTGACTGTTATTTGAAGAGGATCACACCCAGCTGTTGCCTTGAATGTTTCTGTCTCTACTCTGAAGAAGTATGTGTCTGTGTAGTTTGTGGTTAAATCAGAAAACAGAGTGGTGCAGTCTCTCTGACTCAGGTTCCCAGTAATACTCATTGGATAGATGCTAACTGCTCCATTACTGTTGAAGATCACATTGTTTGGATTTTTGCCAAATTCAGGTTGATTTTTAATCCACACTCCAAAGATTTTTCTTGTGCTGTTAAATTTCTGTTCGTCTTTGGGTCTGAAGCTACATGGGATTTGCAAACAAGATCCACTCAGTGCTTCCAGCTTCTTTGGTGCAGTGATGAAGAGTGCTGCTTCATTAGTACAACCAGCCAAAGCACCTGTAAACACAATGTAATGATTAATCCACTCACACATTGTATGTGTCTGTACATTTTGATATTCTGTAGATGACAGGAACATTTCCACCACCAGCTGCTGTGTGGATGTATGATGCAGTTCTTCATAATGAGAGTTTTAATAACTGTCTACTGTAGTGCATGAAATTGCCACCAAAGTGCTGTTTTTCCTCTGTTGTTAACATTTCCTACCTAAAGCATTTCAATTTAAAGGCACATCACAATTCACAATATAAAATAACTCCAATAATATCTTTGGAATATTGAAGACCTCACCTGATACAAACAGGACAATCAGTAACACGTCGACTGTCATAACGTTCACAGCCGGAGATCGATTGCCTGGATTTATCCCCCACACACAAATAAATAAAAATCAGTCAATATCAGTTTAATTCATTTCACACACGAGCTGCACAACAAAAACATCCCCTGTGCAGCCACACATTTCTTTTTCTTTTCCTATAGTGCTTTGCCTTGAAATTAGTTGAAATATAAAAATTATAATAACATAACGGTGCATATTTAAAAGTAGAACATCAGTAAATAAGATTACTTTATATGTAGCTGTCAGTGCAGTAAAACAAAGATAAAAAAATAAACATTTAGCGCAGAAAGTTATTGAATATAAGCCATATATAATATAAGATATAATATATTTTTTTAAGCAATAAAATGTTTCCTTACCAAACAAGCCCAGGTGTAGTTTTATCATTTTGCAGTTTTAGCAGAATTACAGTGAACTGTGTCGCCCGGCCGATGTTAGAAAGAAGGAAGTACAGAAAGAGAACATGCTGTTTAAGAAGGTGCAATAAGGTCAGTTTGGTGGTCAGAAACTGCCAACGATGCCCCTGAGAAAATTTCTGAAGAAAAATAAAGTGAATTCTTCTCCTGTGATAAAGGAAGTTGGACATTACATCTTTGAAGTGTCAGATTAGCTTTACTATCAAAGACCTTTTGACTAATTTGCATTATTCCAGGTGTGCACATTTTTACAAAATATATTCAATAACTCACATTAAATTATGCTGGAACACCAGTCATTAGGTACACAGGTATAGTGAAGCTGTCTAAACTCAAATATTGCTGAAAGAATGAGTGACTAAAATTCTAATTTACTGAAACAAAAAACTGACATGTTTTTACTGAAAAATATGTTGTTACAAATTGTTCATGTATTCATTTGGTGTAAATGTCAGTTACACTCTGTCTAACTAGAGCCCCTATTTCTGAGTGCAAGTTTCATTTTTCATGAAAAAAGTCACATATTAGAAATGAAAAAGATCCATGATCTGTTGTGATTGACTTCTGTTAGTTCAAATTTAGTAGGTCAAATAGGTCGAATAGGTCAAAGTTTTTATTACACAACAAACTAGCAAGCAACATCGCTGAATGCCCAATGCAGTCCAAACACAGGCAGACAGAGGAGTGTCGGCATGAACGTGGCCAAACATGCTAAATGCCAGCTTCAAATGTCAGTCTAATGGGTCATGAAGTCCAAAGAATAAAACCACAAGTCATTAAATGAAAAAAAAAAAACACAGAATGAATGCAAAACAGCATAAACTTTATGATTTATGTGCAAATGAGACATATTGCCTCATTATTTAATAACAAATTTACCTAACAAAAGATCTGGAGTTTATTGCAAGTGTTGAACTTGGAATAAACTCCTGTACACTGGAATTTGCAATATGAGGTCCAAAGAGATGTCGATGAAAGTTAAGGACTCATCATTATGCTAACTGATGAAAATAAACCAATAAGAGAAACATAAACACACTGAACTCTGCACAGGGCCACCATTTTGATGAGTGTGTCCATGTCCCAATAACAACTGCTTGTGTTTGTCAAGTTGTATATCTGTATCTAAAACACTGGTGGCCAACCAGCCAGAGACCAAGAGCCATATCATACACATGGGCACACATGAACATCACCCATCTCTTCCTCTCACACACACACACACACACACACACACACACACACACATGTCTGGTTTGCTATCCTGGTGGGGACATCCCATTGACATAATGGTTTCCCTAGCCCCTTACCCTAACCCTAACCATTAAAAATGAATGCCTAACCCTAACCCTTACCCTAAACCTAACCATAACCTAATTGTAACCCTGACACTAAAACCCCATTTTCAGTGTGAAAATTGCTTTCAACCCCGAGGGGACCTGGATTTTGGTCCCCACGGTGCAGAAAGTCCCCACCAGTATAGTAAATGTCAGATTTTGGTCCCCACCAGGATAGTACGAACCCGTACACACACACACACACACACCTCTGCTCAGCCAGATTTATTGTAAACGTCACACACCAACATGATAATGACAGAAATTGACTCCCACAGTACTAAAACCACAGGCCATTTTCAACAATGAACATTGTGTGCACTGTCTCACACACACAAACTCTCAGTTCAACCAGGTCCACAAACAAAAATTTAATAATCTACAATAGCGTTTTTCTTTTACTATGCATGTTGCTTAGTGGGACTTTTGGCATTCGTTGCCTTTAACAATCCTCTTAAAATCTGGCTTGTATTCCGTTGTTGCCACTCGAAGAAATTCTTCACATGGGTGTCAGTCAGAACAGATCAATGCATGGATTTCACATTTTTTAGGGTAGAAAACACAGACTTGCAGATGTATGTTGACCCAAATATTGACAGTATCTTAAGCGCAGCGTGTTTGACATTGAGGTATTTTTCCATTGGCACATTTTTCCTGAACTCAATGGTCCCTTCCCATAAAGCAGGTTTCAGTTGGTCCTCCTGACTCCCCCTGATCTAAAGGATAAAAGTCACTCTTCCAAGGATGCCAATGTTCATATTTAGGACAAAGAAGACAGATGGTTTAAAAGAGAAGTGAAAGAAGCCATCTCTGTCCACTTTGAACAGAAGAGGCGGTTTAGACACCAACTGTCTGTCACCTACAATCCAGTTTTGAGATCCCTTCCCAGACGCCTTAATGCCCACTAGGTCACATGATATGGTGAGGCAAGGTCCTCACAATGATTTCACCTGATACCTCTGCTGATAATGACCCACGATCAACAGTGGGTCAATAACTCTCGTAAGCAACAACTCACACTAGGGTTCAAATACCTGGCACTCTGCACCATTTGGTTTTAGGACAAAGGAGCATCTCAGATAAAAATTATTCAAGAAACTTTAAGGTGTCCAGTCGCTTTCTTTCCAAGCTCCTTAGATTATCATGACTTGGATGACGGATAACCTACACAGATGTCTCAGCTTTAAAGTGTTGTGCGTTTTTCTGATCTTGATCATGTTTGCGATCCTTCATTCCCGTTTGTATTTTATCTTTTTTAATTATTTTCATACACTATTTTACAAAAATGAATACTTTGACATTTCATATCTGTGCTCTTGGGTAACAAACCTTACATCTCAAAACTTTAAATACAGTGAAGTTCCCATTCTGCTACTTTATGTTTTCTTTTGGGGTGCTCATTTCAACAGTACATTCTACTAAAACAGCAATTATATTTGTGTGCATTGTTTTCCAATGGCCACACAATACAGAAAACTACAGTACACCTAAACAGCACTGAAAATTTACACCAAACTGCACAGAACAGTGCAACATGAATGATATCAGAATCCACAAAGGTACTGCGGAAACAAACCTAGGCCTACTATGTGCAATAGTAAACTGCAAAATGCTCTAAAAGCAGTGATAGAAAAAGACTGCCCAAGGACAAAGGAGATTTGCACCCTCTCATCCAAATATGGTTAATTATGACTTAAAAACAAAATAAAACAAAAAAACAAGAAAATAATGGTGAGCAGCACACGAATGTGGACAGCAGAAAGTTCTTCCCCAGTGAAGCAAATAAAGTTGTCAAACTAAAATTAAAAGAATTTAAACAAAATTGTACAAGAAATATGTGACCTGGCCTCTTTTGGGGTTGCCTCTGGTTCTCTGGGACTCTCGCTCTTTGGCTGTGGGTGCTCTATCTGCAGCTGGGATAGATGTGCAGTTGTTGCCAAGATGTGCGGTATCAGGTCTTCGGTATTGTTGGGGACTGCAGATGGCTTGGATCTTCTGGATCCATCTCTGTCTGCCCCTCTTGGGGGGCATTATTTTCAAGTATATTTCATTTGTTATGTATTTATCCATTTTCATATTTTTATGTTCCAGATAATGTGTGTTTATTTTGTATTTATTTTGTCCTTTGTTTTGTCGTACAGGTACAACACAGGTTCGTTGTGGTTTTCTATTTGCGCTCGAACCTTTTTATTTTATTTTCTCCCCCCTTTCCTTTTTTTCTGCCTCTCAGCTTAGATGTTGTCTTACAAAACATCATATAATAACCGAAATAACATTAATAGAAATGAATAAAAAAAACATCACAACAAGAGGACACAAGGACATGACTTAAAATAAATAAATTCATGAATAAATTAAATTGTCTTGACATCCACATGGGTCTTGCACAGGCCCAAATGTGACTGATGGAGGTATTTTGAGGAACCCTGAATTTATAAATCTAAAGGTGCCCTAAAGTTAATTGTTTAGTTCTGATTTTAGTAGTTTATTACTATGGACTTAATGCATACATATTATTAAAATTTGGACTATCATGGTTGTAGTGATGTATAGCAACTCGAAATGCTCCCAAAAACGGCACTACAGCATCTAAAAATATAAAGATAAGCTCTGGCAGACTTGGTTCTATCGTTAAATATTTAACCTTTATGGTTAAAAGGTTAAATACTATAAAAAGAACCATTAGACAGAGTCCCGGGCCACATTAATATACAGAAGAAGAAAACTGTTGCAGAGAGCTATGTGTCTGTCTTCACACAGGTCGCAGAAATCATGTCTGCAGGACCCTGTTGACCAACTTCCTCAATCTACCCAAATCTTTCTGGTTTTACTTCATGAGTCATTGATCAGTGCAGCCACTCAGGCCACAGCAGAAACCCATTTTTGTTATCTTTCATCACATTTGGAGTGACTCCATCAGCACCAAAATAATCACATCTCATGAGAAACTTCACAGTAACACCACAGTAAGTACAGTTTAGTTGTTGTGCAGCAAACAGCTGAGTCTTGACACCTTTGCTTAGATGGGAAGAATTATTCTTTTATATCTGCTAACAGTTAATATCACAAAAAATACCAAATTTACATGTTAAATTGTTAATAATTTTATTGTAATAAATATATTGTGAGCAACTATAGGTGAGCATGCTAGCTGTGCTTTGAGCAGCATAATGCACCAGTACAAGGGCTACTGGCAACGCTGTGCAAAGCACCACTTTGTGTACAAACAAAAAGAAAATTATTTTAAACATTCGTGTTTACATTTTCTATGACCTCTTTCATGTGTGTGTATGGTCTAAGTCACAGGTGTCGAACTTCAGGCCTCGAGGGCCGGTGTCCTGCAGGTTTTAGATGTGTCCTTGATCCAACATTGCTGATTTAAATGGTTAAATTACCTCCTCGAAGTTCTCCAGAAGCCTGGTAATGAACTAATCATGTGATTCAGGTGTGTTGACCCAGGGTGAGATCTAAAACCTGCAGGACACCGGCCCCCGAAGCCTGGAGTTTGACACCCCTGGTCTAAGTCAACTCTTTCATTTTCATTAATATAGCACACCAAAGTCTCTTTCCAGGTTCTAAAACCTGAATCACAAAACACAAAATAAAAATTTAATCCTTGAGAATGAAAAAGAAATCACGCAAGGAAATCATGCTGAATCTTAAATTTGTACAAGTAACTCTTGTCCTCTCAGGTTAAGCAGTGATTTGGCATACGCACTGTTTGTGAATAAGGCCCTGAGTGAGTGATGGGTGTAGAGTCTTTCTGTCATTGACTGCTGAAGATATTGCTAAGTGTGATACATTAGTCACAAAACAACTAACAGGTCTCAGGATCATCAGCAGTCTGTGTTAACTTGTAGAAGGTGGTAGTGGCAGTTGGCCTGGTTCCACCTGTAGCTCCCATTCCCAAATGCTGATTGGTCATCCAATGACCTGCCTCACACTAAGTACTGACTTTTACTGCCATCACTCAACCAGGTTAATTATCCAATCATATTCCACCCCAGCAGTCCTGCAAACAAAACAATATAATCTAAAAACAATTGAATGCAATCCAATCACCTAAACAGCTAAAAACAAGAAGCACCCTGAGAGCACAAACCTCCAACAAGGCAGCTCTCCCTATGGGCAGTATTTACTTTAAAGAGAATGATGTTGCATTTTTCTTTACTGAATATTGATTTTTATTTATTTATTTACTTTTTGTTCTCTTTAAACGTACTTTTGCAGTGCAGTAAAATAATGTTTGAAATTCAGGTTTTGGTTATTTGCCTTGTTGAAACACATGTTTAAACACGACATAATTTTGATTACAAATACTTTGTTTTGTGGGGTAGCATAACATAAGCAGCAAGGAAAGTGACAGGAAGACGGCATCAGCAGACAAGAAACGGGAATTAAACCATTCCTCCACTTAACAAATTCATTTAGCAACTAAACGATTTGAAAAGTCAATCTCTTCACACAATCCAACTCATGAGGTTATTTTAAAGGAAATAAACAAATTTACAAAAAAGAAACACCCCTTCATCAGTGACATCAAACCCTATATAAACAGGAAGTACTGGGGTGGCCCCTCCCACACACCTGGATTTACATACAGGACCTGCACAAAGGAACACACAATGGTAAGTATAACCAAACTACATAAACAAATGAAAGATTCAAACCAACTAATGATTAAGTGACATTTGGCTTTAAAAACATTTGCACAGATGTAATGAAGGTAACCAACTCACCTCACCACTCAGCTGGACACTCGCTCGGCCACCCTCCCTGTGTTACTCTGTCCTGCAACTAAGCTTCTCCCCTCAGTCATGACTCACCTTTTTGGTAGCTGTTCTCTGCTCGGTATTAACCTCCCTCTGTTTTCAGTCGTTTCCACACCTGACACTCTTGCTTCAGTTTCACGTTCTCATTCCCTAAATTAAATAAAGTTTTCTTTTCTTATAATCTGGTTAATCTGTTTTCTCTTCCACGTCACGTATCATTCACTCAGCGTCTTGATAGAAGCATTTGTTTGACCACCCTAATATGACCAATGTGACCAAGCATTATGATTCCCAGAGTCTTCACTGTTGTGTAGATGCCAGTTTACCAGCTCTAGTTCAACAAGATTTCAGAACAATGTAAAATGTATAAAGTGACATAATAAATGTTTAATAGTAAAGACCCTTTTAGTTGAATCAAAGCAAAGAAAACACATTTTGATAACACATTAAAAAACTGCTGCAGCAACATACTTTTAGGTTTAAAGTTTAAAGCCTGAACAATCACACTCTGAAAGATGAGCCACAATCATTAAACTCCATAAAACTAATTTCAGTCTCACATAAAACACTTTTTTTTTTTTTTGCTTTTATGAAAGATATACCACAAAGAAATATCACATCATCTTGCTCACTATGTGCTAAACAGACCAACACTCCACAAAAATGAAGTGGTTTAGTAGTACATGAAAATTTTAATGAGAGTGTACACATGTCTGTTGGTGTGCTGCCTCACAGTGTTTAGTTTGAACTAGTAAAAGCTGTCTCACCGTGGTATTTAAAAATGCTATTTCATCAGCCTGAAACAAGCTTCCTCAAAATGTCCTCCTTACTAGTTAACCTTACAAGTCTGAAGTCTGAAGCTCTGACTTACTTGAGTTTCTCTTTCTGCCCTCTTTCCTTGCTTTTATTTATACCCCAATTTTAGTTTCTTAAGGGAACTCATGTAGTCACTTAGATTCTGACCATTGTTAATAAATAATAAAAATGTAAACAAAAAGAAACTTTACATTCAAAACTTGGAAGAGGCCCTCACACCACTGGGGCCCTGGTTAGTCACACTTTCTGTTATGGTTAATGTTCTTCTTTTTGATAGACTCAGGACAGTTCAGTGCATAAACAATCAGTAAACTTTTTTTTTTATAGAACTGACAGTAAGTTAATTAAAGATTATAAAATATAATAATTTTTCATTTTAAATTAACTAATTTACTGTACCTAACCTTAAAAAGCAAAACAGAAAAAAAAAATGGTGGCTGGGAGAGACAGGAGCAAACATAGACAAACTGGTTATCAATTATTTATTCCTAATGTTAGGGTTTTTGTGACTGGGTTGCACTTGAATTTACATACCATGTAGCAATGGTAGAGCCATCAGAGAAAATAAAAGCGCAGCGAGGAAAGTCCGACTGCAAGAACTGTTTGCCATTTGTATCCTGCCTGTTTATCCACTCAGTATAGAAGGAAACAGCAGGGATGGACTAAGCTTTACCAGTTAGATAACAGTCTTAATTCTGGGTCTCTTCTTATTCCAAAGTGAGGATGAAATTATTATTTTAATATGTGTAAAAGTTATTTCCACAGTATAATAGGAATCATTTAATATCAGAACAATTACTATGGAGGGAGGTTAATAGCATTAATACAGTAATTCCTGTTGAAGTGAGATTGGACCACTGATCGAGAGTGTAGGTTTTCAGAAGTGGTTTAAAATTAGATTTAAATAGGCTGCCAATGTCCCTCAACATGACAACACCCAAACATGTCAAGTAGTGTCTTCAGATTTTGTATGGCTAAAGTGAGAATGAAATTGTATTAACAATATAGTTAATAATTCATTGTTTTTGACAAGTCTAAGTTGTAACCAGCAATACTATATTCTGTTGACATACACATAGAGGGGATGGAAAAGCCGGGGCTGTGGTTTCAATTTATACAGTTAATATTAGCAAAACAAACCAGCTTTGCACAGACACACTGAGATGCTGGATCATTTCAATTTACAGTTAAAAAGTTATATATATAATATATATTTAAGGTTATAAATGTACTCTGGCTTACTCCCAGATCTATTTACATACATACAAACTGAGACCCTGCTGAAAAAAACCTAAACTAATAAAGGACAAGCGTTAACCATGATTAAAATGATCATCACTCGGTCTTTCTCATCAGCTTAGATAGTAAAGTCTATCAAACTTAATTACTTGATGGACAAATAAAAATTGCCTTACCAGTTCCTTAACAGTTCCTTTCTATCTGGAATTCCTCACTGGAGAACTCCCAGCACAAAAGCACCTGTCTGAGCACTTTGAAAACGCCGACCAGTATTCCTCTGTGAGTGTCATCTATGGACTTGCCAATTAGGCAATCTCACTCACTCCCCAAGTGATCCATTTGATCGTCGTAACATAATTGGGGGTTCGTCCGTTGTGATTTATCGCTTGGGATATTAGTAATTTGTTTCCGGGTTTGGGTGTGCTCGTTAGTGTTTTCTTTTTCATCATCTATGTGGAACTTTTTTTTGTGGATGCAACTGGGATAACCTACCTCTCCCCTCTCCCGGTAACCTGCTCAGTCTCCTGAACACTAAACTCCAGAGCTCTGGCAATGATGGAGAAAGGACAGCAGCTCTTACCATGTCTGGTCTAATAAAAAAAACAAAAAAACAAAACAAGTTGACGCGTCCTTGCTCAGCCAGGACTCTCACAATGCTATCTATGTAAAATGACTTTTCACAGCACTCCACCTTAATTTTTCCACTAATATTTTAATCCACCCTGTGAATATTGACCATTAATAATGTAACACTCACAAGCATCTTAATTCAGCTGATGTATTTTATTTTTTGTCATAAATATGTTTGAATATTTTTGAAAAGAAAAGAAAATATCAATATATATATGCCTGTGTTTCTGAGCTCATTAACATTTTTTTTTTAATTAAGAGATAGGTGGACAAATACTACACACATTATTTATAAAATATGATGCTGGACATTAAATCTGCTGACGAATCATGCTTCTCTGACAATCCGAGGGACTAGTGTAGGTTTGGTGGTTGCTAGGGGAACGATAGTTGTCTGATGGATTAAGAGTGGGATGCCGCAAATACTTTTGGCATTACAGTATATGTGCATGTGATTGAGTAGGTCAGACTTGTAGTATGATTTGTTTTGAGCGCTCAAAATAAGTCAGATGGTGCTATATAAGTACCCATCACTTTATCGTTCCCTACTGAAGTGCTGTAACTTCTATTTACACATATTTAAGATGATAAGGGATCTAAATCTGAAAACCGATGTGATGTATGATATTAGTACAGGAGGGTGAAAATAAAAAGTCTGAATAAAATAGTTTCTTTTACTTAACTGAACTGTTGCCAGTGACAATGACATATTTTCATTCATAATTCATTCTTTAAAAACACATAATTCTCATTTTTTCTTCACTTTAGCATAAAGTTCCTCTTGGCCATGAGCTCTCTGTGTTAAGCTGTTTTCTGGCTTGTTGACTTTCACCTGTGTGTACACCGTATCCTGCTGCTGTCCTCTGTCCTGCACTGAGTCAGAGGATGTTTCATACCTCAGCACAGAGAAGCTGATCTCTCCATAATGGATGTTTTCTTCCTCTCTTTCTGCGTTATTTGCTGGCCCTTCAACAACCTGCTTTTCACGTGGTTCAATCTATAAAAAAAATAAAATAAGAAAATCCCATTCTTAATCATGTTTTTAGACATTTAGCATTTAACTGGATGCCTGTTATAGGAATAGAGTAGTAAATAATCATGTAAACAGATAAACTGCAGAGACGTTCAGTATTTTCTTACCTGAGTCTGTTGTTGAGTTTGATGCACTGACTTTAAGTACCTGGACGACATAAGTGGCAATAAAATTATTTCAGTGTGTGAGCAGATTTAAGCTTGATGAAAAAAACACATTTAATTTGCAGCTAAAATGTCAGTGGCGAAATATCATGTCTTTTGCTATGATGTGTGATACTTGCCAAAGAAAGATTATCAAACAAATAAGTAAGATGATCCCAGTGATTCCTCCAAGAGAAAGGCCCAGCGTGAACTGACCATTCTGCTCTCCTGGTACAACATAAATATAAAATGTGAGTCAAACAAGATATAATAATGAGGACTTAAAGATACCCTTGCAAAAGGTTTTTTGTTACATCATTGTCACATTTCAGTGTGCCAATGTAATTAATAATTAATTAACTGTAGAACTGTAATTAATAGATCAACAAGAAAAACCTCGAAGACAAGACAAAAATGAGAGAAAAGAAAGACGTCAGTGGCTTCAGCATTTATCTTTACCTCTGACAGTTACGTTAATCACTCCTGATGTCTGATTACCCAGAACATTAGTGGCCACACAGTAATAAACTCCTCCATCTGTTACATTGAAGCTGTAAATCTCTCTTTCAGATACTTTCACAGCTCCATCTCTGCTCTTCTTGAACCAGGTGAAGCTGCTGACTGGAGGTTTGGCTCTGCTGGAGCAGGTCAGCTTCACCCAGCTGCCTGCTGACACCAAACCTGATGGACTGATGGATGCTGAGGTGTCATTAGGAGCATCTGGAGAAATATGTGACACAGATTATCATTATTCATTATAAACAGCTAAGTTTCACTGAATCATGATATGTTGACAGGATCCAACAACAAACTCTGATTGTCTTACATGAAACACTGAGAGTCTCTTCTGTCTCTGCTGTCTTGATGTCTTTTCCTTGGTTCACAGGATATCTGGCAGAGCAGCTGATCTTCTTTCCATCATGTGTGTCTGACAGAGTGATGGTCTGCTGGATTTTAGTTGTAAAGTTTCCATCTGTGTTTTGCTCTGTTTTGTTGTGAGAGTCTTGTGTGAGATTCCAGGTGAGTTGAGGAGGGGAGTGTGGACAGGGAGTGAGAGCTGAGCAGGTTATAGTGACAGACTCCTTCTCCTTCAGATCACCTGGGATTGTAATATTGGGCCTCCAAGGAGAATCTGTGGTTTCACATACATATTCATTATGAAATCACATTGCACTTTGTACCACCGATTCAAATGTGCAAAGTTGTTCTAAATTTATACTTTGATTTATAAATGTAATCAAGTCCGTAAAATAACAGCAGAGCAGAAATTATAAAAGGAAACAGTCTCCTGAGTGTCATGCTGGGACAATCATTATGATTGTCATACAAAATTTGCTCAACAGATATTGATTATAATCAAACAATAGGTCAAAGAATAGATAGTAAGTCCTAAATGTTAGTTTATTAATTGGTAAAGTAAAATGATGAAAATAGAAAAAAAAAAAAAAAACACTATTACCTCTGACTGTTATTTGAAGAGGATCACAAGAAGCTGTTGCATTAAATGTTTCTCTCTCTACCCTGAAAAAGTATTTGTCTGTGTAGTTTATGGTTAAATTAGTAAACAGAGTGGTGCAGTCTCTCTGACTCAGGTTCCCAGTAATACTCATTGGATAGATGCTAACTGCTCCATTACTGTTGAAGATCACATTGTTTGGATTTTTGCCAAATCTAGAATCATTTTTTATCCACACTCCAAAGGTTTTTCTTGTGCTGTTAAATTTCTGTTCTTCTTTGGGTCTGAAGCTACATGGGATTTGCAAACAAGATCCACTCAGTGCTTCCAGCTGCTTTGGTGCAGTTATGAAGAGGTCTGCTTCATCAGGACAATCAGTCAAAGCACCTGTAAATACAGTTGAGTGATTAATTCATTCACATAATAATAGTAAACAAGTTAACTATATTATATTTTCTTATTCCCCCAAAAACTCTCATCTCTGATCAAAGTATTCTCTACACTTTAGTTAGTGAGATAATATTTTTGTATTTGAATATGTTAATAATCCAGAGATAACAGGAACATTTCAGCCACCATCTGCTGTTTGGGTGTAAGAAGAAAATCTTCATAATCAGATTTTCAAAAACTGTCTATTTTAATGCTTAAAAGTGCCAACAAACACTTTTTTTGTTCCTCTGTTGTTAATATTTTGTACATAAAACATTTTAAAGTCAGGACAAAAAGTGGCTCTGTGTTCACTTTGTGACTAAATGAAGTTCATTTTGTAAAATAACTGAAATACTCACCTGAAACAAACAGGACAATCAGTAAGATGCTGACTGTCTCCATGTTCACAGACAGACTACTCTACTGCCTGGATTAAAAAAGGAAACATATGGAGCTGTAACACTGTACTTAATATTTTTAAAGCAGTTTGAAAAAAATGCTCCTTGTCCATGTATACATGTCTTTTTTTCTTTTCTTGTAGTGCTTTGCTTTAAAATATTTTGGAATATATATGTATAAAAAAAAACACAAAGTAGTAAGTAAGTAAAAGTAAGTAAAACTCGGACATCAGCAAATAAATTACTTTACATGTACCTGTCAATGCAGTTAAAGAAAGGTAAAAAAAAAAAAAAAAAAAAAAAAAACTTAATAAAACCAATAAAATGTTTCCTTACCAGAAAAGCAAAAGTGTAGTCTAATCACTTCACAGTTTTAGCAGAAATAGATTAAACCGTGTTGCCCAGCCGATGTTGGAAAGAAGGAAGTAGAGAAAGAGAACAAGCTGTTTAAGAAAGTGCATTAAATTCACAAAGCTGCTGTCACTCAATGCCTCTGAGAAAAACTCTTCAGTTCTCCTGTGATAGAGGAAGGAAGAGAGTATATTTAAAGACAAATTACCTACACACCCTTAAAACATCTTTTTACTCACTTGAGTTTTTTCAAGCTTGCACACTTTTACAGAATATATTTATTAACATGAAATAATACTGAATTACGAGGAATTATATACACATATTAAGAAGCTATGCAAACACAAATTATGTTGGCTGAAAAAATAAATTAGATGCAGATGAAACGAAATGAAAAACTGAAATTTTTATTTTCAGCTTCACTTTCCTTGTTTCTTAAAATGTTATTAAACACATTTCATACTCATTTGGTGGAAATTTTGCTGGTTCTGTCTCCCTGCAGGTTACATTAGTGATTTTTAAAAAAAGAAAAAAAACAGTCCTCTGGCATATTTTTAAGGTTACCAATACAAGGAGCAACACAGTAAAAATAAAAATGATTTATGATGTATTGATTTTGATTTCTGCATCAGGTTCTGTGGATTTACAGGTGTGAATTTTTCGCTGATATTTACTGTCATCAATCGACACAAAAGACTCTGTTGACCAACTTCCTCAAAATCCAGTCACAGTGAAGTCACTCTGTCACAAGCACTTATATTTACATTTATCTTGTAGCACATCTGCAGTGACTGCAGCAGCACTAAAATTAATCACAGAGTGTGAGAAAGGGCACAGTAACAGTACAATTTGTGTGTTGACCAGACATTTGATTTTTGACACATGAGTTTAGTTGTGGATAAAAAGAATTTTATATCTGAGCTCAATAAATGTTAAGACATTTTTAATTAAGCAATGAATTCAAATATTGATGCTAAAATAATAATGAATATGATATGAGAAATATAGGCTACTGAATCCCACCGTCTAATACAGTAAAGTTTATCTAGATACACTCAATGACAAATCATTTCTAATCTTACTGGTCAAAATGCAAAATGATTATAAACCCATAATCAGTTTCCTAGTTTCCTATCGAGTTTCCTATCTAGTTTACTAGAACTGTCTAGTTTCCTATCATCTATATTTATTAACCATTGATCCCTTATATGTACTGAGGCAGTTCTAGTATGAGTGGGTCTATAAGGATCCTTTGCTAATATGAATAACCCGAGTGAGAAAAGCAACCTGTTCAGCTCTGGTGGTATACATTCTATAATGTACATAAATAATTTTTTTTGATAATTTGCCTAAAAATATTTGAACACCACACTATGAAGAGATATCTACAGAGTTCTGAAATTCTTGATAACAAACTCTTAAGAGTTGAAAATAGTTTCATATTGTATTTGAAACTGGAGGTTTCCCTCCTCTTGCGACTTGCATAGACTTTAGTTGTTCAGTTGTGTGATCATTTTCCAGATTTCTTACTCTGATTTGTTGGAGCATCTCGATCTGAAGCAGCTGAAATAAAAAACAAACAAACAATAAAAAAAAGCTTTAGTTTCTGTTTGGTTTGACAGTGATGAATGATAAAGATCCTTGAAATATAGCCCACACACATTTAAAATGAGCATATCACAGAAAGATTTGTCTCACCACTCAAAGATGGCCAGTGTGATCACAAGCACTGTGATTCCTGCAGTCTGCAGTAGAGCAAAGAGACCAATACCACCTGAATGTTCAAACAAAAGAAGGAAGTTTGCCTTCCTGAAGAATACTGTGTGAAGTCAAAAAGAAAGTCGAACAATCAACAATCACAAAGATTCTTTAAGAGTGTCATAGACAAGACAACAATAATTGATAAAGAGCAATGCAAAGCTCCTCTCCTCTGTCTTTGACTGTCAAATTAAAAACAGTTTGACGTTTAGAACACTTTTTGTGTAAATATAATAGTATGTGATTTATGACCCGGTTACTTTTATAAATTGAGAGAGATACCTGATATAATAGAGAGAAGGAAGGCACATATAATGTTTGCGCTGGTGGAAGGGAAGCAAGGCCAGGAGCATTGGTGTTGGATTCAAACTATTCTACCATGGTATAGACAGAAAGAAAAATTGAGTAAAAGTTGAGTTAAAGGTAATCTTGAAGAAAGAATCTGTGAATCGTGCTGTGGAGGTGAAGAGGGTGTCACACAAGATCAAAGGTTTGAAGCAGGAATTCAGCACTGGTAATGTACTGAACTCACAGGGGTCTTCACTAAAATATTCAACCTGTCCTTAGCACAGGCCACTGCCCCACCCTGTCTGAAGGCCTCAGCCATCATCCCTGTCTAAGAAAAAGACCACCACCAGCAGAGAAAAGGACTTCCAGCCCGTGGCTGTCATTCATGTCATTATGAAGTGTTCTGAGAAACTGATCAGAAGCCACATCATTCAAGATCTTCTGCCTATATTCAACCCCCACCAATCTGCATACAAGGACAACAGATAAATGGAGGATGCCATAGCCAGAGGCCCTCCACACAACTGTGATCCATCCGGAATGTAAGGATTTTTTTAATTGACTTTGGCTCAGCCTTTGACACGGTCATCTCCAGCAGAGTGGTAACATAATTAATTAGCTTTGGTTTCTCATACTCTATCTGCCTGTGGATTAAGGACTTTCTCTAGAACCATCTACATAGAGTCAAATAAGGACCCCACCTTTCCCATCATACCGACATCATACCGTAAATAATGGAATGGAAGTTAATGGAAGTTGAGGATAGGTCAGGGTGTAGCTCGTAGTCATATGTACACTAAATACACTCAAGTGACAGGGTGCAATCAATAAATGTTATCACCATCAGTCTAACAAACAACTAAGGAAAAGTGCTGAAATCACAAACACAGTTAACACTGGACATAATGTTTATTAACTTATCTTTTAATACCTGATTTGGCTTGCATTTGTCACACTGGGTGATGGACAGATGATACATATCAGAGCATTAATCACTCAGTTCTTTAATGGTGCACACAGGTAAGTCAGTCCAGCACATCTCACTGCTCTGCTGTCCTAGAGTTGGCCAGTGGCTGAGTGAAAGCGGAGTTCAATCAGCACTCCAACATTGAACAGCAAAACTGAGATGAGACTTTCCTCTTTAACCTGATGTTTGGTGGAGCAGAGCACATTCCTTCTTCCCAACTGGTTTTGTCGGCTGTTAGGTTAAGGTGATGCTCATTCACAGTGGGATGAGAGGTTCTGTCTGGAGGCTGCCCTTCATCTCTTGGACCTCCCGAACGCCAACATGATTTCAAACACTGCAGTTTGTGACACCGTGTGCCGCTATGCCAAGCAGAACTGCACTGTATTGAAGCAAACACACTGTCACTATCATGCTTTGAGAATGACACGAGAAGATTTGATCTTTAACGTATGAAACTGTGTTAGCTGCACATTTATGTTTAGACCAGAATAACTGTGTGAAAACATTCACTTACTTCTCAAAGTCACTTTCCAATCCCATGTGAGGTGCACTTCAAAGCATCAGACTGCAATATGGTAACTATTGTCCTTGGTAACTATTGTCCTTGGTAACTATTGTCCTTGATGTAAATATGTAAAAAAAAATTGTGAATGTTTCTGTTCTGTGTCCTGTGTACTGTTTGTTTGTATATGTGTTTTTCTTGCTGCTGTTACAACCAAATTTCCCCTTGTGAGACAATTAAAGGATTGTTCTATTCTATTCTATTCTATTCTATTCTAGATAAAATAACATAGACATTAAAAGCAGAAGACACTGGAGAGAAGATTAGGACACTGGCATTTTGCTCAAAATTGTGCAACTGTGCATTCACGCTATAGTTCAAACCTCACAAGCAATCAAGGCCTCATCCAGTGTTGTACTCTTCCACCTACCTAAACTACTGATACCTCATGCAGTTAATGCACTGCTCCTGCAAAACAAGATAGCACTCGTTTCTGCATTACAGCATTTGTCATGTATGCCCGCAATACTATTTTAATCAAATGCAGTTATCACTAGCTGTTGCCTCACAGCAAGAAGTTCCTGTGTTCAATTTAGAGGTTTTTCTTCCACTGGTGAAACCAGGAAACTGGTGTTTTTGAGAATCATTACGAGAAAACTTTGGTCTCGACCCTGGTGGCAAGGCCTGAATCAGGGAGTGCTTGCTACACCTACAGCAGTAATAATAGCAGACAGACAAAACTGGATACATTAAAGCCATTGTAAGGCTGCCACAGACCTCAACCACAAAGACAACAAATAAAGCTGAGGGAAAACAACACTGAGTATGACTGAAAGTCTAGCTACAAAGGGAGTTATGTTGTGGATTTTATTATGACATATATACCTGTATACACTAGACATGTAATCATAGTTACTCTCATAAATTGTGTGTAATCATATATAGTCATATATACTATGTATACTCACAATGAAGTGTTTATATAGTGGAGTCACTGTGTTAAGAATTTAACCTGCATGTTCAAATCACATGACCCATATATTTAGGTTAAATATATCTACCATTTTATTAATGAAAGAATCTGTGCCACTTGTTGTAGGAACACATGTTGAACACATGTACTGTTTAAAAATGTAGCAATGAGGATCAGTAAGAAACCTTTGATAGTGTTATGGCCAACTGTGACTAGTCCAACAAAGGGTTAATTCAGCTTGGCACTACTAAAGTATCGGACCCTTCTCTGTATGCAGCTGCCTCTAACTGTACAACAGAGGCATGCAGTTGTCTGGATGGCTGCAAAGCAAGGGCCTGTGGCCTTTTCTGGGCCTATGAGCTAAAAACATAAGGTCCCTTAAATGGCTATAAGATAAAAACATAAGGCCCCTTAAACTCCTGCAAGGTAAAAACTTAAGGCACCTTAAATGGGTGTAAGATAAAGACATAAGGTCCCACAAATGGCTGTAAAGTAAAAGCATCCAGTTTTGTAAGCGGCTGTAAGGTAAGAGCAGACAGCTCTGTGAGTGAGTATAAGGCAGAAGCGTACAGCATTTTAATAAATCTATAAGCAAACAAAACTGGCCTCTGCAGGGCAGACACCTGAAGTTCTGGTCCTCACCTCGAACACCAGAAGGTGAAGAAGTAAATCCTTACTCAGCATGGATAGCAGTGTATGTCTGGTATGCAGGCCCAACAAAAGTGTTGAATGGATCAACTGACTTTCTGTAGACTTTTGGACCCACTTTGGCCATAAAAGTCTAAGGAACTTGGAAAGAAAAGCGTCTGAACTTCTTAAAGTTGCTTGAATATGTTTCACTTCTCATCCGAGAAGTTTCTTCAGTTCTAGGATAAAATGGTGGAGAGTCCCAGATGCCCTTTGGGAGTGTCCCCCCAAGAGGGACAATGGACACCCTAATGATCACCCTAGTGACCTTTGACCTTTAGATGCAGACGGACCGCCGAGTCTTGTCCCGTAGAGGTGGCTCTTCTATGTTGTGCCATGCGCTTATGAAGTGGCTGTTTGGTCTCTCCAATGTAGAGGTCTGGGCATCCCTCGCTACACTGTACAGTATACACTACATTGTTAAGTGAAATACATCTAATAGATACGTGAGAAGTCATTAGTTGTGGAAATCAAGCCCACAGGTAGATTTGGCATTTAAAGTAAAATCTGTAAAACTACTGCACAATGTAAAAACTTAATGCAAATGCAAAAATATCTTTGTAGGCATCAAACACACCTATGGCTGTGATTGCCAGGAATGGAAGTGGGCATTAGCCAACACAGGCAATACTGAATAGGGGTAAAATGTATGAAATACATCAAATGGTTGCAGTGCGGGGGGGCTTCCAGATCAGAGGCCGCCCCGCTCTCATTTTCTCAGAAGCGTGCAAACTTCCGTAAACAACCAGACACAGACGACGGGGAGAAAGCGGGAAAGAAACACACACACACACACAAACACATAACAGGCAGGTCGTTCGGGGAGGACCGTCCAACCACGACAATTTTTACTGCAAGGGGTGTCAACTGTGTGCGAGAGCCCCCTTGTGGTAAGAGAGCGCAGTTGCACTATTGAGCACATGGTCCGGAGGACAGAGTTTGAGCTAACATATAGCAAGAGCCACCTTGCAGACTGACATAGCAGTGGATGTCTATGCATGGTGTGAGTTGTGTGCGTTGCTAAAGAACTGTGAGCAGACAGTGAGCCCTGCCTGGAAAGAACAGTCTTGAGCCTTTTATGCCATTCAGGCATTTGGTATATGTAGAAGTGCAATGTGTATTGATCTGTTTGCTATGTGGCTAGTTCATGCTGCTAATGCTAGCTGTTATGTTACACACTTGTTAGTTGTTCTGTGATATAACATTATTGGGTGTATTGGCAATTAATATCATGTACAGGAAGGTTTGGTGAGTAGTGTACAAAACTTGTGAGCGAAGATGTTCATATAGGAATTTCCATTTGTGTTTCTGGTTAGTTTGGAAGAAAGTGAATGAATTGTAATTCATGACTTGAATGTTTATTATATTCAGCATTTTGTATATGTTCTGTTTGCAGACCACACACCCCTACCTACAAGTTCTTGTACACCACCCTGTAAGCCTGTGGTTGCATTACTGTGTTGTTGTGCCAAAGAATGACAGTAAAGAAGGAATAGCCTTATTTGCGTGTCCTGTGTGTTTTGAACAACACCTCAAAGTGAACACCACTGCTATTCAACCAACGCCTATACAGTCCTGGGTGAAACCAATTTAACAATTTTATTTTATTCTATATAGTATCCTATTTCATTGTTTTTCTTAATTTCTGCTGATGTCCGCTTTCTGCTGTGACACAACAAATTTTCCACGTCTGGGACTTTTAAAGCTTTTATCTTATCTGTGTCATTCAGAATGCTATAAAATCGGTTGTTTTTCTCAGTGGTCAAAAGAGTAATTATCAGTTTCTCCTGTAATTACTCTTTTGAGGGTCCATGAAGGAGCCCCAGATCCAGCCGTGGGTTAGACTCATGGCGCTATTTCAAGTGTGTGAAACTCAGGCAGGCGAAACACTTCCTCTCTCTTTCTCTGAGGTCACATTTCACTTTATTGGGCACAGGTTTTCCCATTGGCAAAGGTTAGGGGTAGGACCACCTCTCTTTATGCTTCAGGGAGGAGCCCCACCTCAGGGCTTTGTTTCCCCAAACTGCCTGCAATGTGAACATCCACCTGTCTCGCCACAGTCTCACTCCCGGATGGTCAACTCACGCTAAGATTATTTTAGTTTCACTGTGATTCTGCTTTTCCTTTTTCTGGTTAAACAAATCCAAATAATGTGAATTAAAGACCTTTAATGGGGTATGAAGCCTCCAGCTCCCCCCATTGCCACAGCCCACTGTTGTCACAAAAGTCAGTTTAATTACAAATAACCTTTATTATCATTTAACACATTTTCACACACACACACACATGCACACAAACAGCTGTCGAAAGAGTCTCTATATTTCATCATCTTATTGTTATTAATAATAACCCAGTTATGAAATATAATACATTTATGAAATATCATAACACTTACGACTGTCATAATTTTATTTTTTTTACTTTCCTTGTTGCATCCGTCATAAATCAGGGCCATAACTCACTTTTGACACACAGTACATCACATCACTTTCTCCAGTGGACCATTTACATGAAATGCATAATGTACATTTTTAAACTGCGGTTCCTTAAAGACCTGGATGACCTCTAATTCTTTGCTTCTAATTTCAGACAAAACTGAGCTTATTGTACTCAACACTAAAAATATGGTATTTAACAAGACCCTTAGTCTGGATGAGTTGGCCTATAGTACCACTGTGAGGAATCTTGGAGTTGTTTTTGACCAGGATATGTCCTTCAATTTACATATTAAACAGATATGTAGGACTGTTTTCTTCAATTTGCACAATATCTCTAAAGTTAGAAATATCCTGTCTCAGAATGACACTGAAGAGCTAGTTCATGCTCTCTTCCACAGCATGTGTTTTGTCCTGTCTGCCTCCCATCACCCCCCACATGGTCATGGCAGATAGCTGCCCCTCCCTGAACCTGGTTCTACCACATATTTCTTCATGTCAAAAGGACTTTTTCGTCCCACTGTCGTAAAAGTGTTTGCTCATAGGGAGTTTGTGAGTGTTGGTGTCATGATCCTGAGTCTGTGACTCGGTGAAATCTTGTGTTTCAGCTTAATTCTAAGTTAAGATTTTCTTCTTCTTAGGGGTTGGTTTCTGTTTTGTATTTTGAGCTCCTTCTGTTCTGTGTCTCTGTGTTCCTCCCTGTTGCCATGTCTGTTGGCTTAGTGTTAAGCTCGTGTCTGTGCATACTTATTCTATTTCCTGTTTTACTTTGATAGTGCCTGTGCTGTGTGGAGTGTGTCTAGTTTTGCTTCCCCTTGTCTCGTCGGCTCTGATTACCTCCCAGCTGTGTTTCCCTCCTGTCTCTCATTCCATGATTGCTCCAACATGTATTTAAGCCCTGTGTTCTCTTCTGCTTCTTACTGGTCTGTGTTACCGCCATGCTTCTCTCCCTGCTTGTCATCCTCCGTGTTACCTCTGCTCTAAGTCCCCTAAGATTTGTTAGTTCTGGTTCCTTGTATCTTAGTTTTTGATTTTAGGTTATTTCTTAGATTCTGTCCTCACCACCTCTGTTTCTGTCTGTACTTTCACCAGATGTAAATAAAGCTCACTCATTGCATCTAAGCCAGTGTCTGCATTTTGGGTCCTTCACTCATATCTCTACACAACAGCTGGGTCTTTACCTTACAATACTAAGTGCTTTGAGGTGACTGCAGTTGTGGTTTGGAGTTGTATAATTAAAATGGAAATGAAATGAATCTTTAGGAAGCGTCAGAATGTCCTGTCTTCCTCCCTTGGATTCATCATGTTACACACTAGTTTGCTGTCACACAAAATCACCACTAAAACCAACCAAAAAGCCCACAAATTATTCACTTCCTGATGAACTTGTATCAGATACTCAAGCAGTGAAGTACTAAATGAAGCTTCAGATATCGCTGATGATGTGAGTCTGCCCAGTCAAACTAAGTGTTGATAGAATGCTTCAGGAGCATGCTGGTGTTGTTTTTTGACACATGAGCCAGAGCTTCAGTTTCAAACACACCACCACGAGCTCCGCCTTCTGCTCTCTGCCTCTTCAAAGAGCTAATAAGGGAAATTTTGGGGGTCCTCCTGCATTCTCACAAATTCCTTAGTCTAATGTCTTTGTGTACACTATTTCTAGTTCTCTTAGCAATTTCTCCATTCTTATTTTAATCCACCCTGTGGATATTGACCATTACCAAAGTCACACACACACACACACACACACACACACACACACACACACACACACACACACACACACACACACACACACACACACACACACACACACACACACACACACGACTTTTAATTCAAGTTATCTTTTAATTGTGTTTGTTATTAATATATTTTAATAAATTGATTTTCTTTTCTTTTTAAACAATCTAAAAGCCTGTGCTTCTGAGCTCCTGAAAAACCGTTTTTATTTATAGATTATAATGCTGGACATTAAACAGATGATACAGTATTTAGAATGAGTTCAACTTTAAACATGTGCGTAATTCATTTAACACTGATCGGGAGCATTTTTGCAACATAATTACAACTTGCAAATTAAAACATCTCGGGCTGAGCGATACGGCCCAAAATTCATGTCTCGATTTTCTTCAGCTGGATGGCGATATACTTTATATCTCGATATTTTTTGTTAAAGCCATAAAGTAAGAACAAAAACAGAGTTCTTAGTCAAAGCTGTGTCCCAGATGTCACACAGGCACTTTTATTAACATACAGCGTAGATGCACAAGAAAAAATTACTCAGAAATAAATTATCAACATTTATTAAATAATGTTCCATAAATAAAATAAAAAATGTTGTTTTATGCGTAACAAAAAGCTCACAATTGTGCTGTTAAAATGTAAACTAAAAAGACGCTGAGCATAATAACAAAGACAGACAGATTTTGCAGCTGCTCTGTTCCCAAGTTCAATTGTGTGACTACAGTCTTGAGTTTGAAATCCGCTTCAGTAACCATAGCTGTGTCCCAATCCAGCGACCGCCGCGCTCGTAGTACCTGCAATTTGCGGACTACGTGGGCGGGTACTACAAGTGCAGGAAGGGCGGAAGTGAGAGGCTTGTGAAATGGGACGGTCTGGCCTTCGTCACCCTGCTCAGGTTGTCTAGCAACCATGATACTAACAGCTGGAATCACTTCATACAGCTTTGTTTGACAGAAATGAAGGAGAACATATTATGTTCATTTGTTTCTACATGAGCTCTGTGTGATTTAATAAGTATCTTAGGCTGAGATCACGGGACTGTAAAAACATGATTGTTGGGCTTCATTTCTGTACTGAACAGTCATTTTAGATTAGCTAGTAAATAACAATTAGCTAATGTTGTTCATGAGACTAAAGTCATCTTACTTTGGTAATGTAAATATAATATGGCCAATATATATATCAGTGATGGCCAACTCCGGGTCTCGAGAGTCGGTGTCCTGCAAGTTTTAGATGTGTCCTTGATCCATCACAGCTGATTTAAAAGGCTAAATTACCTCCTCAACATGACTTGAAGTTCTCCTGAGGCCTGGTAATGAACTAATCATTTGATTCAGGTGTGCTGACCCAGGGTGAGATCTGAAACCTGCAGGACAGCAGCTCTCGAGGCCTGGAGTTGGCCACCCCTAATATATATTATTAGATTATTATGATATTTTACAACAGTGAACTTGAACTCTGTGTTAAATACTGAGCTTCAGTAAAGATTCAAGTTTCAGTTATTTATATTTCCTATCACCTTAATTAAATCTTCACTCAAAGACAAGTATGTTTTACAGTGTGTATATCTAGATGTATTATATATAAGAGACAAATATTGTTCTTTTAATATGTTGGCATTACTAAATTTGGCTCAATGCTTACATATATGTGTAAAAAAAGAAAATGTACGAGCTGTGATAACTGTTTCTGATAGAATGAAGAGCAGACTGATATATTAAATATTCCTTTATTGGGTGAGAAAATCTGTCATGATCCTGGATCCTTTTGACCCAGCGTTTTGTGTTTTCTATTATTGTGATTTTGGTTCTGTTCTTCCTCAGTTTAGTGTTTATTCTTTTCTGCCCGTGTATTCCTGTGTCGAGTCTGCGTTTCTAAGTCTGTGTCATTACGTGTATATGTTTCCTGTTTTACTTTGAAGGTCTTTGTCTGATGTCAGTGCGTTCTGTTTACATTTCCCCTGGCTCGTCAGCTGTGATGTCTTCCAGGTGTGTTCCCCTCCTGTTTCCCATCCCTTGATTCCTGGTGTGTGTATTTATAGTGTGTGTTACCTCGTCCTCGTTGCTGGTTCGTCTGTGTTGTTCCCATCGGTCTTCCTGCGTCTCTCCGTCCATCTTCTCGTGTATTTCCCTGTGCCTCCTTGCATCTTGGTTTCTGGTTAGTTCTGTTAGTTTTTCTAGTTTAGGTTTTCTTAGTTTCATGTTTCACCTGCGTCATCCCTGTTGTATCCACTGTTGGTAATTAAACTCACTTGCACCAGAGCTGCCGCATCTTGGGTCCCCGGCAACCCGTGACAAAATCATACCATGTCATAACTGCTTTAAGTCATACAGAATAGATATCAGAGCCTTAAACAGGCTGACTTCTGCTAAATGGGTCAAACTGGGCAGAAATTATACAAACACATAACATCCTTATAGAATATGATGTAACACTATAGATCAACTTACCTCAGAATATATAAAGCATATAAACAATTACAGCAATATGATGCAACAAACACAGCAGTGCTACTAATCCAAAATACTCAAAGCTTCATAGAACTGAAACAAACATTTATTTTTAGCTCCATTCTGCTGCTGATACATACTTTAGGTTTCTGAATATTAAACTTGTTTCTGCCTTTCATAGTGTGTAACTTGAAGGCTCTGAGTACTTTCTCCCACACTGAAAACACTGGAATGATAACATTATTTGAACATTACCTAATAAGACTGATTCAGGACAGACAATTAGTTATGTTAAACTTTCCTAGCAGTCCTTCACAAACAGGGAACAGTCTGTCTATTCTCTCCATCTGTCAGCTGCTGCTGGCTCTTCCTCCTCCTCTTCCTCACACACTGCTGAGTTTGTCCTGGTGGATCATCAGGGGTGCAAAGCCTCACAGATGATGTGCAGCAGTGGGTCCCTCAGTCTGTCCTCACTCTGGACACTTGCAGTTGTCACACATGGAAATCAAATGTGTGATAAGCTGCAGGATTCAAACACAAGTGTGACTTAGAAATACATGTTTATACTTTTATTCCACAATCAGAGAGAAAGAAAAGGGAGAGAGTGCAGGACAGACACAGGTGACAGTCTCAGGTGTATACACTGCTACAAAACAGCACAAGAGAAGGGGGATTTAGTGTTTGTGTTATTACGAGTGCTAAACAAGAAGAGTTCCCAGATGGTCCAGTGGACACATGTGTGACTCCTGTGATTAAAGCATCTTTCTTTCAGCTTAACGAGTGAACCGTCAGCTCGTTCAAACACACGTTAAAGTCCGTTTGGCTCGACACCACCGAACAGAGGCAGCAATATAACCAGGGCTGCACATAAGTGGTCCACAGGTGCACATTTGCTGTCAAAATAAAAGACGCGCACCAGATAAGCAGTTGCAACGCGCATTTGCGTACATAAGATTTTCTGGAGGAGGACGTAGATTTGTTCGGAACTCTTGAATATGTCGAAGAAGCAAGCCCCATAAGCAATTACTTTGGCGTTCCTCCACCGCAAAAGAAACGCGTATTCTCGGAATTTATCGGAATTTTTGGAAATACGCGCTTCTTTTGCACATTAACAGTGCAGTGAATCCTGCTTGTGCCGTGCTATTCAGGAGTGAAAACCGAGCAGCATTCACTGACTTTCAGCTTGTTGTGTTTGTGGATATACGACTGACTTTAATCATCCATAAAATCATCACATTCTCTGTAAGATTAAGGTCGACTATTGAACGGCGTATATTTTAAAGACTTTAATACCAAGTTAACGCTGAAAGTACAAACATCCCTAATGTCACATAACTTTGCCGACATGTGGCCAACAGTAATGTTTTAATGTTCTTCATAATTAAACATTTGCACATAAATAAGTGACATAATATTCAGTACTTTTAAAAGTTTACTCTTTGGCCGCTCCGCTTCAGCTGTGTTTTTCGGCAAAATTATCCACACCCACCGCCGCGCTATGAAGTCTGGGATATGTTGGGCCATGAAGTCTACACCGCCACATCCTTAAAATCCGGGGAAATGAAGGACCCATTTGAGAGACGCATTTCGAGCAGCCTTTGAATTGGGACAGCCTTCGTCGTGTCACTGTGACGTAATCGGCCTTAAAATGCGGCCTTTAAGGCTGCAGACCCTGAATTGGGATACAGCCAGTATCTAACACAGCCACAACAGGTACTGTGCTGAAGAAGAATTTAAGAAAACTGTGTGTATCTGCAAGGGGAAGCAGTGATAACAGAAGCTCGTTTACATGTCATATATTCTTATCATAATACTGAACCTTTCTGTAAAATATAAACTAGATATTATTAAGATTGCTTGAGCGAGCCAGAAGGCAGTAAAAAAGGTTGTTGGGTTTTTTGGGGGGGGGTGATTCTCTAACTTCCTGCTGTATGTGTTTTATGTTTCACATAAAAAACACTCTTTGCATTCTTATATCTGCCTCCAGAATCATCTCAGTTCATACAGTAAGTATGTATACTGTATGAAGCCTAAAAATACAGTGCTGACCTTCTTGTGACCAAATTCATTCAACTAATCAGTAGAGTATTTTTTATTTTCCCCATTCACTAAGATCTACATCTTTTGCATATCTTATAAACAAAAATGCATGTACTTGTGAAGTTTATGCCCTGCATACATTTAATGAATGTAAAATGATATAAATACACTGCTCAAAAAAAATAAAGGGAACAAAAAAATAAAACATCTCAGATCTGAATGAATGAAATATTCTTATTAAATACTTTGTTCTTTACATAGTTGAATGTGCTGACAACAAAATCACACAAAATTTATCAATGGAAATCAAATTTAGCAACCCATGGAGGTCTGTATTTGTAGTCACACTCAAAATAAAAGTGGAAAAAACACACTACAGGCTGATCCAACTTTGATGTCCTTAAAGCAAGTCAAAATGAGGCTCAATAGTGTGTGTGACCTCCACATGCCTGTATGACCTCCCTACAGCGCCTTGGCATGCTCCTGATGAGGTAGCGGATGGTCTCCTGAGGGATCTCCTCCTACACCTGGACTAAAACATCCACCAACTCCTGAACAGTCTGTGGTGCAACGTGGCGTTGGTGGATGGAGCGAGACATGATGTCCCAGATGTTCTCACTTGGATTCAGGTCTGGAAAACGAGCTGGCCAGTCCATAGCATCAATGCCTTTGTCTTGTAGGAACTGCTGACACACTCCACCCACATGAGGTCTAGCATTGTCTTGCATTAGGAGGAAGCCAGGTCCAACCACACCAGCATATGGTCTCACAAGGGGTCTGAGGATCTCATCTCGGTCAGGCTACCTCTGGCAAGCACATGGAGGGCTGTGCAGCCCCCCAAAGAAATGCCACCCCACACCATTACTGACCCACTGCCAAACCAGTCATGCTGGAGGATGTTGCAGGCAGCAGAACGTTCTCCACAACGTCTCCAGACTCTGTCACGTCTGTCTCATGTGCTCAGTGTGAACCTGCTTTCATCTGTGAAGAGCACAGGGCACCAGTGACAAAGTTGCCAATCTTGGTGTTCTCTGGCAAATGCCAAACATCCTGCACGGTCTTGGGCTGCAAGCACAACCCCCACCTGTGGACGTCGGGCCCTCATGCCACCCTCATGGAGTCTGTTTCTTAGCCTTTGAGCAGACACATGCACATTTGTGGCCTGCTGGAGGTCATTTTACAGGGCTCTGGCAATGCTCCTCCTGTTCCTCCTTGCACAAATGTGGAGGTAGTGGTCCTGCTGCTGGGTTGTTGCCCTCCTACGGCTTCCTCCACGTCTCCTGATGTACTGGCCTGTCTCCTGGTAGTGCCTCCATGCTCTGGACACTATGTTGACAGACACAGTAAACCTTCTTGCAACAGCTCACATTGATGTGCCATCCTGGATGAGCTGCACTACGTGAGCCACTTGTGTGGGTTGTAGACTCCATCTCATGCTACCACTAGAGTGAAATCACCGCTAGTATTCATAAGTGACCAAAACATCAGCCAGAAAGCATTGGTACTGAGAATTGGTCTGTGGTCACCACCTGGAGAACCACTCCTTTATTGGGGATGTCTTTCTAATTGCCTATAATTTCTACCTGTTGTCTATTCCATTTGCACAACAGCATGTGAAACTGATTGTCAATCAGTGTTGCTTCCTAAGTGGACAGTTTGATTTCACAGAAGTGTGATTGACTTGGAGTTACATTGTGTTGTTGAAGTGCTGGTTAACTAATGATAATTAAAGATATTGTAGGAAGGCAATAAAACAATGCAGCAAATTGAGGAATGTAGTTGGCCTATCTGCACTGACCTGTCAGACTGCAAATAACTGAAATGAGATGGCTCAATTGGAACAAAGAGGAGAGAAAAAAATATTAAAAACTTTCTTGGAATGTATCCTGATCAGCCACAACAATAAAACCACTGACAGATGGCTCTTTATTAAGAAATGTTCACATATCAATGTCCAATCATGTTTTCATGTATTACAGGAAAAGAAAGTGACTTAATTGCAATTAAATAACAAAATTTAAAAAAATTTCACACATCCAAAAAAAGATATTGTGGAGGTAAGCATGAACGACACAGAGCTCTGAGTTCTCACTCCTTCTTTATTCCTCTCCAACATCAACTGCACATATCGCGCCACAAAACACAGGAACACACTTCCTGAACACTGGGTGTGAGTGGAGCCCTCTAGTGGTCCACCACACATGCCCCCCCCCGAACACCCAGCAGAACTAGTCCAGGACCCGGGGCTTAAGCAAACGACCGGAACGGCTAAACCAGGGAGGGGGGGGGGACTGAGAGAGGGCAACCCAGCCCGGGAGCGAGGCTGGCACTGGCGGTCAGAAAAAGCTGCAGACGACTCGGACTCCGTTGATTGTGGGTCGCTCCTGGGGGAAAAAACAGAATCCATCAGCCCGGTGGCAGGTGGGCGGCAGCGGCGAGGGGCCTGGGCCGTGACCACCTGATCCTCTTGCATAACATGTGCAGGCTTAAGTCTGTCAACAGAGACAACCTCCTGCCGACCACCAAAGTCCAAAACGAAATGTTTGTTGCCTGGTTTAAGAACCCTGTATGGCCCGTCATATGGTGGACGCAGCAGAGTCCTATGGGCATCGTGCCTGACGAAAACAAAACGAGCAGAGTCCAACGAACTCGGAACAAAAGTGTCAGGCAGGCAGTGGTGAACAGGAACAGGAAATGAGCCTCTTGGGGGGCGAAAAGGCAACAAAGAGGTATCGAAACATGGGGGAGGGCTCTCAGGTAAGAATTTCCCGGGGACCCGGAGGGGCTGGCCGAGGACCAGTTCAGCCGGGGAAACCCCGAGGTCTTCCTTAACCGCGCTTCGCAATCCCAGCAAAACCCACGGAAGACGGTCGACCCAGTCGCCACCTGTTAAGGAAGCCCGGAGCGCGGCCTTAAGTGACCGGTGAAACCGTTCGCACAACCCGTTAGCTTGCGAGTGGTATGCTGTGGTGCGGTGGACCTTGACCCCCAGGCCGTCAGCCATAGCAGACCAAAGCTCAGAAACAAACTGGGGGCCCCTGTCCGAGGTAATGTCAGCAGGGGGACCGAAACGCGAAACCCACGTTGACAAAAATGCTCCGGCCACCGTCACCGCTGTCGTGGATGCCAGGGGTACCGCCTCCGGCCACCTGGTCGTGCGGTCCACCACAGTCAAAAGGTGCGTGAAACCCTGTGACTGCGGCAAGGGACCAACCAGGTCCACATGCATGTGATCGAAACGCCTACCAGGGACATGGAAAGGTTCGAGGGGTGCCTGTGTGTGCCGATGGATTTTCCAGCGTTGGCATGGGATACAAGCCGCTGCCCATTCTTTCACTGTTTTGCGAAGCCCCGGCCAAACGAACCTGGCGCTGACCAGCTTAACCGAGGCCCGGACGCCGGGATGAGAGAGGGCATGCACCGAGTCAAAAACACAACGACACCACGAAAGGGGAACCACCGGGCGGGGGCGGCCGGTGGAAACGTCGCAAAGGAGGTGTGGACCGCCGTCCCACACCGGGGTGTCCTCCAGCACGAGGCCCGTTTTCGTTGACTGAAGGGCAAGGATGTCCGGGTCAGCACGTTGTTCAGCGGCCATGGGAGTGTAGTCGACGCCAACATACACCGGAGAAACCAACACACGTGAGAGACAGTCAGCAACGTGATTGGACTTACCAGCCACATGCTGAATGTCTGTGGTAAACTCTGAAAAGGCCGCCAACTGGCGCTGCTGGCGTGCGCTCCATGGGTCAGAGACCTTGGACATCGCAAACGTCAAAGGTTTGTGGTCAACGTACGCAGTAAAGTTGCGACCCTCGAGGAAAAAACGAAAATGTCGTGTTGCGAGGTGCAGGGCCAGCAACTCCCTGTCAAAAACACTGTACTTGCGTTCAGCATCCCGGAGCGTACGACTGAAAAAGGCAAGCGGTTGCCAGAGACCTGAAACCCGCTGTTCCAACACTCCACCCACTGCCACGTCGGACGCGTCAGTGGTCAACGCGATCTCCGCCGACGGAAGCGGGTGGGCCAGCAGGGCGGCGTCAGCCAGCGCAGACTTGGCTGCAGAAAACGCCTGGACGCGTTCCGGCAGCCAGTCAACAGGATCTTTGGCTGTTTTACCTTTTAAGGCAGCATAGAGTGGCTGTAGCAGGTGGGCAGCTCTGCGGAGAAAGCGGTTGTAAAAATTTATCATCCCCAAGAACTCCTGCAACGCTTTAACTGACGTGGGACGCGGAAAAGCCGAAACGGCCTGGACTCTGTCGGGCAACGGAACCACACCTTCAGCGGAAATGCGGTGCCCGAGGAAATCCAGAACAGGCAACCCAAACTGGCACTTGGAAGGGTTGATGATCAGGCCGTGCGCTGCCAAACGCTGGAAAACCTGGCGCAGATGGGACTCGTGCTGGCTCGCTGAGTAGCTGGCCACCAATATATCGTCCAGATAAACAAAAACAAACGGCAGCCCACGCAAAACGGAGTCCATTAGCCGCTGAAAGGTTTGGGCGGCACCTTTCAGGCCAAACGGCATGCGCAAAAACTCGAACAAGCCGAAGGGGGTAATGACAGCGGTTTTAGGAACGTCTACGGCGCGCACGGGAACTTGGTGATACCCCCGCACCAAGTCAATTTTAGAAAAAATCGACATTCTGGCGAGATTGGCAGAAAAATCCTGAATGTGGGGGATGGGGTAACGGTCATTCTCCGTGGCATTATTTAAACAGCGGAAATCTCCGCACGGCCGCCACCGACCGTCCGATTTGGGCACCATGTGAAGCGGAGAAGCCCATGCACTGTTCGAACGCCGTACAATGCCAAGGCGCTCCATGGCTGCAAACTCTTCCCGAGCAACGGACAGTTTCGCGGGGTCGAGGCGGCGCGCACGCGCGAACACCGGCGGCCCGACTGTGGGAATATAATGCTCAACCCCGTGCTTCGTTACCGCGCTAGAGAAATTGGGGACAGACAGCGATGGAAACTCTAAAAGCAAACGCTGAAAAGATTCCCCGGAGGTCACTACATTAGCCCGAATCAGGGGCTCGGGCGGCCCGAGTAAAACAGGGTAGCGAAGAAAACGAGAGAGCATCAATTAAACGTCTGTTAGCAACATCGACAAGCAGGCCATTAGCACACAGAAAATCAGCACCTAAAATAGGTACAGAGCTAGCGGCAACAACAAAGTTCCACTGGAAATCCCGGCCATGAAAACAAACAGTCACCAACCTTTCCCCAAACGTTTTGATGGGAGAGCCATTAGCTGCCAGGAGCTGTGGCCCACAGT
Organism: Oreochromis aureus; assembly: GCF_013358895.1. Taxonomy (NCBI): domain Eukaryota; kingdom Metazoa; phylum Chordata; class Actinopteri; order Cichliformes; family Cichlidae; genus Oreochromis; species Oreochromis aureus. The sequence goes on from NC_052950.1 coordinate 12,144,525, forward strand.
TCGCTGCTAGTCCGTCGGCAGCGGTAGGGGGAAGGAGGCTCTTCTGGGAGCCGGAATCCACGAGAAAACATCTCCCGGAGCGTGAGTCCTCTATGAAGAGCAGCCTTTCTGTATTGCCAGCGGTCGTGGCTGCTATGGCGCGCTGGCGGGTCCGTTTCCCTGGGCCGTGAAAGCGCAAGGCGGCAGGCAGCGATGCACCCTCTCGCCAAAACGCTGATGGTAGAAACAGATGCTCTTTCTGAGGTGCCGGCGTGTAGCAATCCCTGCCGTCAGCAAGGGGGCGGATGCCCCGGGGGAGGCAGGAATCCCCCGTCATCCGGCCCGAGCAACGACAGCATGTTCTCCATGAGCTCGAGTGCGCTACCGCCACCCAAGCCTGACAGGTTGAAGAGCTGTTCGGCTCGTTCAGCGTCGGAGAGGGCATAGCGCCGAAGAAGCAGCCCTTTAAGGGCGGCGTATTTCCCTTGGGCGGGTGGGTCCAGCGGGTCGAGCGAGGCCACCACATGGTGATACTTCATGGTGTCGTCAGCCGAGATGCCGCGAAGGGCGAACTGAGCCTCCACGTGCACGAACCATGACGGGGGGTCATGGAGCCAAAAGTCCGGCAGTTTCAGCGCCACAGCGAACGTAGCTGCAACAGGAGGTGGAGGTCCGGCGGCCGCTGATGCATCCATAGAGTCTGCGTTATCTGCGGCCCGTTGCATGCTCGAGTCAGGGGTCACCAATGTGGAGGTAAGCATGAACGACACAGAGCTCTGAGTTCTCACTCCTTCTTTATTCCTCTCCAACATCAACTGCACATATTGCGCCACAAAACACAGGAACACACTTTCTGAACACTGGGTGTGAGTGGAGCCCTCTAGTGGTCCACCACAATATGAACAAAAATGTGTATTTTAATGGAGGAAAAAGTTAGGACACCCTACCCCCTAATAACTAGTGTTGAACCCTTTGGCTGATATAACTTCAGTGAGACGCCTTTTGTAGCCTTTTACCAGTCTCTGACATCGATCAGAAGCAAGTTTGGTCCACTCCTCAATGCAGAATTCTTTCAGCTGTGAGAGGTTTGAGGGTTTTCTTGCATGTACAGTCTGTTTCAAGTCACCCCATAGCATCTGAATGTGATTAAGATCAGGGCTTTCACTTGGCCATTCCAGGACTATCTACTTAGTTTTTAGCAAGTCCTTGGTGGATTTACTGGTATGCTTTGGGTCATTGTCATGTTGCAGTGTCCACTTCTGCTTCAGCTTTAATTTTTTAACAGATGGTTTCACATGTGCTTCAAGCACCCCCAAATACACAGTCGGATTCATGATTTATTTATTATTTATATTATTTATATTAAATATCCATATGTCCAAACATATTTTAAAATATACAGGCTTTCATAGGGTGTCCTAATTTTCTCACATGACTGTATGAAAAGATCTGTAAATTGCATCGCGGACACGCCACAGTTAAAACCTGAGACAGCTTGAGCAGTTTTGCTCAGAAAGAGTTGGTCACACTACTGTTTGCAAATGCAGACGTCTCATTGTGTACAAGTACAGAGACAGCTTGTCTCTCTGCTGGGTAGGTGAGTATCTCTTCTTTTAACAGAGGAAGTGGTTCTTTGGCTTTATCGGGTGATGGCCTCCAGTTTGCACTAGAACAGTTCACAGCCGAGTGTGAAGCGGTGGGAATGAGAATCAGCACCTCCAAATCTGAGGCCATGGTCAATCTCACGTTAATTTTTTGAGGTAGCCATTACTTTGACTGAACGTTAATAGAGCTGGCATTACTCATTTTTTTTATATGAAGATGTTAATCAGTTATGATAGTCACCTGGATGTTATAACAAGTTTAAAAACTGTGGTGTATACTTGAAGGTTTTTTTTTTCTCATAATGCGAAAATGGAGACGCATACAAAGGTAAAAACACTTTTTACTGTACAAACAGTTTATGCCCTTTCTGTAAATAAAAATGTCACATCATGTTTTGCAAATATGCAAAATACTTAATTCTCTTTAAATGAATCACATAATACACATATTACATACCTTACATCAATTATAACCATACATTAATTTGTATATGATAGAATTTTAAATTGGATTACAAAGATAGAAATGATGAAAAATATCTAATAACATAACAATTATACAAATGTTATTGAAAGTTATAGAAGTTTTAGACATTATTGTGTTGTTATTCTCTGTCATCAAATGCATCACAGTGGTTCAGTGGTTACCTCTGTGTCCTCAAAGTAGTAGTGTCCTGGTTTGGCTCCCCTCTGTGGTTTGAAAGGGACTGTATGGAAAAAATGTGACGTTAATGCTGTTTCTGTCAGCCCAGGACAAAAGATGTAAAATGGTGTCAAGAATTTCACTTCTCTGTGCCTGCACGGTCTTGTTTCTGCTTTTACTTTATCAGTATTCACTAGTTAAACCTTTTAAGTACTGTACAGGAAGACACTTCATTATGTTTATCTTTTGTCAGATTTAAATCAAATCTGTCAGCGTCACAAATAACCACATAACGTGAGAAAGAACAGTAACAACACAAGTAGTCTTCATTGTAGTCGTATACAGAAACACAAGCCGGCTGTTTTTTATTTTACTTAACTTAATAGTTGTAGAGAGTAATTACTTTGTATGATGAGATAAGACAAGATAAGCTTTATTAGTCCCACACATTTGTTGTGTCACAGCAAAAAGTGGACAGTGCAAAGTTACAGTAGCAAAAAGTAAGAAAAACACTGGAATAGGACAAGATAATAAGAAGAAGAATAAGATACAATATACAATATATTAAAATAAAATACTATATACAACAGAATAAAATACAGGATTGTTGGAAAAAGAGAATTGCACTTAGTGTTATTGCACATGCGTGGATGTGTGTTTTTGGTCAGCTGCGAAATCCTTGTTGTAGAGTCTGAGAGCAGTAGAAAGGAAAGACCTGTGGAATCTCTCCGTCCCACATCAGGGGTGCTGCAGCCTGCCACTGAAGGAGCTGCTCAGTGCTGTCAGGGTCTCCTGCATGGGTTGGAAAATGTTCTCCAACAGGGATGACAGCTCAGCCACCATTCTCCTGTCACTCACCACCTCCACTGAATCCAGAGGGCATCCCAGAACAGAGCTGGCCCTCTGGATCAGCCTGTTCAGTCTCTTCCTGTCCCCAGCAGAGATGCTGCCGCCCCAGCAGACCACAATGTAAAAGATGGCTGAGGCCACCACAGAGTCATAGAAGGTCTTCAGGAGTGGGCCCTTCACTCCAAAGGACCTGAGTCGCCACAGCAGGTACAGCCTGCTCTGCTCTTTCCTGTAGAGGGCGTCTGAATTATGAGTCCAGTCCAGTTTATTGTTCAGATAAACACCAAGGTACCTGTAGCTATCCACAGCCTCAGGCTACATCTACACTAGCCCGGATAATTTGAAAATGTCTTTTTCGTGTGAAAACGCTCCACGTCCAAACTATCGTTTTCATTCGTTTTCACAGAGTTGTGCGTCCACATTGAAATGGCCAAAAATGCTTATGTTCCAGTACCTGCCTCATTTCTGTCTGTCGTTTATTTACTTTACAGCTCTTTGAAAGGTTGCAGCAAAATATCAAGGAAATGCACCGAGTTTTGTTTAAATGGACTGACAATGAAGTGGAGTTGTTGCTGCGAGTAACACAAAAGTACAAAGTTGCAAAAGTGAGTGAGAATTAAAGAATTTGAAGAAAAGCTATCTGGAGCATGTACTGACTGATATTAATCTTTAATAGGGCTGTCAAAATTCAGAGCAAACAAAACAACTGCTGTATAATGCCCTCCACTATCTTAGTTTAATTGGTCACATGACTGCATCACATGACTAAAATCTGTCATCGTTTTCGAAAAGGCTCAGAGTTCGCTGTCCACACTGCAACGCGAAAATGGCGTTTTTTGGAGAGCGTTTTCAAAAAGCTCAGTTTTCCTTGACCAAAAACGCCGTCTCAGTGTGGACAGAACGCCAAAACGGAGAGAAAAAGATGTGTTTTCAAATGAAAACATATTAGTGTCCATACCTTGAATATTTAGTAGTTGCAATGGAGGATGTTTGTGCCTGCGGAAGTCTACCACCAGCTCCTTGGTTTTTCTAGTGTTGATCTGGAGGTAGTTCTGCTGGCACCAGTCCACAAAACCATCGGTCAGTTCTCGGTACTCCCTGTCGTCCCCATCAGTGATGAGGCCAACTATTGCAGAATCATCAGAGAACTTCTGCAGGAAGCACTGGGTGGAGTTGTGGGAGAAGTCTGCAGTGTAGATGGTGAAGAGGAACGGAGCCAGAACCGTTCCCTGTGGGGCCCCCGTACTGCAGACGACCCTGTCCGACACACAGCCCTGAGTTCTCACGTACTGTGGTCGGTCGGTGAGGTAGTCGGGTTTCCATGTTGTGAGGTGATGGTCCACTCCTGAGATCTTCAGCTTGTCCTTCAGGACCGTGGGAAGAATGGTGTTGAAGGCACAGGACAAATCAAAGAACATGATTCTCACAGTGCTCCCAGCGGTCTCCAGGTGAGAGAGGGAACGTTGTAGGAGATGAATGACGGCATCATCCGCTCCAATGCCAGGTTGGTAGGCAAACTGAAGTGGGTCCAGTGATGAGCTCACCAGGGGTCGAAGCAGAGCCAGGACCAGCCGCTCCAGGGTCTTCATCAGGTGGGATGTCAGAGCATCCGGCCTGTAGCTGTTGAGGTCCTTCAGACATGGAGTCTTTGGTACTGGTACAACACAGGAGGTTTTCCAGAGCTGTGGGACTCTCCCCAGCCTCAGGTTCAGGTTAAAGATGTGCTCTGTCACCCCACACAGTTGGTCTGCGCAGGACCTGACAACCCTTGAGCTGATGCCATCTGGACCCGCTGCCTTCTTGGCTTTAATCCTCCTCAGTTCCTCAACCTGGGTGGTTGAGAGAGACAAGCTGGAGCCTTGTGTTAAAGGCGTGTGTATTGAATGCTGATGTTGAGGGTGGGGAGTAGTGAGCAGGGTGAATAGAGGAGGTGTGAAGTGGCTTGAGGTGTCAGGGGTGGAAGAGCAGCAGTAGGGGTGGGTGAGTCTGCAGCCGATGTTGGAGACTGCATCCTGGATAAATCCAACCTGTTAAAGAAATGATCAGTTCATTTGCCCACCTCACATCCCCCGCGGGCAGCGAGTTCTGATATTTGTGGACTGAGATGGTTCTAAGGCCTCACCAGTATGTGAAGTAAATCAGCAAGGAGTTTACATTTCTTTTTATTATAATTTATGAACTTATTGCTAAAAATACATCCCAGATTGCCTATACAATCTTTCACTCTAAACACACACACGGTGTGTGTGTATAAAGTAAAAAAAATTCCCCGCAAAAAACCAACTCAAACTCAAAGCAAAGAGCACTTATTCTTCAGTGTGATCAGTGAGAGAATAGGATAATCCACGTAAACTGTAAACTCCTCCATCTGTTACATTGAAGCTGTAAATCTCTCCTTCAGATACTTTCACAGCTCCATCTCTGCTCTTCTTGAACCAGATGAAGCTGCTGACTGGAGGTTTGGCTCTGCTGGTTCATCCAGCTGCTTTCAGGCACTGAACCTGATGGAGTAAGTAAGTAAGTAAGTAAGTAAGTAAAATTTATTTATATAGCACATTTCACAGATAAAAATCACAAAGTGCTTCACAATAAGATCAGACATACAAGTTAAAATTAATTAAAAGCCCGTTTGTATAAAAATGTCTTCAGCTGCTTTTTAAAGGAGTCAGTAGAGTCTAGACAGCGTAAGGACAACGGCAGGGAGTTCCACAGCCTAGGTGCCAGTACCTGAAAAGCCCGATCCCCACGTGTTTTAAACCTAGTACGTGGGACCACCAGTAGCCTCTGACCTGAAGACCTAAGTGCTCGGGATGAAGCATGAGGTTTCAACAGGTCAGAGATATACTGGGGAGCTTCACCGTGCAGAGCTCTAAAAGTTACAACTAAAATTTTAAAATGAACCCTAAAATTTACTGGCAACCAATGAAGAGAAGCCAAAACTGGAGTAATGTGTGACCTCTTGTTTGTACCAGTTAAAAGTCTTGCCGCTGCATTCTGTACAGACTGAAGGCGATCCAGAGCTGATTTGTTGAGACACGTAAAAAGACCGTTACAATAATCCAAACGAGAAGAGATAAAAGCATGAATAATCATCTCAAGTTCTGCCTTTGACACCAGTAGTCTGAGTTTAGAAATGTTTCTTAAATGATAAAAACAGTTCCGGACAAGTTGTTTAGAGTGTTTCTCATGATGATGGAGTGATGAATGCTGTGGTTTCATTGTGGTCAACGGGAGAAAAAAAAGAAAAGAATAGCCGTAACAGGGATTCCCATTATCCATAATAAACTTTCAACATTCCATTAAACATGCTTTATCGACACGATCCCACAAAACTCATTGTCTTGTCTCATGGAACAAGCAACTTGGCCAAGTCCATGTTCAACCAGCTCTTTCAGATTGGCATCTGTAAGTAATCACTTTGTTGAGTGAATGTAAGTTTAACCACCTTTACTTTTCTATTACTATTTTAATCCACCCTGTGGATATTGATCATTAACAATGTCACACACGCCTTTTAATTAAAGTGATTTTTTTATTGTTTTGTCATTAATGTATTTTAATAAATTGTTTAAAGAGAAAAACACATAAATATCAAAGTCAGCCTTTTTGTTGTTGTTGTTGTTTTAATTAAGAGATATGTATTACTTACAAGAAAGCCACCACACAAACATGATTTGTAGAATATGATGGTGGACTATTAAGAGATTATACAGCATTTAAAAAATAGTTCAACTTTAATATTTGCATAGTCCATTTAACACTCATCAGGAGCATTTTTCTGGAGAATAGTTACAACTTACTAATTATACCATCACAAATTATGTGTTTTATTTTTGAAAAATTGCAAATTAGCAGCTTGCTGCCACAAGATGGTGACATCAACACTAAAGACAGATATTCAACATGCCCATGGAGTCGATATCCTACTTCTTTCAGAAAGTTGGTGCAAGTGGAAGAGAAAGTGAAAAGTGGAAGAAAGCCTCTTGACAGGAAGTCGAAGCAGGGGTGGAGGACAAGATTTAGATCACCAAGAATAATGAAATGGTAATAAATAAATAAACAAGAAAAGATGAATGAATATGAAGAGAAATTTGTCTCAAAAGGTTGATAAATGTGTATATGATCCACAAGAGTAAACTAAGATATAGAAATATGTACAGGAATTTGTGAGTAATTTTACAAATGCACAACCAGAGTTAAACACACATATTAGAACTGATTCAATCAGACATAACAAAGGTATTTATGTGTACAAAGCTGAACAAACAGCGATCATTTCAAACACTTTTTTTCTTTAAACTTCAAACTTAAAAATATGATATTTCTTTTCAATATGTTCCTCTGCTTATAAATTTAGTTTGTCACAGCAGACACAATATAGAGCAAAACCCTTCTTACAAAAAATCTGAAAAACTCTTTTGAATTGAAATGAATGTTTTACTTAATACATTTAATATATTTGCAGATGTGTTTTTATGCTAGTTTCTCTACATGAATTTTGGCTAGTTTCCTCTTAATAGTTTCCTATTAATAGCTCTTAATAGCGATTAATAGCTCTGGAACATTCATTTCAACATGTCTGCTAAATCAAATAACAAATCACACAACAGCACAAAAACATGCAATTACTGTTTGAAAATGACAATAACTAAAAAAATCATAATAAAAAAGAGATAAACTATAAGGAGGTTCTTAAGTTGCTAGTGCAAACTTGCAAATTATAGAAAGTATGATAGCTTTGCTCAGGTGGAGGAGTGAGTGGGTCATCTACTAGTTGGGAGGTCAGTGGATTGATCATTAGTTTTTCCACATGCACAGGATCCTTGAAAGAAATGCTGAACTCCAGGTTTTTCCCTATGCATCCATCAGATCCTTAATATATGTGAATGCTGTCCATAGATAAAAGCAATATATTTACAGTACATTGCCAAAAGTATTTACTCATCCATCCAAATCATTGAATTCTGGTGTTCTAATCACTTTCATGGCCAGTTGTCAGTGGATGTTGACGCACATGGTGCACAGAGGTTGCTGACTCTGAGTCAATTACTATGGGTCCCCAGGCTTCACTTGGCCTTCAGATTAGCTCAAGAACCGTTTGTAGAGAACTTGATGGAATGGGTTTCCATGGCTGAGCAGCTGCATCCAAGCCTTACATCTCCAAGCACAAAGGAAAGTGTCAAATGCAGTGGTGTAATGCATGCCACCACTGGACTGTAGAGCAGTGTAAACACTTTAGCAGTGTAAACACATCACTGGAGTGACAAATCACGCTTCTCTGGCAATCCAGTGGACTTGTCTGCATTTGGTGGTTGCCATGACTGACTGCATTGTGTCAAGTGTAAAGCTTGATGGAGGGGGGTTATGGCGTGGGATTGTTTTTCAGGAGTTGAACTCAGCCCCTTAGTTTCAGTGGAAAGAAATCTTAATACTTAAGTATACCAAGACATTTTGGAGAATTTAATGCTCCCAACTTTCTGGGAACAGTTTGGAGCTAGTCCCTTCCTGTTCCAATATGGCTGTGCACCAGTGCACAAAGCAAGATCCATAAAGACATGGATGAGTGAGCTTGGTGTGGAAGAACTCGACTGGTCTGCACAGAGTCCTGACCTCAACCTGACAGAACATCTTTGGGATGAATTAGGGTGGAGACCGGAAGCCATAGTTCTTATAGTTGTAAAGGCTGGGCCAACATCATATTAAACTGTATTGATTAAGAATGGGATGCCCCCCAGGAAATCAAAATCTGAAAACTGCCTTATTATACAGGAGGGAGAATAGAAAAAAAAGGGCATTTTTTAATTCACTGAACTGTTTGGCAGTGACAATGACACATTTTCATGTAAATGTTCCACATTTATTTTTTACTCTCCATGGGTTGTAAAGAAATAGCTCTTATTTTTTCTTCACCTCAGTGTAGAGTTCCTCTTGGCCATGAGCTCTCTGTGTTAAGCTGTTTACTGGCTTGTTGACTTTCACCTGTGCGTACACCGTATCCTGCTGCTGTCCTCTGTCCTGCACTGAGTCAGAGGATGCTTCAAATCCCAGCTTAGAGAAGCTGATCTCTCCATAATGGATGTTTTGTTCCTCTTTTTCTGTGTTATTTGCTGGCCCTTCAACGACCCACTCTTCATGTGGTTGAATCTATAAAATAAGCAGAGTAATATCTGTGATGTAGACCATGTGACTAGGTGGTAGTTTACAATCATGTAAACAGCTAAACTACAGAGAAGTTCAGTATTGTCTTACGCGAGTCTGTTGTTGAGTTCGACGCATTGACTTTGACCACCTGGACGACATGAGAAGCAATAAAATTATATCTGTTTATGTTGAATATATGTGTGAGTAGATCTCAGCTTGATGGAAAAAAACACACATTTTAAAGTGCAGCTAAAATATCACCGTTAAACATCATGTCTTCTAATGTGATGTGTGATACTTGCCAAAGAAAGATTATCAAACAAATGAGTAAGATGATCCCAGAGATTCCTCCAAGAAGTAGGACCAGTGTGGACTCTGTGTGAGTCAAACAATATACAATAATGTTGACTTAAAGATACGCTTGCAAAAGCTTTTTTTACATTGTTGTTAAGTTTCAGTGTAGGAAATCTTCAAAGACAATTGAAAAATGGAAGAAAAGAAAGACTTCAGTGTCTTCAGCCTTTATCTTTACCTGCAACAGTCACATGAATCTCTGCTGATGTCTGATTACCCAGATCATTAGTGGCCACACAGTAATAAACTCCTCCATCTGTTACATTGAAGCTGTAAATCTCTCCTTCAGATACTTTCACAGCTCCATCTCTGCTCTTCTTGAACCAGGTGAAGCTGCTGACTGGAGGTTTGGCTCTGCTGGAGCAGGTCAGCTTCACCCAGCTGCCTGCTGACACCAAACCTGATGGACTGATGGATGCTGAGGTGTCTTTAGGAGCATCTGGAGAAAAAAGAATATCCCATAGATCAAACTCTGACTGTCAGTACTCAAAGATGATCAGTGTGCTCACAAGCATTATGATTCCCACAGTCTTCACTATAGTGTAGACACCAACCAGTTTTCTGTAATGCAAAAAGATTCTTGTATTACAGAAACGTCTGTAAGGTTTAAAAGCTGAATAACTGCACTGTGAAGGATGAAGTACAATCCTGATTTTTATAAAATAAAATTAAGTGTCTTATAAAGCAAACTTCTTTTTCTCCTCTCTCATAAAGTATATCACAAAGAAAACTAGAAAAAAAAGGAAAATGCAATTTTTAAAATAACTGGTGAGTAACTTTACCTCCAACAGTCACGTTAAACTCTCCTGATGTCTGATTACCCAGATCATTAGTGGCCACACAGTAATAAACTCCTCCATCTGTTACATTGAAGCTGTAAATCTCTCCTTCAGATACTTTCACAGCTCCATCTCTGCTCTTCTTGAACCAGGTGAAGCTGCTGACTGGAGGTTTGGCTCTGCTGGAGCAGGTCAGCTTCACCCAGCTGCCTGCTGACACCAAACCTGATGGACTGATGGATGCTGAGGTGTCTTTAGGAGCATCTAAGGAAAAAATAAGAAAGTGATATCCCATAAATCATGTTGTCCTATAGGATTCAGTTCAACAACAAACTCTGATTGTCTTACATAAAACACTGAGAGTCTCTTCTGTCTCTGCTGTCTTGGTGTCTTTTCCTTGGTTCACAGGATATCTGGCAGAGCAGCTGATCTTCTTTCCATCATGTGTGTCTGACAGAGTGATGGTCTGCTGGATTTTAGTTGTAAAGCTTCCATCTGTGTTTTCCTCTATTTTGTTGGGAGAGTCTTGTTGGAGATTCCAGGTGAGTTGAGGAGGGGAGTGTGGACAGGGAGTGAGAGCTGAGCAGGTTATAGTGACAGACTCCTTCTCCTTCAGATCACCTGGGATTGTAATATTGGGCCTCCAAGGAGAATCTGTGGTTTCACGTACATATTCATTATAAAATCACACTGAAATTTGTGCCATTGATTAAAATCTGTAAATCTGTTCTGATTTCATACTTAAATTTACAAATGCAATCACGTCCTTAAAATAACTGCAGAGCAGAAATGATAATAAGACACAATCTCCTGAGTATCATGCTGGGACAATCATTACGACTGTCATACAAAATTTGCTCAACAGGTATTCATTATAATCAAACAATAGATCAAAGTCCTGAATATAAGTTTATTAATAGGTAAGACAAAATAATGAAAATTAAAAAAAAAACAAAAAACACTATTACCTCTGACTGTTATATGAAGAGGATCACAAGAAGCTGTTGACTTGAATGTTTCATTCTCTACTCTGAAGAAGTATGTGTCTGTGTAGTTTGTGGTTAAATTAGTAAACAGAGTGGTGCAGTCTCTCTGACTCAGGTTCCCAGTAATACTCATTGGATAGATGCTAACTGCTCCACTACTGTTGAAGATCACATTGTTTGGATTATTGCCAAATCTAGAATCATTTTTAATCCACACTCCAAAGGTTTTTTTTGTGTTGTTAAACTTCTGTTCTTCTTTGGGTCTGAAGCTACATGGGATTTGCAAACAAGATCCACTCAGTGCTTCCAGCTTCTTTGGTGCATTTATGAAGAGTGCTGTTTGATTAGGACAACCACCCAAAGCAGCTGTAAATACAATTTAATTATTAATCAATTCACACATTAATTTTAGTTAACTACATGTTTTTTTTCTATGCCCGAACAAAACGTGTATTCTCTACAATTTAGTTAGTGAGATATTATTTTTGTATGTGAATATTTTCTTGTAAAATTAAATATTTAGCTGATAATCCAGCCATAACAGGAACATTTCAGCCACCATCTGCTGTTTGGATGTAAGATGAAAATAATAATAATAATAATAATCAGAGTTTCAAAAACTGTCTATTGTAATGCTTGAAAGTGCCAACAAACATTTTTGTTCCTCTGTTGTTAACAGTTTCTACACAAAATATATTAATTTAAAGTCAGGACAAAAAGTAAGTCTTTGTTATTAAATGAAGTTCACGATGTAAAATAACTCTAATAATTACTTTGAAATACTGAAATACTCACCTGAAACAAACAGGACAATCAGTAACATGCTGACTGTCTCCATGTTCACAGACAGACTACTCTACTGCCTGGATTTTAAAAAAGAAAAGAAATCATTTCACATATGGAGCTGTAACACTGTACTTACATTTTTTTTTTTTAATATTTTCCTTTTGTACATCTCTTGTTTTTTTTTTTCTTGTAGTTCTTCACTTCAAACTATGTTGAAATATAAAAAAAAATGTAACACAAAGCAGTCTATGTAAAACTAGAACATCAGTAAATAAAATTACTTTACATGTACCTGTAAGTGCAGTAAAAGAAAGGTAAAAAGTTACTGAATAAAAGCAATAAAATGTGTCCTTACCAAACAAGCCCAAGTGTTGTCTTATTATTTTACTGTTTTAAAGAATTAGATTAAACCGTGTCACCCAGCCGACGTTAGAAAGAAGGAAGTACAGAAAGAGAACAAGCTGTTTAAGAAGGTGCAATTAAGTCACAAAGCTGCTGTAGGCGTCACTCGATGCCTCTGAGAAAAACTCTTCAGTTCTGCTGATATCCTGTGACAGAGGAAGTCAGACATATTTTTAAAGTCACAATAAGACCTCTTTACTCACTTGAGTTTTTTTTTCAAGCTTGCACACTTTTACAGAATATATTTATCAACATGAAATAATTCTTGATTACTAGGAATTATATACACATGTAAAGAGAAGAAAACACAAATGATGCTGAAAGAATAAGTAAGATACCAATTTCCTGAAAAGTGATTCGTTTTTTAAATTCACTTTCCTTGTTTCATTAAAAATTCATGTTTATGTTATTAAATACATTTCATATATCCATTTGGTGTAAATATTTAGCTGATATTTACTCTCATCAATCGACACAAAAGACTTTGTTGACCAACTTCCTCAAAATTCAGTCACAGAGAAGTCCCTCTGCCACAAGCACTTACATTTACATTTATCTTGTAGCACATCTGCAGTGACTGCAGCAGCACTAAAATTAATCACAAAGTGTGAGAAAGGGCACAGTAACAGTACAATTTGGTTGTTGAGCAGCAACACCAGGCATTTGTCTTTTGACACATGAGTTTAGTTGTGGATAAAAAGAATTTTATATCCGAGCTCAATAAATGTTAAGACATTTTTAATTAAGCCATGAATTCAAATATAGATGCTAAAATAATAATTAATATAATATGAGAAATATAAGCTACTAAATCCCACCATCTGATACAGTAAAGTTTATCTAGATACACTAAATGACAAATCATTTCTCTCATTTCTGGTCAAAATGCAAAATGATTATAAACCCATAATCACTTCATTTAGTAAAATTATTTCATAGAATATAAAACAGAATTAGTTTATTCTTCAAAGTCAATTTTTTCCTCGCCCAATTTATTTATTTATTTTTTAGCATATAACCCTTTTAAAATTATTCCTCAGTTTACATTCTATTCCAGAAATTCAGTAACCAACATATAAACATCATTTGTGCAAAGATTTATGTTTCTGAAGTGAAACAGTGAAAAATGACAGCACTGTCAATACATAAATACCCATGTCAGCTGAGTTAGAACCATTTCAGTTACAACCATTTTAACAACCTCTCTAGTCATAAAAGGGTCATCTCCCCTCACCACTTCCTCCATGTAAAGGTTGGAAAGAAAGGCTCTTGGCTCTTTCAAAGGAAGAGCACCCAGCCACTGGTACAGATATGTAGATGACACCTGGGTCAAAATCAAGACACAAGAAGTGGAATCCTTCACTGCGCACATTAACGCCGTGGATAAAAACATCAAGTTCACCAGGGAAAACACAAAGGATAACTGTTTGCCTTTCCTGGACTGCGCTGTGCACATTGAAGAGAATGGCAACCTCAACATTGAAGTTTACCGGAAGCCCACACACACGGACCAGTACCTCCTCTTTGACTCCCATCACCCTCTGGAACACAAACTTGGAGTAATTAGGACCCTACACCACTGGGCAGAACATGTTCCCTCTAAGCCTGAAGGGAAAAAGAAGGAACACACACATGTAAAGGAAGCACTCAAAACATGTGGTTATCCTAAATGGGCGTTCATAAAGTCAGCAAAGAGGCACAGAAAAGAAGATCAGACACCAGCGAGGGAGGATAAGAAAGACAGACGCAACAACATTGTCATCCCCTATGTAGCCGGTGTATCAGAGAAACTCAGGAGAGTTTTCTCCAAGCACAACATCCCAGTATACTTCAGACCCAGCAACACACTCAGACAGAAACTGGTTCACCCGAAAGACAAAACTCCAAAACACAGACTTAACAACGTGGTGTATGCTGTACAGTGCAGCGAGGAATGCCCAGACCTCTACATTGGAGAGACCAAACAGCCACTTCACAAGCGCATGGCACAACATAGAAGAGCCACCTCCACAGGACAAGACTCAGCAGTTCATCTGCATCTTAAGGATAAAGGTCACTCTTTCGAGGATGCCAATGTTCACATATTGGACAGAGAGGACAGATGGTTTGAAAGAGGAGTGAAAGAGGCCATCTATGTCCACTGTGAGCGACCATCTTTGAACAGAGGCGGTGGTTTACGACACCAACTGTCTGCCATCTATAATCCAGTTTTGAGTTCCCTCCCCAGACGCCTTAACACCCACTCACATCCTGGGCCATCTGACCTCAGGAATTCACATGACAAGGTGGGGCCAGGTTTCACAATGAGCTCACCCGAAACCCTGGCTGATTCGGTCCCACACCCGCTTTCACACCTTGGCGCATGTGATTAGAGGATCACCAGGGGGTCCTTTGTCCCTCTTTGGGGGGATACTCCCACTGGGTTTAAATCTGGGACTCTCGGCCATTTGACCTTAGAACTGAAGAAGCTTCTCGGATGAGAGGTGAAACGTCTTCAAGCAACTTAAAGAAGTCCAGACGCTTTTCTTTGCAAACTCCTTTGACTACGATGACCTGGATGACTGAGAACCTTCACAGACTTTAGGTGCCTTCCCAGCTTTGACAAAAGTCCAGCTGGGATAATTACATTTACTCAGGGCCTTCTTGATGTGCTGTTCTTCTGCCTCCCTGGCCGCTGTGTCAGTGGGGATCAGTGTTGGGACTAACGCGTTATTAAGTAACGCGTTACAGTAACTACGTTATTATTGTGGTAACGAGCAGGGTAACTAGTTATTATGCCAAAACCAGGAACGCGTTACTCGTTACTGGGATTTAGATAGGCTCGTTACTCGTTACTGTGTGGTGGATATCGCGAGCTTCCACAGATTCAATAACATTAGCAAGTGGTGGAAGCCAGCAGGTGGATGAAGGAAAAGGGAGGCAAGAGGAGAGACCCGAAGCGGCCGCCAGTCCGCGTGTCAGGTGAACTGAACTTCAGGTAAGAAGTTATGACCTGCAGTCTATCGAGTCAGATATAAACCAAGTTTAGGTGGAGTTTATTTTCGGTATGCTGACATTTTCGTACTGCGTGCTAGCTAGCATGACGGAGTTTCTACTGTATACAGCTGGGTGGGTGCTATGTTACTGATGCTGAACTTTATTTTGTTCTTACGGTTAATTATTAGAGTTGCCAACCGTCCCCTAAAAAACAGAATCGTCTGGTATTCAGAGAAAATATTACGCGTTTCGTACTGAGGTGAAAAGGAACACAGTTTGTCCCGGACTTCAGCTACAATGAAAAAGACACAAAGCTGAAGCTGCACAGCTGCCTCTTGTTCTCTCATTCTCTCCTCTCCTGTTTCTACTTCAATCACGAAACTGATCAATGATCAGCTGATCGGCTTTTCTCTCTTGTTTATTTATCGCCCACTTTGCGCCAGAAAGAGGAAACCAGCGGATGTCGCGTTAAACAACAGCAGCACGTTTAAGCTTGATCAGCTGTTGTTAGAATTTATTTAATATTAATTTCTAGTATCAGCTGATGTTTGCTGGAGCCACAGCTGTAAAGCTGCTGGTCATGATATCGGTTTGGTTATCTGGTGAGAGGGAAACATGAAGATGAAACCAGGAGATGTCCTTACTGAATCATCAGAGCTGAACAGGTGATGGAGAAACAGGTTTACCTTTTAGGTGACATGAATGAGTTGAAGGGAAGTTATGAACTGTTTCTGAGAGACAAATAACACCAGGATCCTTTTCTACATAGCTGACAGCTGGTAACTGTGCAGGGATGGGTCTAGCAAAGTGTTGCCAGGGGCCAGGTAGGGCATTAACAGGAAAAGGGGGCACAAGGAAATACTTTTCTTTATTATTCTCATTTAAAATGTCTCGCTTTTAAAAACATAATTATCTGAGTCTTACAACAAACGATTGATAGATTGATACATATATACCATCAGAACAGTGTACATCACTGTCACAACAGTGTTTGTTTTCATTCAAAGGCTTTATGATTTTTCCTATAATGGTGGGCCGGTCTCTAGTCAAAATGCCCGGGACGATTGTTTTGTCCCAGTCCAGCCCTGTATGCAGCTCATCTGCAGTCTGGTGTTACCTACATCTTCCTATTCAGAAGGCAGAATTTCCAAGTTCTGAGTACAATCAAAAGCACCACGACTGCAGTTTTTGTGTTGGATGTAAAAAGCAGGCTAGAATCATGGCGGCGGTCAACGACGGTCCAGGTGTGGGATTTCTCTCGTGGAAATGTGCGCATTATTTTTTCCTTTCTATTGGTAGGTGGCACAGTGCACTTGTGGCAAGTAAGCAAGCTAGAAGACTGGCAATCTTGCTGGGTATCCAGTTACAGAAGCAACACATTAACAAGAGAATTCTGAGTAAAACCAAAGTTACTTTCCCTAGTAACTAGTTACTCTGAAAGTAACGAGTAACTTGAAGTAACTAAGTTACTTTTTTAGAGAAGTAACTAGTAATGTAACTAAGTTACTAATTTAAAGTAACTTACCCAACACTGGTGGGGATGGTGTTCGCTCTGTGTTGTAGCGTCCTGATGACACTCAGTTTGTGCTCCAGTGGATGATGAGAGTCAAACCTTAGATACTGATCCGTATGCGTAGGTTTACGGTACACATCAGCTTTTAGATGTCCCCCATTACTGATGGAAATCTCACAGTCTAAGAAGGCTAACCTGCCACTTTTCATATCCTCCCTGGTGAATTTGATGTGTCGGTCCACCGAGTTAATGTGATCTGTGAAATGTAGTACGTCCTGAGATTTGATTTTCAACTTTCAACGAAATCACTCCAACAACCACACATTTACATTGCAATGGGCCTTTTGTGCCGTGCACATAGAGCGTTTAACCGGCCTCTGGCCCTTTAAACTCTGAGGGGCTTTAACTTTGGTTTCTTTTGGCCAATTTGCATGATTGACACCTCTTATTAATCGTTTGACCCAATAGTATCACAGTAATGATGCCAGGTTCACGCTCTTCATAGACTATAGCTCCGCCTTCAATACTATCATACCATCCAGACTCGTTATAAAACTCCGTGACCTGAAAATCAACTCCTCCCTGTGCAGCTGGATCCTGGACTTCCTGACAGACAGACTTCAGGTGGTTCGGATCGGCAGCAACACCTCATCCACACTTACATTCAGCACAGGTGCCCCAAAGGGATGTGTGCTCAGCCCCCTGCTGTACACCCTGTTCACCCACGACTGTACAGCAACACACAGCTCCAACACCATTTCTGATGGAGATGAGACGACATACAGGGCAGAGGTGAGAGCCCTGACATCATGGTGCCGTGACAACAACCTGCTGCTTAACCTCAGCAAAACCAAGGAGCTCATCAAGGATTACAGGAGACCGCAGAGAGGAGACCACACCCCCATCCACATCGAAGGAGCAGAGGTGGAGAGAGTCACCTGCTTCAGATTCCTGGGCATCGACATCAGCGAGGATCTGAGTTGGTCACACCATGTTGGTGTGATCACAAAAGCAGCAAGACAGTAGCTCTTTTTCCTGCGGCGCCTGAGAAGATTCGGCATGAACCCCAGAATACTTACAAACTTCTATTGATGCACCATTGAAAGTATTCTGACTGGCTGCATCACCACCTGGTATGGCAGCTGTAATGCTCTGGACCACAAAGCTCTGCACAGGGTAGTGAGATCAGCAAAGCGCATCACCAGGACTGAACTGCCAGCCATGCCAGATCTCCACAGACAGCGCTGCATGAGGAAGACACAGCGGATCCTCTCTGATCTCAGCCACCCCAGCCACAGACTCTTCACACTCCTGCCATCCGGCAGGCGGTTCAGGAGCATCCAGTCCCGCACTACCAGACACAGAGACGGTTTTTTACCCACAAGCCATCAGACTATTGAACTGCTGACATTCCATACACACCACTACACACTCACTACAATTACAGGACTCTGCACACTGTCACTTCAACAAATGCTACTTAAATGCTCACTGCACAACTTTGCACAATCTGCAAATACTCTTGCACAAACTTGTAAATACCAACTTGTCTTAAATGTAAATACCAACTAAATTCTCTAATATTTAATAGTCCTTTTCCTCTCCTTTTTATTGTTATTATTGTTATTGTTATTATTATTATTATTATTATTATTATTATTATTATTATTATTATTATTATTATTATCATTATTACTACTACCACTGCTAATTTCTGTTATTTTCTTCTCAATTTAACTGCACACTCTCAATATGCTCATGTAAAGCTGAGCAGCATGAGCCAAAGAATTTCATTATGGATAAATGTGGCTACACTGTTTATCTGTACTTGACAATAAAACTTGAAACTTGAAACTTGTATTGTAGCCTGTTGTTAGCCAACTTTGATAGTAGCTTCCTGTTGTTAATGGCAGATCACTGAACTAACAGGTGCTTTATAGTCATATAATTGAGAAGAAGACCAGCTTCCACCCTGTCTCACATGTTTTACATGTCACGCATGTCATTTGTTTTGCTATTATAGTACAGATACAGCAACTTAATCTCTCCTTGATCTGTGACAGGCCCCAAGCTGGGCCTTAACCAATCCTTGGCTAGTCTTTTGACTTGATAGTATCGCCTATAGTAACATCACACATTTGTTGTGACACTCACAGTGCAGCTCTCGTGCAACCCACAGCTCTCCCGCAACTTACTTACTTATTCAACCTCACTGATCAGCCAGGAAGCCAAGGACCCACACATGCACTGGTTTATGACAAAAGAAGTACGCCAGATCTTTCAACTTGTGCAAGAACAAGAGAAGACCTGCATCTGATTTATCATCACATTGTTAAATTAGTATACACAGAGCCACAATGGTCCCACTATTTCTTTTTTTGGTGGGTTTTTTTGGCCATCTTGGAGTTAGTATGATCTAGGTAATTAGTATGATTGGACCAAAATAAAAGTTTATTCAAGTTCTAATTGTGTAAATATTTTTTTTTATTGTCACATGCTTTGTAATGTTATGCAACAATTCTACTATTTTTAGTCATGCTCAAAAAAAGTTGGATCATCAGCGTATATAACCACTCAGCCAGCAAATCATTAATAAAAACAATTCACTTTTGGAGCTCCACAAGATTTTTCCGTACTGTCAGAAAAGCTGCTATTTAAAAATGCTCACCATCACCCAGAAAGACAGTTTTTGATCTGAGATACAACAACATCTAGGTTCAGTTATTATTATTAATTGATTTTATTTGAAAAGGAAAAATGCACAATATTAACATAAATGTTGTGATTCAATGTTTTGTACCAGAGTTAGTTTAAGATAATTTGCATCCGTTGGCCCGTGGAAGATTACATGCAAAAGATCATAAACGTATTACAAAAAAAGTAAAACACAACAGACATGACAAATCCACACACCCATAAACACACACACACACAAAACACATCATTATAGACATTTCATTTTGTTATTAAAACACTGTTGTCAGTGACATTGAACACAGTAGCATTTAAAAACACAACCCTGTCTAGTTTCCTATCATCTATATTTATTAAACAGTGATCCCTTATATGTGCTGAGGCAGTTCTAGTATGACCTGGTCTATAAGCATACTTTGCTAATATGAATAATCTGAGCGAGACAAGCAACCTTTTAAGCTCTGGTGGTATACATTTTAAGCCAGTATGGCCTTTTTTTTAATAATTTGCCTAAAAATATTTGAACACCACACTATAAAGAAATCTACAAACATCCTTAATTCTGGCAAACCAACTCTTAAGCGTTAAAAATAGTTTCATATTGTATTTTAAACTGGAGTTTTCCCTCCTCTTGCGACTTGCATAGACTTTAGTTGTTCAGCTGTTAAGTAAGTGTTCATTTGGCAGATTTCTATCTCTGATTTGTTGGAGCGTCTCGATCTGAAGCAGCTGAAATAAAAACAAACAAACAATTAAAAAAGTTTTAGTTTCTGTTTGGTTTGGCAGTGATGAATGATAAAGATCCATGCAATATAGGCCACACACATTTAAAATGAGCATATCACAGAAAGACTTGTCTCACCACTCAAAGATGGCCAGTGTGATCACAAGCACTGTGATTCCTGCAGTCTGCAGTAGAGCAAAGAGACCAATACCACCTGAATGTTCAAACAAAAGATTTTAAAGTTTGCCTTCTTGAATAATACTGTGTGAAGTCAAAAAGAAAGTCAAACAATCAACAGTCACAAAGATTGTTTAAGCGTGTCACAGACAAGACGACCAAAAATCATAAACAGCGATGCAAAACTCCTCTTTGCATCCAGTTGAATAAGTACTGGTTAACATTACCTTCAGTATTCACATGAATCTCTGCTGATGTCTGATTACCCAGATCATTAGTGGCCACACAGTAATAAACTCCTCCATCTGTTACATTGAAGCTGTAAATCTCTCCTTCAGATACTTTCACAGCTCCATCTCTGCTCTTCTTGAACCAGGTGAAGCTGCTGACTGGAGGTTTGGCTTTACTATAACAAGCTAGGTTCACCTGACTGCCTGCTGGCACTGAACCTGATGGACTGATAAATGCTGTGATTTCTTTCGGGCACACTGGGAAAAAACGGGGGGGATAGCTGTAACAAGGATTCCTGTTATCCATTATAAACATTCAATATTCCATTACTTATTGTTTACTCACAGGATCCATAAAAACACACTGATTGTCTTACATGAAACACTGAGAGTCTCTTCTGTCTCTGCTGTCTTGGTGTCTTTTCCTTGGTTCACAGGATATCTGGCAGAGCAGCTGATCTTCTTTCCATCATGTGTGTCTGACAGAGTGATGGTCTGCTGGATTTTAGTTGTAAAGCTTCCAGCTGTGTTTTCCTCTATTTTGTTTTGAGAGTCTTGTTGGAGATTCCAGGTGAGTTGAGGAGGGGAGTGTGGACAGGGAGTGAGAGCTGAGCAGGTAATAGTGACAGACTCCTTCTCCTTCAGATCACCTGGGATTGTAATATTGGGCCTCCAAGGAGAATCTGTGGTTTGAAATGATATATCTATATAAACAACACAGATCATCAAGTCACGAAGAGGTAATTTAGCTCTTGTGATACATGTGAACACTGAAGTCTGTGGGTATGAATATAACAGCAGCAGAAAAACCACAAACCTTTTTCCAAAAAAATAGAAATGCTCTAGAGAATGCAAAGGCAAAACACCATGTGGTGAATTGGAAGTAATTTTTACTTTTGATACTTGAGGCTTTTTTGTTTCTTCATTTCCCTAATAATCAGAAATGGCATAGGCTCAGGAACACTTCTGAAAACCACTTTATTTAGCTCCACCCACTCTGCCATGCTGGCTCTATCTTTTTCACCTATCTTGTGTGCTTCTTGGATATTTGTACCACTGAAATGTTCTCCTTAGGCATCCTCTCATTCTCCAGGATTGTAATAAATAATCAGGTCAAAAATTCAGCTGTCTTTTCTCCTAGACATCTCCATACCTGCACAGGTATCTGAACCGCCCACATTTCCACTCTTCATAGGTGCCCTACCAGTACAGACTACCATTCAGTGCTACACTCTAACCTGTTCACATGCTTAACTTCCTTTGGAGAAACATAGGTTGAACTCAGTGGTCTTTTCAGCATGAAAATGTCAAACCACAGTGTCTACACAGTGCAATAACAGCATGTCTCTGTAGCAAAACAGTGCTAAACTGGTATTGCAGTTCAAGCCTGTATTATTCTGAAACAAAACATTACTATGTCGTAACTTTGTTTTCCTCTGGTCACATTAATTAAATACAGGATGAAAATGTTTTGCAGATCATTTCATTCTAATTTTATTCACAGCTTTTTGATGGAATTATGGAAATATAAATATTAGTGCTGTCAGTCTGGTTACTCATCATGATAGCATTGTTAATTTTGGTCTCCACAGACATCTTTGCCAGTTCATGAAAGAGCAATTATTAAAACATTTTACTATAAACTAATTAAAAAAAAATCTTTACCTCTGACTGTTATTTGAAGAGGATCACAATGAGCTGTCGCCATGAATGGTTCACTCTCTACTCTGAAGAAGTATGTGTCTGTGTATGTGGTGGTTAAATTAGTAAACAGAGAGGTGCAGTCTCTCTGACTCAGGTTCCCAGTAATACTCATTGGATAGATGCTAACTGCTCCATTACTGTTGAAGATCACATTGTTTGGATAAATGGAAATTCTGGAATCATTTTTTATCCACACTCCAAAGGTTTTTCTAGTGGTGATAAACTTCTGTTCTTCTTTGGGTCTGAAGCTACATGGGATTTGCAAACAAGATCCACTCAGTGCTTCCAACTTCTTTGGTGCAGTTATGGAGAGTGCTGCTTCATCAGGGCAGTCAGCCAAAGCAACTGTAAATACAGCATTATATTTAGCAGCAGATATTTTTCCCCTCCGTTTAACTGTGTGTGCTGATATTTATGGGCTCAAAATGTGGTCATAAATATTTTGTACTTGTAAATCAGGATTTGTATGTGTAAAAACAATTTGTGCGTGCGTAAAAAAGATTTGTATGTGTAAAAAAGATTTGTGTGTGTGTAAAAAAGATTTGTATGTGTAAAAAAGATTTGTGTGTGGACTTAGCCAAAACCACCCCTGCAAGTCACAAGTATGAATTTTGACCCTATTTTTCTTCCTTTCATCTGATTGGTCAATGTCATGTCAATCACAAATGTAACAATCCAATCAGAGAACAGATGGGTTTGGCTGTCGAAGGGGCGCTTTTTTTGAACTGCAGGTCTTTGAAGGGAATAAATGCCGTTTTACATGCCAACCCAGCGTTTTCCTTCATCACCACGAAGGAAAACAGTCTGTGGTCGTCCGAGTTTGTGTCACAGGTCTACATGTTTAATACAGCGCTGCGGACCGCGGGGGGGGGGCAGTGTTTTGGAAATGACAGTCTTCATTACAAAGCTTTCTTCGTCATGAATTAGCATACATCTTTTTATTGAACATTTGAAGAACTAGCAAAAAAACCCAGAAACTCTTGTAGAGGACATAAAGTCAGAGATAGTCAAAGGAGTTTGCAAAGAAAAGCGTCTGGACTTCTTTGAGTTGCTTGAAGACGTTTCACCTCTCATCCGAGAAGCTTCTTCAGTTCTAAGGTCAAATGGCCGAGAGTCCCAGATTTAAACCCAGTGGGAGTATCCCCCCAAGGAGGGACAAAGGACCCCCTGGTGATCCTCTAATCACATGAGCCAAGGTGTGAAAGTGGGTGTGGGACCTAATCAGCCAGGGTTTCGGGTGAGCTCATTGTGAAACCTGGCCCCACCCTATCATGTGATTTCCTGAGGTCAGATGGCCCAGGATGTGAGTGGGCGTTAAGGCGTCTGGGGAGGGAACTCAAAACTGGACTATAGATGGCAGACAGCTGGTGTCGTAAACCACCGCCTCTGTTCAAAGATGGTCGCTCACAGTGGACATAGATGGCCTCTTTCACTCCTCTTTCAAACCATCTGTCCTCTCTGTCCAATATGCGAACACTGGCATCCTCAAAAGAGTGACCTTTATCCTTAAGATGCAGGTGGACTGCTGAGTCTTGTCCTGTGGAGGTGGCTCTTCTATGTTGTGCCATGCGCTTGTGAAGTGGCTGTTTGGTCTCTCCAATGTAGAGGTCCGGGCATTCCTCACTGCACTGTACAGCATACACCACGTTGTTCAGTCTGTGTTTTGGAGTTTTGTCTTTCGGGTGAACCAGTTTGTGTCTGAGTGTGTTGCTGGGTCTGAAGTACACTGGGATGTCATGCTTGGAGAAAACTCTCCTGAGTTTCTCTGATACACCGGCTACATAAGGGGTGACAACGTTGTTGCGTCTGTCTTTCTTATCCTCCCTCGCTGGTGTCTGATCTTCTTTTCTGTGCCTTTTTGCTGACTTTATGAACGCCCAGTTAGGATAACCACATGTTTTCAGTGCTTCCTTTACATGTGTGTGTTCCTTCTTTTTCCCTTCAGGCTTAGAGGGAACAAGTTCTGCCCAGTGGTGTAGGGTCCTAATTACTCCAAGTTTGTGTTCCAGAGGGTGATGGGAGTCAAAGAGGAGATACTGGTCCGTGTGTGTGGGCTTCCGGTAAACTTCAATGTTGAGGTTGCCATTCTCTTCAATGTGCACAGCGCAGTCCAGGAAAGGCAAACAGTTGTCCTTAGTGTCTTTCCTGGTGAACTTGATGTTTTTATCCACGGCGTTAATGTGCGCAGTGAAGGATTCCACTTCTTGTGTCTTGATTTTGACCCAGGTGTCGTCCACATATCTGTACCAGTGGCTGGGTACTCTCCCTTTAAAAGAGCCAAGAGCCTTTCTTTCCACTTCCTCCATGTAAAGGTTGGCTACAATAGGTGACACGGGGGAGCCCATGGCACAGCCATGTTTTTGTCTGTAGAAGCCTTGGTTGTATTTGAAGTATGTTGTGGTAAGGCAGAGGTCTAACAGTGTGCAAATCTGATCGGGTGTGAAGTTGGTCCTGTCTTCCAAGGAGCTGTCTTCTTGTAGTCGTTTTCTGACAGTCTCCACTGCTTCCGTGGTGGGTATGCAAGTGAAGAGAGAGACTACATCAAAGGACACCATGGTTTCATCTGGATCCAGGGTAAGTTTCTGGACCTTGTCGGTGAAGTCGGTGGAGTTCTTGATGTGGTGTGGTGTGTTCCCCACGAGAGGTGCCAGGATGGTAGCAAGGTGTTTCGCAATGTTATAAGTGGCTGAGTTTATGCTACTGACTATGGGTCTGAGTGGGACCCCTTCCTTGTGGATCTTAGGAAGTCCATAAATGCAGGGTATGGCATCCCCTGGATAAAGGCGGTGATATCTATGTCCACTGTGAGCGACCATCTTTGAACAGAGGCGGTGGTTTACGACACCAGCTGTCTGCCATCTATAGTCCAGTTTTGAGTTCCCTCCCCAGACGCCTTAACGCCCACTCACATCCTGGGCCATCTGACCTCAGGAAATCACATGATAGGGTGGGGCCAGGTTTCACAATGAGCTCACCCGAAACCCTGGCTGATTAGGTCCCACACCCACTTTCACACCTTGGCGCATGTGATTAGAGGATCACCAGGGGGTCCTTTGTCCCTCCTTGGGGGGATACTCCCACTGGGTTTAAATCTGGGACTCTCGGCCATTTGACCTTAGAACTGAAGAAGCTTCTCGGATGAGAGGTGAAACGTCTTCAAGCAACTCAAAGAAGTCCAGACGCTTTTCTTTGCAAACTCCTTTGACTACGATGACCTGGATGACTGAGAACCTTCACAGACACAAAGTCAGAGATAGAAACGACAAGGAGCAGGTGCATCTAGTACAGGTAGAGCTGCCGCAAAAACCCACAGAGCTCAGCAGCCAATGCAAGAAATTCTGGATCCTTTGCTTTTAGTTAGCAGTTAGCATTAGCAGCACATCCTGCGTCCGATGTGAAAGGACCTTTATGCTGCGCACTGTGACTCACAGCAATGGTCCCGGGTCAACCCTGACTTTGTGTTAAACTAATCCTAAAGTAATAATTGTATTTCTAACCACTGATATACCACAACTTTATCCTTTCAACAGCTGCTGAAACTTAGCGGACCTAGCTGCTATCGGATATTTATATAGAGATCCTCCAGCTTCAAACTGTATTACCCTTCAAGGACCTGCAGTTCAAAAAAGTGCCCCTCCGACAGCCAAACCTATCTCTTCTCTGATTGGATTGTTACATTTGTGATTGACATGACATTGACCAATCAGATGACAGGAAGAAAAATGGGTCAAAATTGTACTTGTAACTTGCAGGGGGTTTTGGCTAAGTCCACACACAAAAATCTTTTTACACATACAAATCTTTTTTACGCACGCACAAATTCTTTTTACACATACAAATCTTTTTTACACACACACAAATTCTTTTTACACATACAAATCCTGATTTACAAGTACAAAACTGATTTACAAGTACAAAATATTTATGACCACATTTTGAGCCCATAGGGATATTTTTCAATCAGGGAATGAGCAGTTGGCTCCATCTATAATGGTCTTTTGGCATCAATTCTAAATTAATGTAGAGTATAAATTACCCCAATAATACCTTTGAATAACTGAATAAACAGCTCACCTGGAACAAAGAGGAAAATCAGTATCATGCCAACTTTCACCATGTTCATAGACAGAATCTTGTTCCCTGGGTTGGCAAAAAAACTTGTTAATTTAATAATATAACTACACAAAATCTATAAATAAAAATGAAACTATAATAACTCATGTTTTCGTGACTACAAGTAAAGCATTAGTAAACACAATAATGTCTCTGTCAGTACGGTAAAAGAAAAACAACAGAATAAGTTTCAGTATCACAAAACTACGGAAGCGTAGAGCTGCCACCCAGGCAAAAGAAAAATAGAAGTATATCACGTTATAACGTGAAAAGTTTATTGTTCTAACAAGATACTTTTCATGTTTGTACAATATACTATCATGTTTGTACAATATACTATCATGTTTGTACAATATACTATCATGTTTGTACAATAAACTTTTGACGTTTGAACAATATAATATCACGTTACTACAATATGCATAATTATCACGTTCGTACAATATAAATATTATATTGTACGAACGTGATAATTATGTATATTGTAATAACGTGATATTATGTTGTTCAAACGTGAAAAGTATCTTGTTAGAACAATAAACTTTTCACGTTATAACGTGATATACTTCTATTTTTCTTTTGCCTGGGTGGCAGCTCTACGCTTCCGTACAAAACTAAAAAATAAAAGCATAAAATATTTTCTTACCTAACGAGTTCATGTCAGATCTTTTGTAGCAGAATTCTAATAACCCAAGTGAACTACTTTTTCTCATGTCAGAAATGAGGAAGTATAAAGATACTCACTGACAACAAGCGTGAAACAGTCAAGTGTTATGCTTCCTGCTTATCATGCAAAAGGGGAAGTCAGAGTCTAAAATGACTTGTCCACCCTGCAAGACATTTTAGACTCCTTAAATGCCTCTGAGTTAAACCTTGAGCTTGCAGAATATATTTGATAATTTCCAGTATTAATCTCACATTGTAGGGAGTTACAAGCTAAGACAAGTTGAGCTAAGAAAATGAGTGTATTTGGTTGGCGTATTTGTGGATGTATGTCACCTTGAAGTACCTTCTTAATATGGAAAATGGCTTTTACCAGATTTCTGGCTTGTTTTAAAGGCCCACTTAGCTTACATGGCTGCTTATTATAACATATAGCAGTGGTGGTGGTGCTTTATCAGTAATTACTGTTCATTTACCTCCAGATTTTAACAGTTTTTTGTCACAGAACAGTATTCTGGTGAGCTAGGGAAATGCTGTAGTTTTCTGCTATGAGGTACAGTAGTGTTTAACAGTCTAACGCATATTTTCTTCTCTGTTGCTGACCTGCCCGCTCTGTCCATGTCCGTTGTTGTTGTTTGTGTCTCTCTCTCTCCTCATCTCCCTGGGTGTTGTTTTCATTCTCGCTTCCGGAAGTTTTGGTCAGCGATGCGACCTCCCGACCCGGAAGCATTTCCGACGCCGCACCTGCCATTCATCAGCTGCACTGATTACTATCTTCAGAGTCACCTATTTAGCAGTGTGGCCGAGCTCCGGTCGACGCTTGTTAAGTTTAACCTTGTCAGTAAGGCCGAGACTTATACAGGGAGTGCAGAATTATTAGGCAAGTTGTATTTTTGAGGAATAATTTTATTATTGAACAACAACCATGTTCTCAATGAACCCAAAAAACTCATTAATATCAAAGCTGAATGTTTTTGGAAGTAGTTTTAGTTTGTTTTAGTTTTAGCTATTTTAGGGGATATCTGTGTGTGCAGGTGACTATTACTGTGCATAATTATTAGGCAACTTAACAAAAACAAATATATACCCATTTCAATTATTTATTTTTACCAGTGAAACTAATATAACATCTCCACATTCACAAATATACATTTCTGACATTCAAAAACAAAACAAAAACAAATCAGCGACCAATATAGCCACCTTTCTTTGCAAGGACACTCAAAAGCCTGCCATCCATGGATTCTGTCAGTGTTTTGATCTGTTCACCATCAACATTGCGTGCAGCAGCAACCACAGCCTCCCAGACACTGTTCAGAGAGGTGTACTGTTTTCCTCCTTGTAAATCTCACATTTGATGATGGACCACAGGTTCTCAATGGGGTTCAGATCAGGTGAACAAGGAGGCCATGTCATTAGTTTTTCTTCTTTTATACCCTTTCTTGCCAGCCACGCTGTGGAGTACTTGGACGCGTGTGATGGAGCATTGTCCTGCATGAAAATCATGTTTTCTTGAAGGATGCAGACTTCTTCCTGTACCACTGCTTGAAGAAGGTGTCTTCCAGAAACTGGCAGTAGGACTGGGAGTTGAGCTTGACTCCATCCTCAACCCGAAAAGGCCCCACAAGCTCATCTTTGATGATACCAGCCCAAACCAGTACTCCACCTCCACCTTGCTGGCGTCTGAGTCGGACTGGAGCTCTCTGCCCTTTACCAATCCAGCCACAGGCCCATCCATCTGGCCCATCAAGACTCACTCTCATTTCATCAGTCCATAAAACCTTAGAAAAATCAGTCTTGAGATATTTCTTGGCCCAGTCTTGACGTTTCAGCTTGTGTGTCTTGTTCAGTGGTGGTCATCTTTCAGCCTTTCTTACCTTGGCCATGTCTCTGAGTATTGCACACCTTGTGCTTTTGGGCACTCCAGTGATGTTGCAGCTCTGAAATATGGCCAAACTGGTGGCAAGTGGCATCTTGGCAGCTGCACGCTTGACTTTTCTCAGTTCATGGGCAGTTATTTTGCGCCTTGGTTTTTCCACACGCTTCTTGCGACCCTGTTGACTATTTTGAATGAAACGCTTGATTGTTCGATGATCACGCTTCAGAAGCTTTGCAATTTTAAGACTGCTGCATCCCTCTGCAAGATATCTCACTATTTTTGACTTTTCTGAGCCTGTCAAGTCCTTCTTTTGACCCATTTTGCCAAAGGAAAGGAAGTTGCCTAATAATTATGCACACCTGATATAGGGTGTTGATGTCATTAGACCACACCCCTTCTCATTACAGAGATGCACATCACCTAATATGCTTAATTGGTAGTAGGCTTTCGAGCCTATACAGCTTGGAGTAAGACAACATGCATGAAGAGGATGATGTGGACAAAATACTCATTTGCCTAATAATTCTGCACTCCCTTTAGTGTTAGAGACCTTGCTTATTGTGAATATACCTGCCAACTTGCCAGGAGCTGCGAGTGCAGAGTTTCAAGTCACTGGAGGAGAGTCACAAATTGGAGCACCAGCGTGGAGTGTAAATAATCGAACATGGGTGTTCTGGACTGTTTTTCCACCACCAGAGACATTCGCACTTTGAAAAGGACGTATGAACATTGCTCGGGGAGCCAGCAGACTCGACTCCGGTGCAGCGGGAATTATAATTACAGCAGATCTGCTGGAGCGGCATTTGAAGATGCTGCAGCATAAAACCAAGGTGCAGCGCGCCCTGTTACAGGTTGTGACTGAAACCTCTTAAGCCCCAAGGGGGTTTCTGAGCTTTCTGCTCGAAAATGTAATGCCCAAATTAAATTGATTATTTCTCTGCAATTACAAACTCTGTCCTTACAATCTTGGTATCAAAATAAAGCTAACACTTGGGAAAGTTAATCAGAGGTGTAAATATTAAAGCAGATATTACTGTGTCAAAGTTACTAAGACTGGAACACAGAAAAAGTAAGTAGATTTTATTCTCGCCTAAATTTTTTTTGTAATTTTTAGCATATAACCCTTTTAAAAATATGCCTCAGCTCACATTTGGTTCCAGAAATCCAGTAACCAACATATAAGCATCATCTGTGCAAAGATTTATGTTTCTAAAGTAAAACAGTGAAAAACTACAGCCCTGTCAATACATGAAGATCCAGACGTTGTACAAAAATGTCCAATTTTGGCACACAATTGGACACCATGCCATTTGATTTTTTTAGGTATTAAAGAGCAGAAAGTAATAAATTTTATTAACAGGCCTAAAAATGCTTTTTAAAAAAATATATTTTGGAAGAATTAACCACACATTTACATGGTAATGGCCCTTTACTGCCGTGCGCATAGAGCGCTTCATTGGCCTCTGGCCCTTTAAACTCTGAGGGGCTGTAACTTTGGTTTCTTTTGGTCAATTTGTGTGATTGACACCTCTGACGTTCACGTCACTTCAACCAATCAGACATTGTAATGCCAAAACCCACGTGTGTCCAAATTTACTGCATGTGGCGTCTGTCCAGTCACGTGTCTGTAGGTGGGTCTAAAATGGAGGATGTTGACGGAAAATGGCTCTGATGCGGCTAGGTAGGCATGGTAACTACTGGCAATCACGTGGTTACCGGCTACCGGCGACAATAACGGAGGAAATCGGGACGGTAAGCCAATTTCTGTCTTAGCGCATTTGCGCCGCTGTGTGTTTTTGTGGTCTCCTTTTGCGGCTAATTCAGTGAATTTTGGTCTGATCGTGATGAAACTTGGTGTGTGGAGTCAGTGATAGCTCTGGAAGCTAACCAGCCTATCTTTAACCGGTTACATAAAGTCTGAAGAATTTCGGGTTCGGTTTTGTTTGTTTAGCGGACTTCTGCGCATTTACGTAACTGCTCGTTTAATCGCGGCTTGTTTTCGGTGTGTTTGGTGGCTGTAGAAATGGTTTATATGACATTTTAGCTGAGATTCTGAGGTTTCTGTGGATACCACACATGTCTGGACTTATATTTCTCAACCCCCGTTATAACCGATTAAACGTGATCTCCTCCTTTTTGCCCCCAGTGCCGGGGGCGTGGGGCTTAAGATTTAAAATGTATGTTGCTATCCTCTTTCGGGGCTGCCAGCAACACGCCTCCCCGCCTTCACCACTTACTATAGCTGCTGCCTGCCCTCTTCCCTCCTCCCCTCCTCTACTGCCTCACGAGCGCCCTGTACCTGCTCCAGACAAGTTTTCTGGAGAGCTGAACAAGAGCGGAGGATTTCTGACACAATGTGCTCTAATTTTCAGGCAGAGGCTTCGAGGAGCCTTTTTGAACAGCCTGAAATGTGAGTTGCCAACAAAGGACTTACCAAAATAATTAGATGAATGAATAAATATGTGTATTAGGTTAGATGACCACATGCATAAGTATGGAGGAAAGTCTGGCGGTTTTCGGGCGAAGTCTCCTCCCTGGAAGTGGAGGCGGATGGAGAACATGCAGGCAGACGAGGAGGAGCCCATGCAGCTGGGACAGGCCCGTCTCAGCCCATCAGGTCAGAGAAGAAGACATCGTGTGGGTGAGTGTTTCGCCTGTGGCTAGAAAAGGTCATTTTGTTGACATGTGCTCCTCGCAGGTATTTAGGTGTAGCCCATGAATAGCGGTAGGGATCCTGAGGGGTGGTATGAGGGGCCGTACAAGCCAAAATTCATTCTTTCACTCTCACACACATACATTCTTCTTTCACACACACATACTTTCACTCTCACATACATATATTTTCACTCTCAATACGTGTGTCTGACAGAAGAATATATGTGTGTGAAAGTGAAAGTATGTGTGTGAAAGAAGATTATATGTATGTGAGAGTGACAATACGTGTGTCTGACAGAAGAATGTATGTGTGTGAGAGTGAAAGTATATGTGTGTGAAAGAAGATTATATGTGTGTAAGAGTGAAAGAATGAATTTTGGCTTGTACGGCCCCTCATAGGGTGGGACTCAAAATGCCTCTTCCCACCTTGCCTGCTCAGCTAAATTGTCCCACCAGTTAATCACATTTACCTGTCAAGCTTTCATTGACTCCAGGGGTGAGCAGAGTTTATTGGATGAGAACCTAGCTCAAAGGATGGGTGTGCTGTTAGTTTCTCCCGCTGAGCCTTTGCACGTGGCTGCTTTAAATGGCACCCATCTAGCTGACATTACCCATCGAACCCATCGAGGTCCAATTGACATTGTGACAGAGTTACACCATCCCGGACCGCAGACAGCCGACCTAGGCTCATGCACGCACAGCCGCAGTTAGATTCCACACTCTTCCCTCTGTGTTATTGTGGCACTGCGTTGTTAAGCCAACCGGACAGATGTGTGTGTGTGTGTGAATATATGAGAGATTTTTTTTTTTGTCCTGTTTGGCACAGTAGCAATCAGAATTATTGGCTGAACACCAAGAAAAATGCCCAACATATTTATTTTCCCAAGTGGATCATTGCCATGCTTCAAGGCACTTGATTGATCTTTGTTATTTATTTATTTTTACTTTTAAGTTATTACAATTGGAACAGACATGACCGGTGAATAGGAAAGGGAAAGACATAGACAAGTGATGTTCAAGAAAAGGAGAGGTAAAGAAAAACAGAGGGGAAGAGGGACAGTGAGAAAGGACACCTAAAATCCACTAGATCACCTGCTGGGGAAAAAAAAGAACAAAACAAGACAAAGAAGAGAACAACATAGTAGGGAAACCACAGCAACAACCTATATAAGTACAGTTGTGGTCAAAAGTTTACATACACTTGTAAAGAACATAATATCGTGGCTCTCTTGAGTTTCCTGTTATTTCTACAACTCTGACTTTTCTCTGATAGAGTGATTGGAACAGATACTTCTTTGTCACAAAAAACATACATGAAGTTTGGTTCTCTTATAACTTTATTATGGGTTAACAGAAAAAAGTGATCACATCTGCTGGGTCAAAAACATACATACAGCAGTGCTAATATTTGGTTACATGTCCCTTAGACATTTTAACTTCAATTAGGTGCTTTTGGTAGCCATCCACAGGCTTCTGGCAAGCTTCTGGTTGAATCTTTGACCACTCCTCTTGACAGAATCGGTGCAGTTCAGTTAAATTTGATGGCTTTCTGACATGGACTTGTTTCTTCTGCATTGTCCACGTGTTTTCAATGGGGTTGAAGTGAGGACTTTGGGAAGGCCATTCTAAAACCCTTATCCTATTCCTTTAACACTTTTGATGTGTGTTTGGGGTTTTTGTCCTGTTGGAACTGCGTCCAACACCCAACCTTCGGGCTGATGATTTTAGTTTATGTTGAAGAATTTGAAGGTAATCCTCCTTCTTCATTATCCCATTTACTCTCTGTAAAGCACCAGTTCCATTGGCAGCAAAACAGCCCCACAGCATAATATTACCACCACCATGCTTGATGGTAGGCATGGTGTTCTTGGGGTTAAAGGCCTCACTTTTTCTCCTCAAAACATATTGCTGGGCATTGTGGCCGAAAAGCTCAATTTTTGTTTCGTCTGACCTCAGAACTTTCCTCCAGAAGGTCTTATGTAGCACTTACGTGGATTGAAGTACAGTACCAATGGATAATTACCAAGGTAATAAGTAATTTGGGCTAGTATCAGAAGATTAAGAACGACTCTTAGAGCTCTGGTACACAAATGGCAGAGAAACCAGACAAACACAGTTGTGTGGCTTTAAAAGTACTTTAGTGATGTTAAGCCTTGTAAAAGAAATTTGTAAACAACACAGTATTTCAACAGGTTTTAACAGAATGTTGAGTATAAAAAATTCCCCCAAAGTAGCAAAAAAATAGAATAAAATAAAATTGTGCACCAGTAAAAGAATTAGTCTTTTTTTTAGGTCCAAATGGTACTGGTGGGGCCCATGACAAACAGGTGTATTGCAATAGAATTCGTCCGACAAGGAGTGTGTGTGTGATTGTCTGTCCTACCGTACTACTTGTACAGTAGAGGATTGTAGTCCATCAATGTGCAAATGAGTGTGCGTGTGTATGTATGTCGTCTTCTAGGATCTTGGGTTGGCTCGCCATCCAGTGAACACTGGAACACTCTCGGTTCTGGAATCGCTGACCTGGTCTTTGGATTCGTCCCATATAAAAAACCTGACCTATAAATAATGGTCAAATATATGTCATGTCCACTTTAAGAATAACTTTCACAAATTAAACTAAAGTAGTGTCACAGTGCAGTAACTACTATTCAGATCAGCTATCATCAGTTCAATTATCATCAGTTCAGTCATGTTGTACAACATTAAAATATCAAGGTTCAAAGTATCAATATCCAAAATTTCACAGTATCAAGGTTCAATACTTATTTGTAACCTGCAGTAACATTAAAGATTATCTACAAGGCTTCAAACATTCAGGAATTATAGTCACCATATAATTCACTTTCATCAAAATAAACTCACTGTACATATATATCTAATCACAAATAAATAAGTATATTACCCCTTTTAAGAAATGGAATAATATGCAAATGCTTATCAGAAATGAACAAAGTGCAAACAATCAGGTTCAATAACATGTAAACACAAGGACTCAGTCCACAAATAGGAGTATTAAAATAGACATGCTTAATCCTGCTTGTACCATAGGCCTACTAGTACAAGTGGAAATACACTAAAAATTACCTCCAAGTATTCAATACTGAGTATTGTAAAACAACTGATTGACATCAAAAATGAAACAGGAAGAAGGATAAAGTCTGCTTACAATTATCTCTCATAAAGTTATTTGTAGCTGCTTTAACCATTTACAGCTTTTCACATGTTAATGACTTGGTTAACGATATAACTAGCATAACAACAGTGCGTTTCAGAGACATCCAACAACTGTACCCACACTCCACGCATCACGTGTCTGATTAGCCACATTTAGCTTACCACCGTCGAGCGGATGCTCAGCGTTTACGTGAAGCCACAGCTCAGTAAACCTTCCGGTTTCGCTCTGCCCTCTAGGACAACAAGTGCAAAACCATACTTTGTGAAAAATATCATTTCTTTATCATTTAACTCGTTAGAGATTAATTTCTCCAGCTTACCGATAACAAAGTTTTAGTCCGCCTGCTCTGTTCGGCTGTAGAAGCAAGAGACTGAAAACTTGGGAGCTGGCACTAAGGAGGGACAAGAGCTGCACAGAGCTTCATCGATTGGCTGACATGCGAGGAGTGGAGTAAAACAATAGGCTCTCATCAGAGCTCATCAACCCTCGGAGAAAACTTAACCCTTGTTTAACCAGAACAAATATATAAATCTGTGTCCCTTTTTTGTTTAAATATATTGATCTAGTTTCCCTTTCATTAACAGGGACAGTAAGAACAGAAACAATGAACATTAAATGTTTTACTTTTTCTTCTCTTTTGTTTAAGATGATTTTAGGAACTGGGTTACACCTATCTTTGTCCATGTGATCAGCAGCAAACTTCAGTCGAGCTTTAAGGTGCAACTTTTGAAGCAAGGGCTTCCTTCTTGCACGGCAGCCTCTGAGTCCATGGAGATGCAAACCACGTTTGACTGTGGACAGCAGCCACAGTTCACAAGCCACAGGGGGCCCAAAGGTCCAGGGCCCCCACCCCCCGGAAGGGGCCCGACAAAGTAACCACCTTCAGACATTGCTGATGATGCGAGTCTGCCCAGTCAAACCAAGTGTCGATAAAATGCTTCAGAAGCATGGTGGTGGTGTTTTTTGACACATGAGCCAGAGCTTCAGTTTCAAACACACCACCATGATCTCCACCTCCTGGTCTCTGCATCTTCAGAGAGCCAACCAGGCAATTTTTTGGCTCTCCTGCATTCTCACAAATTCCTTAGTCTAATGTCTTTGTGTCCATTATTCCTCTCAGTTTGAGAGGGAGAACTATTCCCAGTTTGCCCCTCCCAAAGGACAGCACCTCTTTTGTCTTATGGAACAAGCAACTTGACCAGGTCCATGCTCAGCGACCGCGGCGCCTCATTTTCATTAATTGTAACAAAACAAACAAAGCAAATAACTCGCCGTTGAGTGGATTGAGAGAGGATATTACGTTGAATAAATCGGCCGGGTTATTGGACACTGTCAATTGATATTTGTCAATATCTGACAAGCATGCCAACCACAGGGACAGCAGCAGCGATGAGAGCAGGGGACATGCAGCAGGTCGACCCGGAACTTATACAGAGTTCATTCCCGCCACAATAAAGGGATTCAGAATAAAGTGGGGTCAGATGTTACCTCGGTTACACAGGGGTGAAGGACAAGAACTAGATCACCAAGAATTATAAAATCGTTATAAATAAACAAGAAAACATGAGAAATGTGTCTCAAGAGATTGATAAATGTGTATATTGCTCAGGTGGAGGAGTGGGTCATCTACCAGTTGGGAGGTCAGTGGATTGATTCCTGGTTTCTCCACATGCTATAGTATTCTTGAACCAGACACTGAAATCCAATGTGTTCCCAATGCAGTCAAAAGAACCTGAATAGCAGAAAAGGAATATATGTACACTATATTGCCAAAAGTATTCACTCATCCATCCAAATCCTTGAATTCTGGTTTTCTAATCACTTTCTTGTGGAAGTGATAAGCTATCTTAAATTATAGTGCGTGGTCAGCAGTTGCTGATGCACATCGTGCACAGAGGTCACTGACTGCGAGTCAATCACTGCAGACCTCCAAACGTTATGTGGCCTTCAGATTAGCTCAAGAACGGTGTACAGAGAGCTTGATGCAATAGGTTTACATGGCTGAACAGCTGCACCCAAGCCTTACATCACCAAGCACAGAGCAAAGTTTTAAATGCAGTGGTGTAACGCACGCCACCACTGGACTGTAGAGCAGTGTAGACGCACTCTCTGGAGTGATGAATCACACGTTTATGGTAATCCCATCGACTAGTCTGCATTTGGTGGTTGCCATGAGGAAAAGTACTTATCGGACTGCAAGCTTAAGATAGAGACAATGGTGACTAGACATGAAATGTGGAACACGGGAAAGGCACAGAGTAGACACGGGAACAGAGACTAAACACAGGCTATGATAAACACTGAGGGAGGGAGAACTAAGATCTTTGAGAACTGAAGAAATAAAGATAACCAAAACCCATAAATAACAATAACCAAAGAATATTAAACCAGAAACAAACACTGGGTCACCAGACCCAGTACTGGAGGAGGTGTCTGAGGGGAGAATGCTAAAAAAGCTTCTTTCTATCATGGACAACCCCTCCCACCCCATGCACGCCCCCATGATGGACCATCGGAGCAAACGCAGCAAAAGACTCATTGCCCCGAAATGCAGAACTGACTGCCACAGGAAATCCTTTGTACCGGTGGCAATAAGACTGTATAACTCTTCCTCACTCTGTAGGTGATTCTCCTGAGACTATTACCTGTGTTATTCTGTTCCCTCCCAGACCGTGCAATATTACCCAAGAGTACTTATTGAATATTTGTTTTCATCCCCCCATCATATGCTGCTACTCCCTTTATTCTATTGCACAATACTTTGTCACTTTCTAGAACCGCCTGCACTGATAGTTAAGTTATTTATTCACCAGGATATTGTTATATATATTACTTTGTTAGTGCAAGACATAGTATCGGATAACTCTATCCTACTGTATATTACTGTACACTATTCTTATTGTATATATTGTATATCTTATATCTATTTCATCTGTTTCTCTGTCTCTCCTGCTGCTTTGAGCATGTACATGACAAAATAATTTCCCTCGGGATAAATAAAGTTGTTCTTATTCTTATTCTTACCGTGACAATATAGGTGATAGCGGATGAATACTGGAAAATACTTTTGGCATTATAGTATATGTGTGTGTGACTAGGTGGTTCAGACTTTTTAAGATTTGTTTGAGAGCTCAAAAATCAGTCAGATGACGCTATATAATTACCAGCTGCTTTACGGTTTCCCACTGAAGAGCTGCAACTGTCACAGTCTGAGGTGGCGGACCGTTTGGAGTGAAAAGTGGAGGCAAAAGAAAGTAATTTTAAACAAAATGCAAGCCGTTTATTATAGGCTGGATGACATTACACAACAAAAGGCAAAACAAGAATCAAGACTTGACTGAATAAACTAAACTTAGCAGATTAAATCTAAAACTAACACACAGAATACAGGGAAGCCAGAAACATTAGACCTGAAGAGGAACCTGGAACACAGAGAGCAATACACAGAAAACATGAAAAGGACACAGGGAAACTGACACAATATAAGCACCACATGGGTGATTAGGGAGAGTGAAAACACATGGGGAAGCAGCCAGAGCCAATAAAGCTAATCACATGGCGAATGAAAACTGAAGACACTGGACACTGGACGCAGGACACAACACTGTCAAAGTAAAACAAGAAACATAAAATCGCAGACCAACTCACACAACTTGACACGGAAGCCAGGAGAAAGGGACACTCAGGGAAACTTGACAGACTGGGGAGACGACAGGAGGAGACACAAAGAAGGGAACATGAAAACAGCTAAGGGAGATGAGACAATGAGGGAGCAAGACAGAGAGAGTGAGATGAAGGAAACAGATTTGCATTTTAAATCTGTTTCCTTGCAGGTGACGTACATATTACTGATACTTGAATTAAAACAAAATTGTCTTGACATCCACATGGGTCTTGCACAGCCACAAATATGATTGATGGAACTATTTTGAGGAACATTACATTTCTACATCTAAAGTTGCTCTAAAGATAATTTCTTAAGACAAACACCACAGAAAAAGAAGAAACAAACATAGCCCACATGAGTAAAACGAAGAAGAAAATGGTTGCAGAAGGCTGTCATGAGTCATTCATCAGTGCAGCCATTCAGACAACAGCAGAGACCCATTTTCATTTATCATACTGTGGCGAGCTCAGACACGGAGGAGACAGGTTTCTTGGGAGCACAGCCGTTTATTTATATCTGCGCAAGAACACTGCCG
Organism: Oreochromis aureus; assembly: GCF_013358895.1. NCBI lineage: Eukaryota > Metazoa > Chordata > Actinopteri > Cichliformes > Cichlidae > Oreochromis > Oreochromis aureus. The sequence continues at coordinate 12,183,756 of NC_052950.1, forward strand.
CTACCTAACTGCTCAGCGCGGCAACCACAGAACAACAACAAAAAAGGCGCTCTCTCACCGCTCTCTCACCGGAAAAACACAGTCGCCGAGAGAGCGCGTCACCCGTCACCATGACAACATGACAACAAAAACATAACTGTAATAACAGGTGTCACCAGCATCCCCTGCCCCGGCGTCTGCTGGAGTGAGCGGTCGGTACGGTGAAAGCCTGTCCCGGTGCAACACTACCATGCGCCCCGGGCCCGGCATGCGGATACGGTACACCACTTCCGTTAGCCGCTCCACGACCTCCGCCGGCCCTTGCCAGTGACTGCACAGTTTGGGGGACACTCCTCTCTTGCGAACCGGGCAGTACACCCAAACCTTGTCGCCAGGCACGAACCCCCCCCCACCCCGGCACTTGGTGTCGTAGGCTCTCTTCTGTCGTACTCCGGCGCTGGCCTGGGCCTGGCGGGTGTAGTCGTGAACCACCTGCAGCCGCTCCCTCAGCCTCCTGTAGTAGTCCATCTCTGGCCCACCGTCAATCTCCGGCTCGGGGGGGGGACCCAAACACCAGATCCACAAGCTTCCGGAGCTCCCGCCCAAACATCAAAGCGGCAGGCGTGCACTGGCTGGACTCCTGAACCGCAGTCCAATACGACCAAAGGACCAGGGGCAGATATCGGTCCCAATCCCGCTGGTGGCGGCTGGTGAGAATGGCAAGCTGAGTAGCCAGTGTGCGGTTAAAATGCTCGACCAAGCCGTCGCTTTGCGGGTGGAGCGGTGTGGTTCTTGTCTTCTCCACCCCCAGCCGCCGACAAATCTCCCCGAAGACCTTCGATTCGAAGTTGCGCCCCTGGTCACTGTGGAGCTCAGCCGGGACCCCAAGACGGGTGAACATCTCCTCCACCAGCCTCTCTGCCGTCGTCGTCGCACTCTGGTCCGGCACCGTGTAGGCCTCCGGCCACTTTGCGAAATAGTCCATAGCCACCAGCACGTACCGGTTCCCTGACTCCGTAACGGGGAAGGGCCCTAGGACATCCACTCCCACTCACTCCATCGGGGCCCCCACCAAGTACTGCTGAAGGGGGGCAGTGGAGCGTTGAGTTGGGCCCTTCTGCGCCGTGGAGGTGTCACAGCAGTGCACGTGAAGTTCCACATCCCGTCGACAGCCAGGCCAGTAGAACCGTCCCCTGAGGCGGCGGAGAGTTTTGGCGTTCCCATAGTGTCCTGCCCCCACCGAGCCGTGGACAAGCTCAAGCACCTGCGACCGCAGCGACCGAGGCACCAACAGCTGCAGGAGATCTCTGCCCTGACCGGGGGCCCGCCATCTCCGGTACAGGAGGCCGTCGTGCGTCTCCAGGTTGTTGTGCTGGGAGTAGTAGGCCTTCACCTCGGGCTCCTGTCCCGACACCCCCGTCCAGTCTGGGCGTTGCGCCGCCTCCAGCCAGGCCCCCACCTGAACCAACGTCGCGTCGGCCTCCTGCTCCCGCTTCAGCTGCTGCTTTGTCAGTGGGAGCCACCCCCCTCCGCTGGCTGTGGCCTGAGCAGTAGCCACCCCCAGCGCCTCCTGGGCCTGCTCCTCCTGTCGCAGACAGTAGCGGCACTCGACGGCCATGCAGGGCCGTCTGGAGAGGGCATCAGCGTTGCCATGCTGTCGACCTGCCCGATGCTGGATCTCGAAGTCGTAGCCCTGAAGGACCTCCAGCCAGCGGGCCACCTGACCTTCTGGGTGTTTGAAGTTCAGGAGCCAAGTCAGAGATGCATGGTCAGTGCGCAGGAGGAACTGGCAGCCGTACAGGTATGGCCGGAAGTGCCGCACCGCTAGCACTACGGCCAGCAGCTCCCGCCGGGTCATGCAGTAGTTCCTCTCAGCTCGCCCTAGAGCACGGCTGAAGTATGCCACCACTCGTTCTGTATTTCGGTACCTTAACTGGCGTGGTAGGCATAACTGCTCGCGGTTGGGGGCTCAGTGTGTGGGTCGACAGAGGTAGCCCATGAAGCATTGCCCTAGTGTCGGTCGCGACGGGCCGCCGTGGTGCACTCGCGCCATCAGGACCCGTCGGGGGACTTACGTGGCCGCTCACGTCCTCTCTCTTCAATCGCCAGCTTCCCAAGCGGGGAATGTTCTCCTTGACAGCTTGCTCCAGCCTCTGAATGTCTCTCTCCATTATGGCAAGGGTGAGCTATCCCACTTCTGACACCAATGTGGCGAGCTCAGACACGGAGGAGACAGAAGTTTCTTGGGCGCACAGCCGTTTATTTATATCTGCGCAAGAACACTGCCGCTACCTAACTGCTCAGCGCGGCAACCACAGAACAACAACAAAAAAGGCGCTCTCTCACCAGAAAAACACAGTCACCGAGAGAGCGCGTCACCCGTCACCATGACAACATGACAACAAAAACATAACTGTAATAACAGAACCCCCAAACAGCCCTGACCCGCTACAATACTTTAAATTTGGAGTGGCTCCTCCAACACCAATAATCATAAAACATGAGGAACTATGCAGTAACACCACAGTAAGTACAGTTTGGTTGGTTGTGCAGCAAACAGCAGACAGTTGATTCCTGAAACCTTGACTGCCAAATATGTATCCCTTCCCATTATTCTCAGAAAATGTTAATCATCAAATTGTAATGAATAATCTCTAGACCAGACATGAAGACCAAGAAACAATCAATTTTCTTTTTTGTGCCTTTTTCCCCTCCAGTATTCAGTCACTCTCCATCTCACATCCAATTTCCAATCAGCCACTGGATTACTCTGACTCAAAGCTTGTTGTTGAAATCTGAAATAAACTGAGGTTCACACAAACAGGTTGTCTTTATAAGTTTTATTTACCTTTGCAAAGAGGTCAAACAACAGCACAGACAGCAGTCTGCATGCACTTTAAAAAAAAAAAAAAAAAAAAGCAAGCGTAAGCTGAGAATATTTACAGAAAGAAGGTATCTACCTCCCATGTTCACAGAATACATTCAGAAAATTGTGTATAAATGATAATTTGTTCATCAACATGTGGTTTTAAGATGACAGGGAGAAAGGATAAATTACATATTACTATTACAGCTTTAAGAGAAACGATGAACATAGACTATTAGACAAAGAGTGGTCAGTGGTTTTCTACACCGACCCTCTTGCATGTTAATTTCAGGGAAGTCCTTACTGAAGGCGTAAAATAGAAAGTACAATATTTGAATCAAGTACACAAATGGACTTATAAAATTGTTTGATTCATGATTTCCAGATAATGGTTATAATGTAGCTACATCTTAATTTCTCCCTGAAGGATTAATCCCCAGTTAGTTTATGAAATGAACTGACTGTGCCTGTAAAACTTACCAGACCTATCAGAAACATTTGGGCATGCTATTTTGCTCTGTTTAGTAAATCTGGCTCTAAAGATGCAAAACTGAACAGTTTACTTTTGGGAAGACAGCACTGGCTTGAGGAATGATATTTCCATCTCTGTACTCAGAGTATGATGGTCATGTACAGCTGTTGAAGATCAAACTATAAAGAAATATCCAAACATGTAAAGATTCTACTAATTCTACAACATTGCAGTGAATTAAGTGATACTTTAAGGTGGAGTTTGTCCTGCAGAAACTTTAGTTGATGTGTTGTGATGTGACTCTGCTCATCTGACAGCTTTCTGTCTTTGGATTGTTGGAGCGTCTTGATCTGAACCAGCTGAGGGATAAAAACAAAACAAATGAGAAGCACTAACTACTTAGTATATAGTTTTAAATAAGCAGAGGTGGGAAATAATGAAGTGCAAATATTTATGTATGTATCTATTTTACTTAAGTCGTTTCTTAATGAAAACTTTTTACTTTTACTCCCTAAATTTTACAATAAATATCTGTACTTTCTACTACTAAAAAACCATGTGGCATAGTCAGGGGTTAAAGTAGGCTGCAACTTATGGCCCAGATGCTGTTTGTCACAGAGAGGGAAAAGAAAGAGAGCCAACTTCACTCAGAGATTGAGAAACATAAGAAAGACAGGACAGGAAGAAGAGAGATTAGATTTAAAGGTAACGACTGCTCGGTGGGATTCAATAAACTGGAAATTTAAAGCTCACATGTAAATCCTCATGTTTTTAATTGTGACATTATGTTTCTTCATATTTGTTACGGCCCTAGCAGGGCCTCCTCTTGAAAATTGCCCTTGTGTGGGTGTGGTGTTGTTCTCCACGCCTCCTCCTCTCTTGCTCCTCCCACCCCTCTGTCTCTCTTTCACTCTGCCGTCTCTCCAGGACGCACCTGCTGTTCATTACCCTCGTTTGGCACCTGGACCCAGTCAGCAATCACCTCTGAGGTTATATAGGCTGGGGAAGAACTGTGTGGTGCGGGTGTTTTTCTTTGTTATTTTTTTTTTGTCCTGTGACTCTACACTATCTTTCTAGGTGTTGGAAAGGTCCAATTACATGTTTGGTGTGCCTGTGGTGTTAAATTGAGTGAGTAGATGGGCCTGTGGGCTCCGGAAGCGTCTCCCCGTGGTGAGGAGTTAAGTGGGAAGTGCCTCCTTTATTTATTTGGTAGTTTTTTCCTCCGTTGCTGCGACTGCTTCCTTTGGTTTTCTTGGCATTATTGATAAAACGGCGTTGCCAGCTCTTTAGGTTTAGACTATTTGTAATAAAACCATATTATGTACTGAACACCTCTGTCTGGTTCCCTTTTCATTCTGTTCCGGAACCATTTGTTACCGTCCCCACACTCACACCCCTAGACCTCCTTCGTGGGGACGTAACAATATTATACAAAACAAACTATGGCAGAACAACTCTTCAGTTCAGTGCAAGATAAACTGACGAGTTTGCTGTGTTGTGATGGATTTAAAGTGTGTGTGACTGGTGCACAGAACAGACTACAGTGCTCATGGTCAGCATTAGGTTACATGAAGGGTAGGGTATAAATACAGCATAAACAGTGTACTGTCAGTATAGAGGATGGAAATCAGTCAGGACAACTCATGAAACATTGACTTCCATCTATTTAAATTTAATTGTGTACATCCACTAAAAGCAGTAAACCTCAGAGCAGCAGTTAAATCTACTGGAGCTCTCAATAGAAATTATTCTGAGTTGATGATTTTTTTCCCCCTGAGACACTCCTTTTTAGGGTTCCCCCACCCTCTGAATCCCACTTTAACCCCTGAATGTACTCATTTTCCTGTTTAGAGGTAAACCCACCCACTACAATGTGATCAACAGAAAATTGAGTTATTTTTTAATATTCCTTCTTTTTCTCTGCTCATGTTCTACTTAACTGATACTAGCAGAGATAGCTTATTTCAGTCTAATACTGAGACTGAAATAAAGTTTTTTATTGCCATCTACCAATATAATTTTATTATTACATTAATATAGCACATGGTTCATTTAGCTTTGCATAAAAATAGGTGGTAAAAAGGTTCTTCTAGGAGATCATTTTACATTCTTACTTTGAGTACATTTCAGAGCTGGTACTTTTTGACTTTCACTTCCAAACAAGTTGAATTGGCATTTCAACTTTTACTCGAATATTTTTAGCACAAGTATCTCTGTGTCTACATAAGCAAAGAATCTCTGTACTTTTGACACCTCTGCAAATTAGTGTATCATAGAAACATTTTTCTCACCACTCAAACATGCCCAGTGCGCTCACAAGTATTATGATTCCCACAGTCTTCACTATAGTGTAGACACCATCCAGTGTTCCACCTGTATTGCAACAAGAATTTAGAGCAAAGAAAAACTAATTGACAGAATAACTGATTAATAGTAAATAAAAGTTTTTAAGGTGAATCAAAATCCATGAAAAACATAATTTTGAAACAAGACTGAAAAACCCACAAAGGAGGATCTTTAAAGTTCATTAAACTAAATTCAGTCTTACTTAAACACATTTCCTTCTCTCCACTGTGGTAAAGGTATGATGCAAAGACAATTTAGCAAGAAGGGGGGAAAAAAACAAAGACTTTATACACTTTAATGATTGAATTCATTAAAAATAAAGCTAAATAATAGCTGTGACTGACTTTTACCTTCACAGTAAGTAAGAGTTAGATGAATCTCTCCTGATGTCTGATTACCCAGATCATTAGTGGCCACACAGTAATAAACTCCTCCATCTGTTACATTGAAGCTGTAAATCTCTCCTTCAGATACTTTCACAGCTCCATCTCTGCTCTTCTTGAACCAGGTGAAGCTGCTGACTGGAGGTTTGGCTCTGCTGGAGCAGGTCAGGTTCACCCAGCTGCCTGCTGACACCAAACCTGATGGACTGATGAAAGCTGAGGTGTACTTAGGAGCATCTGAAGAAAAGGAGTGACACAGATTACATTTGTTACAAAGAGCTGACTTCCCATAAATCAAGATATGTTGACAGGATCCAACAACAAACTCTGATTGTCTTACATGAAACACTGAGAGTCTCTTCTGTCTCTGCTGTCTTGGTGTCTTTTCCTTGGTTCACAGGATATCTGGCAGAGCAGCTGATCTTCTTTCCATCATGTGTGTCTGACAGAGTGATGGTCTGCTGGATTTTAGTTGTAAAGTTTCCATCTGTGTTTTCCTCTATTTTGTTGTGAGAGTCTTGTTGGAGATTCCAGGTGAGTTGAGGAGGGGAGTGTGGACAGGGAGTGAGAGCTGAGCAGGTAATAGTGACAGACTCCTTCTCCTTCAGATCACCTGGGATTGTAATATTGGGCCTCCAAGGAGAATCTGTGGTTTCACAACACAAACGCACTGCACCTCATACCAGCTTTTAAAATCTTTAAAAAAAATCTGTGAAATGTTACTCTTAAATTCAGATGTTTAGAAATGTAATTAAGTACTCAGAATAATAACAATGCACAAACTGAAATAAGAAATCAGAAATGTCCACTCAGTGGACTCTGTAAAAAAACAATCATTGTAAGTGTAATATAGAATTATCAAATAGAGTTTAATTTTCATTGATAATATTAATGAAAATTAAACTATTAAAAGTAAGTTTTTAAATGAGTGTAACTAAAGTGGCTTGGAAAAGTATCCGGCCCTCTTGAACTTTTCCACATTTTGTCACATTACAGCCACAAACATGAATCAATTTTATTGGAATTCCAGGTGAAAGACCAATACAAAGTGGTGTACACGTGAGAAGTGGAACGAAAATCATAAAAGAAAAACATTTTTTACAAATAAATAACTGAAAAGTGGGGTGTGCGTAATTATTCAGCCCCCTGAGTCAATACTTTGTAGAACCACCTTTTGCTGCAATTACAGCTGCCAGTCTTTTAGGGTATGTCTCTACCAGCTTTGCACATCTAGAGATTGAAATTCTTGCCCATTCTTCTTTGCAAAACAGCTCCAGCTCAGTCAGATTAGATGGACAGCGTTTGAACAGTAGTTTTCAGATCTTGCCACAGATTCTCGATTGGATTTAGATCTGGACTTTGACTGGGCCATTCTAACACATGGATATGTTTTGTTTTAAACCATTCCATTGTTGCCCTGGCTTTATGTTTAGAGTCGTTGTCCTGCTGGAAGGTGAACCTCCGCCCCAGTCTCAAGTCTTTTGGAGACTACAAGAGGTTTTCTTCCAAGATTGCCCTGTATTTGGCTCCATCCATCTTCCCATCAACTCTGACCAGCTTCCCTGTCCCTGCTGAAGAGAAGCACCCCCAGAGCATGATGCTGCCACCACCATATTTGACAGTGGGGATGGTGTGTTCAGAGTGATGTGCAGTGTTAGTTTTCCGCCACACATAGCGTTTTGCATTTTGGCCAAAAGTTCCATTTTGGTCTCATCTGACCAGAGCACCTTCTTCCACATGTTTGCTGTGTCCCCACATGGCTTGTGGCAAACTGCAAACGGGACTTCTTATGGTTTTCTGTTAACAATGGCTTTCTTCTTGCCACTCTTCCATAAAGGCCAACTTTGTGCAGTGCACGACTAATAGTTGTCCTACGGACAGATTCCCCCACCTGAGCTGTAGATCTCTACAGCTCGTCCAGAGTCACCATGGGCCTGTTGGCTGCATTTCTGATCAGCGCTCTCCTTGTTCGGCCTGTGAGTTTAGGTGGACGGCCTTGTCTTGGTAGGTTTACAGTTGTGCCATACTCCTTCCATTTCTGAATGATGGCTTGAACAGTGCTCCGTGGGATGTTCAAGGCTTGGGAAATCTTTTTGTAGCCTAAGCCTGCTTTAAATTTCTCATTAACTTTATCCCTGACCTGTCTGGTGTGTTCTTTGGACTTCATGGTGTTGTTGCTCCCAATATTCTCTTAGACAACCTCTGAGGCCGTCACAGAGCAGCTGTATTTGTACTGACATTAGATTACAGACAGGTGCACTCTATTTAGTCATTAGCACTCATCAGGCAATGTCTATGGGCAACTGACTGCACTCAGACCAAAGGGGGCTGAATAATTACGCACACCCCACTTTTCAGTTATTTATTTGTAAAAAATGTTTGGCATCATGTATGATTTTCGTTCCACTTCTCACGTGTACACCACTTTGTATTGGTCTTTCACCTGGAATTCCAATCAAATTGATTCATGTTCGTGGCTGTAATGTGACAAAATGTGGGAAAGTTCAAGGGGGCCGAATACTTTTGCAAGCGACTGTAGATTGTATAATTATTATCATATAGAATAAACTTGAAAATTCTTTACCTCTGACTGTTATTTGAAGAGAATCACATTCTGCTGTTGCCTTGAATGGTTCACTCTCTACTCTGAAGAAGTATTTGTCTGTGTATGTGGTGGTTAAATTAGTAAACAGAGTGGTGCAGTCTCTCTGACTCAGGTCCCCAGTAATACTCATTGGATAGATGCTAACTGCTCCATTACTGTTGAAGATCACATTGTTTGGATTATTGCCAAATTCGGGTCGATTTTTAATCCACACTCCAAAGATTTTTCTTGGGCTCTTAAATTTCTGTTCTTCTTTGGGTCTGAAGCTACATGGGATTTGCAAACAAGATCCACTCAGTGCTTCCAGCTGCTTTGACGCATTTATGAAGAGTGCTGTTTCATCAGAACAAAAAGCCAAAGCACCTGTAAATACAACTGAATAATTATTACATTCACACCCTCATTATTCTTCTTTAAACATTATTAAATGTTCACTACACTTATACATTCTAGTAAGTCACTGAGATTTTCAAACGTAAAGTTTTAACAGATATTCCTGATGTGACAGGCATTTATCCTCCAGCATCTAAAACTTTGGATTCATTGTAAAAATTCTGAGTAACAAATATTAACAAACACAGTGATCATACATAAAACAGCTCACCTGAAAGAAAGAGGACAATCAGTAACATGCCAACTGTCACCATGTTCAGATTGAAGTTCAGTGGAGCTGTGTGCGTTGAAAAACAATAACAAAACACAGAAAACTGAATTCATACAGATAACAAAGCACCAATAAATACCCACTAAACATGTTGATGCTGAATAACCATCAGCTGACCGTCTTTTGTGTCTTGTCATGGTTGAAAAACAGTTTCAAAATCAAATTTTTGCTGACACCAAAATAACACAGCAGTAAGTTTAATGTCTGCTGAACATGTTTTTGTAACTTTGCTTGGACGTTATTGAAAGTAAACCTTTATGCTGAAAGATAGATGGTGTTTGTGACAGTTCAGATCAATGGCTGCATTAAAGTGCATGAAACTGGATAAAACGAAGTTTTCTACATACATGTAAAGTTCACCATTAAACAAAAGGCCCGATTAAGAGACGGAAAAGAGCACCAAGAAAGACTCCTGAATACTGCAGAGCTAAAGGCCCAGAATTTGCATGTAGATAATCAATAATGACTTTAAAGTGTTTATCTTTAGACAAACAACCATTTAGTAACCAAATCAGTTGTGAATCAAATGTATTTAACCTCCTAAGACCCGAACTCTTCCACAACATGCATTTTTAATTTCTCTTTGATATTTGGGCATATTTGGGCCCAATGAATGTAAAAACAAAGAATTACCAGATTTTTTTTTAACCTTATTTTTGTTTTTAAGGAAAATAAGAGCCACATATGAGGATATTCGTTTAAAATTTTGATAGAACAGTAGCAGTATAATGTCCTCGTAAGTGGATGTCAGGCCCTTGTAGAGCAAAATTGAGTATTTTGGTCTAAATAATCGAAAATGTGATGTCCACATATGTGGACGCCAAGTCCTAGGAGGTTAAAAAAAAAAGACTTGTTTCCCTGCTTTCACTATATACTGCAGTCATAAATGTCTCTTCCTCTGAAATAATACTACTGTTTTAAACATGATTTCTGGCTAACGATACTGTGTATCTGTATTAGATGAATTACAAATTTAAAATTTAATTTAACAAGTAAAAAAACAAATACAAAAGATCTCCTACCTAAGGAGCTCAAGTGAAGTCTTGTAACTGTAGAATAAAATGAAGCAGAATTACAATAAAACATATGAACTAGTTTCTGCCAATGTCAGAAGAAGAAGTACTAGTAATGAAACACCCAAAGACTGAAACAATGTTAAAGTTTCTTGTCCTTCCTGATTATGTTCAGCAAAAGAGGAAGTCACTGTGGTAGTCTTTTTTTCTGCCACTCACTTGTAAGTTTAACCTTTTAACGGAGTGAAGAAATTTCAGCACAACTACACAAAAAGTAACAGACAGCGTACAACTGTTTAGAAAAGGGCAGTTTTCTTGGATGCAAAGTGAAATATGTTCTTATAAATTAAGAACAAGAAATTCAGTGGCCCTGTGATAGATTCACAGCCTGTGTCTCACTCTATCTCCCCCTATTCTAGCTGTGATAGACTACACCGCCCAGCTGACTGCATTCAACAATTAAACTTGCAGTGCTAGAGCTGAAGAGACGGACTTCATCTTTGTGTGTGCATCAGCTTCAGTACAACCCAGTATGATGGCAAAGCGAGTACTGTGGTGTTATGTGGTTGGTTTGAACTACCATTATACAGTGTTGGGGAGTAACAGAATACATGTACTCTAATTGAGGCACAGGCTCTAATGCCTGTGCCTCAATCTCGTGGCCCATTTCACCACTACTTGCATAATGATGTGAAGAAATATTTTTAAAAATTATTGTTCAAAAAATTATTTAATATGAAGGCAATAGGCAGAGTGGTACAGGCATAGCCCTAAAGATTCGATTTAAAAATCTAGTTGCTATTGGTATGGTGAGTAGCCTTCAGTAATAGTAATAAATCACACAGCAATAGTACATTAATGTAGTTGTAAAAAGCACGACAATATATTAAGTAATCCAAAGTATTCAGAATACGTTACTCTCATTGAGTAACTTAATGGAATATGTTACGAAATACATTTTGGGCCATGTATTCTGTAATCTGTAGTGGAATACATTTTAAAAGTAACCTTCCCAACACTGCCATTATACTACTATGTTTTCCATCCAGTAACTATAATGAATTATTTTTTCAAAGTAACTTGCCCAACACTGATGAAATCATAACATCAGTTGCCTTAAGGCGCTTTATATTGTATTGTAGACCCTACAGTAATACATACAGAGAGAAACCCAACAATCATATGACAATGTGATGTCCACATATGTGGACGGCAGGTCCTAGGATCTATAAGTGTTATACATAAGGAAACTTCATGTTTAGCAGTGGAGAATAATTCAAATCAGAAATACTTTTCTGAATATTATGCACCAATTACTGAGGATACAATTTGAGTGAGTCTGATACATTTATTAACAAAGTGCTCAGTTTTTAAATACTAAATTTATATTTCAAACAGCACCAGGCCATAAAAACGGCTAATCGTCAGTAAATGTCTAAGCTGTAACTTAAGATCAGCGAACAATAAGTGTTTCATTGCAATGCAAATGATCACACCAAAGCTTTGAAGGAAGCACATTCAGTTCTCACATAGATACACCCTCTGCAAACAAATTAGGCATCAGTACTCAAGTAAAATTAGAACTGTATATCACATGAAGCAGATTTCAAAGGAAGTGATCAAAATAAAAGAAGTTACTCTGCCTTTATAAGATAAACACCCAGATGTTTAAGTCTGATAGCCCTACATGAGCTGAAGGACAAGAAAGGGTCACTGCTGAACACAAACAAAATGTTGTCCATTAAAAAAAATTCCCACACACAATATAAATATCAACATTCAAAACTCGTAATTTAAAACAGATCAAATTTTTTCATTCTCAGTTGGCTTAAATCTCAACAAATTCAGGCATAAACTATGTGACCACACTGAAATGTCCAACAACAAAAAACAAGCACCATCATCACCGTCAATCAGTAGTAACCATCTATTATAATAAGTAATATTTATAAAGCCCACAGATCCTTCACCCAGAAAACTGGCACCACACCCAGCTTCCATTAAACGTTGCTCTGCTAGTCAAAAGGCAGAGACGCCACTCCTTTACAACATACACCAAATCATTCCACAAAAATTCTGAGTTCAACAATCTGAATCCATCTTTGTCCTCCTGTCCTTCATCTTTCAGTGTACAAAGGTATATGCAGCAACCATTTACTTAATGTGTGTCTGCAACCAAACCTCCTCGTTTTCACTCCCAGCACTAAACAGTCTTGTGTCAGTTGATCTCAATAGGTCACATGATAGGGTGAGGCAAGTTCTCACAATTGTTTCACCTGAAACCTCTGCTGACAATGACCCACACCCTTTTTCACACCTTGGCTCATGTGATTGGATGTATTCACAGGACAAAGTGTGCAAGATCAAAACAGCTTAACACAGAAAGTTATTAAGCATGCTTGGAACAACTCAAGTTACTAAAAAGGCTGTTTGACTGTTATAAGTAATTATCTAGCAGTGTCCAACATATGAAACATGGAGAGTTTGAAGACAAAATAAATTTCTTATCCACTTATTTAGATAAGAAAAAGACATCCAGCGCTTCACATAACAAAATACAGTGTAAACCTTTAGCATAAATAATATTAAATATCACACAAAAACACTTTACATTAAATAAACACATTTTATTGAACACATTAAATAAGTTTACAGACATGTTTTGATGTGAGTTTCCCTGCAGTCATTTAAACAAATTACCTGTGACGAACTTTTGTACATTAATTTCAACATGTCTACAATGTAAATAATAAATCATACAAGAGCACACACAACATGAAAATACTGTATGAGCATGATGATAGCTAAAATAATTTTAAAAAGCTACAGCAGAGGTTTCTAGTCATCTTACAGAAATGTCTCAACTGTCATGTAAAGTAGTTCCTTATTGGAGTGCTGCAACATCTATTTACACGTATTTAAGACAAACCTAAACAAAAAAGTCAAATGAAAACAGACGTGTGAAATTAAAGCTGAACATAAAAAGCTGCAGGATGTGATATGTGATTTTAAGTAAGTAAACTAAACAGCACTAAACCATAAAAATGACATTTTTATGTGCCGGTTCGGTGTGTGTGTTTCTTTAATACACTTTGTTAATGTAATGTTACTTTTTTGTTCACCTGAGCGTAGAGTTCCTCTTGGCCGTGAGCGCGCTCTGTGTTTTCTGGCTTTTTGACTTTCACCTGTGCATACACCATATCCTGCTGCTGTCCTCTGTACTGCACTGAGTCAGTTGATGCTTCATATCTCAGCACAGAGAAGCTGATCTCTCCATAATGGATGTTTTCTTCTTCTCCTTCTGATTTACTCGCTGGCTCTTCACTTACTTTTCTGAGGTTCCTGCTTGAAAATGAAATGCCCAAACTGAAAATCTCTCTACAATGACAAATGAATATTTTTTGAAGAATTACCACACATATATGTATAATGGGTCATCCATTAACATAGAATTTCACACTGGGAAATGGGAAAGTAACATTAGCTTCTACTCGACAACTTGTATGATTAACACTTCTTTTTAATGATTTGATCCAATAGTATCACCATAATGTCACCATGTTTATGTCAGTCCCACCAATCATAAACTGTAAGGCGAATGAGGAAGGCACGAGACTTGCTTTCATCAAATTTAATCTCTGTAACTGGGCAGAAAATTGTGATTTTTTTTTTTCAGGGAAACAGCTCTGAGGCATTGTGAGAGATGAAGTTGGTCACCAATTGCTGCTAGTTCAGTGAATTTTGGTCAGAGCTTCACGACACTTGCAGTTGTGGAATCTGTGACAGGCCAGCCTTTAAAAACTGTAATGTTCCCTTTCAGTCGATTCACTCGGTACAACACATAAGTATGGGATATCACGCCCTCACGTGTCCTGGCTGAAGAAACCTTTATTCACGCCTTAAGGCAGACGACGTGTGATGACACGCGCACGGCCCCGCCTGCACATATAGCTGCTGTCATCACAGTCATCCCTCAGTTCTTACGCTCTTCACCTCGCTGAGAACACCTCTGCTGAGTTGGGCTAGCTAGTTGCTGCTAATTAGCTCCGTTGTCTGCCGACTTGTACTTAGCTTAACTGCCCCTGTTGGTGTTAGCCTCCACCGAAGCTGCCCCCGGAACGCTAATTTCAAGTTTTCCTGTGCAGCATTTCGCTTTGCGTTTTGGAATGGACTCCAAAGCGAAGCGAGCAAAGCAGAAATCTTCTGTTCGCCCCTGTCCTCAGGGATGCGGTTTCTCTTTGCACGACAGCAACCAGCACGATGCCTGCCCTGTCTGCCTGGGGATCGTCCACGCTAGGAGAGCGTTGACGGAACCCAAAACCTGTGCATTTTGTCGCCAGCTCCGGCACTCGACCCTGGAAAGACGGGTGACGTTTGTGGAAAAATTGCTGGGATGCTCGGCTGTCGCACGGCATAACCCTCTCCTTTCTGGAGCCCCGGCTTCGTCCGAGTCCGAAGATGAGGATTTTCCGGTCGATGTCCCCGCAATTAGCTGGGCTGACCACATGGAATATGTTGACGGGCTAGCCGATGACGAGCCGGAATCATGCAGGAGCGCTGACGGGCTTCAGCCTGGGTTGAAGCCCGCCAGCACTCCCCAGGAAGACGATGACGTGCTGAACATCCATGGTTTGTCGGAGGATGAGCAGGAGAGCTCATTGTTGGCCCAATGTGCCGCCGCTGCTGCGCCGATCGGCCACGATGACACCTCTCTTTTCTCCCTGTTTCGCCGTGCTGCTGAGAAGCTGCAGGTGGACTGGCCCTCTCCCCCGCCAGCTCAGAAGCCGTCGCGGTTCACAGGTTTTTTCCTCCCACCAGAGCCAGCAACAGCCAAAAACAGCCTTCCCATGTTCCCAGACTTTCTCTGCGAGCTAACAGCATCTTGGGACAAACCTCTGTCTACCCGCGTCACTGTGCCCGGCTATGGACAGTACATGGAATTGGATGGTGCCGAGGGGCCTGGCTTAGCTAACCCACCCCCTATGGAGCCGTCTCTGGCTGCTTATCTGGCCCCGTCCCATAACCATGGCGTCGGCAGCCCCGCAACTCTGCCGTCCAAGCACTGCAGATTCTCTGCTTCGCAGCTAGAGAAGATTTATCGGGCTCAGGCCGGCACTGCTCGCGCCATGAGCTCCGTCACCATGCTCCAGACGTACCAGGCACTGTGCCTGGCGGAGCTCGGATCGCTGGTTCCTGATGACAACCCGCTGGCACCTCTTCTTAACGAGGTCAGAGTCGCCACAGATTACATCCTCCGTGTGTCTGGCTGTGCAGCGCTCTCCCTGGGCAGAGGGATGGCTTCGACAGTAGTGGCGCAGAGGCACCTGTGGCTGACCCTCTCTGACATCCCGGATAGGGACAGAGCTGTATATCTGGACGCACCAGTGTCTGCGGCTGGGTTATTCGGACATTCACTTGAAGCCATTCAGGCTAGATTCGATCTGAGGAAGAAGCAGACGGAAGCTCTGCGCGACATCATCCCCAGACGTCAGCCCAAGCCCGCAGCTAGCTCTTACAGGCCCGCTGCTCCTCTGTCGACTGGCAATAGACCGGCGCCCACTGCTGAAGTGGGTGTGCCGCCAGCGAGAGCACATCCAGTGTATGAATGTGAGCGTGAATGAATAATGGCATTGTAAAGCGCTTTGGGTGCCTTGAAAAGCGCTATATAAATCCAATCCATTATTATTATTATTATTGTCCTCCGGCCCGAGCTCCACGCCAGTCGGCCTGGAGCAAAGGCCCACCCTCGGGCCCCCGGCGGAACCCGACGCCCAGGAGGAAGAAGCCTCAGCCCTCCTAGCTGTGGTTTCGAGTGGAGAAGGGGTCCAGTGGCAGGGAGATGCTGCTTTTACCCCTCTGTTGCCACCCAAGAGGTGCCGCTTAAGTTCTGTTCAGGTTGTCAGCCCCAGAAGGCGCTGCACTTTCCTAAGACTGTCTCCCAAGCACAAAATCCCTGCACACAAAATGCCTCAGGTAACTCCCTGTTCAGGTGTGTTAAATGTTCAGGTGACCACATCAAGTGTTCCAGCTGTTTTTCATTGTTGTGCCCCAGAAAAGGTGCCTCCAACAAAATGTATGAATGTACATGTTCCCATGTTACAATCAATAAAGAGTGTTGTTTATTCTCAAACAATCACAAATGCTCAGCTTGCAGGCAGAATGAGCCAGGTCAGGCAGGTGCAGACATACTGGGGGGCGACAGCTGGCTGGCTGCTCACTTCCCTCAGTGGCGCGCTTGCGCCCCCTCTCCATGGGTGCTGTGAACCGTTGCCATGGGTTACCGGTTGCAGTTCCGGGTCAAGCTGCCTCGTTTCCAAAGAGTCGTAAACACGACTGTCAACACCGAGGCGGCCATGATACTCAGAGAGGAAATAAAGGCGCTATTGCAGAAAAGAGCAATACGAGTGGTTCCCGCTTCGGAGACAGACAAAGGTTGGTACAGCCGTTATTTTGTTGTTCCGAAAAAAGGGGGAGGGCTTCGTCCCATCCTCGACCTGCGAGTCTTGAACACGTATCTACGAACGTACAGGTTCAAGATGCTAACACTCAAACAGCTCTTGAATGCGGTCGACCCAGGAGATTGGTTTGCAACAATCGATCTAACAGATGCTTATTTTCATGTGGCTATACACAGGCAGTGTAGTGCTGCCATTCGGGCTGTCGCTCGCTCCTTGCACCTTTACGAAATGTGCCGAAGCAGCGCTAGCGCCCCTCAAAGAGAGAGGCATCCGCATCTTAGCCTACCTAGACGACTGGGCTCTCGTAGCTTGCTCCAGAGTACAGGCGGAGACACAGCTGTCACTGGTTCTGTCACACATTCAGACACTGGGGTTCTCTGTGAACTTCCAAAAGCGCTCGCAAATCCCGAGTCAGCAGATTTCTTTCCTCGGTTTGGAAATATGCTCGCTTTCCAGCCGCGCACGTTTGTTGGAGCACAGAGTGGCCGCGTTTCATTGCTGCCTCGCTCAGTTTCAGCTGGGACGCAAACTGCGTTTCCATACGCTTGTTGGGCATGATGGCATTTATGATCGCCGTAGTGCTACTTGGACTATTAAAAATGAGAGTGTCTCAATGCTGGGCTCTCTCTCACCGCCTGTGTGCATCGCATCACCTCCGGAGGAGGCTGCCGGTAACCTGCCGTCTTGCATGCCGTCTTGCATGCTAGCTCTCCGTCCTTGGAGGCACCCCAGGCTGCTGCATCAGGGCTCTTGGATTGGGAGGGTGTTGTTTCGCAAGGTGGTGTCCACAGATGCTTCCCTAAGAGGGTGGGGAGCGCTGTGCGAGGGTGCATCAGTGAGAGGGATCTGGTCCGCAGCCCAGCGCCAGCTGCACATCAACCACTTAGAGCTGTTAGCAGTGTTCTTAGCTCTAAAGCATTTCCGTCCAGTCCTGGAGAGCCAGCATGTCTTAGTCAGGATGGACAATTCAACAGTGGTGTCTTACATAAACAGGCAGGGAGGAACACGCTCTCTTCCCCTGTTGAAGCTGTCTTGCTCTCTGCTGTTATGGTGCAGTGTTCATTTTCTGTCTCTAAGAGCCACCCATGTCCCGGGCCACCTGAACCTGGGGCTGGACCTTCTCTCCAGGGGGGGTCCTCTGGTGAGAGAATGGAGGTTACACCCTATAGTAGTGGCTCAGATTTGGGATCTATTTGGCAAGCCGCAAATAGATCTTTTTGCTTCCAGGGTAAATACTCACTGCCACCTGTTCTTCTCCATAATCGACCACGATGCACCCTTGGGCTTGGACGCGCTAGCACACCAATGGGCAGACGTGCTCCTGTATGCATTTCCCCCAGTGGAAATGATATCTCCAGTTCTAGAGAGAGTGCGTCGGCATTCCCTCTCTCTGATTCTAGTGGCCCCTTGGTGGCCCACAAGGCCGTGGTATGCAGAGATAATCAGCCTGCTAGCAGCGAGTCCTTGGCAGCTTCCTCTCCACAGGGACCTCCTCTCTCAGGCGGGAGGAGAAGTGTTTCATCCGCGCCCAGATCTGTGGCGCCTTCATGCTTACCTGCTGAGAGGTTAAACTTGATTGCTAAGGGTTTGCCACCTAGTGTGATAGCGACAATTCAGAGCGCTAGGGCTTCATCTACTAGAGACTTGTACACTTACAAATGGCGAGCCTTCGAGCAATGGTGCCAGGACCGCCACACTCTCCCATTTCAGTGCTCTATTGTGGATGTTTTGACATTCCTGCAGGAGCTGCTGGATAAGGGCCTTTCATTTTCGACAATTAAGGTTTATTTAGCAGCTATATCTGCTTGTCATATTGGCTTTGACGGGGTGAAACCAGGTGCACATCCCCTCGCCATACGTTTTCTGAAAGGGGTTCGCCGGCTGAGGCCCGTGCTTAAGTCCAGTGTCCCTGCTTGGGACTTGTCTTTGGTGCTGGAGGCCCTTTGTAGCCCCCCGTTTGAACCCATTGAGTCTGTGGATATGAAATTTCTTTCATATAAGACTGCATTACTTCTGGCCTTGGCTTTGGCAAAGTGAGTGGGTGACCTTCATGCGCTGTCTGTGCATCCCTCCTGCACACAGTTCTCTCCTGATGGCCACAAGGTCGGATTGCGTCCAAATGCTGCCTATTTTCCCAAGATCATGCCTGCATCTTATAGCTCAATAGAGTTTGAGTTGCTGAGCTTTTGCTCCCCTCCTTTTGCATCTGAGGAGCAGAGGAGGATGCATTCTCTTTGTCCAGTGCGTGTGCTACGCACCTACATTGAGCACACTCAGAATGTGCGTTTATGTGACCAGCTGTTTATCTGCTTTGCTAAAACAGAGGCTGTCCCACTGGATTATAGAAGCTATCTCACTGGCATACGGCACCAGAGGTCTTGCTTTGCCCCACGGGGTGAGAGCTCATTCCACCAGGGGGATGGCAACATCATGGGCTCTTTTTAAAGGGGGTGCCTGTAGCTGATATATGTGCGGCAGCTAGTTGGGTATCACTGCACACTTTTGTGCTGTTTTATCGGTTGGACATTACAGCCCCTTCGGTGGCTCATACTGTCCTTTCTGCTGGGTCTACCACTCACTAAGGAGGTGGTGGTCCGATTCCGGTTCGGTGGCTGCTCTGCGGGGCGTGTATATATGTCCCATACTTTTGTGTTGTACCTCGTTCCTCTCCTTCAGGGAAAAGAAGTTATAGATATAACTATTCGTTTGCCCGGTTACATGCTGTTGAGTGAACAGGGGATTCAATTGTTTATCTGTACGTTTTTTTGCTAAATGCACGTAACTGCTGTTTTAATTTTCTGTTGTTTTAGCTGTTTAGTGGTTGTAGAAATGTTTTTTATGAGTTTTTCTTAGATTCAGATGTTTCTATGGATACGACACATGACTATATTTACATACAGATCTGGCCCCTCGTAGTGGGAGAGTTGCGGTTTAAGAGTTAAATAATAGAGTTAAAGATGACTTAACTGTCCTCTGTTTTGGGTTAAATATTTGTGTAAATAAAGACATATATTTCATGTGTAGTACCTTGTCAGTAACAGATCATATTTTCTGCTGTGATGTAATATTTACCAAACAAAGATAGGAAAGCAGATGAGTAAGATGAATCCAAGGATTCCTCCAAGAAGTAGCCATGTTGGGAAGGAGTTACCATTTTGCTCTCCTGAAAAACAAGATCAATATGAAAAAACACATGAGTTAAAAAGATGCCATATCACCAAAAGGATTAATTTTACATTTTGTACAGCTGTGTTAAGAAAAAAAAAAACAAAACAAAACAAAGAGAAGACAACAGTAGATAAGAAGAAGAAAAATTAGATAAGAATATACAACACATTAGTGGTTTTGACCTAACTTTACCTGTAACAGTCACGTTAAGCTCTGCTGATGTCTGATTACCCAGAGCATTAGTGGCCACACAGTAATAAACGCCTCCATCTGTTATATTGAAGCTGTAAATCTCTCCTTCTGATACTTTCACAGCTCCATCTCTGCTCTTCTTGAACCAGGTGAAGCTGCTGACTGGTTTGGCTCTGCTGGAGCAGGTCAGGTTCACCCAGCTGCCTGCTGACACCAAACCTGATGGACAGATGGATGCTGAGGTGTTTTGGGGTGTATCTAAGAAAAGGTGTGCAACAGATTACATTCATTACAAACAGCTGACATCCCATAAATCATGATATGTTGACAGGATCCAACAACAAACTCTGATTGTCTTACATAAAACACTGAGAGTCTCTTCTGTCTCTGCTGTCTTGGTGTCTTTTCTTTGGTTCACAGGATATCTGGCAGAGCAGCTGATCTTCTTTCCATCATGTGTGTCTGACAGAGTGATGGTCTGCTGGATTTTAGTTGTAAAGCTTCCATCTATGTTTTGCTCTATTTTGTTGTGAGAGTCTTGTTGGAGATTCCAGGTGAGTTGAGGAGGGGAGTGTGGACAGGGAGTGAGAGCTGAGCAGGTTATAGTGACAGACTCCTTC
The DNA here is from genome assembly GCF_013358895.1 of Oreochromis aureus. NCBI lineage: Eukaryota > Metazoa > Chordata > Actinopteri > Cichliformes > Cichlidae > Oreochromis > Oreochromis aureus. Next base: position 12,204,522 of record NC_052950.1, read on the forward strand.
TCCTTCAGATCACCTGGGATTGTAATATTGGGCCTCCAAGGAGAATCTGTGGTTTCACATCACAAACATATTAACAGAACAGTATATTACATACATGCAGTTTGAACCGGTATGAATTCTCAGTTTTGTCAATATAAACAACAATTGATGTACAAATTAGAAGATTAAAACGGAAAAGAACATCACAGGTTAAAAGTGAGACATTTGATGGGTTTTTTTTAATATATCGACACATTCTGAAGACCGTTTCTGCATCAAGAATTTCAAATTATTTGTCTACCATGAAAAACAAAAAACGTATCTAAAGAAGACCCACATATACTGCTGCTTTCTCTGGGCATGTATGTACTCAAAAAAGTGAAATTTGGGTTGTTGTTACGTTTACAAGAGTCTAACATGTAATTTGAACAGAATAATTTTATGTTTCTATGGTGGACAGAATTAAATCAACCATGATCTGCATGAAATTCAACAACTTAAAACTAGTTAAATGTATTCTTATTGAGATAACATGATACAATCTAGTAAGAATGGTTAGTTACCTGAACTCGTGATGTTACAAGATCATGTGAGATTTCCAACCACAGGAAAACCACTGGGGTTATAAGAGGCAGAAAAACATACACACACCACGTGTATGCTGTTGGTAAACAGACTAATTTTTATATAGCGCTTTTCTACTCTCCTGGAGCACAACACGCTTTTATACAACATGCCACAGAAGCACTATTTCTGTGCTTTTAAGTGCTTTCTAATAAGAATTCACACATATTCATACTCCGATGGATGGAGTGACAACCCAGTGGTGTGGTGGTTAGTACTGTTGCATCAGAGGTCCTGAGTTTGAATCAACCAACTGGCCAGGTGGAGTTTACATGTTTTCCCTGTGTTTTCATCTTTCTTGGTAAATGCAATTAGTGGGGTTAGATTAATGATTCTAAATTCCACATAGGTGTGAGTGTGAGTGAGAACGGCTGTCTGTCTCCCTGCAACAGACTGGTGACCTGTGCAGGATATGCTCAAACAAACAAATCAAATGAGGAAAATATAAAAAAGCAGCACAGAAGGACTTGAGGGCAAACCAGTCTGAAGCATTGATGTAGAAATATTTGACTGTACCAAATTTTTTTTTAAGTCTCAGTTTTTTCATTTCTGTTTTCTTCTTTCAGTTTTTTCTTTAAATAAATTACAATAAAATTTCACTGCTATAAGTCATAGTATGTTCTTTTATAAATACTTTGTAAATTTCCGCATTTGTTAATGAGAGTAAGCATCAGACCAAAGGTTTGTATAATTTTATGATGTAAATGAATTAAAAACTTCAGTCTTTACCTCTGACTGTTATTTGAAGAGGATCATGTTGAGCTGTTGCCTTGAATGTTTCTCTCTCTAATCTGAAGAAGTATGTGTCTGTGTAGTTTGTGGTTAAATTAGAAAACAGAGTGGTGCAGTTCCTCTGACTCAGGTTCCCAGTAATACTCATTGGATAGATGCTAACTGCTCCACTACTGTTGAAGATCACATTGTTTGGATATTTGCCAAAGTCAGCGTTATTTTTAATCCACACTCCAAAGATTTTTCTTTCTCTGTTAAATTTCTGTTCTTCTTTGGTGCTGAAGTTACATTGAATATGCAAACAAGATCCACTCAGTGCTTCCAGCTTCTTTGGGGCAGTCATGTAGAGTTTTATCCAGCCAGCATAATCAGCCAATGCACCTGTAAATACAGTTTCATTATGAACAAGCTGCTGTTCCTTCCTCTGCTGTTCACTGTTTGTAAACTGTTTACATTTTCAATCACAACACAAAGCGCTGGCTCTGTCTTTGAGGTTCTTTCAAAATGGGTGAAAGTTAAATTACAAATGAATCCAATAATGTCTTTGAATAACTGAACAATCAGCTCACCTGAAACAAAGAAAACAGTCAGTAAAATGCTGACTGTCACCATCTTCATCTGGAATCATAAAAAGCAAACAAACAATAAAATCAACAAAAAGTGAATGATAATGATTTAGTTATTATTATTTACATCTGTGGTGCTGTCTGCTTTAAAAATAGCTGAAATATAAAAATAATAACATAACAAATTTTAAGTCTAAGATTAAAGCACAAGTTTATAAATTAACATGATGTGTCAGTTCGTTGAAAGAAAAATAACTAAAAGTTTAGTTAAGAAATAAAAGCAATAAAATGTTTACTTACCCCACATTACATCTGATGATTGTCTTATGAGTGAAATGAAGCAGCCTTCAGCAGAACTATTATAAACTGTAAAATACAAATTGTTATCTGAGGAAGTACATGTAGAGACACCCACTGACTGTAGCGCTGCATAATGAAGCCAGTTTTGTGCCGCCTGCTTATTTCCTGTGGAAGAAGTCAGATGTTACCCTTAAAGACATTTTTAACGTCTGTCGAAGCTTCTGACCTTAACCTTACACAACTGATTTAATCATTCTTAGTGTAGCCGGAGGGGCTACTCGCTTTTCCTTTCTCTTTCGCCCCCACTTGCGCTACTGCTTTCTCACTCTCTCTCTCTCTCTCTCTCTCTCCTGTGCTTGCTCCCGCTGCGCGCTTACGTCAACTAGGAGCCCACCTGTATATTGATTAGAAGGCGGCGTTTACCTGTATAAAGGGAAGCCGGGTTTTCTCGTTGGATTATTTCCTCCCGAGCTTCTGGTGCGACACAGCGGTAGACGCTGGCTTGTTGGTTAAATTACTGAGGCGATCAGGTCGTGTGATTGCTACAGGTAGGTCCCCCCTTCAATTTCTGATTTCTCCCTAACGTCGGCAATTAGTAGTTATATTTCTGCGGCCCGCTACAGCGCGGCTGTTTTTCTTTCCTTTGCTCCAGCCGTGGTGAGGAGACGCGTGAGTGCATCCGCCGTGCAGTACAGCGCCTCCAAGTTCTGGGGTAAGCCGCTTATTTTATAGCTGCTAGTTTTGTAAATTAAAGAAGATTAAGGTTAGTTTTGCCTTTTTCTTATTTGTAGGGTTTGATTGCTGCCGTGTCCTCTCGGGGACCAACCGCCTGCTCTGCTGCTGTCTTGTCTTGCCTTGTTTTATCTTGTGTTCCGATCTGTTGGCTGTCCAGTTTTGTTCCTGCTGCTTGTCTCGCCTCGCCCCTGGGGGCTTTGGGTCTCACGCTAAGCCCCTTTTGGACTATCGCTTCACTCCAGCTTTCGCGGCTGGTCGGGCGATCCTCAGCTGCATATTGGGCTGGGGTTACAAGACTGGTACTGCCTCTCCCTTTTCTCTCAGTTGTGGAGAGCTGCGCGAGACTGAGTGGGGCTACGGACAATCGGAACCAGCACCAGCTGTGGGCTGGCTCACAGAGTACAAGTACTTCCAATTTGTGCTCTGTGGTGTGTATGTGGGTGTGTTTTATTGCAGACCTCCGTTTTTTTTTTAATTTCTTTTTTTAGTATATAGAGAGCTTGTTTTATGTCCCATGTTTTTACCCTTTTAATGTGTATGTCTTGTGCTTTTATTTCAGCGAACTGAGGATCTACCAGCGGCCGTGGGACCTTAGGTGGCGGGTCGTTTTCCACACTTCTTTTGTTGTACAGCACCAGGTGAATAGACTATAGTGGGGTTTTTTTGTGTGGTTTTCTTTTGGTCCACCGCTGTTGGTAAGTCCCAGTTGTGTGTTTATTTTTTATTGTAATTTGGGACACCGTTTTAGACATTCAGTGCGTTGTTGTTGTTGTTGTTGTTGTTGTTGTTTTTATTTTACATTAATAAATAAAATTGTTAATATTTGAGTCGGCCTCAGTGTGCATCCCTGAACCTGTGCAAATGTTGTTTTAATTACATTTCATTTTTAAAGTTCATATTTCCTGGGGGCTAGAATTCCCCCCTCAGGTGGCGTTGTCATTTTATTATTTCTTTTATAACCCCGCCGACCACTTGGTCACATTAGTATGAATGTACAACCTGTGCTAACACAAATCATGCTGATGGACTATGAAAGACGAAAGACTCTCTCTCTCTATCCATACTCCCTCTCTCTATCCATACTCCCTGCTGCTGCGGAGTCGGGGCGGTCTGCTTCTCCCCACCGCAGGGAAAAGGGTAACACCACCTGGGTCTGGGCGCAGTTCCCCCTCCAGGGGCAAGGGTACCTAGACCCGGGGCTTAGAGTACGCTTGGTGAGTGTGATTGTGTGTACAGTGTCTCTCTATGTCTGTCTCCACGTTGGGTGAGTGTTGCGTAATTGTATATGAGATCATGAGGGTGGGAATAGATGTTTGTATCTGTGTGTGCCTGTTTGTCTGTGTCTATATGTCAGGTTGGGTATCAGACGCCACCTCTCTGGGGACATCTCAGGCCCTCCAAGGTTTGGAGGCCCATCTCCCCCCCCACCACTTCCCCTGCCGGTGGCGGACGCCCTCAGACATCGGTGCGTTGGTGGTTCTTTGTGTCCAGGGGTGGGCGCCCAGGTACCCACCGGCTCACTCCTTGGCGGCTGCTTATCGGGGCCTGGAGCCTGGGGCTCGCTCGGGCCACTTCGGGGATGGGGTGCCCTCGGCCTCTCGGCTCGGTCACTCAGGCACAGCTGGCTGCCGGCGGAGCTCACGGGCACGTCACTGCAACCCCCCCCTGGCTTCTGCTCCGCGGCTGCTGAGAGACCCCTCATCTGGGACTCTCCTCAGCTCTTTCTGGGATAGTGGCGCTGCTGCCCCTCTGTTGGTCTTCCTTGGTCTCTTGTGTTCTGGGGGCCTCTGGATGTCTGGAGTTTTGATCTCCTCCATACCTGCTTCATGCCCTGGAGGACGGGGCAGTGGCCCCCCACACCCTCTAGCAGATCATTACATGAAGGAACCTTTTAAAAACAAGCGCGTTCATGCTCACAGGTGTACACACGGGTGATCACACACAAACTACACCCTTTTTGGCTCCTACCTCAAAGCACACTGTGCGCTGTCGATCTCACGTGCTGCACAATAATGTTTAATATTTAGTATTTACTGTCATATTTCCTTAGATCATTGTGATCTTGTTTATTACTCTCATTTTCTTCTGCTTGCTTTCTTTTTTCTTTCTCAACAGGTGATCCAGGTGATCGATATATGTATTTTTTTTTGTCTGCTTATTCTGTTGGTTTTTGTTTTTTGCCCTTTTTCCCCGTCCCTCTTCTCAGGTTTTTTTCTTTCCCTCTTTCTTTCTCCCCTTTCTTTTCCCCAGTCAAGTCTGTCCCGTATTCAGCAAGTGAAAATAAAATGAACAATAAAAGGTGAATCAAATGGATCATTACGGCAAGGCTGGGATGGTCAATTTGGTAAAGTAAATCCGTTGGGCATCTTTCTTCGCCTTTAGACAATAATTCTGATGGGATATGGGATATATATATATATATATATATATATATATATATATACACACACACACACACACACACACACACACACACACACACACACACACACACACACACACACACACATGATTCATTCATTAGTAGAAATTTGAGAGAGGGGCTTTCTGAAATGTCTTTGCTTTTGCATTAACAGAAGGGAAGAGGGACAGTGAGAAAGGGCACTTAAAAAGAGAAAAAAAAAATTCTCCTGGATCACCTGTTGAGAGAAAAAGAAGAGAAAACAAGCAAAAAAACAACAAAGCAACATACTAAACACAACACCATTGCATTAATCTAGCTAAGTGTAACAGCAGTAAACACTAAATATTGAATGTTGTTGTGCAGCACGCAGGACCGACAGTGCACAATGTGCTTTGAAGTAGCAGCCAAGAAAGGTGTAGTTTATGTCTATGAACAGTGAACACCCGTGTGCACACCTGTGTGGATCAGCGCGCTTGTATTCAAAAGGTTTCCCCATGTAATGGTCTGCTAGAGGGTGTAGAGGGCCATAGCCCCGTCCCCCAGGGCGTGAAGCAGGCATGGAGGAGATCCAGGCCCCAGACATCCAGAGGCCCCAGAGTGCAAGAGCCCAAGGAGGTCCACTGGAGGGGCATCCGTGCCACCCTCCTGGGAAGAGCTGAGGAGAGCCCCAGATGAGGGGTCACCCAGTAGCCACAGAGCAGAAGGCAGAGGGGTCTGCACTGGCGTGCCCACCGGCTCTGCCGGCAGCCAGCTGTGCCAGAGTGAACCGAGCCGCAGGCCCAGAGGCCAGAGCCCCGAGGGCCCCCTACGCCCTGGAAGAGGCCTGACCAAGCAACAGGCGCCAGGTCCCGCCAAGTAGCCACCAGGAGTGAGCTAGTACATACCTGAGTGCCCAGCCCTGGACACCAAGAACCACCAACGCACCAACCCCTGAGGGCATCAGTCACCGGCAGGGAGTGTGGTGAGGGGAGATAGGCCTCCATACTTTGGAGGGCCTGGGAGTTCCCAGAGAGGTGGAGTCTAAGACCCAACCTGACATAGAGGCTGTATCCCAATTCAGGGTCTGCAGCCTTAAAGGCTGCATTTTAAGGCCGATTACGTCACAGCGGCGCAACGAAGGCTGTCCCAATTCGAAGGCTGCTCGAAATGCGGCCCTCAAATGCGTCCTTCATTTACCTGAATTTTAAGGACGTGGCGGTGTACACTTCGTGGCCCAACATATCCCAGAATGCATAGCGCAGCCCGGCCAATTCAGTTTGCAATGATGGCAGCAAGTACAGACGCAGCAGAAACAGCGGCGGAGGGCACCCACATCCATAAATGTACGCTATGTCGGAAGTACCGACACAATTGTCAAGATGCAAAACATAATGGCAGTGTAATTGTACATGTCACGGTGAGTTCATCCACAGCCATCACACGTAGGTGACTGTAAATACACAGTCCCGCTGATTTGTAACTGGCCGGTCTGTCATATTACCGTGTGAGGGTCACCAACAAAAACCTGAAGATAACAAAACACAAAAATGTAGCCATGTAAACCCCAAATATCTGCGCAATGTGGCAACACATCACATATCTGCACAAGTGCGCCCACGTTGTCGGAGACCTCTGTTACCGGCAACCCATCCTGCCGGCGCGAACAGCGTACTCCGTGCCACTCAGGTTAAACATGTCACAGAAGTCACCCAAATAACATACAAATGTTATTGCGTGGCCCATGACAGTGTTGTATTTGTTCCTGAGAAAATCGGCTTGGTTGAGAGTGAAGTTGGGAGGCTGCACACAGCTGAATGTGCAAACGTATTATACTAGACGGCAAACAGAAAAATGATGACACAAAAGTGTAACATGGTATAAAATGTACTCCACTGTCCCGTCACATTCCAGGGAGTAAGGAGGAGACGGCTGAGCTCATCAAACTCCGGGGTGAAAACGAACACCTGTTCACTGGTGCCAGGAACACAGCCGCTGGAGGTATAGCAACAGTATGCATGCATAAATCTGTTCGGCATATTGGAGAGTGCCTCTCCTGCCTTGTAGTTCGCAGTTGGCACATATTGCTGAGGATCCTGTGCAAGGATTAACATCATTGACATGTCCTCTCATATTCCGTCTACCAGGGCAATCCTGGAGCAGATGGGCCTGGTGGGCCAAATCACCCCTTTGCAGGCGAAAAAAAAATGGGACAACCTAAAGAAAAAATACAAAGTATGTGCAGTACCATTGGAATATAAATCATATGAACCTAGTCATGTAAACTTGTACTGTTGCTGTTGCGGTGAACTGCCACTTTGATCCCCTCTGCCTGTAGGATTGCAAGTATCCCGCAACAGGTGAGGGGGTGAGTGGGAAGACCACTGCTGCCACCTGGCCCTGGTTTGTCCCAATGGATGAGGTCCTAGGACAGAGGCCATCTACCAGGCCTCCAGTCCTGATTGCCTCCATCCAAGAGGACACTCCAGGGCCCAGTACAGCAGCGGGCACCCAAGGGCAGGATGTGGAACGGCAGGAGGATGAGGCCCAGCTGGAGGCACAACCAAAAAAGAGGAAGAGGGACAGAGAGGATGAAGTCCTGGAACTGATAAAAGAGGACATGAGGCTACAGAGGGAGATTGAAGACAGACGTGCCGAGCGCATGGACAGAATCATAAATCTACTGGAGAAGGTTGTGGAAAAACAAAATGAGTGAGGTAGTGTGAATAGGACCCATTATTGTTCACACACCTACAGGTCCCATATTTATGTTTGTGCAGGATATGTGTAATGTGGACAAAATAATTTAAGTTCTGTTAATACAAGTTGCACTTTTTATTTGAATTGTTGAACAAATGTGGAAAATGAACAGAATGTACATAGTCCTGTGAATAAACAAAATTTTGTTACACTCCAACTGTATCTGGAGCAGTCAGTCATACTGCATACGACGTCACAATATATGTGTAACTGCATAAGGACAGTGTGTGAAATGAGGGAATGCCATCAGTGCAACACAAATGACACAAGACACCCAAACACAACATGACAGTAATTATTCACTGGGACTCATCACTGCAGTCCAGGATCAACCTGAGTGTCCCAGTATGCACAGGCACTGTTAACTAGGCCTGTTTTGTGGCTGAGCAGGGGGTCTCAGGCAGTACTGCTCAATCTGCTGGACCAGGACCATAGAAAGGAATGAGGTGCCACAAGTGAGACCCTTGATTTGCATTTCCAGTTGCTGAGTAGAGCATCTCCAGCTTGGTGGCCAGGAGTGATTCAGGGCTGCTCGTTTCCACTGTCCACCACATCATCTCATTATTTGGGTTTGCAGGGCTGGTGGAATTGACAACTGCCATGTCACTGAAATGTATGCAGAAAGATGCAAGGACAAAGTGCACACAATCCTGTTAATACAGATGTCACACGTAATATTCTAGCACTCTAACAATGCACTGCAAACAGCATACCTGCCTCCTAACAATAATCGTGGTCCAGGGGTACCTCCTCCAGTGCAGACACCTCAGCAGATAGCCGATCCCGCCAGGGGGCACCACTGACTGCCTCCAAACCAGCCTCCCCCTCATCTTGCGCGTCATCCTCGGGCTCATCCTCTGGGGCCACAACATCCCCGACACCGAGGCAGATGTTGTGCAGGATGGCACATGCTGTTATGACCTGGCACAGATGTTTTGTGTTGTACATAACGTATTAATACACGAACATATACCGTAGTCCCCATTATATCATGATGATTATTGGTGAAACACTGCTTATGTATCCTACTGACTTACATGTGGCACAAAGGTGTGGTGCACCTCCTGCGCTTGGAGGAAGATGGCCCGGAACCTTGTCTTCATCATTCCAAAGGCACACTCTATAATACAGCGTGCCCTGGAATGATGGGAGTTAAAGCGCAGGGCTCCCACACCTTGGACTGGCCTCTTGTAGGGAGTGATGAGGGGGAGTGGATGCTGGAGACATGGGTACCCTCCATCTGCAAGGATGAAGTGCCCTGGAGGAGGGTAAATGGCCTGCCGATACAGTGGGCTGTTGCGGAGAACCCTGGAGTCATGCACTGACCCCGGCCACCCCACATGTGTATCGATGAAACGGCCCTGATGGTCACAAACCGCCTGCAGGATGATGGAGGGGACCAATTTCCTGCTCCTGTAGCACTGACCATCAGGGCCGCTGGGAGGCTTAATGCGGACATGGCAGCAGTCAATTGCTCCAGCAGCTTTCAAAAACACTCTGTGTCTTGCCAGCTCTGCAAACCCACGGGACACGATGTGGAGCTCTTCAGGGGTCCGAGGGAGGTGGATGACCTGGTGGTGAATAGCCACCACCTCCTCTGTGACCCTGTGGATGATGCAGTGGACAGTGGAATGGGGTATTGCGAACACCCTGGAAACGACTCGGTAGGATGCTCCACTTGCTAGCCAAAATGCAAGAACAAGGACCTCAATTGTGGCACCCCACCCATGTCTCCGCTCCTGGTTCAGGAGATTCAGCAGCACGTTCAGAGACTCCCTGCTCAGGCGGAAATCGGGCCTGGTGTCCTCATCATTGAAAAACCTGTCCAGGACTGGGACACTCAGGTTGATCCTGCAGTACAGGGGTCTGGTCTGGTGATGGGAAATATGGGAAATGGCAGAAGTTGCTTTACTGTTGGCATCATTATGGATGTTGCTGTTGTTGTAGTTTACAAATCTGACTTGACTTCACGCGTCTACACATTTTAATCTTTATTGTACTTGGGGGGGGGGGTTACAACAATATACTGGTTCACTGTGGTGGGTGATGGCCCACATACTCCTTTGTGAGACTCACGTCTACACTGGTGTATATTAGAGTTGTCAGCTAGTGCACCGTTGTCACATACACACACTTCAAATGTCAGTAGCAGTATCAGTATGTATTTTCCACTGTACCTGAGCGTGGTCTTGGATTAGTCGCAGCAAAATCAACCGTCTGTGACGAGTGATTTGTTGTAGCTCTTCAAGTAGCAGGCAGACGGCAGTTGCGAGTATGTTTACTGCATCCATTGCTCTCATCGGGAGGAGTGGTGGGGGCGTGTCCAGCTGGTGACGGACATTTGTAGGCTAGACCGTCCCATTTCACAACCCTCGCACTTCTGGCCTTAGCGGTCTTTAAGTACGCAGCCCTTAAGGATCGTTGAGGCTGCGTACTTTAAGGCTGCAGACCCTGAATTGGGATACAGCCATAGACACAGACAAACAGGCACACACAGACACAAACATGCATTCCCACCCTCATGCACACATATACAAATACTCAGCACTCACCCAACGTAAGGATAGACATAAATGGACATGTAGACACAATCACACTCCCCAAACATACTCTATACCCCATTTAGTTTGTAGTCACCAGTGATGGGTGTCACATGTTCCAAAGTAATGCATTGTATAAATTTTTTTCAGTAACACTCTACACATTACTGTACTAAAGTCTGCATTTACATTACTTTTACAATGATGCCGTTACTTATGTGATTAAAAGAAATCCTCAATTATCTGCACAGTGGGTTGATAGACGGGGAAGAAATAATCAAACACACAGGTTTTTTCTTCCTGTGCTCCTGCATCACTGTCAGGTGATTTCAGTTTGTCTGCTGGTACGAGGAGTAGTAGTCTAGAGTTTTTGAGTTGTGGACATTACTTTTATTTTAATTGGACAAAAGGACAAAAGCACAATGGTGGAAAGCAAACTGTTTCCAGGAACTTTGTCTCCTTTTAATCATATGACAATAGTGATACTAATGTCACTTTCTCACTTAGTTGTCTCCTTGCAGGAGACAACAGCATGCTAACACAGAGCTAAGAACAGAAAGTGATGTTAAAGCTGAATATAAACCCAGCCCTGCATACAGAAACTGAACTTCAATAGATAACTAAGGCAGTGATTAGCAGTCAGCCTCCATTTCTCCTTCTAGATGTTTCTGTTGTTAGTAGAATCACTGTGGCAATCACTTGAAAGTCTTTCAGCTGGTTTTCAAATTTGCTTTGTACTGTTTTGTGTTTTGAAAAGGGAAAAATATTTAACCAAACTTACTTGATCCTGTGTGAAAAAGAAGTTGCCCCCCTTAAATCACCAATTATCTGTGATTAACCACATTTTTTAGAAAACTCAGTTCATTTTCATTAGCTACACTCAGGCCTGATTACTGTCAGTTGAATCACTTACACAGAGTGTCTGACAAAGAACTTCAAAAGACCTCAAAAAGCATCATAACATGCCATGACCTAAAGAATCAACCGGGAAACAAAGTCAATGACAACTATCAGACTGGAAATGGTTAAAAAAAACATTTCCGAGGCTTTAAGATTCCAGTGAACCACAATAAGAGCCATTATCCACAAATGGAGAAAACCTGGTAATTGGTGAACCTTCCCAGGCTACTCAGAGAAAAACATCTAAAGAACTGCAGGCCTCACTTGCCTCAGTTAAAGTCAGAGTCCGTGATGCAAAAATAAGAGAAAGAAGTGTTACTTCCTTTTCTTTATAATAAAGTGTTACTTTTCTTTATCATGTATTTATGAAGTTTGTCTAATAAATATGTTCCATAAGAAAAATACACAAGAAAAAGATTAAACAAAAAGCAAATATATTCTGGCTGCTTCTTGAAGAGACACACTCTGTGAAATCAAACAGATCAAACAAGCCCTGTGCCGCAGCCAGAGATCAGGCTGACAGTGATTATCACAATATACAATGAGGAGCTGGAGTAAAACTGTTTTCCACCTTATTTTGTTTGTTTCTTCATCAGTTAATGATGCAATTAGTTGACACCATCAGAATAACCACTATAATGTGTGACAGTCGGCATATTTAATTTGATTTGATGATGATAAAGCTTTTATTTGTCACTTGCAGTTGCCTGCAGTGAAACTAGACCTCTTCCAACCATACATACATTAAACCAACATCACATTGGGGAGACAAGTCAGAACAGGTAGCGTAAAGAAAAACAAAGAAATGTACAACACAAAAGGGCAGTGGAAGAGAAAAAAGAGAACTCTACTCAGACTGAGCTCCTGATAGGGGATCAGTATGAATGTTCACACCGTAACACCATGAAAACACATGACAAGCAACAGGGGTGGGTGAGCAGAGTTAGAGTAAGGCAATGTAAACAGCAACATGGGGTCGCAGCATCTCTGTGCAGTCTTGCTGACCCACGATCAGCATCGGATGGGGGGCAAGCATCTCAGGCATTTGGAGGGAGTGAGCGTGGATCTGTGTCAGTGTAGATGCATATTTGTGGGTGTGTATCCTGTGTTCAGCTTGAGAGAGAATGTCCTTTCACCCGGTTAAGCAAAAGTCAATGATCCTTGAAGGATAGGGTCAGAGAGGCTAAACATAGTCCCGTTATCAGGGACAAGAATTTTTTGTTTCGGAGCCGCATGAGTGAGGGAGATGATTGTTTGGGTTAGTGCGGACAACTGCACGAATTTCACAGTTGTTCTTAATGTCCATCACTGGTAACGAGGTCTATCTATCTCCCGGCAAAGCCGTGAACTTCTTGAAGATCTTCCCATATGGTGTTCAGTAAACACAGTCTGAGTACTCACAGCTTGCACATCGTGAATCATGTCGGCCAGCCTAATGCGGGTTTTGAATAGCTGTAACCGCTTTCTTTGTTCTTCGATAAGCCGGGTCCGAACCAGCTCCAATCAGCCAGAACTCTGTTATCATTATTCCGAATGGTAGATGTCATTCAGTGTTCTCCATCGAGGGTGTTGCCAGGCACACGACACAATCGGGTATGCGGCAGCAAAGGTCTCTGAAGGACAATCGGGCTCTCCTGAGCCCAGGCTTTTCGTCTAGAGTAGAGTGTCAATATCCATACCAGTATAATACCAGTTGATCAAATCCATAATTCTTTAGTTTTTAGAGAACAAGACTGAGAGACTCTCTGAGGGTTAGAGTGAGACGAGACTAGACAAGGACATAGAAGCCAAGCAGGAAAGATAAGGGAGGGAGAGGGTGAGAGATGTGTCCGCCTCCGCCAAGAGCCAAAGTAGGAAAAAAACATTATATGTATATCTTCTATATATCAGTAACATGCCAACTGTCACTATGGTCAAACATAGAAACTCGTTCTGTACATTTGCAAACAAAAAAAGGAAGTACAGACAGAGAACCCGCTACTTAAGAAGATGCAATCTTGCTTTACTTGCAAAGCTGTTATAGGCCTGACGTGATGATACCAAATACAACACTGCAACAACAGTTTTGTCCTTTCTGCAAATATCCTGTAATAGACAACACTAGATAATTACTTATCACAGTCAAACAAGCTTTTTACTAACTTGAGTTAATTCCAAACATGCATAACAGCTTACAGAATACATATAACTCTCAGTACGAATGTCACATAATATCTGTAGACATCACATATGCAGGTATTGTTAAGCTATGAACAGTCACAGCATCACTACAGGAGCAATGTAGTGACACTTGGAGACGTTACAAAGGAATCCAGTGTTACTGCTCAGCCCAACACACAACATTTGAGGTCAATAAATGCAAAAAGAGATTTTATATTTTAGTTGCATGCCAACAGCAGTAAATAAAAAAATAATAGTAATAATAATAAATGTGCTTCATCTTTTTGCTAGCTGTGTTTAAAACACTTGTATGAAAAAATATGTTTCACTGGGGAACGACACACACACTGATCAAAAAAAGCACACAGCAAAAACATTTCAGTGTAAATATACTGCTTTTGTTACTTCCATTTAATGCCTCCTTTTTAAGACTTTAAATTCAAGTTGTGTGGAAGCACTGCTCTCACCAACTTGTATATAGATCATACATGAACAATCTGAACATGCAACATGATGAAGAGAACATAAACACATTTCTTTTGCACTTGAAAGTAGATACACTCTGGCCCGTCACCTGTCTGTGTTAAGCTGTTTTTAGTCTTGTACAATTTGACCCGTGAGTACACCAAATCCTGCTGTTGTGTGTCACCGAGAAGCAACACTGTTTTCTGGACTTCCACAAACTGCATGCTTGGGTAGGCTTGGACTGAAACGGGACAAGCTGGCAGGTCTCATAGCCGACGGCTGTCCGAGTCTGACAGCAAAAATGTCAGACTTTATACTTTATATGACTGCAAGATGAAGTGACTGAAATGAACTCAGAAATGAAACTGGTATTTTTGGATTACATTATACACCAGGAGGTGTTTTTTTAAGTCTGTGCAAAATAAGAACCATGTTGCTGATATTGTATCTAAGGCAGTTAACTTTATCTGGGCAAGAGTTCTGAGTCATAGAAGGTTTGGTTCACTTTTGATTCACTAAAGGCAGAGTATTTCATGTTACTAACACTGTTGGATTTTAATTCTTCTCTCAGAGAGGAGAGCTTTCCACACATAAAGAGACTTGCTCAAAAGATGTTGGTGCATCGTGTCCACTTCACACTTTGCCTCTCCAAAGCGTGAATTGGACACGTCTGTTACGTGTCTATAACAGGCGTTAAAGTTACTGAAAGACCAGAGTGAAGAGAGCACACTTCATTTACACAGAAAAACAATTATGTTCCTCCTATTTATAAGCAACATGATTAAAAACAGTGCAGTGTGTGACCGCTGTGCCAAGCAGAACTGCATTGTATTTGAACAAACACATGTAAAAGGGCCAAAATCTTCCCATCTGTCACTGTCATGTTTAGAGAGTGACACGAGGAGCAGGTTTGAGGCTTCAAACATTCGAAACTGTGGCTGTTAGCTGCACAGTTATGCTTAGACCAGAACAAGTGTGATAGTAAAGCACTGACTTCTAAATTCACCCCTGTACCACTGCTTCCTACGGTCACTATCTACTCCTATATTTGAGGTGCAGTGCAAAGAATCAGACTGTCCTGTGTTTGTGTATCAGTGTTCTGTTCTCAGTAGATGTAGACCTGACTCAGATTATCGGATTCTTATATTTCCGCATGACATCCTTTATCTATTTTCCTGTTTTTGAAATTTTTTTTTTATCTTCTCATTCTCTTAGCATACGTAACATATTAGCTAAGAATTAGTTCTAATGATAGACAGCAAAAATATCAATGTCGAAAAAGCCTTAATTAACATGCTGCAGAGATTAGATCGATACGCTGGCCCAGTAATGTCTCAACATTCCCCTGAAGGTGGACAAGGTGGCAAAAGCGAGGTCTGGACTTCCCTGCTTAGGCTGCTGCATATCTAAAATAAGCTGAAGATCATTTTGTTATTTTAGATTTGAACTGTTATTGAAGTGGTTGTCATGAATTTTTGAACAGGGTCTATCATTCATAATACACAGTACAATGCACCACACTTTTCAGCCCCAATTTATCATTTTTCAGGTGTTTTAATTTGTCATATTTAGTTTCTGACATTAAAGGTTCCCAAATATAACTTCATTTCTTTTCTCCTCGATTAGGCAGCAAAGACATTAGTCACCAGGAACATCCCTACAGAAAAACTAGATGAAGGAATTGAACACGATTTATTGAGATAAAGGAATTAATGTATTTGGGATTTAGACTCCGATGACCCATCATGTTAGAAGGGAATCCCAGAGATTTTGGACAGGACCCCCTGAAGTCTAGATGCTGGCGGTGATGAATTTGAAGGCTGAGGCTTGGATGGAGCTCTGAGGTGTCTGAAAGGGAGAATGACAGAGAGCACAAATGTAGAGCACACAAAGTGCAGACTGATTGGCTCAAAGAAGGCTGGCAAGAAGTGGATTGGACTAGAGTAACTGTGTCAGTATAAGAAAGAGGTAGTGATGTAAAAAGAGAAATGCAGCCTAACACCCATGAAAGAGGGCAGATGAGTGATTACAGATCTTGTTGAATTTGTCTACCCTCAGCTGTGAGCTACAATTCAGCTTATGCTGCAAGCTAAAAATTTACACTTTCACTGAGCACTCAGGAGGCTGTCAAATTCTTCAGAGTGTTTACTAATGTACCATTTGTAATACTTTCATTCTTGTAAAATCATTGCTTTGAGCAACAGCCCTACTCTAGCCATTACTTGGTCCTTCTGCTATTCAACCACTAGATGGCGGGCTTTGACATGACCAGACCAGGAATAAAAATATTTGTTGTGACAGAGTTGACACAGAGATTCAATTACTTTGAAACGAATGACCATGACCGGTCTTATAACGCAATATAACTCAGAAATAACCTGAGGGACAGAATACTCACACATAAGCTTCATTACGGATGCAAGACTGAACAGTTTGGTGTTTTGGGGGGAAAGAGTTGAGACACATTTGTCTGAAAAACTATGTCAAAAATGATGTGTGGTCAGACAGCAGATCAGACATATACAGGGAGTTTATAGATAAGCTGAGAGTTATGACCAGACCAAGGGGGTGCTGCTACCATTTGTAGGACCATTTGTTATGACTAATGTACTGGTTAGACTCAGAGTAATGCAGACTTAAAGGATTAAATTCAGTGCGTTTATTTACAGTGAAGACCTTAAAAAAGGCATCAGAGCAGCAAAACTGGACTATTCAAATAAGCTATCGGATCACCTCTCAGATAACTCCAAGAAGGTATGGGAGGGCCTGAAACACATTAACTACAAAGGCAATGGGACAAATACAGAAAATTAGGATGTTTGTAGCTTAGGACTTAGAAATGTGTTTGATAGAATGTAGAATACTATAGAGACACAGCCCTGAATATAATAAAGGCTCATAACGTGTCATAACTTAGAAGTAGGTTTGCAGGGGACCCTCCCCCACGCTTAGTTATAAAAGTAAAACAACAGGAGGCCAGTGGCCCAGTGGAAACGGCCAAAGGAAAGAAAGCAGGGGGTCTCAGTGGGTTGTAACTTGATAAGCATGTTTAGCAGAAGTAGAGAATAGGCTTGGCTCACGAGACATGACTGTAACCTGGGGGGTTGTTTTACAAAATTGCTTGTAACAATCACCACGTTGAGATCTGCAGAGGGACCGTCATGACATGCACATCTCCCTTCTCCCATAGCCTGAGGAATCAAAGAATTGGTTTGAAACTGTTTTGTGTGACAATAACATGGACATATCATTAGCAGAGGAACTTAACTTCTTTGCCCACTTTGAGAGAACTGCAGACACTACGGATGGGAATTGATAAGATTTTCACAATTCCGATTCCATTTTCGATTCTGTTTAACAATTCGATTCTTTACCGATTGTCCTATCGATTCTTATTTCTAAAAAAGGAGAACACACAGGTCGATTAGCTTAGAACTTTGTTTTATATCTTCTCTTTGAACAAGATAGAAATTTAGTTGCATGACCAAACCCAACAGTGAGATTTTAAGAGATCCACAGCCTACGGCTCCTCGATGGGAAAAAAAAAAAAATTGCAAATGTAAAATAGTAATAAAATAAATGTTCTTCTGTAGCAATAATAAAGTGTAACATAAATTATTTTGTGGCAATTACACAAGAATGTCCAGTAACATTTACATCATTTACATCAACTCAAGTCCAATGGAACTGTACACTGTGCAATTCTGCAACCATCAACTATGGAGAATTAAAAATTCTTTTGCAGAAATATAAGCATATCTGCTGTTTCAGGAAGGATACGTGATCTTTCTGAACTTATGGTCTCTCCAACTGTGGAGGATACCTGCACACACAGAAAGCTTTCAGCCAGTGCTGACAGCAGGGGCAGAGTCTCTCTCTCTTGCTCCACCACCATAGGGTGGCATTATTCTAGCAGGGGATGGGGGTTAAGCTTCTACACAGCTGGATCTCCTGATCCACTCTGAGCCAGGGAAAGCACGGGCTGCGGTTGTTGGAACGACTGCAGCTGATTGTCCTCCTGTTCAAAGAGTTCCTCCAAAGCTGTTTTGGTTTTTTTTGCTTTACTGGTGGCGCCTGAAATTAAATGGACATAATAAAAATTAAGCAAAAAATGAACAATCCATGACATCTAAATTATCCTCACAATGAACTAAACTTACATAGTCTTCTTCATCCTCATCTTTGAACAACTCTCCCTGTGTGTCTCCTTGCTCCAGGTGCTTGAGTAGAAAGTGACAAATAAAAAAACAAATCAAACTAAGTACCACAGATCCATAGATGAAAGGTCTCACTCTCACAATGGAAATGTGGTACAATGAAAGACGCTGTCATGTTGAAATACCTCATCAGCTCCTGCCTCTGTGTTTGCTGCAATTGCTTCTTCATTGATCCTTTCCCAGACTTCATCCTTATCCACTTTGGATTTAAATCGGGGGTCCAAGATGGTGGCCTCCTCCAGGAATCTCTTGATATCAGCATCCTTAAATTTTTAAAAGGGAGGAAAATGTCACATTATGACTATCCGTATTTATAACGCTCATTTTATTTATGATAAATAAATCATCAACTGTACTGTGAAATGTGAAAATGAAATTATCTGAAGTGCCTCAATGCTGTGCTTTATATTAACTAAAGTGTCATATAACCGTATAGTGCAGAACACTATAGAAGACACGGCCCCGAACAATAAAGGTTCTTACAGCGTGTCACTGTGTTAGAAATAAGTTTGCATGACACTCTGTTAGGTTTGTGCCTAGACAAACCTATTGCTGGAATAACCAATACAATCTACTGCAGTGGCAAACACAAGACACAATACACTAGAGCTCTTTGTGTGATCTCGTGCACGAGGGAGATGACTGAGATCGAGCGCCGGTTGAACCCCCAGTCACTCTCGGTCAGCCCCTCCATAGCACTGCTCTTTATTGTGCTTACATGAATATGCATAGTTTCATTAACATGTGACATCTTAAACAGGCATACATGTGAACAAAGGGTACTAGTCTGTGTGTGCTGGTATGTGGATGGGGGTCAAAATATGACCCTGTGAACGCCTCCTCAGAAAGCTGGCACCAGGACCGTCCAGCGGTCCACCTAAACAAAGGGCTCTTGTACTTAAACAGATACAGAGTAGGTGTCCTCCCATACTATATATCACAAGACAAGGTGTGACCTGTCCATGACCTCACAGCACACCCTGGAGAGTGACATCCTCCCATCTCATGGTACACAGAGTTTTAACAGACCTACTAAGGATCAGACATTCTATCAATATACAAACAATTAGATAACTCTAAGCATAAATGATTATATGTTTCTAAGTAACAAATGACAATCCTAAAATATAACTAACACTCTCACCCACGCCTGGCTGCAAAAAGTAGAGATAACGGGCAACGGCCAGAGGAGAAGTAGGCCAAGGTCGCAGCCTCGCTGGAGCTGAGTAAAGATGTTTTGCAGCTAATAGACAATAACCTCTGAGTATGCTATGCAACGTGGCAGGATGCATCTCCCTTCTACAAGTGATTTTGTAAGAGAATAAAAGTTTTAAATGATCTACTGAGCAGTGTGTTGTCTTCCATCAGATGTGTATGAGGAACCAAAGAACTCGGTGAAGTGTTGAGATGCAACAGTACCTGGTATCATCCATCTGCAATGATGGCTGCCTTCAACACATGTTTTAGCTCAGAAATCAGATTTGCCTTTTCGACCGCATACCAAGCAGGGATCAAGTGGTTAGTTAAACTGTCTCTGTTTGGGGCTTTGTACTTAGGGTTCATAGTCTTTATCATTTCTCTGAAAGATATAGAAATGGAAACGGATGAAACATTTGGTAAGAGGAGAACATGCAACTTTGACATCCTCTGACTTAGCCTACAATTAAACAATTCACTTACCGAAACTCGGGGACATCTACTGTGGCAAATGGGTGCAAGCCTTTTACCACAAATTGAGTCACTGCTCGGTTACATTCGTCTATCCTGGCCTGTGTCATTTTACTTTTCTCTGCCTCTGTGAAAGGAGAAGCTACCGGTAGACTGCAGCAGGAAGTGCCAGCATCTGAGCCAGCCAGACTCTGTGTCTCTCATCATGGTCATCTAAATGCAATGCACAGTAATAGCAGATTTTGCAATAAGGCAAATCACGCTAAGATAATGTGCAATGTTAGTTGATTAGTTACCAGCCGGAAGAGGATGTGCAAACACCGCTGCTGCTGGGTTGAGATTACTAGTTACTAGTCCGGAGCGGATCAAAAACATGAGATTCATTTAAGGTTATCAAGTGTTTTGTGAGCAAATGGTTTTGCATATACATAGTGTTTCCTCCCTTTGATAAAATATCTACTTTGCAAGTATTGCAAGTTGCCTTGTTGTCATCCTTTCTCGTAAAGTATAACCAAACTTTTGAGCGTTTGTGCCGCTTAGGCGCAATGTTTCCTGCTCACCATGACGCTACGCAATGTGGTGAGGTAATTCGAGGTGACTAGAATAGATAGGGGAATCATTTGCAAAAATGGCCAACAATTCCAAGGAATTGAAACAGTGTGTGGCAGCACAAGGTGGGAATAAAATAAATACTCTTCACAGTAGTGCTGGTATGGAAAAAATATTTATCACGATATGAATTATTTTATATCACGATAACGATATATATCACGATATACCACCTGACCTGTGGTTATCTGGAAAGTATGCAGTCTGTAAACAGCGAGTGGAGAGGGTGCAGTCTTTGTTTTGAGTTACCGTAAAGCATGTCGCAAATCCGGGTGCACGTAAAGCAGCACCATGTCGCAAAACCACAAGACGGAGTTTCTTTGCGAAAAATATCATTTTTTTATACTTTTAACTTTATGCAAGAGAAAATAGAGTATGTATAGTGAGAAGACAACACTAATATATTTGCCACAGGCTATTTAACTCTTTAAGACCTACCATAGAACCAAGTCCACCAGAGCTTATCTTTACATTTTACATGCTGTAGTGCCATTTGTGGGAGCATTTCAAGTTGCTATACATCAATACAACTGTTATAGCACAAATTTTAATAATATGTATGTATTAAGTCCATAGTAACTACATAAATTGCAAAAAAGTGCAATAAACTACAAAAAAATTGAAAATCGTTTTTGTTTTGTTTTTTTACATATATTTCTAGTTAGAGAAATTTAAGAGGCTTATCCCTCAAAACTGTAAATACAAAAAAGTTGCACAAAATAGTTTCCAACAACAGGAAATTTATTTTGAGTGTCTTCATAGTTTTATTTTTGAGATTCACTAATTTTTATATACTACAGGAAAAATGAAAATTATTATAATGCAAATTTGCAAAAAAACAGCATGTGCATCAAAATAAACTATTTCCAACAGTGTCATTTGACTTCTAAGCATCCCAGAAACAATACAGAAAAGCATAAAGTCAAACATGACTTTTAAAAACACCAACATAGGCATTGAAGGTAAAAAACTACATTTCCACGAAAATGACGACA
Source organism: Oreochromis aureus (assembly GCF_013358895.1). Classification (NCBI taxonomy): domain Eukaryota; kingdom Metazoa; phylum Chordata; class Actinopteri; order Cichliformes; family Cichlidae; genus Oreochromis; species Oreochromis aureus. The sequence continues at coordinate 12,226,152 of NC_052950.1, forward strand.
CTTCCGGTTTCGGACAAGTAATGGCAGACATGCGATAGTTCGTGCTGATTTATATTCCAAAGTAGGAAGTGTTATGAACAGCTGATCGGATCGGCAAAGCGTGTTTCTGGAATATTATGTTTTTGTTGCTGGAAGTGCTTCTTATGCAATTGTTGCAAAGCTATATGTGGAAGGAAACCGTGACCTAGGGTAAGCTAATGGAATAAGATGTAAGTACAACTCCTACGGTTTCATATGCAAAAATAATTATTGCGCTCTTACGTGGTTCCAGTTCTACAGGGATTTAAAAATAGTTAGACAAAACGGAGTGTGCCTGCTCCGACCGGTTGTAAAGGGCTAATGATATATTTTATGTAATAATTTATAAAATTAGGGTTAGAAACGATAGAAGACAAATGGCACGATAGACACTTTTCTATCGTCCACACGATATATATCGTCATATCGCCCAGCACTACTTCACAGTTTAAAAGACAACGCCACCCTGGGAATTTCACCCAGAGAATACTGGATCTAAATAATGCTAATTACCAGGAAGACACTCAGATGCGTTATACTCAATACAGAGACGTGCTTCAATGATAAAACAGACATTTTAATAATAGTTATTTAAAACAGCATATAAAAACACAAGCATCAATATCAATATACAAATATTCTAAAAAGTATTCAGAGCCAAGGCTTACCAGTGGAGGGGCAGGGATGCCACGCACAAAAACAACTCAAAAAGAAAAGAAAACTCACCAATACACAAGTGAAGCACACCATCACACGCTCACACTAATAAACTAAAAATGCAGGTGTGTAACACTCAAAGGATCCCACCACCAAGACACCCCAGTCTCCTCCACATCAGGCCCTCCGCATCTGAATAAAAGAAATAAAGAAAATTATAATATATTCCAAAAAAACTAGTTTGCACACGCTGGGGTTAGCCCAACTGCAGGAACACACTGGTGATCCGCAGCGAGAAAGTGGGCCTCCTACCAGTGGTGTAACAAAAACCCAAACTACAAATCAAAACAACAGAGAGACAGACATACAAACTAAATAAAACCTTAAATCTGGAGCAGACGGAGTCGCCGTATTACTCCAAATTACCGTCCGCCCGACTACTTTAATTTAATAATTCAGTCAATGGACATGCACGCCAGCCGACTCCTGTAGACGGCATGTATGTAGCCGCTGTCCACGCCAACGTCCACTCTTAAGAGGCTGGCAGCAGCAGGGAAAAAGAACCCTCGCAAACGGAAACAGACGGTAAAAGGCGAAGCAGCAGCACTTCTGTTAGCGTAGCGTAGAAAAGCCGTAGCGACCCTGCTGTAAAGCTACTGCCGGCCAACTAAGGTCCACACTTCCTGCAATACATAATGAGTGTTTGCTATAAAAGAACAATAAAAGGCAGAGATCGTAACAAAGCTGAGTTACGTACCAATTAAACAGCGTCACTTGAGTCATGAACAGAGTGGCTCATAGGAGGCTTCTACAGCTACGACCTATAAAACAACATTGATTTACCACCAAGTGAAATAATGTATGCACTGCACCGAATAAACACATACCAGCCACGATGGAGGCTTCAGGAAGGTAATCCGCGGGTGATCTCTGTAACACGAACACCACAATCAACACAAGTACTGCCAATTCGGGCTGAGGCAACAGCGACATGTACGCAGCTCCTACCTGCAACACCGGGGGAAGTCAGGTGACCGAAAGGAGACAACAGGTACGCGATTCAGGGGTGCTCAGATGGCCGCTACTATTTATACTAGCGCCCCCTAATGCGCCGGACTGAAAGTGGGATGAACCAAAACATAATATTCATCCTGCTACAAGTAGGAACCAGTTTTCGATTCCCATCCCTAGTAGGCACCCCTACCATGCACACTGCCCTGCTCATAGCCTCCTCCTGAGCACAACCCACATATATTTACCCTCCAAGAACACCAGGTTCACAATGTGTACAGAGCAGTTAATCAGAGGAAAGCTGCTGGCCCTGACGGAATACCTGGGAATGTACTCAAAGTCTGCACCGACCAGCTGGCTCCTGTGTTCACCAGAGTATTCAACTTCTCCCTGTCACATGCCACTGTCCCTTATTGCCTGATATCAGCAACAATAGTCCCAGTCCCCAAGTCCACCACCATCAGTGGCCTCAATGACTACAGACCCAATGCACTGACCCCAGTGGCTGCAAAGTGCTTTGAGAAGCTGGTCTAAAGCACATAAAGGACTGCCTCCCACCCAGCTTCGACCCCCACCAGTCAAGGCAAACAGGTCCATCAAGGATGTAATTTCCACTGCCCTCCACTCAGCTCTTCGTGACCTGGAGAATCCTGGGGCTTCAGTAAGGACGCTCTTTATTGATTTCAGCTCAGCTTTTGATACCATCATCCCAGACATTCGAGCTGGTATACTTAACCCCACCCCCACCCCCACCCCACCCCCTGCTACATTTGTATGGATCAAAAACTTTCTTACTGACCCATCACAATCTGTCAAGGTTGGCAACTGATGATCATCCACCCTGTCACTCAGCACTGGCTCACCACAGGGATGTGTGCTGAGTCCTCTCCTTTATACCATCTACACCAGTGACTGCACCCCTTTGCATCCCTGCAACATCATCATCAAATTTGCAGATGACCCCACCCACGATGACCACACCGCCTACAGAGAAGAGATACAACATCTGACAGAATGCTGTGACCACAATAACCTCACCCTCAACAACAGGAAAACCAAGGAAGTGTCATGGACTTCTGCAAGAAACAAACTGATCCCCCTCCCCTCTCCATGAAAGGTGGAGAGGGTGCCCTCCTTTAAGTTCCTCGGTACCCACATTTCTGAGGACCTATCCTGGACTACAAACACATCAGCCTTAGTGAAGAAAGCCCAGCAGCACTTCCATTTCTTGAGGATTCTTAGTTGGAACAGGTTGCAGACTGACCTACTAGTGTCCTTCTATCAAGCCACAATCGAGAGTGTGCTGGAGTACGCCAACCCCATGTGGTATGCTGGTTGCACAACAGCCAATAAGAAGAGACTCCAAAGGGTCATCAGAACTGCAGAGAAAGTGATCACCTGTCCACTCTCCTCCCTAGACTCCATTGCCAGCTCTTGATGTCTCTCCAGAGCCAGGGCAATTATAAAAGGCCATCTCCACTGTTAAGGTTCAATGTTGAGAGAAGAATCCATAAATAACCACAGATCCAGTCCGGTGTGCAATTAGACAGTATTTTAATAAACACATGTGTGAGTCCGACCGCTGTGCAGATTTCAGCGTCGAACTGAACTTACAATCATTAGACAAGGTTTTATATGGGTACAATAACAAAGCCCCCCTCTTTTACAAAAATAGACAAAGTACAGCTTACGTCACTCCAAACCACAAAATGTTCCGTGAACTTTAACATAGTTTTAAAGAACATTGTCTTCAGGTCGGTGCTTCCCTCAGCTCGTCTTCGCTGTCGCTCATCTGGTGCACTTCCTCTAAAATGCGCCGGCACACATCTTCACTTCTGCCCTACCAAAATAGATCTACCATGGTGTGTATGTGTGTGTGCGTGCACGTGCGAGGGCGCGTGCATGCTGTGTAGTGCGTACGTGTCATGACCTCTCACTATTTGTGTCTGTATGTATATGTCTCGCCCTTAAATGCTCTCACATCTCACCCGTTACACTTCTGACCTTCACGTGACCAGGAGCCACAGCTCTTTAATAAGCTCAAATGCAATCATGTATAAAAGATTCAAATCATTTTCATAACACAGGTTTTCCTTCTCAGATCTGCCAATATGTTTGCTCCTCCTAATATAGTCTAAAAGTAACCCCAAGCAAAGCAATTTGAACTTTCCCCTATCAGTGATCCCTCTAACTAAGCGTGTGTGTGTCTCAACGATACATGCATAATAACACCCTGCTCTTTGGCTTGCACTTAAACTCTGGCTTCAGTTTCACTTCTGCAAAAACATGCTCTGCAGACGCGTTTCGTTTCCTGTCTCATTTTGGCACAGAGTGTATTTTCCTGTCTCTGCCCTTCTACACAGAAACCCTGAGATCATAGAAGTATTAAAAACATTTACAACTATAGATTCAACTCAACCGTTTAAAGTGGTTCTTCTTGGACCTTGTAATAAAGACTAATATGATACCAATATGTTTGAACATCTGAATGCATCTAGGAAAGCAACATCACTATTAACACTGAAATGTTAATGATGATTATAAAAATAGCAGCAAATAATAGCAGTAAAATATTTCTATTCCTCTCAATCCCCTCTCTCGACCTCTGGCACACCAGAGGTCGCCATACATTATGTTGGGTCACTCCTTGGCCCATTCAGCTGCTCCCCTGTCCATCCCAGACATTATGGACATTAGGATCACTGTTCTTAGCTCTGACCCTCTCTAGTTCTCTTTATTCAAACCTGATTCCAGCTAATATTAACCTAATTTTGTATTTGGTTTTTGACTTTTATTTTTATATCTCATTCAACCGTACTCAGCATTTGTAAAACCCTTAAAAGCACTGCCTTTAAGAGAATCGAAGGAAGCACGTCTCTGCATGTGCTTCCTCTTGCTCCTTATCTGATCATCAACATCCTATGCACAAAACTGTCGCTGCTGCAAGTGCCTCTCATCTAAAGTCACCTATCACAAGAAAATATACCAAGAAAATCATTATAACGGCTTATTCTACTAAAGCATCAAAGAAAAACAACCATTTTAATCAACTAAGTGTAAACATATAATCATTAGCTCCTAAATAAATTTCATCATGGCTAAAAGCTTAACTCTACCTGTATTTTAGAACTCACATTTCCTGTGTTATACCCTGTTTTAATATGACATTTTATTTCATTTTGCCGCTCTTAATGTAATGATACATTCTAATTTATACTTTATCAGACTCAACCAACATATATAAGCTTTCCCCCTTTGCTTCTGTTTTAAACGACAACTTGGTTACTTCAACAAGCATTTGTTATTCTGTAACTGCATTTTATATAAGAGGACTAATTTAGAGCTGCATGTGTTATCTCAATATTTTACATGTCACACAGTTTAGTTACAAGCGAAACTCCTATTCAGTTAAATGCTAAATGGATTTCAGGCCTTTTGCCTGGAATCAATACTGTCATGTGTCTTAAGAACTCCATATGTCTGTAAGCGTGTGCAATCCTTCAATAACTCAGGTCATTCTCACAGTAGATTGGCTAATCATTAACGCTAACCAAAAGTTTGTGACCCTCAAGAGACGACTCTCTGAGCCACAACTCCGTTAAAGGCACAAAAATGCAATGTGTATGAAAAAATCATTTCTACATATATAATCTCCAATATTATTCCTTTGAGTCAGCGAGACTTTTAACATCCTCATAAAAGCTCTCCTCTACCCTAAAAATAAATCTATTTACTCTCTGTTTCTAAAGCCTACATTATAACAACATTCTAACATTATGTCACTGTGACAACTTATCCTAAAAATCAAAAAGAAATCACACATTTTCTACTCATAAAATGTTCACTATTTTCCCCAAAGCATATCCTTTATTCCCACAGTTTCCCTCTAAATTTGGTGTACAACTCCTTATTAACACCAGCAATTTATCTTCTAAACAGAATTCAGTTCATTTTACTCCTTTCTTTAGAATTAACAATCTCTGCCTCAGTTTTACCATATCTAAATTATCAAACAACCCCAATCGTTATAAAATCATACTAAAACTCATTTTAAATTAACGACATTAAATCTTAAATCCCTCTCTTTTTTGACACATCTCATGTGGCAAAAAACTCAACATGCTCCACCCAAGCTTAGGAAATTAACAAGGGAAAAAAGGTTAGTCATATCATTTCTCAGGACAGCTCAGCCATTCTCCTCTCCGGTATTTTGCTCCAGCCCTGAAAACCTGTGTTTAAGGAACAAAATCAATTTAATCATCATGTCAAATCTTCTCCAAATCGTTGCTCCATCGAACTCTGGATCCTTGGAACTTCCTGAAAACAAAACCTGTACTTTACATTTCATACTCTCCCTCTATGATCCAGTCTGTGTCATGACAAAATAGACTTAAACCAAACAGTTATTAATCATGAGTTACCTCAGTTAATGGTAACTTGAATCTCATCAAACAATGTTTCCCTTTTAGCATTTTGCATTCTCCCAACAATATAATGTAATCCCATAATCTAACCCCAGTAAAAAGAAATTTTCTCCAAACATCCATCAATATCCCAAAATCAGCACCCCCTTATTTAAGTCTCCCACTTGTCCTTTCATTTATTTCCCCCCTTGGTCCCATCACTCGCATTCACTCACATGCATTCACACATGATATTTTTTGCTGATACTGCAGCCTTCTGCGCACGTCATCAGATGCTCCACATCAGCAAAATGAGCTCAATCATTTCTTTTATTTCGTTTTCCTTTTTAGGAAAATAGTTCGCTATACTTTTGACTGGATTGACTCGCTGCAATCCTTACTTGGTAATTTGTCCGCGCCGTCAATTCGCGCTCTTCCAGGCCTGCTTAGAGCAAAAATGAGAAAAAATAAGAGCTGATTGTTAGCTCATCAAAGTACAAAACAAAATCACCTGACAGGTTTTTTCCTGAGTGCACTTACTACTACAAAAAATTTTTTTCTCTGGGCCCCTCTCAGACCTATCCAGGTCTACTCAAACTCCCTCTCTCGAAATAAAACAACAGCCTCAAAAATCTGAAACAATCTTAAATTTCACCCGTTCAACACACCGAAAAGCTCGTCAAAAGATCAAAGACCGTTTGCACAATGTCTCCCTTCCTCACTTTGCCATGTGTTCATTCAGCACAAGATAAAAACCAATTTCAACAACGTATCGTCCTTAAATTATAAATTTCCTGTCCAAATCTGCCCCTCTGAACAGACCTGACCACCGTAATCAAATATCCTGATACTTTACCATTATATATTTCGCCAAATAATCTTCAACAGCCACCGCTCTCTCTTGAACTGAAAGCCTCCGACACACACGCACACAGGAAGTGTCTCTGCTCCAGCTAATTTGCATAAACCCACAGCTCAACAGCCAACTTAACAAGAGGAATACATGTTTAAACCTTATCACATTATTTAATTATTTTCATTTTCTTTCTATACTAATCACCTACTTTTATCAATCAGTACGAGAGCACTCCTAAGGCACTCTTTTAAAAACTGCTTTAATACTTTTCTTGTGTTTTTTCCATCTTTTTTAAATCTTTCCATCAATTTTATTAAACATTCACACCATTCTCTCACTCATACAAGCAGCAAGCAGATCTTCATTGCATATGCTTATGTTCTTAGCCAGGTTTATTCAATGTCTCTATGCATTAAACTTCATGAGCTTATCTCTGTAAGGTTAGTGCATTTTCTGTTCGTATGTGTGATTTTTATAAATGTTTCTTTATGATCTTTGTGATCTTGTAAATGTTTCTTTTGCAGTGTTTCAAACTCCTTTGACAGGGTGTATTTTCTCTCTCTGGTTCATCACTGGTCATTGTTAATGACATTTCCCCTCCGCCTGTGCCCAGTGGCCTTACCTGTTAAATCCCGTCTCCTCCAGTGACTCCAAGGTCACTCCGGGACTTAGGTTCAAGCAATCGTGACTGCGCCTTGCCTTAGGTTGTCCCAGGGTTTCGAGGTGGGATCTTACCCGTCATGGGCTGTCCAGCCTTCCATGCCCGCCTACTACAGGGGCCAACTGGGCAAGGGTGTTATCAGGCCTAGGGGACACACTGGTTCTGGAAATTAAAGGAGTGTAAACTGCTTTCTTTATTAAACTTTCCAACCATAATTTCACATGTAACAGTTTGTGTACGTGCATTTTCAATTCATTAATGTAATTGTTAGTTCATGTATTTATTTCTCTCGGTCTGTCTCTTTTCTAAACCCTGTAATTAATATAATTTTATTACTTTATTACTTTTTCTTAAAACATGCATTCGCTTCAGCTTCTTAGAATTTAACTCTGTCTATTTCTCTGGGTGCTCCCCTGACATCATCAGTCACACACACACCTTCCTCTCACACACACTTTTAAAGGCTCTAACCTCTTTCAGACGCCATGAGTCGTCTCACACACCCCTGCCTTTTCTCTCCCTCAGAGAACTCACGAGAGTCACTCCAACCAAATACTGACAGCATTCACACAGTTAAAATCACACAAAATACGCTTTCATACGAGTATTTTGGACATGCCTTCCATGATCAGAAAGAGCAAGTCAAAAGAAAAAAGAAAAAGAAAACTGAAACCTCTCATCGTCTCACAGCTTCTCCCCACACACACATAACTGAAAAATAAAACACACCAACATTTATGGCTCACGAAATATACATCTATCAAAATTCAGCCATTTACTATACATCCACACTAATATATTCAAACTGTATTTACACTCTCGTGATAAGCAAAACCAACCTCTTATATACAGGCATTTAGCAAAAAGCTCAATTCTGTCAAAACTGAAACCACCCTCTCTGCGCGTCCCCGCTGCTCATTTACATTTACACACACCATCAGTGCACATCCGGCAGTGCATTACTGACACAGAGACTGATCTTACTCATAGATCTCATATTTTATATTACATACGTCTTATTAATTACAACTGCACAGGTCTCAGGCCTCTTAACACCTATATAATTTTGATAAATTTACGTAACGGCTCCAACCGATAAGTCCCAGACTTTTTGTGCTCAATTCACCGGACCAGCTCCAACCGTTCCGTCCACATTTCTAGCCCTAACTTAATTTACAGGTAGCCAAAAAGCGCAAAATAGAGGCTCCAACCTCTAGCAATTTTGGAGGTTCCCAGTTCTCCCGGTTTGTCGTGCCGTACTATCCCATTAGTCGCCGCTAGGTCAAGGATAAACGTCTTTATCCAGGAGGGAGCGTTACCTCCGAGAAAATGCGCTTCTTAACAGACGCCGCTGTCGTTCTACAAAGATTTAGAATAATTTGAACCAACAATCTACACTCCCACAGGAGTAAGAATCAGGCAGACCTATCCTTGTGGACATAGGGGCTCCAACCCACAAAATGACCATCACAAAATAGAGTCCATGACCAATAGGGCTCCAACCCACAAAACAACCAAATTCCCTACCACACTAAATTAGCAGCTCCAACTGCTTTAATTCTCTCAACGGCTCCAACCGTTCTTAATTCTCTCAGCGGCTCCAACCGCTTTTAACTTTCTCAGTACTGTACTTTATTACTTTCATTATCACCAAATCAAAACAGACTTTCACCAGTAATTTTCAGTGAGTAGACTTTAATTTGACATGTCCAATCTAGCACATTTTGGAAAATTCAACAGGTATGTGCCTTACCTTTGTTTAAGCCGGCTTGTCTCTCACTTCAGACCACTGACTCCTATCTGCCCATCTAATCACCACAGACCCTGGATCTCTCCATCTACACCAAAATTCCCTCTCTCACCGGACGAAGTCCCCAAATGTTAAGGTTCAATGTTGAGAGAAGAATCCATAAATAACCACAGATCCAGTCCGGTGTGCAATTAGACAGTATTTTAATAAACACATGTGTGAGTCCGACCGCTGTGCAGATTTCAGCGTCGAACTGAACTTACAATCATTAGACAAGGTTTTATATGGGTACAATAACAAAGCCCCCCTCTTTTACAAAAATAGACAAAGTACAGCTTACGTCACTCCAAACCACAAAATGTTCCGTGAACTTTAACATAGTTTTAAAGAACATTGTCTTCAGGTCGGTGCTTCCCCTCAGCTCGTCTTCGCTGTCGCTCATCTGGTGCACTTCCTCTAAGTACGTCGGCACACATCTTCACTTCTGCCCTACCAAAATAGATCTACCATGGTGTGTATGTGTGTGTGCGTGCACGCGTCTTGGGCGCGCATGCTGTGTACTGCGTGCGACGTGTCATGACCTCTCACTATTTGTGTCTGTATGTATATGTCTCGCCCTTAAATGCTCTCACATCTCACCCGTTACACTTCTGACCTTCACGTGACCAGGAGCCACAGCTCTTTAATAAGCTCAAATGCAATCATGTATAAAAGATTAAAATCATTTTCATAACACAGGTTTTCCTTCTCAGATCTGCCAATATGTTTGCTCCTCCTAATATAGTCTAAAAGTAACCCCAAGCAAAGCAATTTGAACTTTCCCTATCAGTGATCCCTCTAACTAAGCGTGTGTGTGTCTCAACGATACATGCATAATAACACCCTGCTCTTTGGCTTGCACTTAAACTCTGGCTTCAGTTTCACTTCTGCAAAAACATGCTCTGCAGACGCGTTTCGTTTCCTGTCTCATTTTGGCACAGAGTGTATTTTCCTGTCTCTGCCCTTCTACACAGAAACCCTGAGATCATAGAAGTATTAAAAACATTTACAACTATAGATTCAACTCAACCGTTTAAAGTGGTTCTTCTTGGACCTTGTAATAAAGACTAATATGATACCAATATGTTTGAACATCTGAATGCATCTAGGAAAGCAACATCACTATTAACACTGAAATGTTAATGATGATTATAAAAATAGCAGCAAATAATAGCAGTAAAATATTTCTATTCCTCTCACCACCCTAACTATCATCTATTGAACATCCTGCCCTCTGAAAAAGGTTCAGATCCATCAGGTGCAAAACCAACAGACTAACAGTTTCTAGCCGTGGGCTGTCAGAACCATAAATGCAAATAAAGAGTGTGAACAGACCTCTTCCATACAGTCATTCTGTCGTGCCTATTTATTATGTTGCTGCCATATTTTGGTCCTGTGAAATATTTAGGCAGATGTGCAATTTCCATCCCTTTCCTTAATGACCATAGCCCTTCCACACTTATTTATTATATTTTATTATCAGTGTGTAAATTAAAGTCACCTATAAAAAGGATTTGGTCAAATTTGCAACAATATATGAAAACAAATCAGAGAATTAATTCAGAGTCATCACATGATTTAGGAGGTTGGTGGGTAATAATATACTAAACTGGATTTTCATGCTTAAATTTGAAGGAATGAAATCAGCTCAGAATAAGTAGATCATAACTTAAGTTGCACTTGTAAATCACGGCTGTTCCCCTATCAGAGCCTGAGCACCTCAGGGCATTAAAAAAATTTAATTTGTGTGGTCCACCAGGGAGCAGCAGATAGATGTTGAAAGCTTATTTAATAGTAATAGCAGGAAAACAGCTGTACCTGTAATAGAGTGCAAATTTACATGAATTTCCAAACATCATGCAGTATCAGTCTTACAGAAGTGTGGTGCTTGATCAATATTCATGGATATGACTATAAAAGATAAGATGGTCATGTTGAAGGAGCTCCTGTTTAACAGACTCAGGGCAGTGAAGGAATTACATGAAATCATGCAAAAAGTAAATGTTTCCATTCCTGAAACACCATCTCTACACTCAAAGTAAAACAGTCACGTACAAACTGTTGAACATCACTGCAGTGAATTAAGCGATAATTTAAGATGGAATTAGACCTCCTGTGGAAACTTTAGTTGATGTGTTGTGATGTGACTCTGTTCATCTGACAGCTTTCAGTCTCTGGTTTGTTGGAGCGTCTTGATCTGAACCAGCTGATGGAAAAAAAACTAAGAAACCAGAAAGAATGAATTATTTTGTTTTACTACAGATGAGTTACTTGATTTCTAATGAGTGTATCACAGAAGCATTTGTCTCACCACTCAAAAACAATCAGTGTGCTCACGAGCATTATGATTCCCACAGTCTTCACTATACTGTAGACACCAACCAGGTTTCCACCTTTAAGCAAGAAGAGTGATTAAGACAGTATGTGACATGAACATTTAACAGTAAATAAGAACTGTTAAGGTGAAAAAAAAAGTTTTGCAATTCTAACAACTGAACAACCACATGTTGTAGGATGAAGTACAAACTTTGAACTTCGTAAAGATAAATTTACTACCTTTTCAACTCACTTTTAAGGACTACCATAAAAGAATAATTCCAAAAAAAAACTTTTGAAAGTTAATACTGAGTATCTTTACCTCCAACAGTCACATGAATCTCTGCTGATGTCTAATTACCCAGATCATTAGTGGCCACACAGTAATAAAGGAGTAATAAACTCCTCCATCTGTTACATTGAAGCTGTAAATCTCTCCTTCAGATACTTTCACAGCTCCATCTCTGCTCTTCTTGAACCAGGTGAAGCTGCTGACTGGAGGTTTGGCTCTGCTGGAGCAGGTCAGGTTCACCCAGCTGCCTGCTGACACCAAACCTGATGGACTGATGGATGCTGAGGTGTCTTTAGGAGCATCTGGAGGAAAAGATGAAGTCTCATAAATCATGATATGTTGACAGGATCCAACAACAAACTCTGATTGTCTTACATGAAACACTGAGAGTCTCTTCTGTCTCTGCTGTCTTGGTGTCTTTTCCTTGGTTCACAGGATATCTGGCAGAGCAGCTGATCTTCTTTCCATCATGCGTGTCTGACAGAGTGATGGTCTGCTGGATTTTAGTTGTAAAGCTTCCATCTGTGTTTTCCTCTATTTTGTTGTGAGAGTCTTGTTGGAGATTCCAGGTGAGTTGAGGAGGGGAGTGTGGACAGGGAGTGAGAGCTGAGCAGGTTATAGTGACAGACTCCTTCTCCTTCAGATCACCTGGGATTGTAATATTGGGCCTCCAAGGAGAATCTGTGGTTTCACATACATATTCATTATAAAATCACACTGCTCTTTGCACCACTGATTAAAATCTGCAAACCTCATGCTTTCAAAACTTGTTCTAAATTCATACTTTGATTTATAAATGTAATCAAGTCCTGAACATAAAAGTGGAGCAGAAGTTATAATAAGAAACAATCTTCTGAGTGTCATCCTGGGACAATCATTACAACTTTAATACAAGATTTGCTCGACAGATATTGATTATAATCAAACAATAGATCAAAGACTAGATAGTAAGTACTAAATGTTAGCTTAATATTAATGTAATATAATAACAAAAAAAAATAAACAAACAAACACACTATTACCTCTGACTGTTATTTGAAGAGGATCACAAGCAGCTGTCGCCTTGAATGTTTCACTCTCTACTCTGAAGAAGTATGTGTCTGTGTATGTGGTGGTTAAATTAGAAAACAGAGTGGTGCAGTCTCTCTGACTCAGGTTCCCAGTAATACTCATTGGAGAGATGCTAACTGCTCCACTACTGTTGAAGATCACATTGTTTGGATATTTGCCAAAGTCACCATTATTTTTAATCCACACTCCAAAGATTTTTCTTGTGCTGTTAAATTTCTGTTCTTCTTTGGGTCTGAAGTTACATGGGATTTGCAAACAAGATCCACTCAGTGCTTCCAGCTGCTTTGGGGCAGTCATGTAGAGTTTTATCCAGTCAGGATAATCAGCCAAAGAACCTGTAAATACAGTTTCATTATTAACAAACTGCTGTCCTTTACTCTCCTGTTCACTGTTTGTAAAGTGTTTAAATTTCAGTCACAACACAAAGCGTTGGTTTAGTCTTTCAGTTTGTTTAAAAATTGAGTTAAATTACAAATTAATCGAATGATGTCTTTTAATAACTAAACAGTCAGCTCACCTGAAACAAAGAACAATCAGTAAAATGCTGACTGTCACCATCTTCATCTGGAACAAAAACAAAGAAACAAATTCATCAAGAAAAACTTAATGATTATGATTTAGTGATTGTTATTTACAGCTATGGAGCTGTGTGCTTTATTTAAAAATGCACTAAAGTTTAAGTCTAAGATTAAAGCACAAGTTAATAAAATCACATGATGTATCAGTCAGTTTGCTGAAAGAAAAATAACTAAAAGTTTCGTTTATAAAGTTAATGAATAAAAGCAGTAAAATGTTCCATTCATAAAAAGCATATGTACTTTACTGTAACATTCGGCTCTTTCTAAGGAAGTTTATAAAGACAAGTCAAAAATAATAAATGTGTTTAGTTTAGAAAGTTAAGAAATAAAAGCAGTAAAATGTTTCTTTACCCCACATTACATCTGATGATTGTCTTATGAGTGAAACGAAGCAGCCTTCAGCAGAACTACTATAAACTGTAAAATACAAATTGTTATCTGAAGAAGTACATGTAGAGACACCCACTGACTGTAGCGCTGCATAATGAAGTCAGTTTTTTGCCGCCTGCTTATTTCCTGTGAAAAAAGTCAGATGTCACCTTAAAGACATTTTTAACTTTTGGTCTGTCGAAGCCTGTGAACTTAACTTTAATCATTTTTAGTATGAATGGTACAACTTCTGCTAACACGAATCATTTTGAAAAACTATGAAAGACTCTCTCCTTCTCTGTACACACACACACACACACACACACACACACACACACACACACACACGGAGGGGGGCTGAATTCCCACACAAACGCAAAGCAGAGGATGGAGCATGGCTAAATATCCTTCCAAACCAGCTTCCTTCCAACCCAAAGACTAGAACATACGATGAAGCATATTTTGCCTTTGGCTTTACCTGCACAAAGGCGGTGCCAAGGTAGGTATTCCCCACAGAATTTGTTTGCCCTGAGTTAGGAGCACGCACTGGGATGTCCAAATCACGGGCAAACAATATCCCACATTCTTGATTTTTAGTTCACAAACACTTCTTATAATGAAATTTTGGCAATGTTAGCTCTTTATTTAGTAAAGTTACAGTGCCACAATTTGTTTACCCGTTTTAAATCACGGACACACAGTATCCAACATTTTTTTGGTTTTTAAACCAATTTTGCACAGAGAGGCTTTTTTTTTTTTTTTTTATGTATTGGTAGCAGTGTTGAATATTCTTACACAGTAAAAAAGAAAAAGAAAACAAAAATGTGTGAAATAAACTGCAAAGGAGTTTAAAAACAAAAATATGGGTGTGTGGTTGCAGGATGTGTTTGTTGCGAGGGAGGGGAGATTTTCTTGTAAAACACAGGGGGGCCTAGCAAAAAAAGTTTGGGAACCACTGTTGTAAGGTGTTGTTATCCTTAGGAGTATGGGTTACTCCACGCACGTTTGTGGAACTGCATAAAAAAAACTCCAGCAGTAAGTGCTTCTTGCTATTTGACTGCTGGGCTCTGAGTGTGTGCTACTGGAGTGTTGATACTGGAAAATAGAAGTGGCAAAGCTGTGGGACCTCAGTAAAACTTGTTTCAGATCCCTCTGACCCGATACCATCTGCCTGTGCTGAAACTGGAAAAATGTCCCTCTGACCATGAGGGCACTTGTGGCACATCTAACCAAGGTAGACGATCAACTTCCTCAACAATAACAAAGTCTGGTTCATTTGCCACTGGTTCCTCTCCAACCACTGGGTGAGCATTGGTTTGTAGTTTGGTTCGAGTTCTGGGCTTGGGAACCGGGGCTGCACAGGGTAACAGCTCTGACCTATGAACATTTTTTGTTGGCCCTCCTTCAAAGGGTTCCACGGTGTGTGTGGTCCCTTGGACATCCACTACTGTGTAAATAGTGGGACACCAAGCATCCTAGATTTTATGCTTCCCCAAGGGCCGATGGCGAAGAAAAACAAACTGCCCAATGTTAACTGAGGGACAATGGACTTTCTTGTTTTGAAATGAAATCCGTTCTGCTGCTTTTTGCTCAGAATACTCTCTAGCTCGCTTGTGGGCCTGCTTAAGTCTCTCTTGGTGAACAGAGAGCCAGTTCTGACTGTTGTCTGATACAAACTCACGGCCTAACAGTGCATCAACTGGAAGGCGAGGCTCAAAACCAAAAAGAAGATAGTAGGGCGAGTATCCTGTTGTTGAATGAGGAGTAGCATTATACGCATACACAAGCTCAGGTAGATATTCTGGCCACTTTCTTTTCTTTTCAGGTGGAAGCATTCTCAGTAAATCATGACGAGTCCTGTTATATCTTTCACACTGAGCATTTCCTTGTGGTCTGTATGGAGTCCTCCTGGTCTTTTTAACACCATACAACTTGCAAAGTTCTGCTATGATCTCTCAAAATTTCGCCCTTAATCTTTGGCTGCGGCATCTTAGACAAGACACACCTTTCACAGTTGTCTGTGAAGGTTCTCAGTCATCCAGGTCATCATAGTCTAAGGAGCTTGGAAAGAAAAGCGTCTGGACTTCTTTAAGTTGCTTGAAGACGTTTCACCTGTCATCCGAGAAGCTTCTTCAGTTCTAAGGGTCAAAAGGTGGAGAGTCCCAGATTTAAACCCAGTGGGAGTTTCACCCCAAAGAGGGACAAAGGACCCCCTGATGATCCTCTATCTAATCACATGAGCCAAGGTGTGAAAACGGGTGTGGGTCACAATCAGCCAGGGTTTCAGGTGAGCTCATTGTGAAACCTGGCCCCACCCTATCATGCGATTTCCTAAGGTCAGATGGCCCAGTGCCAAAGTCCCTCAGTCTAACCTCACATTACAAGAAAAGAAGGCCGTCGCTTCCCTGAGCAAAGACCACAACATCACTATATTACCAGCTGATAAGGGAAGGTGCACCGTGGTCCTAAACACAACGGATCACTACTCTCCTCAGTGACAACAATACCTATGAAGCCTTAAAGCGAGACCCCACAAGCAGCTACAAAAAGAAAGTTATAGCTTGCCTTCAAGACCTTGAAAAGGACAAAATCATTGACCGCTTTACATATCACCGACTTTACCCAGGGGATGCCATACCCTGCATTTATGCACTTCCTAAGATCCACAAAGAAGGCGTCCCACTCAGACCCATTGTCAGTAGCATAAACTCAGCCACTTACAACATTTCGAAACACCTTGCTACCATCCTAGCACCTCTTGTGGGGAACATCCCACATCACATCAAGAACTCCACCGACTTCACCGACAAGGTCCAGAAACTTACCCTGGATCCAGATGAAACCATGGTGTCCTTTGATGCAGTCTCTCTCTTCACTTGCATACCCACCACGGAAGCAGTGGAGACTGTCAGAAAACGACTACAAGAAGACAGCTCCTTGGAAGACAGGACCAACTTCACACCCAATCAGATTTGCACACTGTTAGACCTCTGCCTCACCACTACATATTTCAAATAGAACGAGGGTTTCTACAGACAAAAACATGGCAGCGCCATGGGCTCCCTCGTGTCACCTATTGTAGCCAACCTTTATATGGAGGAAGTGGAAAGAGAGGCTCTTGGCTCTTTTGAAGGGAGAGTACCCAGCCACTGGTACAGATATGTAGACGACACCTGGGTCAAAATCAAAACACAAGAAGTGGAATCCTTCACTGCGCACATTAACGCCGTGGATAAAAACATCAAGTTCACCAGGGAAGACACAAAGGATAACTGTTTGCCTTTCCTGGACTGCGCTGTGCACATTGAAGAGAATGGCAACCTCAACATTGAAGCTTACCGGAAGCCCACACACACGGACCAGTACCTCCTCTTTGACTCCCACCACCCCCTAGAACACAAACTTGGAGTAATTAGGACCCTACACCACCGGG
Source organism: Oreochromis aureus (assembly GCF_013358895.1). NCBI lineage: Eukaryota > Metazoa > Chordata > Actinopteri > Cichliformes > Cichlidae > Oreochromis > Oreochromis aureus. Next base: position 12,243,606 of record NC_052950.1, read on the forward strand.
CAGAACATGTTCCCTCTAAGCCTGAAGGGAAAAAGAAGGAACACACACATGTAAAGGAAGCACTGAAAACATGTGGTTATCCTAATTGGGCGTTTATAAAGTCAGCAAAGATGCACAGAAAAGAAGATCAGACACCAGCTAGGGAGGATAAGAAAGACAGACGCAACAACATTGTCATCCCCTATGTAGCCGGTGTATCAGAGAAACTCAGGAGAGTTTTCTCCAAGCACGACATCCCAGTGTACTTCAGACCCAGCAACACACTCAGACAAAAACTGGTTCATCCAAAAGACAAAACTCCTAAACACAAACTTAACAATGTGGTGTATGCTGTACAGTGCAGCGAGGAATGCCCAGACCTCTACATTGGAGAGACCAAACAGCCACTTCACAAGCGCATGGCACAACATAGAAGAGCCACCTCCACAGGACAAGACTCAGCAGTTCATCTGCATCTTAAGGATAAAGGTCACTCTTTCGAGGATGCCAATGTTCACATTTTGGACAGAGAGGACAGATGGTTTGAAAGAGGAGTGAAAGAAGCCATTTATGTCCACTGTGAGCGACCATCTTTGAACAGATGTGGTGGTTTACGACACCAACTGTCTGCCATCTATAATCCAGTTTTGAGATCCCTTCCCAGACACCTTAACACCCACTCACATCCTGGGCCATCTGACCTCAGGAAATCACATGATAGGGTGGGGCCAGGTTTCACAATGAGCTCACCCGAAACCCTGGCTGATTGTGACCCACACCCGTTTTCACACCTTGGCTCATGTGATTAGGTAGAGGATCATCAGGGGGTCCTTTGTCCCTCTTTGGGGTGAAACTCCCACTGGGTTTAAATCTGGGACTCTCCACCTTTTGACCCTTAGAACTGAAGAAGCTTCTCAGATGAGAGGTGAAACGTCTTCAAGCAACTTAAAGAAGTCCAGATGCTTTTCTTTCCAAGCTTCTTAGACCTTTCACAGTTCTTAACCCAGTTCTCCACATCCTCATAGAAATGTACCCCAAAACACCTCTCCCTTAGCAGGTTCACCATGTGCTCAATCCCTTGGTGTCTCATCTTGTTGTGGACACTCTCTAGGACCTGACCTTTGAGGCAAACAGGTAAAAGCAACTGCCATACTGGCCCATGGAGGGGTTCTGGAACAACCCTGTATAACAAATCTTCCCTTTCCTGAATACGGTTCCACTGTTTTAAAAGTCATCTCACCAGGTTGGATAAGGCTGCCCTTTCCTTGTAGCTAGGTTTTTTTCCACAATCCCAATAGGTTCTGAACCCTGTGATGGTGGGAAATGCTAATAATTTCTCCCTGGTGTAGCCTGGAAGTATAGGAGTATTACCTTGCTCTGCCACCACTTCTGAGCCTGACTCCAAAGTATGTATCTGTCTCACCTCATAGCATTCAAGACCTTTAACTACAAGATCTGGTTCCAGAGCAGTCCCTCGCCTTACCAGGCTGCAGACAGGGACACAATAATCAAATTCTGAATCTGGATCAGCCTCTGGCTCCCCTGCAAACTTCTGCCTTGACAGGGCATCTGCAGCAGCATTAGAACTCCCAGGTCAATACTTTACTTCAAAATTGAAAACTGACAACTAGGCGACCCATGTCTGCTGTACTGCATCCAACTTAGCCGTTTTAAGATGGCAAAGGGGATTGTTGTCAGTGAGTACAACAAACTTTGAACCGAGTAAGTATCCCATAAATTACTCAGCCACAGCCCACTTCAAAGCTAGTAACTCTAGCTTCATGCTTCTGTAATTACGGTCATTCCTCTCAGCCTGGCGTAGCTGGCGACTGGCATAGGCTATGACTCGCTTCGTGTCACCCTGTTGCTGATACAATTCCGCCGCTAAACCATTTTGACTGGCATCTGTTTCCAGTACAAAAGGCTGTGTGAAGTCAGCAAAACCAAGAATAAGGGCAGAGGTAAGTTTTTCCTTCAACCTCAAAAGCTGAACTACATGCAGGAGTCGACATTGCATCAAAATGGTGGCCTGCCCATCAAAATCTCTTTGCGCTTAAACATTTGTTCACCAGGTCATGTAGTGGCCCTGCAGTCTGTGAGAAGCCTCTGATAAACCTCCGGTAATAACTACAGAACCCTAAAAAGGACTGGAGCTCTTTGGCAGTGGTTGGGGCCTTCCAGTCTTTAACAGCAGACACTTTGCATGGGTCTGTCCCCAGCCCCCCAGCTGACACTTGGTGCCCCAGGAACTTCACTGTGTTGTGAAGAAAGGCACATTTTTCGAGCTTCACCTTAAGACCAGTTTCAGCCAAGCGTCTGAGTGCAGTTCCAAGTCTATCGAGATGTTCATCAAATCTTTCAGAAAAAACTAAAATGTCATCAAGATGCACAAGTAGCGTCTGGAAAATGAGGTCACTCATTGTAGCCTGCATGAGTCGCTGAAATGTTGCGGGCCCATTACACACACCAAAGGGCATTCTTACGTACTTATAAAGACCAAAAGGGGTTGTGAATGCTGTTTTGACGTTCATGCATGGCTACCACGTGATACCCACTTGCTAAATCTATTGTGGAGAAGAATTTAGCACCCCTCAGCGTATCAAAGCTCTCATCGATTCTCAGGAGGGAAAAAGCATCACGCCTGGTTTTTGAGTTGAGCTTCCTGTAGTCAAAACACAGTCTCAGACTACCATCAACCTTTCTGACTAGCACTATTGGGGAAGCATATGGGCTAGAACTTGCTTTGATTACTCCCCTCTGAAGCAACTTGCCAATGTGTTCTCTTACTTCATTGTCTTGTGTGGGGGGGATCCGTCTGTAGGGCTGTGTCACAAGTATGTCATCTGTGAGGTGTATTTCATGTTGTACTTTGTGTACCCTAGGTCTTCATCTTCTGTTGCAAATACAAATGAGTATTTTCCCAACAGCAAAGCAATTGTGCCTGCTGGTCTGTAGTGCCACCAACCTTAAGTTTATGTAGAATGGACTGAACATCTGTGGCTGGTTCAGGCTGTTTGCTTATGCTCACTTCATCTGTATCTGGTGAAATTCTCTGAAACTGAACTTTACACAACTGGTCATTGTCTACAGTGTCAACTTCAATCAAAGGTCCAAGTCTCGTCCTGGGTTGCAACCAGATGTCTTCATCAGACAAGTTTATGATATGAACAGGAAAAATATGCCTCTCTGATGTTATCAAGGTTGGCACAACTACCAAATCTCCAGGTAAAGGGGCATTTCCAGCTACAAGTAAGATTAAAGGATCTGTTTCACTGACAGTTTTGAGCCCTTTGGCCATGATGGTAAGCCGCAGATAAGGCTGGGACATGGACAGTATCTTTCCCAGCGAGCCTGGCACATAAAGTTCTGTTTGCTACACTAACCGTTTGTACTCGCTGAAAAGCCTGTCTCCAGTTACTGTCAAGGTTACCCTTCATTGTGGTTTCAAACTCTCCATGTACTAGTTCTTGGCATTTTTTAATTACAATTATTCACACACTGCTTCAGAAGCACTGTGTTGAGGTTTGATTCGTTTGGCCAGAGTCACGTAATCCTTTTCCTGAGCTCTAAGGTCATCAGGTCAGAGACTATTGGTGGCCCCACGCACTCGATTTAAAACTTGTGGTGATCGGGCCTTTCAGGCAGTGGCACCAAGGTTGTGGAATTCTCTCCCACTGGTTTTACGCTGTACAGACTCCACTGATTCTTTTAAAAAGCAGCTGAAGACATTTTTATATAGGCAAGCTTTTAATTAATTTGCTGTTTTTATGTTGTATTCTACTGTTTTACATTGTTATTTGTTGTATTTCCATTCTTCTCATTTTTTCCATTTTCTTTGTTGTAAAGCAATTTGTGATTTTTATCTGCGAAAAACCCTATATAAATAAATTTTTTACTTACTTACTTAAGCAGTGATGTCCGAAGCTTCATTTAGGACTAACTGCTTTGGTACCTGACTCATTTGCTGGATTTATGGAGTGTTTTCATGGTGAGAGACTGCGAACCACTGATTATTCTATTGAGAGATACAGAGCCAGCGAGGAAGAGAGGAGGTTCTGTCGTGCGTGAGTATTTTAGTTGATTTTGGTCAATCGGGTGGGTTTGCCAGATTTCTGTTCTTGTTGTTTGCTTTTGTTTTGTGTGTGTTTATTTTATCTGAAAACATCAAAAACATAAAATGTCTTAACAAAACAAAAATCTGCATTTCATAATATGTCATTTTAAATAACTTTAGAAAGACTTCCATTTGACTCTTTAAATTTAATATAATTAAAAATATATTTTATTTTAAAAATAATCTTAAAATGTTGTTCAACAAAATTTGCAGCAATTTAATTTGTGTATTCTTCTTGTGTATTTTAGATGATACTCTGTGGGACCCAGGAAGACCGTGTGCCTGGATCTCTACCAGTTTCTGTGCACTCCAGCCTCTTCTGTTCCATGTGAGAGGATTTTCTCTAAGGCAGGAGAAATTATCTCCAAGAAAAGAAAACCTCGGCCATCTCACAGTGAAACAAATTCTCTTCTTACCAAAGACGATAACCTTAAATGCATCATGTTTTTACTTTACACGTTCATAAGCATTCTCCCTTTCCAATTCACAATCAATTCTACCCCCATGTCAAAAATATGTATAGGAAATTGGCCTAATTTAATATTATTTATAAACATACCTGTCCAGCTGTCCAGTGATTAAAGTACCTGGAGTCAGGACCTCACAGCAGAAGCATACCCCATAATGTGTTGTTGTGTTGTTGTATTTTTCATCCATTGTATTTACTACAGTGGCTGGGAAGTGCAAATCACATTTACAACATCAACAACAAAATAACAAGGAAAAGGACGGTACAGAGACAGATTGCGTCTGGATGGAAAGAGACGGTACTTGCAGAAAATAGCGTGCATTGGAAATGTGGACCCGTATGAAATACGGCAGTGGAGTAGAAACCCTGAAGACCAACCGCTATTGACATAGCCTGATATATTTTCGTACCTTGTCTATGGAATGAGCGCGTACACGGTGAACCAGTTTTGCAATTATAAATCTCTGGAGGGACACATCCAATTCACCAAAGACTGGGTACAAGGTTTGTGAGTACGTCGTCATTCAAACAAAGGTAAGTCAGCTTGAGTAGTGCGAGTGAAATGCATTTGATTTTCCCCCGAACATTCAAATTAGTGCAGCATAAATTCATTCATGAGAGGGAAATTACAGTGAGAACATATGGAGGCTCTGTTAGAGGGATAACATAGTGAGTTCAGTGCATTGATGTGATATTGTCCTGAAGGATTTAGTTATTCTGTATGGTTAAAGAAATTGCAATGATTTATTAATGTTTATTATAAATTTTATTTATATTTTTATACATTTTATTTTAGTTTTATACATTGCTTAATGACCTGCAGAATCTCCTTATCATATTAGGTGTCCATAATTGTCACTTAAAGTCGAACTTTATGCTTTCTCCATCTTGAAAGTGATTACATCCTTGCATTACATACCTTAACATGCAGCGTTCTATAGATGGATACATAAAAAAATGAAAAATTACATGTAAGTGCTAACTTTCTAAACACTTTGTTACATTTATGATAAATGGATTAGAAAGTAGATAAAACACATTTATGTCGGCCATGGCTCATTAAAGTCCTTGTCTTTAAATTAACTTTGTCTTTGTATGTTTCAGGTACCGCACTCTCAAAGACTGAATGAACCAGCATTGCAGCCATGGGTCATTGTGAGCATCACAGGGAAAGTTGAAGCCGCCCACTGCACCTGTATGGCCGGAGTCGTGGAGACCTGCAGCCATGTCACTGCTCTTCTGTTTAAAGTAGAAGCAACTGTGCGAATCTGTGGCACAAGGACTGTTACAGATGAACCTGCATACTGGATTTCGCCTGGTAATATGACCAAGATACAGCCAGAGGTTGGCCATAAGATAGACTTCTCCTCTTCAGCTGCCCAAAAAACGGCTCTCGATCAAAACATAAACACACCATCTGTATTGAAAGGTAAAAGGAGCCGTCCTCAAAAAAGAAAAATCCCACCTGCTACTGTGGAGGAGTTGTCACTGTTATTGGATACTTTGCTGGAACACAGTAAAGCTGTGGGTTGTGGGAATGACCCATAATGTTTTATCTAGGGGTCTAGATTTATGCCTGAAGTGCACTGCCATGTAAATAATTTGCATTTACTGAATATGTACTGACTGAGTATCACTGTTCAAAAGTTGAATAAAGAAACAAACTAATTTTTGCCTTTTTTAAAAAATTAAAACCACTTTATAGAACATCACATCAGTTACAATGTAGAATCCATGTCATTTATAGCAGCGGTCCCCAACCCCCGGGCCTCGGACCGGTACCGGTCCGTGAGTCGTTTGGTACCGGGCCGCGAGAGTTGAGGCTCAGGTGTGAAATGTATGGTTTTCAGGGTTTTTATCGGTTTTCAACGTTATTTTTGTTAGGTCTAATTGTTGAATGTTGCCATTGTGTTTCTTAAATTTGTACAGTCTTAGTTCAAGCAGTATTATCAAAGCTATTCCTTTGATCCTGAGCACCTCTAACCACTTTGTGTTGGGGGAGGTTTTATTGCAGATACATCCTATCTGGAAGATCTACTTCCTTTGATGTAAGCTTCCTGCGTTTACGACCCTTTGGTCAGCAGGAGGTCTCTCACACACACACACACACACACACACACACACACCTGCATATACATACATACAGTGCCTTGTCTTTGTAACCAAAGGGGGTTGCGAGGGGAGGTGTTTTGTAAACTATTGTTTGAAGTTTGTCAATAAAAGCCAGCGAGAGGAGGCCCTCATCGGGGTCACTTCCATGCTGGACATAGACGAGGCCTCCCTTGCGCAAGTAATCGATCGATCGCTGACTGTCTTGTTTTCATTCATGATGAATAAGTCTCTAGAACTATCGGGGTTTGTGGGAACAGACCCAACATTTATTTGGTCCTTCGGAGCCGGAGCCTAACACATCGCATCCACCGCGGGGAGAGGGAGAGGACGCCACCGCAACGTCTGGGATGATGGACGGAAAGTCCTGGTGCTTTGTTTGTCACCAGGCCGGATAATTTGCGTCTGAACTCCCCTCGGGATGGATGGCGATTAACGGGATACAGAGACTCTTCCCATGAACGGAAACAACACGAACAGTGAGTACAGAAGGCCTTAGAGAGCGGCTACGTGACCCTGCGTTGATCGCAGGTACGGGAGCGCGCTAGCCGCGTGAGAGAGACGCAGGCTTCTCCGCCGTGTGGGGCGTGGAGATAACCTAGGTTCGGTAGCTCCGCCGTGAGGAGTGTTCGGAATCTCCGCCATTTGGGGCGTTTGGAGAGTGTCCGAAGGTTGGAATCTCCGCCATTTGGGGCGTTTGGAGAGTGTCCGACGGTTGAATTCTCCGCCATATGGGGCGTTTGAGAGTTTTCAACAGAGCGCGCTAGCTGTGCGTGTAGACGCAAGCGATAGGCCTATGTTGTGTGTGTGCGGGCCAGACGTGGTCTGCGTGAGTGTGGCTGATTGTTGTCTTGTGTAAGAATAAAATATGTAAGGGGATGTAAAATTTATGGAGAAATATTCACCGGGCAGCATGCAGTATGTAGGTTGTTGGTGTATTTGAAGGGATATTAGTGGAAGTTCAGTGTAAAATGCTTGTAGAAAGAATAACTCTAAGTGCAGCAGGTAAAACAGGGACAGCTAAGCAGAGGAAGGAATTGCAGTTAGCAGTCGCTAAGTTGTGGAACAACACCGTGGAAAAGCATTAGAAAGAGCAAGAATGTTAGCAGAAAAAAAGAGCCAGAGAAGAGCGTGAGAGGCAGAGGTGGAGGAGAGACTAAAGGCTGAGTATGGAGAGGCATTAGGAGCAGCGTTGAGTCCAAAACAGACTAGGCAGGAGAGGAGACAGAAAGGAAAGAAAGTGAACATAAACGTTGCAACCACATATCCATCCCTGATACAACAGAAAAAAAAACATATGGTGTTTAAGTCTGCCTTGAAAGAGGATGAAATACACTGCAAAGTTTTATTGGGCAGCACGTGGTGTGTGGATCGTTGACGAATGAATTGAAATTGTGCTCTAAGCAGAAGTGAGTGTGAGAGTGTCTGACGTCACGGTGTGTGTGTGAAAAGGTATCCAGCTGGGGCAGACGTGATTCTGCAGGTCACCTGCCCAGCGGACAAAGAAATAACATAAGTTGTGTGGTGAATGATAGCACGAAGAGTGTTTGGTGTTTCTCAGCCTGAAACAGCTGTAATGCTACTTTCTGTTTTGGAGAGAAGAACAGTTTAAAAGAGAGAGAGAGATGTGTGTGGTTTTAAGCAGTGATGAGAATAATGAAATGTGATGAGAGGAACACAAAAACATACAGAAAATACATCAACTATACTAACCCTACATGCATATATACAATAAATGATACTCATGAAGACCAGACAGCATCTTAAGCATGAGATTCTGTTTGTCATCTTGTCCAAGTCACTAGTAAGATGAAAGTGATACATAGACTAGTGGACTGAATATTATAGGAGGAAGAATGCTGATGAGGGGTTTTAAATGAGTGAGCTGATTGTGAGTTTCTGGTGTATGAAGAAGTTTTACCACGGCAAACATTTTTTTGGTTACATGAGAAGAAACTTATTATGTGATGAGACAACAGGGTTATGCTGTATGTTGTGTGTGACTGATTGGATGAATGTTTGAGATTGATCTAGCTGTTGATTTGTCTTTTGTTACTAAGTTGAGCCTGCCAAATGGGTTGTTACGATTTATCCCCCTGGCATGAAGAACACGTGTCATGACTTAAACAAGGCCTTTCTTTTCTTTGCTTTCCTTTCTTTTTTATTTTGTTACTTTCATGGTGCACTGAAGGTTTCGGTTGATGATCTCTGTTTGAGCAGATATGCACGATTAGAACAGAAGCGTTATACGACTCGTCGTCGAGAAAACTGTTGCAAAAGTGAGTTTCTCCAAAAGATTAAAATGGGCTTGGGAGAAAGCCACTTATTTGGGACAATCAGAAAACAAGTCCCTGTCAAAAAGGATTCAGAGAGGGAATCCAATTTGGAGTTTTTCTTTTTCCTTTTGAAATGACGTTATTTTGCTGTGGGTGAAAATGAAAATGCGACGATGAAATTCCACAATCAGCAAAAAGAAAGAATGGATGACTGTGTGAATGAGTGAGAATTTTAAAATAAATGGGGAACTAACTAACTGACTGACAAAAGCTGACAAGACTGACTGACAACACCATTGTGTGAAGTTAACCCCCACCTGACGAAGGTGTGGATGCATCTCTGTGTGTGTCTGTTGCAGGAGCAGAAGGAGACCACAGGAGGAAACTTGGGTCACATGACTATGTGAACTCTGCAAATTTAACCTTTTGGTTTAAAATTTTCTGTGTCTGTGAATTCACCATGGGTGTGTTATTAACTACTTTGTGTTGCTCACAGAGATTACTGTGAGAAAGAGTGTATACACCTGCGCAGCGCTAACATTAACATTTCTTTTTACAGCAGATGGTTAATCATGTGATTTGATCATGTGATTTATAGCAGGACACAACTTAATGTGTTTTTTCTATCACAGGATTACTGAGATTTTGTGTGAAGAAAACTGTGGTTACAGGCTGTGTGTTGATGATGAAATTACACTGTGTTGTGGAGAAAATATGAATGTTACAGGGGAGAAGTGAATACAGTTTGAGACATACTGTGATGAAACCATTGTTACTTTTTCCACAGCGAGTGTTAACTTTATGACTTTTTACAGCTTCTCTGGAATCTGGATGGCCCACGCCTGACCACCAGGATGAACTGTGTGTTAATGTTTGTTTTTCTTTAAGAGTGCTTGTAAAGGATTCAGCACAGACAGACAAGTGACAATGGAACAAATGTGCAGTGGTTACAGAATAGTTGAATATGGGGCTCATTAGCTGGCCACTACTGAGCTCATAGTGATAAAATGAGTGGAGTGACATTGCTTAAGGAAAGTCACCGATTAAATTGTGGAATAAATTGGGATGATTCATGATTTGGGACAAATTATGAGAATAATAATAGTGATTTAATGATTGGAGAAAACCTGCACATGATATTTGTCTTTTATGCTGAATACTTTATTATTCCTTTGATCTATAGTCGGTTGAAAATGTGAAGTTTGATTTAACGGATTTGTCTTCCAGGATACAGGCTCCAGGTGGAGCTGAGAGTTAGACAAGCTAAACATTTAATTGCTGACTAATGTTTTTACACAGGGTTACAGCTTGAGTGAAGCTGCTCCAAGGGACAAACCCTGGAGATTGTTTTAGGAGAATGTGCAACATTCTTGTACATGTCTCATTGGGGAGTTGACACGTGGCGGAAGCCATGTGGCAAGAGGAGTGTCATTTTAATTTGCAGATGTCGTGAGATGCCATGACGAGAGAAGTGACTGAGAGGATCGTCCACAAGATGGGAGCTGAGGCCTGGAGAGAGTCTTCAGGAGGATCAGAGATCGCCTTCAGCACAGAGAGCTGTGCTACTGAGCTTCCAGGAGATCGTCATGAGGAGACTCTGCACAGCAAAATCTTAAAATAAAATGAAAGAGTTTCGACGCTTGACGTTGAGGAAGACAACTAAGGTGTACGACGTGCTCTGCCTTTAAAATCTTCAGCAACGTTGAATCATGAAGATTTGAGGGAGCGTGCCAGGCTCCATAAGTGACAGCGCAGAGGAGGTCCAGCGATGGACTTGTGGTTCTGTGAACAGCATAAATGCCAGGTGACTGTGAAATAACTAACAGCACTTTTTTTTCCACAAGTGAAGCCAGTAACTTACTATCCTAAAAGATTAGCTCTAGTTGCTTGTGCTTTACCTCCATGCGTGAGATCAGTATGTGCAGCAGCCTAAGCTGTACAATGTTTCAGGAAATAGTTTATTTCACCTTTTGACATTGTTAGTTTCACACGAGGTAGATGTCTACTACTGCAGACTAAAATTACATTTCCGTCACCTACAAGACACTTGTCTTTAATGTTACTGTTACTCTCACAACCACATATAACCATAAAGTGATGCACAATTCTGAATCCGTCAAACCTTTTGCCAACGAAGGAAGAGGGCACTTCTCATGAGTGTAGACAGCGCGTAGAGAGGAGTGTAAGCCGAGGGATGACTTAACAGATGTGCCACTTGGTGAGGGAAAGGTTTGGTTTGTTGGTGGTTGAGTTCTACAACAGTAGAGGGACAGACTAAAACGGGTTTACTGTAGTAGATGGTGAGAAAGTTATTTATGCAGGACAACTAGCATGTTTTATATTTGCTTGAGTAGCAGAGATGCTAGCTTTAACGGAAGTGTCTAATTCTGCAGAGAAATAAGATGTGACGATATACACTGATAGCCAGTATGCATTTGCTACATTACATTTCTTCGTGGTACAGTGGGTGAGCTGAGGTGTGACAGCCTCTACAGGGAAACCTGTAGAACACACCAAACTCTTGCAAAATCTGCTGGAGGCAGTGTTATTACCCAGTAGAATTGCCGTTTGTAAATGTGTAGCACACATGTGAGGGAAAGATCCCGATGCATTAGAGAATGCTTTTGCAGATAAGATCGCGAAAGAGGCAACTTTAGGAGAACATGGTGTTAACGTTTTAGCAGTGCACCGCCAGCAGACGTTGGCTAATATGCGGGATGCACTGGCAGACATGCAGGGCCACTCATCTACTGCAGGGAAACAGTTGTGATTTACAGTAGGAGCGAGCCTGTAGGATGGTGTTTGTTATCTGTGTGATAAACCAATACTGCCTTAGACTTTGTATAAGACTGCTGCTATTTTGCGCCATGGGCTTTGCCATGTCGCAACAGGAGGGAGATAATGAGTAGTTTATACTTTAACATTAAATACCCTTTAAAAAAAATTTTGCAGGTCATGTATGATATGTTGCAAGCATAATTCTCGGGGTAATTTCAGACCTAAGAGAGGGAAATTCCCCAGACCCAGTCACCCATTTCAAGTTACTCACATGGACTATAGAGCTGTCCAACTGTAATAACTATGAGTACTGTTTAGTGATAGTGTCCTTTTTCAAAGTGGGTAGAAATTGTACCAACTAGGGAAGCAGATGCCATTTCGGTTGCCAAAGCAATATGTAAGAATATCATTTGGGACATGGGATTCCTGAGACCATTTATAGTGATAATGGTCCACATTTTGAAAATGAAGTGATTAGATTGATGGCACAACATCTAGGGATAACACTAAAAACATCATTGTTCATATCACCCATAAAGTGCAGGGTTGGTAGAGAGAACTAATGGAACAGTAAAGTTAAGACTTTGGAAGAGACACGCAGGACATGGTTAGACTGTATAGAATTAGTTAGGAGGTATACGAATGTACATGAGGATTACTCCAACAGAGAATGGTCTGACTCGTTGAGATTATATATGTTAGAGCATTTAGAGTTCTAGTCTTCTGTAGTGATGATAGGAGAGCAGAAGAGAGAGCATATTAGCAGATTAGATGCTTAAAATGTTTAAAAGTAAAGAAGTCTTGAGAACAAATGATCTGCCAGATGGTTCTGTTTCTCCGCAGGAGCAGAGTCTGAAGTCTGGAAATTGGATGTTGACAAGGCCATGGAGAGGAAGTGCTGGTCCAGTCCACGGTGGGAAGGTCCATATCGGATGCTGCTGACGACGACCACAGCAGTGAAGATTGCTGGAAGAAACACTTGGATACATCAAGCGCACTGCAAGAAGGTGACACACATCCAGGCCAGCTCGGGGTAAGTGGCAGGAAGACCGGGTACAAAGGGGGGGGAAAGCCTCCAGGGCCCCTCGTCTCAATCCGGTGAAGAAACCAACTGAGCCACAGGTACTCATCAGATGGCTGGGAATGTGCTGTGCGCCTTCTTGTGCCTGTGGACCCAGAGTGGGATGACAGGAGCGCACTGGGACAGAGCAAACCACACCCAGTACCCACATGGGGTTTTCAACCAACTATTGGTGGCAGTTTGTGAATACAACCGCTCACATAAAGAACGAGACCAATGGTTATGCTTGTGAAGCCACTGTCTACACATTCTTCTGGACTGTGGCCATATAGCATCACTGAGAGTGAGACAGTTTGTTGGTTGCCGTAGCAACACATCCAGGAGTAAACATACTTGGAACACTGCCAACTTTTCAACTTCTGAACCTGACGGTTGATTCACCAGTAGCCGGGAAGGTGAACTGCTCTGGTATGACAGACCTGCTAGTCCGACTCCAAGTATTAGACTTGCTGCAGGACATTGAACAGCTAAATGAACTGGAAATAGGCCAGTTGCCTATGTGTATGAAGAGCAATGGATTAGTCCAAGTTGGAGATTTACCATGAAATCTGAGCAACGTCACCTATTCTTTGTGTCCTCTGCAAGAAGGATGCAAACAGAGAAGCCTTTTGTCTACATTTACATCATGAACACTTCTAAGCTGGTTGGGGTTTTGAGCCAAGAAGATCAAAACACCTTGATCCAATTTCCTTTACAAAGGTTTTCCTGTGGTGACAACAGGACAGGAGAAGTTGTAAATGCGGATAATTTACCAGTTGACTCTAACCCCCACAGGATGCCTACAGTGAGAAGATTTGGGGGTTGATAGGAGTCATAAAGAAGGGTGTTGACCAGGCTACAGCTTTGAAGTTAGCTGAGAGCCACATGGACAAACAATAAAGTCAACCGATGTGTTTGAATGTCTATGTCTGTATACAGTTGTATTGTAGTGACATATGATTTTTGAGAATGTTGATTCTTCTTGTTTGACTGTTACATTCAGTTGTTTACTTGCAGGAATACATAATGAATTGCACGACAGGAGTAGATGCACCACAAGGCTGGATAACTTGGTGAATGTCTGGTCCTTGGTGGCATCTTCTTTTGAAAATATTAATTCCTGTTTTTGGACTGTTGATACTGATTTGCTTACGTATAGGATGTAGTTTACTGTGTATGAGATCAATGAGAAGCAGGTTAACTGCTTACATGTATTAACTGTGAACTTTTGCATCGATAGAAGGTGAATGAAGAGGAGTTGTGTATGAATGAAATCTACACTGACACTGTCCAAACAAAAGGTGCATATAAGTTGAAATTTAAGTATATACAATGACAAAAAGGGGGAAATGTTAGGTCTAATTGTTGAATGTTGCCATTGTGTTTCTTAAATTTGTACAGTCTTAGTTCAAGCAGTATTATCAAAGCTATTCCTTTGATCCTGAGCACCTCTAACCACTTTGTGTTGGGGAGGTTTTATTGCAGATACATCCTATCTGGAAGATCTACTTCCTTTGATGTAAGCTTCCTGCGTTTACGACCCTTTGGTCAGCAGGAGGTCTCTCTCACACACACACACACACACACACACACACACACACACACACACACACACACACACCTGCATATACATACATACAGTGCCTTGTCTTTGTAACCAAAGGGGTTGCGAGGGAGGTGTTTTGTAAACTATTGTTTGAAGTTTGTCAATAAAAGCCAGCGAGAGGAGGCCCTCATCGGGGTCACTTCCATGCTGGACATAGACGAGGCCTCCCTTGCGCAAGTAATCGATCGATCGCTGACTGTCTTGTTTTCATTCATGATGAATAAGTCTCTAGAACTATCGGGGTTTGTGGGAACAGACCCAACAATTTTGTTATCGTTTTTATCGTTAACTCGGTTTTCCTGGGTCTTTTCACGTGTGTTATGAATAAATCTTCTTTTTTTCGGTACCGGCACTAGTTTTATTTTGTTGTATTCATCCGCGACACCTCATTGCCGGTCCGTGAAAATATTGTCGGGCATAAACCGGTCCGTGGCGCAAAAAAGGTTGGGGACCGCTGATTTATAGTTTATAAAAGACAAAATGTTCACATAAAATCATGACAGCGTTTACATGATATCACCCCCTACTAACACTACTTAATTTACTGTATCTTTTGAAAAACTACCGCTATTTATACAGCACAATACTTAAGAATATTTAACAAGAGCAAGTTTCATTTTTCCCTGGTTTTACTACCACACTGTTCACCAAAACGCAGCAAATCTTCACCATCTTATCCAGAAGGGTCACCTCTTCACCCTCACATGGAAGAAGTAATCTGCTTGGCATGGTGGTATGTGATAGGTTTGTAGCTTGAACCTATTCGCTGGAACGTTAAAGGCAATGTAATAACACAGCAAGCAAGACACGAAGTAGGCAAAGTTCCTTGTGTCACTCATGCATGAGGGAGGCCTGCCTGGAGCCAAGTGTCGTTCCACCTACTTGACCTCCATCAGACTCTCAGCCAGGTTCCCCATAGCACTCCTTTTATTGAGGTTACTTGAATATGCATAGGGTCATTAACATATGATGTATACATACACACAAAGAGTACCTTGCCTGTGGTTTTGTAAGTGCGTGTGTGTGTGTGTGTGTGTGTGTGTGTGTGTGTGTAAGCTGCTGACCAAAAGGGTCATAAAGCAGGAACAACATCCTAGGTCATAAAGAGGGTAACCTCCCCACACCCAATCTATGGTTCACCCTAGATAACACAGTGAAGCCATACAAAGGGCAGGAAGTTTTACCACATCAAAAGAAGCAGATCTTCCAGATAGGATGTATCTGCAATAAAACACTATAGCCCCTCACCCAGAACCTCGAGAATCTGGGGAGGGGAGAACAAAAGAATTCCTTTCAACACACAGTTAAAGTACAAATGGTAAGAATAAAAATGACAAACATTTAACAATTCACTCTAACAGTATGTTTGAAGCAGGGATTTCGGAGTACCCCTTGTGTAACGCTGGAACCCAGTAACGATGTGTTTCATCCATTTCATAGGCTGGTTTGCCTGCAATAATGCCAAATAATTTAGTAACTCTATAAACAGAACGTAGTTCTGCAAAATCACTCATTAGGATGTTTGTTCTAATTTGCTATGACCTCAGAGTGCATCGAAAATAAAACTAATAGGCTATAAAGAGTGATATGAACATATTTAGAACCAGTGTTGGTCAAGTTACTTCAAAAAAATAATCAGTTACTAATTACTGATTACTTCCCCCCAAAAGTAATCCCGTTACTTTACTGATTATTTATTTTCAAAAGTAATTAATTACTTAGTTACTTAGTTACTTTTTAAAAACACGATTTACAACCTGAATAGGTGATAAAGCGATAGATCTTTCAGCCCAATTCTACTTTTTCTGCATAATCCATCATACAAAATGTAATCAAATGGAAACATCTCTTTTTAAAACTTTAAATCTTTTAACTTTATGCATCAAGCAAAAACTTAATTATATGCAACATTCTCTGACTGGAAGAAATTTGTTTAACATTTAAACCTATTTTTTGCACATTCCAGCACATAAAATAAAATATTTTTTGTGTTTACACTCACTCTTTCAAATAGATGCAAGTAAAACACAGCAGAAAATAAATAAAATCAAAGACTCAGCGGTCCTGTTGCTCTATTTTCACCTGTAAAGCAGGAGTGGGTTAGGCGGAGGTTTACCCTGGTGCAGGTGTGCCGCAGCGGTCAGTGGAAGAATCCGCGAGTTTCTCTGTGAATTTCACATTACGTCGTAGTACACTTGGTGCTTGCTTGGAAGTTTAGGGGTTTTTTTGCTGTAAAAAGAAGTTTTCTTCCCACATACAACGGACACTAATGTTTTTGTCACTTTTTATGGAATCAAACTCAAAATAAGGTCAGTACTTCCACGCTTTAAACGCTGCATGCTACACTCTGTCCCTTTCGATATATTATGATCTGCACACAGCTGTTGTCACGAACGTCGCACTCGCTTACGTCACTGTCATGAGACGTTCTCGCAAAAAATCACGGTTTTAGTAACGCAGTAACGCAGCGTTCCTACGTGAAAGTAACGGTAATCTAATTACCGTTTTTGCAATAGTAATCATTACTCGTTACTTGAAAAAAGTAATCAGATTACGCGTTACTGCCCATCTCTGTTTAGAACTTACCAGAATGAAAATGTCTGTAGCACACCAACAGATATTTGGAGATGGAAGAGAACTGGATATCAGCTCGTCTCACAGCTGCTATCCAAACTAGACGCCTTCTTTTGGTAACATCCGATACATGATCTGCCTCATGTTGCTTCCAGGTGGGGAAAGAATGAAAAGATAAACCATTTTCAAGCTTATTCCCTTGCCAGTCGTGCGATCTAACATTACAACTCACCGCACAGCAAGTACGAACCATAGATGGTGTTATCCATGTGCTTTTGCTCCTCTTTCGCTAGTACTTTGTTTGGCCCAGAAACATGGTGCCTCAACCGACGTTTCTCCACGTTGGGAGAAACGTCATGATGAAGGAACTGACCTCCTAGCCTATTGTTCCTTCAGTGGGCTGGTTTCAGTCATTATGCAAATGTACTTTTTATAAGATTGGGGAAACCTGCAGTTAGCTGAGACTGAAGAAGTCACTTGGATGAGTGACGAAACGTTTCTCCCACTGAAAACGCTACGTCCAGATCAACAGAATCAACCTTTGGCGATTTACTTACCTGGCTGATTGAGAATGCATGAAGACGTTCAGAAAGCTTCATTTGGCCATCATTAGGTTCTGCTATTTGTCATGGTCCTGAGTCTCCGGACTCAGTGGTTTTGTTTTGATTATTATATATTATCTTTGGTTTTGGTTCTGTACTCCCTCTGTTCCAGTTCTGTCAGGTCTCTGTCTAGTTCTTCAGTCTCTGAAGAAGTCACTTGGATGAGTGACGAAACGATTCTCATGATTGAGAATGCATCAAGACATGAAAAGAAACGATTTTGGTGATGTGTGTTTACACTTTCTAAGACATCATTTTTGTCTATATGTGGTTTAAGCCAAATCATGTTGATTTTAATTTTATAACCCTATCAAACACCACTTATGATCTAAAGTGCTTTCCAGGAAAACAGAGTTCCAAATCTCTAAAACCACAAAAATCATAAAGCACAAAAAAGAACATTGTTATTCATAAATGACCTTCCACAATCCCACATCATACTATCTATTAAAAAAGATGTGAAAATTGCAGTACGGACATGCCACAGTTCAAACCTGAGACAGCTTGAGCAGTTTTGCTTAGAAAGAATTGGTCACACTACTGTTTGAAAATGCAGCCATCTCATTGTGAAGTACAGAGACAGCTTGTCTCCGTCCAAATATTCATTAACAGAATTTCTGGGTGTATCTCTGCTTTTTGCAGATGAAGTGGTTCTGTTGGCTTTATCGGGTGATGGCCTCCAGCCAGTGTTGGGAAGGTTACTTTTAAAATGTATTCCACTACAGAATACTGAATACATGCCCCAAAATGTATTCTGTAACGTATTCCGTTACGTTACTCAATGAGAGTAACGTATTCTGAATACTTTGGAATACTTAATATATTATCATGCTGTTTACAACTACATGAATGTCCTATTGCTGTGATTTATAACTGTTACTGAAGGTCCGCGGCTCGAAGCGTAGTAAAGGGACCTCTGGCTAATACGTCGGGTTCGTGTCGGGCTGGTAGCAAAACTAGCTTTACTTTGTTGTCTGGGTCAACTTTGCTTGCGGGAGACAGAGAGAGCGTTGAAAGGCTGCTCCAACGGAACTTATTTTTTTCGGGAGGAAAACACGAACACAGTGTACAGTTGAGTCTTAATAGCTTACTTACAAATGGGCTCCTCAGGCACTCTTCTTGGCTGCTGTGGTTATTATTATATTTACATGCTTCCAGCTCCCGTTTTTGCTCCGTGACAGCTCGGACTTTTCCTTTCTCTCCCTCCCTCGCTCACAGACACATAACGGGTATGGTAGTCCATTCTCCCTGCAGCACGGACTACACTGCCCATCAGGCTACATGCTTTAGAGCTATGCCTGTAGCATTCTGCCTTTAGCTTAGCACAACAACAACAACAACAAAAAGCGCTCTCTCACCCAGGAAACACGCAGAGAGAGCGCGTCACCCTGTAACCATGGCAACCGTAACGCTGCCGCCTGGAACAACAGAGCGTAACTGTCAAACAAACCCAAACAATCCTGACCCGCGAAAATATGAAACAGGGAAGTACCGCCGTGTATTCCATTTATTTCAACAAAGTAACTGTATTCTGAATACCACCTTTTTAAACGGTAACTGTAACGGAATACAGTTACTCATATTTTGTATTCTGAATACGTAACGGCGGTACATGTATTCCGTTACTCCCCAACACTGCCTCCAGCTCGCACTGGAATGGTTCGCAGCAGTGTGAAGGGGTGGGAATGAGAATCTGCACCTCCAAATCTGAGACCATGGTCCTTAGCCAGAAAAGGGTGGAGTGCCCACTTCGGGTCAGGCACAGGTTCCTGCCCCAAGTGGAGGAGTTTAAGTATCTTGGGATCTTGTTCACGAGTGACGGGAGAAGGGAACAGGTGATAGGTTTGTAGCTTGAACGTATTCGCTGGAACGTTGAAGACAATTTAATTACACAGCAAGCAAGACACGAGTAGGCAAGTTCTTTATGTTTCACGTGCACGGGAGAGAACTGGACAGGCGCCGTTCCTTCGCTTGACCCCAGTTGCTCTCGTCCGCTCTCCCGTAACACTGCTCTTTTATTGTGGTTACATGAATATGCATAGGTTCATTAACATATGACCTCTTACCTAGGTATACATGTGAACAAAGAATACCGTGTGTGTGTGTGTGTGTGTGTGGAATGTGACTCCCCAAAGCTGGTGCCAGGAGTCTAGCGGTACATCTGAACAAAAGGCTCTTACACTCAAACAGATATACGTGTGTTTGCTATACCATACATCAGCAGGAGAAGATACGACCTCTCCTAGGAGACGTGTGATCTATACCAGAACACTCTGAGGAGGAGTGAACGCACTCCCCTCTTCATGCTACACAGAGTTGTTATAGACCTCCTAGGATGAGACATTCTTTCAATCTACAAATGATTATATACTTCTAAGCATATATGAGTAAATATTTGTAAGCATAAATGGCAATAAACAATACAAATCTAACAACGGGAAATCGACAGACGGACTGGTGCTGTGGCTGCAGTGATGCAGATGCTATAACTGTCCGTCGTGGTGAAGAGAGAGCTGAGTGTAAAAGTGAAGCTCTCACTTTACTGGTCAATCTACGTCCCTACCCTCACCTATGGTCATGAGCTGTGGGTAGGGACAAAAAAAATGAGATTGCAGATGCAAGCAGCAGAAATGGGCTTCCTCCGAAGGGTGGCTGGCCTCTCTCTTAGATATAGGGTGGGGAATTTGGCCATCCAGGAGGGGCTCAGAGTAGACCCGCTGCTCCTCCAAATCGAAAGGAGCCAGCTGAAGTGGTTCGGGCATCTGACAAGGAGTCTTCTGGGGGAGGAGGCCCTGAGGCAAACAGGACACACTTGGGGGATTATATCTCTCGGGTGGCCTAAGAAAGCCTTGGTGTTCCCTACAACACCAGAAGCTAGAGGAGGTGGCCAGGGAGAGGGAAGTCTGGGGTTGTCTGCTTAGGCTGCTGCCCCCACGACCCTGCCCCAGATAAGCAGACAAAAATGGTTGGATGGATTTACAATGCAATGGTTAAACTCTGCATGAAGAGTACAGGCCACAACTTCAGTATAAAATTTCCATGATTGGCTTTACAATCTCATGTCACTTTTTTGTGCTAGCCATTACCTTGACTGAACATTGATAGAGCTGGCATTACTCCTTTTGTTATATGAAGATGTTAATAAGTTATGATAGTCACCTGGATGTTATAATAAGTCCAAAATCTGTGGTGTACATTTCAGGATTTTTTTTATACTCATAAGGGGAAAATGGAGACGCATACAAAGGTAAAAACACTTTTTACTGTACAAACAGTTTATGCCCTTTCTGTAAATGAAAAGGTCACGTCATGTTTTGCAAATAAGAAATATACATCATACATTTATATATGTATATATATGTATATATATATATTATATATACATTAATCTGTATATTATATAATTTAAAATTGGTATAAAAAGATAAAAATGATGAGAAATGTCTAATAACATAACAGTTATAGAAATGTTATAGAAATTATCGTGTTGTTATTCTCTGTCATCAAATGCATCACAGTGGTTCAGTGGTTACCTCTGTGTCCTCAAAGTAGTAGTGTCCTGGTTTGGCTCCCCTCTGTGGTTTGAAAGGGACTGTATGGAAAAAATAAGATAAGATAAGATAAGATAAGATAACCTTTATTAGTCCCACACATGGGAAATTTGTTTTGTCACAGCAGGAAGTGGACAGTGCAAAAGTTATGAAGCAAAAATTAGAATAAAATAAAATAAGAATAAATACAGTACACAACTGTACAGAATAGAATAAAATAAAATACTATATACAGTAGAATAAAATAGAATAAAATATACAATAGAATACAAATGCTATATACAACTGAGTAAAAATACAACGATGCCAGAAAAGATTATTGCACATTAGTGTTATTGCACATGTGTGGATGTGTGTGTTTGATCAGCTGCAAAAGTCTTTATTGTGGAGTCTTACAGCAGTGGGGAGGAAAGACCTGCGAAATCTCTCCGTCCCACACCGTGGGTGCCGCAGTCTCCCACTGAAGGAGCTGCTCAGTGCTGTCACAGTCTCATGCATGGGGTGGGAGATGTTGTCCAAGAGGGATGACAGCTTAGCCGCCATTCTCCTGTCACTCACCACCTCCACTGGGTCCAGAGGGCATCCTAGAACAGAGCTGGCCCTGCGGATCAGCCTGTTCAGTCTCTTCCTGTCCCCGGCGGAGATGTTGCCGCCCCAGCAGACCACACCATAAAAGATGGCTGAGGCCACCACAGAGTCATAGAAGGTCTTCAGGAGTGGGCCCTCCACTCCAAACGACCTGAGTCTCCGCAGCAGGTACAGTCTGCTCTGCCCTTTCCTGTAGAGGGCGTCTGAGTTATGAGTCCAGTCCAGTTTGCTGTTCAGATGAACACCAAGGTACCTGTAGCTGTCCACAGCCTCGATGTCCATACCTTGGATGTTCAGTGGTTGCAGTGGAGGATGTTTGTGCCTGCGGAAGTCTACCACCAGCTCCTTGGTTTTACTGGCATTGATCTGGAGGTAGTTCAGCTGGCACCAGTCCACAAAGTCTTGAGTCAGTCCTCTGTACTCCTTGTCGTCCCCATCAGTGATGAGGCCGACTATTGCAGAGTCATCAGAGAACTTCTGCAGGAAGCACTGGGTGGAGTTGTGGGAGAAGTCTGCAGTATAGATGGTGAAGAGGAACGGAGCCAGAACCGCTTCCCTGTGGGCCCCCGTACTGCAGACGACCCTGTCCGACACACAGCCCTGAGTACTCACATACTGTGGTCGGTCGGTGAGGTAGTCCAAAATCCAGGTAGTGAGGTGATGGTCCACTCCAGAGTTCTCCAGCTTGTCCTTCAGAACCGAGGGAAGAATGGTGTTGAAGGCACTGGAGAAATCAAAGAACATGATTCTCACAGTGCTCCCAGCGGTCTCCAGGTGAGCGAGGGAACGATGTAGGAGGTGAATGATGGCATCATCCGCTCAATGCCAGGCTGGTAGGCAAACTGAAGTGGGTCCAGTGATGAGCTCACAAGGCGCCGAGCTGAGCCAGGACCAACCGCTCCAGGGTCTTCATCAGGTGGGATGTCAGAGCCACCGGCCTGTAGCTGTTGAGGTCCTTGGGCGTGAAGTCTTTGGCACTGGTACAACACAGGAGGTTTTCCAGAGCTGTGGGACTCGTCCCAGCCTCAGGCTCAGGTTGAAGAGGTGCTCCATCACCCCACACAGTTGGTCCGCGCGGGACCTGACGACCCTCGAGCTGATGCCATCTGGACCCGCTGCCTTCTTGGCTTTAATCCTCCTCAGTTCCCTCCTAACCTGGGTGGTTGAGAGAGACAGGCTGGAGCCTTGTGTTGAGTGTGTATTGGATGCTGTTGTTGGGGTGGGGAGGGGTGAGCAGGGTGAATAGAGGAGGTGTGAAGTGTCTGAGGTGTCAGAGGTGGAACAGCAGCAGTGGGGGTGGGTGAGTCTGCGGCCGATGTTGGAGACTGCCTCATGGCTGAATCAAATCTGTTGAAGAAATGATTCAGTTCATTTGCCCACCTCACATCCCTCCCAGGCAGAGAGTTCTGATGTTTGTGGCCTGAGATGGTTCTGAGGCCTCTCAGACTTCACCAACGTTATTTTGCTGAAGCTGGTTCTCCATCTTCTGCCTGTAGCTGTCCTTCCCATTCCTTATCAGTCCCCTCAGCTCTCTCTGCACCCTTTTCAACTCCTCTTTGTCTTTGGATTTGAAGGCCCTCCTCTTCTGCTTGAGGACAGCTTTAATTTCTGGGGTAATCCAAGGTTTGTTGTTGGAGAAACACCATACAGTCCTGGTAGGCACGGTGTTATCCACACAGAAATTAATATAGTCAGTAATGCATGTAGTAAGGCTGTCGATGTCCTCTCCGTGGTCGTCACAGATCACCTCCCACACAGTCGACTCAAAACAATCCTTAAGAGCCTCCTCGCCTCCTCCTCCGACCATCTCTGCACTGTGCGGGTGGCTGGTGGCTCCCTGCGCACTAAGGGCTCATACACAGGGACAAGGTTCACCAGGTTGTGATCAGATCTGCCCAGGGGAGGGAGAGGTGATGAACTGTATGCCTCTTCTGCATTGGCATACAGTAAGTCCAGTGTTTTATTGTCTCTGGTTGGGCAGGTCACATACTGGGTGAAGGTGGGCAGTGTGGAGTCCAGTGAGGCATGATTGAAGTCCCCTGATATTATGAGAAGGGCTCTCGGAGATTGTGTTTGCAGTCTGCTGACCACAGAGTGGAGAGAGTCACATGCTGCATCCGCGTTGGCCGAGGGGGGGACATACGCTGTTATCGTGATAACATGCGAGAATTCCCGGGGCAGGTAGTACGGACGCATGCTAACGGCTAACAGCTCAATGTCTCTGCTGCAGAGTTGTTCTTTCACAGTGATGTGCCCAGGGTTACACCATCTGTCATTCACAAACACTGCCAGTCCCCCTCCTTTCCTCTTACCGCTCTCTCTCGTACTGTCCGCTCGCAGCAGCTGGAATCCCGGTAGTGTCACGCTTGTGTCCGGAGTTAGCGGTGTTAGCCACGACTCCGTTAGCATCATGATGCTACATTGCCGGTACTCCCTCTGTGACCAGGTTAGCGACGTGAGCTCATCTATCTTATTGGGCAAAGATCTTACATTTCCAATAATTACAGAAGGAAGAGATGGTCGATAACGTCTCCTTCTCGGGCGACGGCGCCCGAGAAGGAGGTTAATGTGAGGTTAATGCTGTTTCTGTCAGCCCAGGACAGAAGATGTAAAATGGTCTCAAGAATTTCACTTCTCTGTGCCTGCACGGTCTTGTTTCTGCTTTTACTTTAACAGTATTCACTAGTTAAGCCTTTTAAGTACTGTACAGGAAGACACTTCATTATGTTTATCTTTTGTCACATACAAAGCAAATCTGTCAGGGTCACAAATAATCACATAACGTGGGAAAGAACGTTATGTGATTTTACTCTAAACACACACAGTGTGTATAAAGTAAAAAAAAAACCTCAATCTGTCAAAGCTAAGAGCATTTATTCTTCGGTGTGAGAATAAATATATTCATGTACAGTACAGTAATAAACTCCTCCATCTGTTACATTAAACATGTAAATCTCTCCTTCAGATACTTTCACAGCTCCATCTCTGCTCTCCTTGAACCAGGTGAAGCTGCTGACTGAGGTTTGGCTCTTCTAACAACCCTTATTATTGTGGTAGAGCACCGCTATGGGGTGTTGCTCTACTATTGTAGTAGTTGGGGGGTCTCCTAGTGGGTGTGTGAGTATAGTGTGGCAGCCATTACATGGTCTTATGTTGATAACGTCAAATAAAGGTTTGTTGTTCAATTTAGCTGAATGGCTTCGAGTTATCTGGCTAACCTCCGCACCACATGCCCACTGGACCTGCATGCCGCTCCTTTCTCGCCAGACTGCTGTTACACTCTGCTGGAGCAGGTCAGGTTCACTTGGCTACCATCAGGCACTGAACCTGATGGACTGGTGAATGCTGTGGTTTCATTGGTGTCAACAGGAGAATAAACTGTTAACATTCCATTAATCATGGTTTACTGACAGGATCCCACAGAACTCATTGTCTTGTCTTATGGAACAAGCAACTTGACCAAGTCCATGTTCAACCAGCTCTTTCAGATTGGCATCTGTAAGTAATGACTTTGTTGAGTGAATGTAAGTTTAACCACCTTTACTTTTGTATTACTATTTTAATCCACCCTGTGGATATTGATCATTAACATTGTCCCCCCCCCCACACACACACACCTTTTAATTTAAGTGATTTTTAAAATTGTTTTTGTCATTAATGTATTTTAATAAATTGTTTAAAAAGAAAAAAAGAATAAAAGTCAGTTTTTTTTCTTGGTTTTTTTTATTTATTTTTTTTATTAAGAGATATATATTACAAGAAAGTCACCACACAAATATGAGAAATATGGGGGTAGAGCAAAACCCCTCATACAAAATACCTGAAAATCTCAGATGTGTTTTTATGCTAGCTTCTCTATTTGAATTGGGGCACTCATTTTAACATGTCTGCTAAACAAAATAAATCACACAAAAGCACACCAACATGCAATTGCTGTATGAACATGACGATAAAAAAAAATAACAATAAAAAGAGATAAATTATAAGGATGTTCTTAAGTTGTATACTTTGTTTACACTGGCAAAGTATGATAGCTTGGCTCAGGTGGAGTAGTGGGTCATCTACTAGTTTGGAGGTTAGTGAATTTATCATTGGTTTCTCCACATGCTATAGGATCCTTGAAAGATATGCTGAACGCCAAGTTGTTCCCTATGTATCCATCAGATCTTGAATATATGTGAATGCTGTCCATAGATAAAAGCAATGTATGTACACTACACTGCCAAAAGTATTTACTCATCCATTCAAATCATTGAATTCTGATGTTCCAATCACTTTCGTGGCCAGTTGTTAGTGGATGTTGAGGCACATGGTGCACAGAGGTCACTGACTGTGAGTCAATCACTACAGTAGTGTAACGCACACTGCTAGAACGCATGCAAACACGTTACTGGAGTGACAAAACTTCTGTGGTAATCCAGTGGACTAGTCTGCATTTGGTGGTTGCCATGAGAAGAGTACTTGTCTGACTGCATTGTGTCAAGTGTAAAGCTTGCTGGAGTCACATGCTTTAAAATCTTCATGGCTTGGACTTGTTTTTCAGGAGCTGAACTCAGCCCCTTAGTTTCAATGGAAATAAATCTTAATACTTCAGTATACCAAGACATTTTGGACAATTTCATGCTCCCAACTTTCTGGGAACAGTTTGGAGCTAGTCCCTTCCTGTTCCAATATGGCTGTGCACCAGTGCACAAAGCAAGATCCATAAAGCCATGGATGAGTTAGTTTGGTGTGGAGGAACTCGACTGGTCTGCACAGAGTCCTGACCTAAACCTGACGGAACATCTTTGGGATGAATTAGAGCGGAGACTTCAAGCCAGGGATTCTCATCCAACATCAATGCTTGACCTTACAAATGTGCATGTTGAAGAATGGTAAATAATTCCAATAAACATACTCCTAAACCTGTGGAAAGTTATAGCTGTTATAGTTGCAAAGGCTGGGCCAACATCATATTAAACCCTATGGATTAAGAATAGGATGTCACTCAAGTTCATATGGGTGTAAAGGCAAATACTTTTGGCAATATAGTGTATGTGTATGTGATTGGGTGGATCAGACTAGTAGGATGTGTTTTGAGAGCTCAAAATAAGTCGGATGGTGCTATACAAGTACCAGTCCTACGGTACCAGTCAGACAACAGCATGAACATAAAAGCTTGCATAAAGTAGTTTGTTTTAATCACTGACCTGCTGGCAGTGACAATGACACATTTTCATGTAAATGCTCCACATTTATTTTTTATTCTTCATAGGCTGTAAACAGATACTTCTCATTTTTTCTTCACCTCAGCGTAAAGTTCCTCTTGGCCATGAGCTCTCTGTGTCAAGCTGTTTTCTGGCTTGTTGACTTTCACCTGTGCGTACACCGTATCCTGCTGCTGTCCTCTGTCCTGCACTGAGTCAGAGGCTGCTTCATATCCCAGCCCAGAGAAGCCGATCTCTCCATAATGGATGTTTTCTTCCTCTTTTTCTGTGTTATTTGCTGGCCGTTCAACTAACTGCTCTTCCTGTGATTCAATCTATAAAAATAAGAAAAATAATATCTGTGATGTAGACCTGTTGAGTCCATTCTTAATCATGTTTTTAGAAATTTTAAAGCATGTGACTGTGGCTGTTATAGGAATACAGAAGTAAATATTCATGTAAATAGGCAGGTAAAGTGATTGGAAAAAAAAAATGTAGTATCTTCTTACCTGAGTGTGTTGTATAGTTTGACGCGTTGACTTTAAGCACCTGGACGACATAAGAGGCAATAAAATAAAATCTGTTTATGCTAAATATATGTGTGAGTAAATCTAGACTTGATGGGGAAAACAAAAAGAAAACATTTTATTGTGCAGCTAAAATATGAGTGACAAAATATCATGTTTCCTATTGTCATGTGTGATACTTGCCAAAGAAATATTGTCAAGCAAATCAGTAAGATGACCCCAGTGATTCCTCCAAGAAGTAGGCCCAGTGTGAAGTGATCATTCTGCTCTCCTGGTACAAGATTAATATGAAACACCAAGTCAAACATTGTATAATAATGTAGACATGGAAATACAGCCATTGCTAAAGTTTTTCCACATCCTCTTTAAGTTTCAGTGTAGCAATGTAACAGAAAAATAAGTAAAAGCATCCAGTCAAGAAGAAAAAGGTGTCAAGGTCTTTGGCTACAGACTGTGTTGCTTTTGATGAGGACCCAAATATAGACAAAACAAGGTGTGGAAGCAAGCTTAAATTTAACCAAGGGTGAGCAGTTTATTTAGGCTTAACACAAGATCACAAACTAAAGAGAAAACTAGAACGCAAAAGTAACCTAAACTGGAAAACTACAGTGAACCTAGAAAACTATGAAACCTGGAGAGACAAGGGAAGGTGACCACATGACCTGACAAAGAACGAGTGACAACTTACAACATAAATACAGAAGAGGGTGACGAGGGAAGAGGAAACAAACAGGGAACACAGCAGGGGTGAAGAAACATAATGACAAGACAGGAGGAAGCAAAACTAAAAACCGTGAACACAGGACACCACCCTATCAAAGTAAAACAGGAAACACTAAGACGCAGACTAAAAATACATGGCTAGACACCGGGCCAGGAGCAAAGAACACACAGGGGAATGAGAAAGACTGGAGAGACAAAGAGGGAAACAATTAAGAAAGACAAGACACAGGGAGTGTGTGAGAGAGAGAGGAAGGGTGCGAGTGACACTGGGGGGGGAGGGAGAGAGAGAGAGAGAGAGAGAGAGAGACACACAAGATGGGCTGGGGAGAAGATATATGATGCAGGAGGTTGACAGGGGAGACATGAAACATGAGTATGTGGGTAGTTCCCAAAGGGGAACACCTACATGACAGAAACATACATGAATCGCAAGACAAATTTTCACAGGATGCAGGGATGACAGAAACACAAAAGGAGCCTAACACAAGAAAGCATAACACAGGCAAACATGAAAAATTTAAGACACAGAGTCAACTGAACTTTAGGCTGACTGTAACACTAAAACTTAACCCGTCTTAAAAATATAAAAGTCACAAAACCCCAATAACCTCAAAGCTAAAGAATAGAAAACTAAAACATGACAACACAAAGAAATCACAAAACACAATAAAATCAAAATGCTGGGACAAATGACTCAGAGCCATGACAAAAGGGGAGAAAAGCAAGTCATCAGTTCTTAACAGCTCTGTTAAGAAAAACAAAAACAAAAACAAAATAAGGAAAAACAAAAATAAATAAACAAAGAGAAGACAACAGTACCTAAAGAAATAACAACAATAATAATAATAATAAATAAATGGTAAATGGCCTGCATTTATATAGCGCTTTACTCAGTCCCTAAGGACCCCAAAGCGCTTTACACTACATTCAGTCATTCACCCATTCACACACACATTCACACACTGGCAATGCTGTTGCCTACATTGTAGCCACAGCTGCCCTGGGGCACACTGACAGAGGCGAGGCTGCCGGACACTGGCGCCACCGGGCCCTCTGACCACCACCAGTAGGCAAACATGGGGTTAGTATCTAATAAATAAGACCATTTAAGGTGAAATAATAGTTTCAAGTCTAACACATGAACAACCACACATTGTAGGATAAAGTACAAGATTTGAACTTCATAAAGCTTAATGTACTTCCTTCTCAACTCACTTTTAAGGAATATGTCACAAAATGATTTTTTTTTTTTTTTAAAAACAGCTTTTGAAAATTAATGCTGAGTAACTTTACCTCCAACAGTCACATGAATCTCTGCTGATGTCTGATTACCCAGATCATTAGTGGCCACACAGTAATAAACTCCTCCATCTGTTACATTGAAGCTGTAAATCTCTCCTTCAGATACTTTCACAGCTCCATCTCTGCTCTTCTTGAACCAGGTGAAGCTGCTGACTGGAGGTTTGGCTCTGCTGGAGCAGGTCAGCTTCACCCAGCTGCCTGCTAACACCAAACCTGATGGACTGATGGATGCTGAGGTGTTTTGGGGAGCATCTGGAGAAACAAAAAAGAAAGAAATATCCCATAAACCATGTTGGTCTCCTGAAACTGTTACACGTGTCCCTGCTGCAACACACCTGAATAAAATTAGTAGGTCATTAGCAAGACTTGACTGCATGATGAGGTGGCAATCCCAACCCTACTCAAGTAAATTTAAGTAAAAGTGTTTGGAAAAATGTACTTCTAAAAGTAATTTTATTGCACCATGTTCATTCACTTGTGTGCTGCTGTAACATGAAACAAATGGCTGAATTGCCACCTCAGCATGCAGTCAAATTCTACAGAGTCTTGCTAATGACCTACTAATTTGATTCAGGTGTGTTGCATCAGGGACACATGGAAAGGTTTCAGGACATCGGCCCTCCAGGACTGCAGTTTGACACTTATGTCTTGAAGGATTCAGTTCAACAACAAACTCTGATTGTCTTACATGAAACACTGAGAGTCTCTTCTGTCTCTGCTGTCTTGGTGTCTTTTCCTTGGTTCACAGGATATCTGGCAGAGCAGCTGATCTTCTTTCCATCATGTGTGTCTGACAGAGTGATGGTCTGCTGGATTTTAGTTGTAAAGCTTACATTTATGTTTTCCTCTATTTTGCCTTGAGAGTCTTGTTGGAGATTCCAGGTGAGTTGAGGAGGGGAGTGTGGACAGGGAGTGAGAGCTGAGCAGGTTATAGTGACAGACTCCTTCTCCTTCAGATCACCTGGAATTGTAATATTGGGCCTCCAAGGAGAATCTGTGGTTTCACATACATATTCATTATAAAATCACACTGCTCTTTGCACCACTGATTAAAATCTGCAAACCTCATGCTTTCAAAACTTGTTCTAAATTCATACTTTGATTTATAAATGTAATCAAGTCCTGAACATAAAAGTGGAGCAGAAGTTATAATAAGAAACAATCTTCTGAGTGTCATCCTGGGACAATCACTACAACTTTAATACAAGATTTGCTCGACAGATATTGATTATAATCAAACAATAGATCAAAGACTACATAGTAAGTACTAAATGTTAGCTTAATATTAATGTAATATAATAACAAAAAAAATAAACAAACAAACACAGTATTACCTCTGACTGTTATTTGAAGAGGATCACAAGAAGCTGTCGCCTTGAATGTTTCACTCTCTACTCTGAAGAAGTATGTGTTTGTGTAGTTTGTGGTTAAATTAGAAAACAGAGTGGTGCAGTCTCTCTGACTCAGGTTCCCAGTAATACTCATTGGAGAGATGCTAACTGCTCCACTACTGTTGAAGATCACATTGTTTGGATTGTTGGCAAATTCAGGATTATTTTTAATCCACACTCCAAAGATTTCACTTTTGTTGTTAAATTTCTGTTCTTCTTTGGGTCTGAAGCTACATGGGATTTGCAAACAAGATCCATTCAGTGCTTCCAGCTGCTTTGGTGCAGTTATGAAGAGGTCTGCTTTATAGGAATAACCATTTAAAGCACCTGCAAATACAATTTAATGATTAATCCATTCACACATCAATATCAAACATAATAAGTATGTTTTTCTACTCCCAAACAAAAACTCTCATCTCTGATTAAAGTATTCTCTACACTTTAGTTAGTGTGAAAAAAAAAATTGTATTTGCATATTTTCATTTTAAATTAAACATTTAGGTGATATTCAGGAGATGACAGGAACATTTCCACCACCATCTGCTGTAAGATGGAAATCTTCATAATCAGAGTTTCAAAAACTGTCTATTGTAATGCTTGAAAGTGCCAGCAAAGTTTTTTGTTCCTTAGGTGTGTTAACATTTTGTACATAAAACATTTTAATTTAAAGTCAGTACAAAAAGTAGGTCTATGTTCACTCTGTTAGTAAATGAAGTTGACATTGTAAAATAACTCCAATAATGACTTTGAAATACTGAAATACTCACCTGAAACAAACAGTACAATCAGTAACATGCTGACTGTCTCCATGTTCACACACAGACTACTCTACTGCCTGGATTAAAAAAGACATCATTTCACGTATGGAGCTGTAACACTGTACTTAATATTTTTAAAGCAGTTTTGTCATAAAATTGTTCCTTTTTCAGTCATACAGTTCTTTTTTTTATTTTCTTGTAGGATTTTGCTTTAAAACATGTTGAAATATGAAAAATGTAACACAAAGCAGTTATTGTAAAACTTGAACATCAGTAAATAAAATTACTTTACATGTACCTGTCAGTGCAGTGAAAGAAATGTAAAAAGTTATTGAATAAAAGCAATAAAAAGTTTCCTTACCAAACAATCCCAAGTGTAGTTTTATTGTTTTACAGTTTCAGAAGAATTACAGTGAACTGTGTCGCCCAGCCGATGTTAGAAAGAAGGAAGTACAGAAAGAGAACTTGTTGTTTAAGAAAGTCCATTAAAGTCAGTTTGTCACAAAGCTGCTGGAGGCGTCACTCGATGCCTCTGAGAAAAACTCTTCAGTTCTGCTGATATCCTGTGATAGATAAGACTTCCTTAAAATACGGACACAGTGAAGTCAGTCTGCCACAAGCACTTATATTTACATGCATCTTTTAGCACATCTGCAGTGACTGCATCAGGACTTAAATTAATCACAAAGTGTGGGAAATGCACAGTAACAGTACAATTTGGTTGTTGAGCAGCAACACCAGGCATTTGATTTCTGGCTCATGAGTTTAGTTGTAGAAAAAACATATTTTATATCTGTGCTCAATAAACGTTAAGCCATTTTTAATTAAGCCATGTTTAATGAAGCCACAAATGTAAATTTGGATTTAGGAAATATTCATTAATATGATACATGAGAAATATAAGCTATTAAATCCCTCCATCTAATGAACTAACATGTATCTATAGATATAGATACATGTATAGATACACTAAATGACAAATTATTTCTAATTTTATTGGTCAAAATGCAAAACCCTAATCAGTCCATCTAGTAGATTTATTTGATAAAACATTACAGTACAAATATTACAAATTGTTCATCTGAATTAGTTTATTCCCAAAATCAGATCTCAGTCTTAATGATCGTTTAAGTGGTCCAGTCCACTTAAGATCAAAATGGGCTATATGTGGCCTGGAGGTAAAATGAGTTTGACACCCCTCATGTAGAGTTCTTCATGGAATGGGTTTCCATGCTCAAGTAGCTTCATCATTACATCACCAAGCACAATGTAAAGCATGGACTACAGTGGCATAAAGCAAAGCAGCACTGGACTCAGTGCAGTGGAGACGTGTTCACTGGAGTGATGACCTCTGACATCAGGATTTGCTCATTCAGTGCTGTTCCCCTTGTATTGTAGCCTGTTGATATCCAGCTTTAATAGTAGCTTCCTGTTGTTGATGGCAGATCACTGAGCTAACAGGTGCTTTATAGTCAGGGTGGAAGCTGGTCTTCTGCTCAATCACACGTCTCACATGTGTTACACGTCACACATGTCATTGGTTCTGCTATTATAGTACAGATACAGTGACTTAAAATGGACAGCAGATCTGTGATGGGCCCCTAGCTGGGCCTTGGCTGGTCTTAGGGCTTGATAGCATCTCTTCTATTCACATCAAAAAACAACTCAGTCTGAAACTAAGAACATGTATTCTTCAGTGTGATCTATGTGTACAGTACAGTTGTAAATTTTATGAAGTTTCAATTCACACTTATCCATAAACGACCCAAAGTTCTTCACAAAGAAAAATAAAACAGGTTATTGGAGTATTTTATAGATTTATTGTCAATTAAAGACTCAAATACTCTTTGCATAAACACTACTAAGAACACTTGTTGTAACACTCACAGTGCAGCTCTGGTGCAGCCTACTTCTGACTTATTCAATTTGATTGATCAGCCAGGAAGCCAAGAACGCACACATGCACTGGTTTATGACAAAAGAAGTACAGCAGACCTTTCAAAAATTGCAAGAACAATGGAAAACCTGCATCTAATTTATTATGAAATTGTTGCTCTACACATACTAATTTGACAAAGACATACTTTGGTTCCTCTATTTTGTGGTGTTTTTTTGAGATTGTAGAATAAAACGAAACAGAACTACAATAAAACATATGAACAGTCAGTCTTGTCCTTCCTGATTATGTTCTGCAAAAGAGGAAGTCACTGTGACAGTCTAAATCTTCACCCTCAAATATTCTTTTTTCTGTCACTCACTCAAAGCTTGTAAGTTCAACCTTTTATGGAGTGAAGAAATTTCAGCACAAGTAAACAACAGGTACAAAGTCCATGGTGTTTAGGAAAGTGCAGTTTTCTTGGATGCAAAGTAAAATATGTTCTTATGAATTAAGTCCATAAGAACGAGAAATTCAGTGGCCCAGTGACAGATTCACAGCCTCTGTCTCACTCTATCTCCCCCTATTCTAGCTGTGGTAGGCTCCACTGCCCAGCTGGCTGCATTCAACAATTAAACTTCCAGTGTTAAAGCTGAAGAGAAAAACTTCAGTCTTTTGTGTACATCAGCTTCAGTGCAACCAGTGCAACCTATATACTTTAGCAAAAATGAAAGTTTTAAGCCTAATCTTAAAAGTAGAAATAGTGTCTATGTCTCAAATTCAAACTGGAAGCTGGTTCCACAGAAGAGGAGCCTGAAAACTGAAGGCTCTTTTAATAGTCACACTGTATCAGCAGTAATCTATTTTACATGTAGTTGTGAAGCGATATATAAAAAAGTAATAAAAGCAGTAGTTACTTAAACTGAATTAGGCAGGTGCATAAATTTGGGCACCCCAACAGAAAAACTGCATCAATATTTAGTAGATCCTCCTTTTGCAGAAATAACAGCCTCTAAACGTTTCCTATAGCTTCCAATGAGAGTTTGGATTCTGGTTGAAGGTATTTTGGACCATTCTTCCTTATAAAACATCTTCAGTTCAGTCAGGTATGATGGTTTCCCGCTTTGAGTCACACCATAGATTTTCAATAATATTCAGGTCTGGGGACTGAGATGGCCATTCCAGAACATTGTACTTATTCCTCTGCATGAATGCCTTAGTAGATTTTGAGCAGTGTTTAGGGTCGTTGTCTTGTGAAATATCCAGCTCCGGCGCAACTTCAACTTTGTCACTGATTCTTGAACATTGTTCTCAAGAATCTTCTGATATTGACTGGAATCCATGCAACTTTAACAAGATTCCCAGTACCTGCACTTGCCACACAGCCCCACAGCATGATGGGACCGCCACCAAATTTTACCGTGGGTAGCAAGTGTTTCTCTTGGAATGTTGAGTTCTATTTCCGCCATTCATACCGCCTCTTGTTATGTTCAAATAACTCATTTTTAGTTTCATCAGTCCACAGCACCTTATTTCAAAATGAAGCTGGCTTGAGGTATGCTAAAGCTCCAAATGTGCTTTAGCATACCTCAAGTGATTCTGTTTGTGGCATGTGCACAGAAAGGGCTTCTTCTGCATTACTCTCCCATACAGCATCTCCTTGTGCAAAGTGCATTGAATAGTTGAACGATGCACAGAGACACCATCTGCAGCATGATGATGCTGTAGGTCTTTGGAGCTGGTCTGTAGGTTGACTGTGACTGTTCTCACCATCTTTCACCTCTGCTTATCTGAGATTTTGCTTGGCCTGCACTTCGGGCCTTAACCAGAACTGTGCCTGTAGTCTTCCATTTTCCTCACTATGTTCCTCACAGTGGAAACTGACAGCTGAAATCTCTGAGGTAGCTGAGGTAGTCTTTAGGAGCATCTGGAGAAAAAAAGAATATCCCATAGATCAAACTCTGACTGTCACCACTCACACTGATCAGTGCGCTCACAAGCATTATGATTCCTACAGTCTTCACTATAGTGTAGACACCAACCAGGTTTCTGATGGACTGATGGATGCTGATGTGTCTTTAGGAGCATCTGGAGAAAAAGATAATCACAGAAATCACCATTATTCATTCCAAACAGCTGACTTCCAAATAAATCAAATGATATGTTGACAGGATCCAACAACAAACTCTGATTGTCTTACATGAAACACTGAGAGTCTCTTCTGTCTCTGCTGTCTTGGTGTCTTTTCCTTGGTTCACAGGATATCTGGAAGAGCAGCTGATCTTCTTTCCATCATGTGTGTCTGACAGAGTGATGGTCTGCTGGATTTTAGTTGTAAAGCTTCCATCTGTGTTTTCCTCTATTTTGTTGTGAGAGTCTTGTTGGAGATTCCAGGTGAGTTGAGGAGGGGAGTGTGGACAGGGAGTGAGAGCTGAGCAGGTTATAGTGACAGACTCCTTCTCCTTCAGATCACCTGGGATTGTAATATTGGGCCTCCAAGGAGAATCTGTGGTTTCACATCTCAAACATATTAACACTAAAGAAATGTATATTACATACATGCAGTTTGAACTACTATGGATTCTCAGTTTTGCTGAAACAAACTAAAACTGATGTACAAATGGATTAAAACTTCTTTAAAAAAAATAACAATAACAGTTTCCTGCTTTAACCCATAGTATGTTCTTTTATAAATGATTTTTTTTACATGTCTGCATTCATTAAAGAGAGCGAGTATCAGAACAAAGGTATGTATAATTCAATTAAAATAAATCGATTAAAAACTTCAGTCTGTGTAGTTTATGGTTAAATTAGTAAACAGAGTGGTGCAGTCTCTCTGACTCAGGTTCCCAGTAATGCTCATTGGATAGATGCTAACTGCTCCACTACTGTTGAAGATCACATTGTTTGGATTTCTGCCAAAGTCAGCGTTATTTTTAATCGACACTCCAAAGATTTTTCTTTCTCTGTTAAATTTCTGTTCGTCTTTGGGTGTGAAGTTACATGAGATATGCAAACAAGATCCACTCAGTGCTTTCGTCTGCTTTGGTGCAGTCATGTAGAGTTTTATCCAGTCAGGATAATCAGCCATAGCACCTGTAAATACAGTGTCATTATTAACAAATGCTGTCCTTTCCTCTGCTTTTCACTGTTTGTAAAGTGTTTAAATTGTCTTTTAATAATTGAACAATCAGCTCACCTGAAACAAAGGGAACAATCAGTAAAATGCTGACTGTCACCATCTTCACACACAGAAACTCGTTCCTGAAATCATTCAAAAAAATAATAAAATCAACACAAAGTTAATGATAATGATTTAGTTATTATTATTTACATTTGTGGAGGTGTGTGCTTTGAAAACAGCTGAAATATAAAAACAATAATGTAACAAAGTTTAAGATTAAAGCAGAAGTTTATAAAATTACACGATGTGTCAGTCAGTTCACTGAAAGAAAAGAACAAAAGTTTAGTTTATAAAGTTAATGAATAAAAGCAGTAAAATGTTTCCTTACCCCACATTACATTTGATGATTGTCTTATGAGTGAAATGAAGCAGCCATTAGCAGAACTACTATAAACTGTAAAATACAAATTGTCATTGAGGAAGGACATGTGTGGTCGCAAATTTTGAAGCCATTCTGATAACCTTCTCCCACCAACGATGTGGAGATCCAAATCCAATTAAAATCAAGACACTCAAAAAGATGCTCTGTAAAAGAGTAGAATTCTTGGAACAGAGTTTAATACACTGAATCATATGAACAGCAGGAAAAATACATACAGACATTTAGCAAGAGAATTACATAGCAGAAAGCAAGCAAAGCAAAACCCCGGGGTGTACAGCCTTCAGCACAGACAGTAGAGCAACACAGAGACGGACAGGAAGCAGCAGCAGGAGGAAAAGAGCACTGGGGGCGTCCTCTGGTCCCCTAATATAGGGACCAGTATCCCCGCCCCCTGCTGCTGGGTAACTTTCCCACACGCCCAGCACAGCTGCTGGGGTCAGGTAGCGGCCAAGGTCTTGGCCAAAGGCCAGTCAGGACTTTGACTACCCCTTGCTCTGGCTTATCACAATAGGTCATGACATGGTCAAAGGTCACACATTAATCCTAAATATTAAATCTTATACAGCAAGTGGCACAATCTTATAACATATAATACATAGGTTACATGCATTCTCATATATAAAAACACTTCAGTGTGGGTTCAAAGTGTGTGTGTGTGTGTGATTATTTTGTATGATATTTTATCGTGATGTGTTCAGGATCTCTATTACAATGTTACTGTTTTGGTTGTGCTGCGTTAAAGACGTTGAGTGTGTATTAGGGAAGGTTAGTTATCGGAGAGTAAATTATTCAGGAGAACTCTCCCCTTACATTAACTGCCCTGTTACTGTACCAACTTAATAAACCTCGATGAAGCAAAATGTCTTGTGCTTAAGACTCTACATGAAAGTTAAAATATATGTTCAGTGTGCATAGATATATAGTGTATATAGTTACATAGTTATACATATCAAACAAAAATCCACCACACATGTAGAGACACCCACTGACTGTAGCGCTGCATAATGAAGTCAGTTTTGTGCCGCCTGCGTATTTCCTGTGAAAGAAGTCAGATGTTACCCCGAAAGACATTTTAAACTTTTGGTCTGTTGAAGCCTCTGACCTTAAGCTTACACAACTGATTTAATCATTCTTTGTATGAATGTAAAAACTTTGCTAACACAAATCATTCTGGACCTGGGGTATAGAGTATGTTTGGGGAGTGTGACTGTGTGTACAGTGTTTATATGTGTATGTCTCCACGTTGGGTGAGTATTTGTATAAGTGTGAATGAGGGTGGGAATGCATGTTTGTGTCTGTGTGTGCCTGTTCGTCTGTGTCTATATGTCAGGTCGGGTCTTAGACTTAACCTTTCTTGGAACATCTCAGGCCCTCCAAAGTATGG
Organism: Oreochromis aureus; assembly: GCF_013358895.1. Lineage (NCBI taxonomy): Eukaryota > Metazoa > Chordata > Actinopteri > Cichliformes > Cichlidae > Oreochromis > Oreochromis aureus. The sequence goes on from NC_052950.1 coordinate 12,282,025, forward strand.
AGGCCTATCTACCCTCATCACACTCCCTGCCGGTGGCTGATACCCTCAGACGTCGGTGCAATGGTGGTTCTTGGTGTCTGGGCCTGGGCGCTCAGGTATGTACCGGCTCACTCCCTGTTGCCGCTTGTTGGAGGCTGGCTTCCGTGGCTCAGTCGGGTCCCTTCCGGGGGGCCCTCAGGCCTCTGGCCTCTGGGCCTTCAGCTTGGTTCACTCTGGCACAGGTGGCTGCCGGCAGAGCCTGCCGGCAGCCACAGCCGCCTCTGACTTCTGCTGTTGTGTGACCCCTTGTCTGGGGCTCTCCTCGCCTCTTCCCAGGAGGGTGGCACCGTTGCTCCTCCGATGGTCATCCTTGGGGTCTCACACTCTGGGCACCTCTAGATGTCTGGGGCCTGGATCTCCTCCATGCCCGCTTCATGCCCTGGGGGATGGGGCTGTGGCCCCCACACCCCATCTAGCACATTGTTACATGGAGAAACCTTTTGAATACAAGCGCGCTCATGCTCACAGGTATGCACACAGGTGTACACACAAGTGTACACATGGGTGTTCACTTGGGTGTTCACTGTTCACAGACACAAACTACACTTTTCTTTGCTGCTACACTGTTAGCCTTTGCAGTAATTTCCATAGCTTAGTACTGCAAAATCAACAGTAAAAAACTCTAAAGGATGTTAGCAGTTTAGTACTGTAATTTGCATGTAATTGTGGGAAAATTCCATGAGATTACATTATTTTTACGGTAACTCACCGTACTCATGGAAACAGCTGTAAAATACAGCAAATGTAACAATTGGTGATGTTACTGAGATTATACTATTACACCATCCGGATTTCTGTTGTTTTCTACTGTAGATCTAAGAGTAATTACTTAAATCCTCATTCAGAGTGTATTACCATAAAATGTGATTCACTGTGAAAGTAGTATAACATATAAACTACAGCATAATTTTTAACTTAAGGAGTAAGTTGCAGCCACACTAAAATTTAATTCCTTGAACTGAATGGAACCTCATATATTAATAAATGTATTTGTTAAGTCAAACAATGTGAAACATTAGTAATACTATTAATTAATAGTATACTTGTAAGGTTAGTATTGTGATAGAGTTGTGTATATTTTAATTATACTCTTGTAGACATTATGACATTATGCTAGTACAATTATGGTGAACAAAAAGTACATCTAAAAGTTAATTTCAAGAATACTGTTATGTACTAAAGCGGGGCCAATATAGTCCCAAGAAGCATTATTAGTATACGTACTAGGTAAGGTATACTTGGGAAATATAATTGAAGTATACTTATTTTTTGTATGGCCAGCAACAAATACTAATGGCTACATTTAGAGTAATGTTTAAAAATGACTTAATTTAGCAGGGTGTTCCTTTTTTCTCTTCTTATTCTTTCTGGACCTTCATTTGTTTTGTATAAGGTGGTACTTTTTAAGACACCTCTGCCTAACTACAGTGAACTAACCTAATAATATGCTCTGCACATTATCACAGTTTAGCGCGTTGGGTTGTGTTTTAAAGCAATTGTTACGTTTTTAAAGCTTTTTAATGCGACAGGTGCGATAGCCGACACCACACCTTCACCTGACGTACAACGTGACGTATGACGCACACGTCGGGTATTCACTTTCAAAACAACAATGGGGATAGAAAATATTGCCCGAGTGGTTAATGCTCCTTTCGCTGGTTGCCAACCACCATTAAATAACAACAAGAAGAAAATATTGATCTGCTTCTCTTAGTTTTGCACGTTTAAGCCGCAATTCAGACTCAAACAAAGCTGCAAAGCAGGAGAACAACATGACCATCAACTATTCTGTGGCACAGATCCAGTTCGCTGCAGCACAGAGTGATGATGAGACCGTTAACATGTGCAACTTAGAAGTAGTCAGAGGTAACTGGATGTTCAATCGGGTTAAATGCAAGGTTGATTGGATTATATCTGAAGATCGTATGCTATTCGTGATAACTCTGCTAGACTCCAAATTGCTCGTCCATGCGGGAGTATCCCAAAATTAAATGAAACCACTTAACACTTTTTCCCTAAAACGGACTGACATGGGACACATTAAAGTTGGATCGGAACCAGCTAATCAGTCTGAAGGTAAGTGTTTTTTTCACTTATTCGAGAGAAGTCCGAAATGCGTTCTTATTACTGTTTGTTTTGACTTTTAAGCTACCCTACCAGGATATTTTCATTCAAATGCTAAGACAAAATGTCAATAGCTATGAATGTGGAGACTCAAAAGACTAGTTAGGTAATAGTTGCCGATGGATTTATGAGACTTGATAGAAACTTGGACGTTTGCAACAGGTGAATCGGTGAACTACCGAAGTTGCGCCCAAATGCTTAAAGCTGTTAGCTGGTCAGTGTTTTCAGGTGTGCTTGTACTACCTGTACGGTGCGGAGTGCTGACTAAGTCATGTTAAACCCATTAAAGCGTCGAGCTCAAATATCTTTTCGTTTTTGTGCACTGCTCTCTTGTCGGCACACATTTTCTGTTTATTGAAGCCTTTTGTGAATAATTTTGATCATGTAAAAACTGGGAATTGGTCCCTATTGACAATACTCTTATTTTTTGCATTGCATATGTCATTCAGGAAAGGTAATTGGTCACTGAACTTTTTGCAACTGTGTATTTCTAAATTTTGTGGTTTCAGTGCACGCAAATTTATATTGTTCAGTTTGCATGTTAAAAAGCCTGCCAAGCACCCCAAGGCTGATTATGCTTGGTAAGAAGTCATTTATGAAATAGAGCTGATTAGACCATATTAAAATTTCTGTTTGGCACTGGAGCTTTTCGTGGACACAGGTATCCAGTCTCTTTTTTCGTAGCTCAAATTTCTGTAATTTCCTTTATAAGCCAAGGTTGTTGGACATGTGTCTCAGTGAATCCAGCAAAGTAACAATATCAAATTTCACATTACATATTACTGATCAACATAGTAATCTAGCTACACCAACAGCAAAAATACTGAAGTCAATACTGTAAAGTTTAACAGCAGAACAAACTATAAACTCCAAAATAACCATACAGTTGATTCATCTCCGGTAATTTAATTGGGCTGACTCTTTGTTAGGTGTGTTTAATGGGCAGAATAATTCCCAATTATGTACAATTATAATATGTTAAAACGGACTTGTGTACATAAGGCCATTAATAATTAACTGTACATAGCTATTTGCTTTATGACTATCTAGACAGTGTGAAGAAGTGAAGTATTGAAATTATTTTATGTTGCATAATGACAACATGTTGCCCCTATACATTTAAGGACAAAGTTCAATGACCGCCACCTGCTGGATGGTGAGTGCAGAGGGGCGTGTAATTGTTGAGCTGGACAAAGAGAACATCTTTGCTGATGCAATGTCAGTCTTCTTTGGTTCATTCTATGTATTGAACCTGGAATACCAGGAGTCAGCGTGTGCAAGGTTTTTTGTAAGGATAAACCCTGAAGAGGGAACAAAATGTACCTCCAAGGTTGGGACAAGCAGAAGGACTGGGACCACTGTGAAGCGCGAAAGGTTGTTCACATTAACCCTCATGTCACAACTTTCCTCCAGTGGCTTACTGAATTTGAGTGGAGAACTTCAAATTAGGTAACTGTTTTTGCCATTTTTAGTGAATTTCTTGTATAATTTAAGTGACCAATGTGTTGTTACCTGTGTCTCCACAGATGATCCATGGCCCATGCTTTCTGGACATTTACACAAGATGAGCAACAATGAAGACAAGCTCTCTTGCCATCTTGCAAGACGCTGTCTCTGTCCAACAGGTTTTTGAGTGCAACAGTGTTGATTTTTTTTCCTTCTTTTACCCGTTTGTTAAAAATTATTGCAGCTACTTACACTTTAATTGTCACATGTATTGGCTCACCCTACAAATCAATGAACTCAGTCCACAAAGCAAGATCAGGGTTCAATGCAGGTCAGTCAAGTTCCTTCACACCACACACGCTCATCCATGTCCTTGTGGACCCTGCTTTGTGCATTGATTTGGTGGTGTGAGCCAGTATTTTGGACAAAGTGTATATAAAGGCAGAAGTGTGGGACTTGATATTATATTCATTACAATTCAGTTTATTTGTATGGTGCCAACAAAATGAATGCCAAGGCACTTCACATTGTAGGTTTAAGACCCTACAAAATATAACTAAGAAAACCCAACACTTGAGCATATGTTGTCTGCCATGATATGGATATGACATAATATCGTTATTGTTTGTACAACCATCTGAGAAAATAATGGATTACATGGTTTAGTAAAAACAAGTGCTTTCTCAATGAAAATATGTTTTCAGTTCTTTTCAGTTTTGATTTTGGAAATGTGTATTTCTGCAGAGGAAAATCAGAACTGAAATAAAAGTGGTGTGAAGCACATGAATTATATTTTGTGTGTGTGTGTCTATCTATCTATCCATCCATCCATCCAGTTTTTTTGGAACCCTCCAGTCTCTTACAGTATGTTACTGTTAACTGAAATTACGGTAAATTTCGACCTGTTAAACAGTAAATGACCGCCTGTTGGGACACGGTATCCTCTAGCAGAGATGAATATTTTTGGTACTGATGATGCGTGATAACGGTAAGTTACTGGTTAATATATTGCAGTTTATTACCTTGCAGCGGGCTTACAGTGACATACCGTGAATAAACGGTAGTATATCAATTTCTTAATCACCGTATGATGTTACTTTGTTGACGTAATTTACGACATAACGACATAACGGTATCTCACTGGCGACAGTGACGCCAGTGAGATACCGTAAAAAAAACTACGGTGCGTTACCATAATTTGTCCAAGAGTATTATACCACACCAGCAAAAAACGGTATCATCCTGCAGAACGGTAAGCTACCGTAACACGGCGTCACGGTATGACGCTGGCAACAGTGACGCCAGTATGTTACCGTAAAGTGGCGATGAAAAGTCTAACAGTGTACTTCAAAGCACATTGTGCGCTGTTGGTCTTGCATGCTGCACAATAACATTCAATATTTAATATTTATTGTTATTTACACTTAGCTAGATCATTGCAGTGGTGTTGTGTTTATTATGTTGCTCTCTTTTTTGCTTGTTTTCTCTTCTTTTATTTCTTCTCTCAACAGGTGATCCAGCTGATTTGTTTTAAAGTGCTTTTTCTCACTGTCCCTCTTCCCCTCTGTTTTTGTAAAGTGGTAAAGTAAATCCGTTGGGCATCTTCCTTGGCCTTCAGACAATGATTATGATGGCTAAAGAACCAAACGGGACTGGCAAAAAAAACCCAAACCAAAAAAAAAAAAAACCACACAAATCATTCTGATAGACTATGAAAGACTATCTATTGCTCCCAAAAGGTTGAGTCTGTTCCTCTGGATGTAACGTTTTCAGTGGGCGAAACATTTCGTTTTGAGAGTTGTCCATGATGGATGTTAGCTTAGACAACAGACTCAACAAACTGGCCCTCTTGACCAGTTTGTTGAGTTTCCCCCTGTCCCTCTCTGCCATTCCACCACTCCAGCAGACCACAATATAAAAGATAACAGACGGCACCACAGTGTTGTGCGAAAGGAGTTAGAGTCTCGACAATTCCTTTAAGGTTAAAATTTAGTTGATTAATAGAAAAATTGTCTGAAAAATGCATTATACTAAAATTTTCAGTAACACTCTACACATTACAGTATTAAAGTCTACATGTACATTAATTTTACAATGATGCCGTTACTTACGTGATAAAAATTCTTCAATTATCTGCACAGCGGATTGATAGACAGGGAAGAACTAATCAAACACACAGGTTTTTCTTCCTGTGCTCCTGCATCATTGTCAGCTCATTTCAGTTTGTCTGCTGGTAAGAGGGAAATGATGGAGTAGTCTACAATTTTTAAGTTGTGGACATTACATTTATTTTTAATTGCACAAAAGGACAAGCGCACAATGATGGAAAGCAAACTGTTTCCAGGAACTTGCAGGAGACAACAGCATGCTAACACAGAGCTAAGAACAGAAAGTGATGTTAAAGCTGAATATAAACCCAGCCCTGCATACAGAGACTGAACTTCAACAGATAACAACAGCAGTAATTAGCAGTCAGCCTCCATTTCTCCTTCTAGATGTTTCTGTTGTTAATAGAATCACTGTGGCGATAACTTGAAAGTCTTTCGGCCAGTTTTCAAATTTGCTTTGTACTGTTTTGTGTTTTGAAAAGGGAAAATAATTTAACCAAACTTAGTTGAACCTGTGTGAAAAAGAAGTTGCCCCCCCTTGTAAAACCACCAATTATCTGTGATGAACCACATTTTTAGAAAACATTTTCATTAGCCACACTCAGGCCTGATTACTGCCAGTTGAATCACTTAAACAGAGTGTCTGACAAAGTAAAGAAGTTTAAAAGACCTCAAAAAGCATCATAACATGCCATGACCTAAAGAAACAACCAGGAAACAAGGTCAGTGACAACTATCAGTCTGGAAATTGTTTTAAAAAATTCCTGAGGCTTTGAGATTCCAGTGAACCACAGTGAGAGCCATTATCCGCAAATGAAGAAGGAGGGGACAAAAGGAAATTCCTTTCATCACAGAGTTAAACAATGTAGAGATGGTAAGCATAAAAATGACAACATTTAACCAATAAGCAGTCAATGGCTTCTTGTAACAAATTCTGTGTTTGGATGTTTGTGTGCAGCATTTTGCGTATCAGCATAAGCATTTGTTAGCAAAGCATTCTTCATTGCATCAGCATGTGTGTGTGTGTGTGTGCATCACTCTTCATTGCACGAGCGTGTGCATGTGTATTTTGCGTGTGGATCACTTCTCAGTGAATCAGCATTTCGATTTAGGTGTGTGTGTCATTTCTCACTCAATCAACGAGTGCACATGTGTTCATGCGTGTATTTCACTTCAAGCTAAATCAGTGTGTGTGTAGACGTGTGTGTGTGTGTTCATCACTTTCCTGTTCTGGTGTCTTGGGTAAACCACGGCCTGATGCATGCCCTGGGGTCCCGCCCTCCTCCTTTTCAGTCCGTTTGCGACCATTGCTGCTGCTGTTCAAAGTTCAGTCCGTCCTGGTTCTGGCCCCAATTGGGTCAGTCCTTTCTCCAGTGTCCATGCTCACTGCAGGTGAAACCTGCATCTTCTTCTGTATTTTGTCCGTTCTGAGGTGCCTTTTGACCTCAGTGGCTCCTTCTGTCTCTGTCACGCCCTTTTTTCTGCTGCCCGATCTTCCGTGTTGGTCCGTCACTGCCCTGCGCAGTGTTAATCAGGGTTATCAAGGTCAGCATTCTGTTGCTCGGCCTCACTATTCATCCGGGCTTAACGGGCGCCTCGTCACACCTCTGTCAGCTGAAGCTGTCTGAAAATTTTCCCCCGTATAGTGAAACGGGCCTTAGGTTTAGCGCTCTCCGTCTCTGCTGCATGAGATCCCTTTCCTGCAGCACTGTTGACATTTTCGGATTGTTGTTGTGGGTCCAGCTGCTGCAGCGTTTGGTCAGGGTCACGTTAAAGATGGTAGAGGGGAGAGCAGGAGTCCAGGTCAGCCTCGGCTTCCAGAGCCTGCAAAGCAGCCTGTAATCAAGCATAAAGAGAAGAAAAAACAAAACAAAACAAAAACAAACAGAAATGGCCGAACAGGAAAATGATGTTGTTTGCTGTGTTATACGGACAGGGGAGAAACACTGGGCCAGGCCCTGTGTCAGCCTCCTCTCCCCCCCTTTTTTTTTTTTCTCACGATATAATCAACTCATACCTCACCAAGTTGACAGGACAACACAGGTACATGTTTAAATTCTTAAGATCATGTTTAAACTCACAAAAGAGAATTTTCCTTCCTTCAGTAAGTCACTTGTGTTGTTCAATCAGCAGAAAACATCTCACAATTTGACTATTTTAACCACTAAATTTGTTGTTTCATCACTGGTTGGTCATACCAGTCTCTCTTTTTTTTTTTTTTTTACGTTAAACTGTTGTCCTACTACCCAGAGAGTTTATTTGTTAGTAGTGGATAAACTTCACCATTTAACAACAGGTGTGTGTTAAGTTTCCCTGCTTCAACCTTGCTGAAAAATCTTCACGTGTTCATGAGTGTAAGCTGCTTTTCATTGCGTGTGTGTGCGTTTGCAGGCGGGTTAATTTTATGTGTGTTCAATGGAGCTGCAGATCCAGCAAAGCTTCTCTCTGCCTTAGCTTTTCTTTTTTTTCAAATAAGGCGTTTCCTTAAAAGGTGCCTTTTCTCTCACATTTCTCTGCTTGTGTGTGTGTTTTTGTTTCACCTTTTGTTGCGATGCTCTGAACGCTTTCCCAACCTCCACAAGTTTTGTTGGCCCCAAATTTCAACCCAATTTTATGTGCTCTTAAAACTTTCATTTCTCCTCTAATTCTCTCCTCGCTGCTGTCCGTTCCACAGCTGCTGATTCTTGCTGGGTGTGGTTCCCATTATGTTAATCTATCATTTTGCTCCGGCCGCTGTGCTTGTGGTGGGCGGTTGGTCCAGGTCCGTAGCCACCTGTATTAACACACTAAGAGATTTATTTAATATCATTTTCCTCACTGTTAAATAGACAAGCAGGCAACAAGCCACCTTTTTCAGCGCAAACTGCACGCCAGTCTCACAACACATTGCTCTCTGTGCTTCTCAGTAGTTCTCCAATCTCCCTTCATTTCTCCTTTCTCTACGTCAGATTTAAAACCCAACATATTTCACACCACTACTCACCTCTTACTGCTTTGTTTTTTGTTTACACCACAGAGAATTTCACCCAATTAAGCCCGTCTGTCTCGATGTGGCTCCAAATTACCCTCTTTTCTCTCTTCTTCTTCTTTTCTTTTCCTTTTTCCTTTTGTTTTATTTTTTTTACACACTCGCCAGGGGACAGGCACAAAACAATCAACAATTTCTACCGCCTGAAGCGAGTGATTCAACCTTTTTACCTAATGTAGAACTCAACCTTTGATTTTTAAATGTGTCTTGTTCTATGCCAGAATAAACATCAACCCATGATTACACAGCAGTCTTTTTGTTTATAGTGGGGCTAATGCGGGAGTCCTCAGTTCCCAAGTCGCCATCTCAGCTAACCGGACGCCGCTGGACCTGCCTCTGCGTCCACAGGCAGGGGGGTTGCCACACCATGAACAAGCTTTTCTGGGGCTCCACACCCAAGGTTGCTATCCTAGTTACATCCGGGCCGCGTCCAAACTACCGGTGGGGAAACCACTCCAGGAGCAAAATCCACAAGGCCCACTAGACGTCTACCTTAGTATCTTAAAATGTGTCTTCGCTCTAGTGCCCTCTAACTCACACATTAACCGTCACTGTCACCATGTTCATATTTCACACACTGAAACACACAGAGCGTGTCTCACACGCAGAAACACACACAGAAACCTCTGAGCTCAACTTGGAAATAATTTAAAGTGTTTCTGCACCAACAGCCAGTCTCTATTTCATCTCTATTTCATATACTGAACTTTGGCCGTAACTTAGAAATTTTTCACAGTTTCTTGCCACAAAAGCCAGTCATAGACAAAGTTAAATGTGGAATTTAATGTGGGCTGCAACTCTAGTCTCAACGTAGAATGTTTTTAGTTTCTTGCTAGAGCCAGTACCTATTTCACACTGGAATTCAGCCTCAACTTATGATGTTAGTATCTCGCGCCGAAAACCAAAATTTAATGTGAAAATACGTGTAACTTAGTGAACAGATTAATTTAGAATGTCCAATATGCACACTTCGGTATTTATACAACAGGTGGTGCTCACCTTATTATTACCTTACTGGACCGGTCCTCTGTTCGCCTCGCCTCACAATCTCACCAAAGGCCGAATCTGCCTTCCTCAGCAGACCAAAGATCCGGGTCACACGGCACCAAGTTGTTAAGTATTCCAATTCTTTGATCTTTGGGCCGAAGGAAGGACAACACTCGGTGTATAAATGCTCAATCAACAATCTCTTTATTCCATACCATTCTCATTATTCCATACAACACTTTTGCGCAGTACATCCGGATGAGAGATGTGCCGAAGAGGGTAACAGCAGATCTCGGCGTGTCTGACCATTTCTCACATTCTTATAGCTTCAGGAGGCCCCCACCTAGTCATAAAACCTAAACATCCACATTCTTTTTCTCTCTCAGTGAGCCTAAGTTATGACCTTGGCTTCCTGTGCAGTATGTTCTGTTCTTTTCTAATAAGACAAATAAGGTCATGATTCTCTGAAAACAGTATTTCTTATAACTCAGCAGTATAATGCATCATAAAACAATATCATTCATTCACCATAAATCAGCAGTCTAATGTAATACAAATCAGTTTAATAAATGTAACAGTTATCACCTTCTTCTAAGTCAGGAGAATAATGTAAACTAAAACTACATAATAATTTCACAATCTTTAATTAGGGGTATAACGTGGCATAAGATAATATAATAATCTCACAGAGGCTAAACATAGTCCCGTTATCAGGGACAAGAATTTGTTGTTTTGGAGCCGCATGAGTGAGGGAGATGATTGTTTGGGTTAGTGCGGACAACTGCACCAATTTCATAGTTGTTCTTAATGTCCATCACTGGTAACCAGGTCTATCTATTTCCCGGCAAAGCCGTGAACTTCTTGAAGATCTTCCCATATGGTGTTCAGTAAACACAGTCTGAGTACTCACAGCTTGCACATCGTGAATCATGTCGGTCAGCCTAATGCGGGTTTTGAATAGCTGTAACCGCTTTCTTTGTTCTTCGATAAGCCGGGTCCGAACCAGCTCCAATCAGCCAGAACTCTGTTATCATTCTTCCGAATGGTAGATGTCATTCAGTGTTCTCCATCGAGGGTGTCGCCAGGCACACGACACAATCGGGTATGCGGCAGCAAAGGTCTCTGAAGGACAATCGGGCTCTCCTGAGCCCAGGCTTTTCGTCTAGAGTAGAGTGTCAATATCCATACCAGTATAATACCAGTTGATCAAATCCATAATTCTTTAGTTTTTAGAGAACAAGACTGAGAGACTCTCTGAGGGTTAGAGTGAGACGAGACTAGACAAGGATATAGAAGCCAAGCAGGAAAGATAAGGGAGGGAGAGGGTGAGAGATGTGTCCACCTCCGCCAAGAGCCAAAGTAGGAAAAAAGAAATTATATGTATATCTTCTATATATCAGTAACATGCCGACTGTCACTATGGTCAAACATAGAAACTCGTTCTGTGCATTTGCAAACAAAAAAAGGAACTACAGACAGAGAACCCGCTACTTAAGAAGATGCAATCTTGCTTTAGTTGCAAAGCTGTTATAGGCCTGACGTGATGATACCAAATACAACACTGCAACAACAGTTTTGTCCTTTCTGCAAATGTCCTGTAATAGACAACACTAGATAATTACTTCTAACAGTCAAACAACCTTTTTACTAACTTGAGTTCATTCCAAACATGCATAACAGCTTACAGAATACATATAACTCTCAGTACGAATGTCACATTATATCTGTAGACATCAGATATGCAGGTATTGTTAATCTATGAACAGTCACAGCATCACTACAGGAGCGATGTAGTGACACTCGGAGACGTTACAAAGGAATCCAGTGTTACTGCTCAGCCCAACACACAACATTTGAGGTCAATAAATGCAAAAAGAGATTTTATATTTTAGTTGCATGCCAACAGCAGTAAAAAAAAATAAATATCTGAAAAAATAATAGATGTATTTCATCTTTATTGTAGGAGTGTTTAAAACACATGTATGAAAAAAGATGTTTCATTGGGGAATGACACACAAACTGATCAAAAAAAGCACACAGCAAAAAGATTTCAGTGTAAATAAACTGCTTTTGTGACTTCCATTTAATGCCTCCTTTTTAAAAGAGTTTGTTTTCAAGTTGTGTGGAAGCACTGCTCTCACCAACTTCTATATAGATCATACATGAACAATCTGAACATGCAACATGATGAAGAGAACATAAACACATTTCTTTTGCACTTGAAAGTAGATACACTCTGGCCCGTCACCTGTCTGTGTTAAGCTGTTTTCAGTCTTGTACAATTTGACCCGTGAGTACACCAAATCCTGCTTCTGTGTGTTACCGAGAAGCAACACTGTTTTCTGGACTTCCACAAACTGCATGCTTGGGTAGGCTTGGACTGAAACGGGACAAGCTGGCAGGTCTTATAGCCGACGGCTGTCCGAGTCTGACAGCAAAAACGTCAGACTTTATACTTTATACGACTGCATGATGAAGTGACTGAAATGAACTCAGAAATGAAACTGGTATTTTTGGATTACATTATACACCAGGAGGTGTTTTTTTAAGTCTGTGCAAAATAAGAACCATGTTGCTGATATTGTATCTAAGGCAGTTAACTTTATCTGGGCAAGAGTTCTGAGTCATAGAAGGTTTGGTTCACTTTTGATTCACTAAAGGCAGAGTATTTCATGTTACTAACACTGTTGGATTTTAATTCTTCTCTCAGAGAGGAGAGCTTTCCACACATAAAGAGACTTGCTCAAAAGATGTTGGTGCATCGTGTCCACTTCACACTTTGCCTCTCCAAAGCGTGAATTTGACACGTCTGTTACGTGTCTATAACAGGCGTTAAAGTTACTGAAAGATCAGAGTGAAGAGAGCACACTTCATTTACACAGAAAAACAATTATGATCTTCCTATTTAAGAGCAGGATGATTAAAAACAGTGCAGTGTGTGACCGCTGTGCCAAGCAGAACTGCATTGTATTTGAACAAACATGTGTGAAAGGGCCAAAATCTTCCCATCTGTCACTGTCATGTTTAGAGAGTGACGCGAGGAGCAGGTTTGAGGCTTCAAACATGAAACTGTAGCTGCACAGTTATGCTTAGACCAGAACAAGTGTGATAGTAAAGCACTGACTTCTAAATTCACCCCTGTACCACTGCTTCCTACAGTCACTATCTACTCTCATGTTTGAGGTACAGTGCAAAGAATCAGACTGAATGTCCTGTGTTTGTGTATCAGTGTTCTTCCTTAGCATACGTAACATATTAGCTAAGAATTAGTTCTAATGATAGACAGCAAAAATATCAATGTTGAAAAAGCCTAAATTACCATGCTGCAGAGATTAGATCGATACGCTGGCCCAGGAATGTCTCAACATTCCCCTGAAGGTGGGCGAGGTGGCAAAAGGGAGGTCTGGACTTCCCTGCTTAGGCTGCTGCATTTTAAAAATAAGCTGAAGATAATGCATGGATAATTTATCATGTTGTTATTTTAGATTTGAACTTTGATTGAAGTGGTTGTTGTGAATTTTTGAACAGGGTCTATCATTCATAATACACAGTACAATGCAGGTGTTTTAATTTGTCATATTTAGTTTTTGACATTAAAGGTTCCCAAATATAACTTGAGTGTTTCTTAGTTTTAAACTCGTCAGTTAGTCACATTATTTCTCCTCGTTTAGTCAACAAAGACATTAGTTAACAGGAACATCCCTACAAAAAAAACTAGCTGTAAGAATTGAAAAGGATTTATCAATATAAAAGGATTAATGTATTCGGGATTTAGACTCTGATGACCCATCATGTTAGAATGGAATCCCAGAGATTTTGGACAGGACCCCCTGAAGTCTAGATGCTGGCGGTGATGAATTTGAAGGCTGAGGCTTGGATGGAGCTCTGAGGTGTCTGTGAAGTGGAGATGGGGAGGAGGTGGTCTGCACAAATAAGAGTCTGAAAGGGAGAATGACAGAGAGCACAAATGTAGAGCACACAAAGTGCAGACTGATTGGCTCAAAGAAGGCTGGCAAGAAGTGAATTGGACTAGAGTAACTGTGTCAGTATAAGAAAGAGGTAGTGATGTAAAAAGAGAAATGCAGCCTAACACCCATGAAAGAGGGCAGATGAGTGATTACAGATCTTGTTGAACTTGTCTACCCTCAGCTGTGGGCTACTATTCATCCTATGCATCAAGCTAAACATTTATGGCTTCATTGAGCACTCAGGAGCTTGTTGCATTTTTCAGAGCTTTTACTAATGTACCTTTTGTAATACTTTCATTCTTGTCAAATGATTGCCATTACTTGATGTTTCTGCTATTCAGCCACTAGATGGTGGACTTCTACATGACCAGACCAGGAATAAAAATATTTTTAATACAGACATTCAATTATTTATAGAACAAATGACTGTGACTGGTCTTATACATATGACATTTGCAGGGAGTTTATAGATAAGCTGACCAGACCAAAGGGGGTGCTGCTGCCGCTGTCATAAGTAATGGACTGGTAAGACTAAGAATGCAGACTCAGAGGATTAAGTTCAGTGTGTTTATTTACAGTGAAGCAACAACAGAATGTGACAACAGAAGGATTTCCAATTAATGATTCCAGGGTTCCAGTTCAGACAGGACCACAGGAAGTCTCTCTCACTCTGAAGTGGTGACAGAAAAGTCCAGAGAGGAGAGATAAAGAGAAAATGTTCAAGTCAGCTGAGTGGAGGATCACAAGGACACCATTCACATGTTGTACTAGACTAAATAACTTTGCAGTCATTGCGTAAATTAAAGTCACCCACCAAAAGGATTTGGTAAAATTAGCAACAATATATTAAAACAGATCAGAGAATTCATTCAGAGTCATCACAGGATTTAGGAGGTTGGTGGATAATAATGCAGCAAACTGGACTTAACTTTGAAGGAATGAAATGAGCTCAGAGTAAATAGATCATAACTAAAGTTGCACTTGTAAATCACTGCTATTCCCCCAACACAGCCTGAACACTTCAGGGCATTCAAAAAATTTAATTTTTGTGGTCCACAAAGGGGGCAGCAGTAGCTGTTGAAAGGTTATTTAATAGTAATAGCGGGAAGACAGCTGTAACTGTAATAGAGTGTACAAATACATTAATTTCCAAACATCATGCTGTAGCAGTCTTACAGAAGTGTGGTGTTTGATTAATATTCATGGATAAACTATTAACAATAAAATGGTCAGGTTGAAGCAGCTCCTGTTTAACAGACTCAGGGCAGTGAAGGAATGATATATAATTATCCACAGAGTAAATGTTTACATTCCTGCAACACCATTTTTACACTCAAAGTAAAACGGTCATGTACAACTGTTAAACATCACTACAGTGACTTTAGTTTTTTTTTTTCAAGGTGGAGTTTGTCATCCTGTGGAAACTTTAGTTGATGTGTTGCGATGTGACTCTGCTCATCTGACAGCCTTCAGTCTCTGGTTTGTTGGAGCGTCTTGATCTGAACCAGCTGAAAGAAAAAATAAAAATAAAAAAATTAAGAAAGAATGAATTATTTTATTTTACTACAGATGAGTTAGTTGGTTTCAAATGCGTGTATCATAGAAACATTTGTCTCACCACTCAAATATGATCAGTGTGATCACGAGCATTATGATTCCCACAGTCTTCACTATAGTATAGACACCAACCAGGTTTCCACCTTTGAGTAATTCAGACAGTATGTGACAGAATGAACATTTATCAGTAAATAAGACCATTCAAGGTGAAAAAAGTCTTTTCAAGCCTAACACATGAACAACCACATATTGTAGGACAAAGTACAAGATTTGTACTTAACATAAAGCTAAATTTAATTCCTTTTCAACTCACTTTTAAGGAATATGACAAAAAATGATTTTAAAAAAAGCTTTTGAAACTTAATGCTGAGTAACTTTACATCCAACAGTCACCTGAATCTCTGCTGATGTCTGATTACCTGATTCTGATTACACAAATCATGATATGTTGACAGGATCCAACAACAAACTCTGATTGTCTTACATGAAACACTGAGAGTCTCTTCTGTCTCTGCTGTCTTGGTGTCTTTTCCTTGGTTCACAGGATATCTGGCAGAGCAGCTGATCTTCTTTCCATCATGTGTGTCTGACAGAGTGATGGTCTGCTGGATTTTAGTTGTAAAGCTTCCATCTGTGTTTTCCTCTATTTTGTTGTGAGAGTCTTGTTGGAGATTCCAGGTGAGTTGAGGAGGGGAGTGTGGACAGGGAGTGAGAGCTGAGCAGGTTATAGTGACAGACTCCTTCTCCTTCAGATCACCTGGGATTGTAATATTGGACCTCCAAGGAGAATCTGTGGTTTCACAACACAAACATATTAACACTAAAGAACAGTATATTACATACATGCAGTTTGAACTGCTGTAGATTCTCAGTTTTGGTAATATAAACTAAAACTGATCACACTGATATACACATGGATTAAAACTAAAAAGAAAATCTGAGGCTGAAAGTGTTACAGTTTTTAGTTGTTTTTTAAATATGGACACATCAATCAATTTCTAAGAGTCCAGAAGCTAAACTGGACTTAAAAATATTAAAATCCAGTCATGAACAATGTTCCCTCTAATTTTTCATGTGTCTGAGCGAACACACAAACTCCCTGAGCGGTCCCTTGGACCACTGTGAGCGACATCAGACGTGTGCACTGTGGTCACGCCAGCATCTAATCCATCCAAGTCACATGGTTTATTAAAATAATCAAATTACAGCATTTACATTTATGTTATACTACTTTTAATTAACTGCTTTAGCCCACTTACAATGAAAATTTAAAAAAATCTTGTTCATGACCTGTGTAGTGTGTTAACACTATTGGAAGTAAAAATAACTTGAACTCCAATTTTGAAAAACACAACTTTCTTTTATTTTATTTTATTTTTTCATAAAGCTCTGACTTGTATTATGAGTATGACTCTGTTGTCTGGGAGAGAGTCCTGTAACTCTCTGTCTGCAAAATACATATAATGACCAATGTTGGGCAATTAATTATATAGTTACTTCTTCAAAAAAGTAACTCAGTTTGGCAAACAACAAAATTTTTTGCAGCTATTTATTTTTTTTAATGCAGCCAAGGCGTTTTTTTAAATAAACATTTCAAACTATTTACAGAACAATCAGCTGTTCTACATCAAATCTGATGCCACACAAATTATTTGTGCCACTCCAAAAAATAATTTGTCCACTATGAGATAAAGGAGAACAACAGCCTGATACCTGCAGGCCTGACAACAGGACATGTGTCACTCCTGTAACACCTGTAACATTCAGCAGTCGCCTCATTGTTCTGACACACACAACAAAACTACCGGGGGCGACCGTGGCTCAGGGCGTTGGGAAGGGCACCTTTAACCGGAAGGTCGCCGGTTCGATCCCCGGCCTCTCTGTCCTGGTCGTTGTGTCCTTGGGCAAGACACTTTACCCTACCGCCTACTGGTGTTGGCCAGAGGGGCCGATGGCGCGATATGGCAGCCTCGCTTCTGTCAGTCTGCCCCAGGGCAGCTGTGGCTACAACCGTAGCTTGCCTCCACCAGTGTGTGAATGTGAGCGTGAATGAATAATGTCATTGTAAAGCGCTTTGGGTGCCTTGAAAAGTGCTATATAAATCCAATGCATTATTATTATTGACTACACTACACACTAACTACACAATATTTGCGCTAAAGGTCTCAAATCTCTCACATATCAAAGCACCGCCGTCACTCCTAAAACTTCCCCCCGTTTCTTAACAACTAGATGCCACGTTGCCATATCAGTTTTTGATTGGTCGACCAATAGGGGGGGGTTGGTTTTGTTTTTGCTCACAGGTGGAGAGTGCTTTCGAGCGTTTTCCTTATAAAACGCCGTTTTTACCGTTTCTTCTCGCAGTAAATATAAACAACGATAGTATTCAGGAAGAAAACCAAACATTTCAGATATTTTAATCATAACTCTGGTTTTACGTGGCTTATCGACACAATTTAAAAACTGGTATAAAGTCCACACTTTTTCCGTCAGTTGTTCCGTCTGTCCTGCTCACATCTCCAATGGTTGTACACGTTGTCATTAATGTGGCTTCACTGCACATCAGCCACGCCGCTTTGCTAGCTAAAACACCGGTGTCGGCACATAAGGACGCTGTCATAGCCTGTCAACGACATTGATTGGCTGCGTATATACGAATGTGAATCGCATTATTGGCTGGACTATAGGATAAGGTGGCATCGTTCTAATCCCATACAGGAGCAGCCAGTCACTTACTGACTAACACTGCAAAACAGAATTGTTAAAGTTTTAATTTTAATTTCAATTCAGGTTAGATTTTTTTGTGCGCAACGCAGATTTTCTGTGCGCAGAGACCGTGCCAGCAGTGCGCAATTGCGCACGTGCACAGCTTAGAGGGAACATTGGTCATGAAACAGGGCAGCATGGTTGCACAGTGATTAGCACTGTTGCCTGCATGTTTTCCCAGTGTACTCCCAGTGTACAGCTTCTTTCCACAGTCCAAAGACATGCAGTTAGTGGGGTTAGGTTAATTGGTCATTTGCAATTGCCCTTGGCTGTGAATGTATGTGCAAATGTTTTTCTGTGTCTATGTGTTAGCCCTGCGACAGACTGGTAAACTGTCCATGGTGTACCCTGCCTCTCGCCCTATGGTAGCTTGGATAGGTTCCAGCCCCCACTTGACCCTAACAAGGATAAGTGAAAGAGAACTGATGGATAATGAAACAATGACAATATAAGAAAGGAGGAGCTGTTGTACTTGGAAGGAAGGAACTTAAGAATAATCCTTTCTGAAGCAAAAATGTAGAAATATTTGACTTTAAAAACGTTACCAAGTCTCACAGAGTTGTGTTTTTCTTTTTTCCTATTTAATAAAATAACAATGAAATCTGTCAGTTTTACCCCATTGTATGTTCCTTTTTAAACGATTTGTAAATGTCTGTATTAATTTACGAAATAATGTCAGGACAATGATTTTGAGCATGTTGTAGATCGACCAGTATCCTTGACAATGGATCAAACAATGGAGAGCGAGTATCACAACAAAGGCTTGTATAATTCAATGCTATAGATGGATTAAAAACTTCAGTCTTTACCTCTGACTGTTATTTGAAGAGGATCTTGTTGAGCTGTCGCCTTGAATGGTTCATTCTCTACTCTGAAGAAGTATGTGTCTGTGTAGTTTGTGGTTAAATTAGAAAACAGAGTGGTGCAGTCTCTCTGACTCAGGTTCCCAGTAATACTCATCGGATAGATGCTAACTGCTCCACTACTGTTGAAGATCACATTGTTTGGATATATGTCAAAGTATACATAATTTTTAATCCACACTCCAAAGGTTTTTCTTGTGCTGTTAAATTTCTGTTCTTCTTTGGGTCTGAAGCTACATGGGATTTGCAAACAAGATCCATTCAGTGCTTCCAGCTGCTTTGGGGCAGTTATGAAGAGGTCTGCAGAGTCAGCATAACCATTTAAAGAACCTATAAATAAAGTGTCATGATTAACAAACGTCTGTCCTTTCCTCTGCTGTTCACTATTTGACACAGTGTTTAAACTTTCTATCACAACATGAAATGCTGGCTCTGTCTTTCAGTTTGTTTTAAAATGGAGTTAAATTACAAATGAATCCAATAATGTCTTTGAATAACTGAACAATCAGCTCACCTGAAACAAAGAGAACAGTCAGTAAAATGCTGACTGTCACCATCTTCATACAATAAAACTCGTTCCTGGAATTATAAAAAAAAAAAAATAAAATCAACAAAAAGTTAATGATTATGATTTAGTGACTATTATCTGTGGAGCTGTGTGCTTTGAAAAAAGCTGAAATATAACAACAATAATGTAACAGAGTTTAAGTTTTTAAAAAATTACATCATGTCTCAGTCAGTTCACTGAAGGAAAAATAAGAAAAAGTTTAGTTTATAAAGTTAAGAAATACAAGGAATAAAATGTTTCTTTCATAATAAGCGCACATTTTTTACTGTAAGATTGTTTCTAAGGAAGTTTATAAAGACGATATGCACTTTAAGAACGACAGAAGTCCAAAATAATAAATGTGTTTTAGTTTAGAAAGTTAAGAAATAAAATCAGTGAAATGTTTCTTTACCCCACATTACATCTGATGATTGTCTTATGAGTGAAACAAAGCAGCCTTCAGCAGAACTACTATAAACTGTAAAATACAAATTATAATCTGAGGAAGTACATGTAGAGACACCCACTGACTGTAGCGCTGCATAATGAAGTCTGTTTTGTGCCGCCTGCTTATTTCCTGTGAAAAAATTCATGTGTTGCCCTTAAAGACATTTTAAACTTTTGGTCTGTTGAAGCCTCTGACCTTAACCTTACACAACTGATTTAATCAATCTCAGTATGATATATATGTACAACCTGTGCTAACAGAAATCAAGACTATGAAACACTATCTTTCTCTCTCTGTGTATACACACACACACATGTTGTTATCTGGATAGTTTCTATGCTGACAGCTTTAGGGTAAGGTGTTGTTATCCATAGGAGTTTGGGTTACTCCACACACGTTTGTGGAACTTCATATAAAACTCCAGCATCGATTGCTGCTTGCGTTTGACTGCTGGGCCCTGAGAAGTGTGTGTGTGCTACTGGAGTGGTGATCCTGGAAGATAGAAGTGGCAAAGCTGTGGGACTTGTCAGGGGCTTGTTGGTATCACATGTCACATGTTCCAAAAGAAATGCATTATATTAAAATTATCAGTAACACTGTACACATTACTGTACAATGATGCTGTTACTTGCGTAGACCCAGCCCAGCAGACAGAGCTTGAACTTCTACAGATAACAAAGACAGTGATTAGCAGTCAGCCTCCATTTCTGCCTGTACACATTTCTATCTCATCATTTTAAAGTTTCTTTCGGATGGTTTTCAAATTTGTTTTGAGCTGTTTTGTGTTTTGAAAAGGAAAAAATTAACCGAACTTACCTGAAGCTGTGTGAAGAAGTTTCCCCCATTGTTAGATAAAAAATTATCTGTGATTAACCACATATTTTAGAAAACTCAGTTCAGTTTCATTAGACACACTCAGGCCTGATTACTGTCAGACCCGTTGAATCAGGAAATCACTTAAACAGAGTGTCTGGCAAACTACAAAGGTGTTTAAAAGACCTCAAAAAGCATCACAACATGTCACAACCTAAAGAAACAACCAGGAAACAAAGTCAGTGACATCTATGAGACTGGAAATGGTTAAAAAAAAAAAAACATTTCAGAAGCTTTGAGATTCCAGTGAACAACAGTGAGAGCCATTATCCACAAATGGAGAAAACCAGAACATGTTGAACCTTCCCAGGCTTCCAAGAGAAAAACATCTAAAGAACTGCAGGCCTCACATGCCTCAGTTAAGTTCAGAGTCTGTGATGCAAAAATAAGAAAAGGAAGGGTTACTTCCTTTTCTTTATCATATAGGTATGATGTTTCTCGAATAAATATGTTCCATAACAAAAAATACACGAGAAAAAGATTAAACAAAAAGCAAATATTTCACTGGAAACCTTTAATGATACATCATGAGGTTTATTAGAGCACTGGTCACCAACTTCAACAAACTACATAACTACAAACTACATATGTTCTGACTTGAATATCCTGAAAACACTGGTTCCCTGTGATGACCTACAAGGGAACATTTCTCTGTAACAACATTTGTTCAACCGCACACTCATTTTCCTCTGCACTTTTCTTCTGTTCTCAGTCTTGCACACTTACTTGCACACTCAGCAGACACAATGAGAGTTCATACTCTCTGGGCCCTCAAGTCTCTGCATTACACCGTTGCACATGTTAATCTGTGAATACATTAATTCCTGCTTCTGTGTGCTGTTCTACACTGAGTTTAAAGAAGGTCTCCGCTCGGAGAAGTCAGCTTCATCATAATGATCATCTTTATTTTCTGCTGTTCTGGCTGCTTCTTGAAGAGACACAATCTGTGAAATCAAACAGACCAAACAGATCAAACAAGCCCTTTGCTGTAGCCAGAGGCTGACAGTGATTATCACAATATACAATGAGGAAAACTGCACTCCACCTTATTTTTTTTGTTTCTTCATCAGTTAATAATGATGCAACAAGTTGATACCATCAGAATAACCACTACAATGTGTGACAGTCAGCATATATCAGTAACTTGCCGACTCTCACCATGGTCAAACACAGAAACTAGCTCCCTGCGGTTGCAAACAAAACAGGAAGTACAGACAGAGAACCCGCTACTTAAGAAGGTGCAATCTTGCTTTAGTTGCAAAGCTGTTATAGGCCTGACGTGATGATACCAAATACAACACTGCAACAACAGTTTTGTCCTTTCTGCAAATATCCTGTAATCGACAACACTAGATAATTACTTCTAACAGTCAAACAACCTTTTTACTAACTTGAGTTCATTCCAAACATGCATAACAACTTACAGAATACATATAACTCTCAGTACGAATGTCACATAATATCTGTAGACATCACATATGCAGGTATTGTTAAGCTATGAACAGTCACAGCATCACTACAGGAGCGATGTAGTGACACTCGGAGACGTTACAAAGGAATCCAGTGTTACTGCTCAGCCCAACACACAACATTTGAGGTCAATAAATACAAAAAGGGATTTTATATTTTAGTTGCATGCCAACAGCAGTGAATAAATAAATACCTGAAAAAACAAATAAATGTGCTTCATCTTCATTCTAGAAGATGAATATTTTCATACACATGTATAAAAAAATATGTTTCATTGGAGAAGTTACACATGAACTCATAAACATTTCAGTGTAAATAAACTCCTTTTGTGACTTCAATTTAATGCCTCCTTTTTAAAAGAGTTTATTTTCAAGTTGTGTGGAAGCACTGCTCTCACCAACTTGTATATAGATCACACATGAACAATCTGAACATGATGAACTAGACGAGAACATCCACACATTTCTTCTGCACTTGAAAGTAGATACACTCTGAGCCGTCACCTGTCTGTGTTAAGCTCTTTTCAATCTTGCACACTTTGATCTGTGAGTACACCAAATCCTGCTGCTGTGTGTCACTGAGAAGTAACACAATCGACTTCCACAAACTGCACTCTTGGATAGGCTTGAACTGAAACAGGACAAACTGGCAGGTCTTATAACAGACGGCTGTCCAAGTCTGACAGCAAAAATGTCAGACTCTTTACACGACTACATGTCTGTTACGTGTATAGAAGCATGTGTTAAATTGTTCCATCTTTTCTTACCAGTAGTAGTTTATAAAGAGCTAAAATTCATATTGAACAGAACAGAGATCAACTTATTGGTGTGAGGACAGGTCAGGGTGTAGCTCAGAGTCACATGCACGCTAAACACCTCAACAGGGTGCAATCAATAAACCTTTTCAACATCAGTTTAACACACAATACATCACAACTGAGGAAGAGTTGAAATGACAAACATCGTTAACTCTGGACATAATGAGACTGCATAAATGTGTCTCTCACGCCTGGTTTGGTTTGCATTCATCACACTGGGACATGGACAGATGATACATATTAGAGCATTAATCACTCAGCTCTTTCATGGTGCACACAGGTAAGTCAGTCCAGCAACACCTTACTGCTCTGCTGTCCTAGAGTTAGCCAGTTGCTGAGTGCAAGCAGAGTTCAATCAGCACTCCTCCTTTAACACTGAATAACAAAGCTGAGGTGACACTTTCCTCTCGAAGCTGATGTTTGGTGGAGCAGAGCACTTAACTCTGTTTGTCTGCTCTTGTTGGTTGTAAGGTTAAAGTGACGCTGATTCAGAGTGGGGACCGCACCCTTCACCTGTTTTTAAATATCTCAAAATGGCACTTGTGGAACAAAAATATTTGTTGACACAGAGATTCAATTACTTACAGACTGAATGACCATGATCGGTCTTATAACACAATATATTTATAACAAATGGTCCCATGTGTGAGACCATTTGTTATAAGTAATGCACTGGTTAGACTAAGAGTAATGCAGAGTTAAAGGATTGAGTTTAGTGTGTTTATTTACAGTGAAGCAACAACAGAATGTGACAACAGAAGGATTTCCAGCCAGCTGTGGCACGCATGCCGAGGGTTGCCAACCCCTGAGTTATAGTAATATCACTTTCTCACTTTACTATAATAAGAGCACTCCTGCCACTACTTTACATGCATGTGGAAAGTTAACACAGTGAGGCCATTGTAATGGGAGACATTAAACAGATAGTGAGGCTTCTTCTGCTTATCAGGGATGTAAATCCTTAGGTGAAGGCTAAGCAGAAAACAAGGTCATAATTCTCTCTGTGAGGGAGGAGGTATAGCGCCCCCGTGAGAGGGGCCAACATGTAAGAGTTTGAGGAATGTTCTTTGTCTGTGTCTCTGTATATAAGATGTAAGGGCAGTGGCCACAATTCAGAGATGATCCTGGTGTTTCACTGGGATGCTCTCTCCACATTGTAATGTGTTTATTAAACCGACTTCAAATCAAGCTCACTGGGTGTGTTGCAGGTCATTGTTAAAATTTCCATAACAGAGAGTACAGTGGAAGAAACACATTGATAAAATGCTGCTCATTGTGAAACCAATTGCGGATTCTTGGACCTCGGTGAAAGCTCACATTGGCCCAAGTGATATGGGATGCTCTGCCTGCTCACGATCTCTCTAATCAAGCAAAGCATCCTGTACACCATCCAGGAATGTTGCTAGAAGTTCAGTGTTGTATGGCTGTATTTAATTTATTATTGCTGTATTTAATTTTTGCTTTAGTGTTCAGCATCAAATTCAGAAAATGAAAAGACTTTTTTTTTTGTTATTTTATTTACACAAATTGAAAGGACAAGAAAACAAGAAAAAGACAGTTCAATAGCTTGAGTTTGTAAAATGTATCCAGTTCAGTTCAGTTCACTCTGAATTTGACTGTTCCAGTAGAGATTTTTGTGCGAGCTGCAGGACTGTTGAAGCTCTGCAGAAAAGGGTGGAACCTCGAGCTAATTAAGCAGTGAGCTAAGACCTTCAATACAGTGTTTGAAGGAAGCTGTGGTTTGGGGGCCTACAGGACTGATCTGATTCTGGTGAGGACCAGCCTGCTTGAGGAGAGGAGGGCTGTAGATGCTGTGCAAAGGGCCCAGGTTCGAGGTCGTTAAGTAGTGACATCATATATTTTGCAGTTTCGCTGAAGACGGGAGACATTGGCTGGCATTCAGTGGGCGCAACAAAAGAGTCCAGCAATTTGGATGGAGAGGAATTCTCCAGAGAAACAGGGCTGATCGGACTATATTTAGGAGTATTAGAACAGGAGAGTGTATCAGGCTGTGGAGTGACAGGGAGGATTGGCCACATGTCATGCTGAATGTCAGCGAACCCAATAGGCTCTTTTTGGTTTTTAAAGAATGTGTCAGGGGAGGCATATAATGTGGATAGAGCACAATATACAGGAGAAGCAAGGCTGGTCTGACTTAACTGAGGACCAATGAGTGGAGAGGAGGGCTGCTGAAACTGCTCAGAAGTGAGGAGGGGGTCAAGCTGTTCCACCACTGACAGCAGTGCTTCATTAGTGTCACTGACAAAAGGGGCCTGTTTCTGGAGCTGAACGGGTGCAGAGGAGGCCAGTGATGCAGATGCAGAGAAATCCATATGAGAAGCTGGGAGGACCGGATTTACTTGACACACAGGCGCATCAGCTGTAGTCTGTGTGTTCTGCAGCTGCACACACGCTGACTGCTGGTGAGGCAGGTTGGTAACAGTTGGCTGTCTCTGTGGCTGCTTGAGAGGCTCCTTCACAACTGAATAGGAAGAAGACGGCTGTGTCTGAGCTGGCGTCACACAAAGCCTCTTGGCCTGTTGAGCTTCCTGTTTAGGTTCAGATGCAGATGCTGCAACACAAACAAAAGCACAGTAAGTCTTCTTTTGTTAACAGATTCTCGTCTTCTTTACATCACATTTCACATGAAAAAACGTCGTAATTCCCAGAAATCTCCTCTCACCTGTGCTTGAGGTGCGATTTCGTGTTCTCTTCCTCTTTTTGCCCTAAAAACAAAAATATGAGAATTTTTATCAGTTGATACAAACTCTGTGCACTGATAGGCACATGTATGAACTGCATGTTGGCACTTTGGACATACGTAGTTTTCTTTGGTGGACCAGTCTGGATGCTCTGTGGCGTGACGGCAACTCTCCGTTTCAGCCTGATCAAAATATTTTGCTTGTTGGTCTTTTGAGAGTGACCTCCACTGCAGACAGACAATCATGCGAACACACTGTCAGCATAGATAAATACTCAGCTACACTACACTACACATAACTACAGGACAGCTGGTACACATGCACAAAATGAGCATAAAGCATTAACAGATGCATAAATATATTCAGAGTTACACACTTACCCTCTTTCCCACAACTGCATTTATGGCTGCACTGCCAGTTATGTTCAGTTCCGCCATCACCTTTGGCCTCTGCTCCTTCAGGTAAAGCATGAAGGCGTTTGGTGGTTTCTTTATGTACAGCCGGTCCTCATACTGTCGGGCTTCACATTTCCTTTTTCTACAGGAATAAAACACAGAGTCAGAGCATTAGCATTGTGTACAGCTGTGATGAAAGTAGTTCAAAAACATAGTAAAGCTGTGAAACTGAATGTAAGGAGGCACCATTAAAGGAAGCTGATTACAATAATTCACGCAAACATCTGCAGAGCAAAGACGGATATCTGGAGATCACTGACACAAAGCACCAGAGAAACTTACTTTGGAGTGGAGATGTTGGATGGGGGAGCAGGAACGACAAAATCCCGGACTGGAACATCGTGCCTACACAGATGCAGAGATGATTACGAGATAACAGAGTTTATGAAGATACAGATGTTCAGCAGCTGTGTACACTGGTGTGTTTGTGTTTTACGTACAGTTCTCCAACAGGATGCACGTACTGCCTCATGTTGTCTGGAATCCCGAGCGCATTATGCTTGAAACACACACACAACAGATGATGAGAAAAACTGCAATACTATGATCTATTCACTCGGTGGAAGAAGTGATCAGTGGGAGGAGAAGATGTGCATAAACTACATTCATACATAGCTTGACTTTGCTCTCCTGCGCTATTCTTTGGAATTATGTTTCATTGGCAGTGACAAAGTTTACTGTTCAGCAAAGCTTCACACCACATTTATACAAAGGTGAAATACAAGGAAGGTGAGAGCAGAGTGATGAGTCCGACACTTTTAAACATCTTTATCAATAAAACTCTAATGAGTCCTGTCTCTACCTCTGGGTGTCTCAGCTGTCCCTGCCTATCTGTCCCTGGCTGACTGTAGAGGTGAGCTGGCACTGTGGCGGTGTTAGTGAGAATGAGTGGAACCAGCTGCTGAGACACAGGAGGAGCTGGTTCCAGGAGGGTGTAGCTAAGAAATCTTCCAGTCCGAGGATCTAATGCTGACTGAGCGGGTGCTCCAGTGGGGAAAGAAGGGGGAAGTTGAGGGTTGGATGGGGGAGGAGGAGTGACAAAATCCCACAATGGCACATCGTGCCTACACAGATGCAGAGACAGATACAAGATAACAGAGTTTATGAAGATACAGATGTTCAGCAGCTGTGTACACTGGTGTGCTTGTGTGTTTTACATACAGTTCTCCAACAGGACGCACGTACTGCCTCATGTTGTCTGGAATCCCGACCACATTAAGCTTGAAACACACAAAACACACAACAGATGATGAGACAAGCTGCAATACTATGATCTATTCACTCGGTGGAAGAAGTGATCAGTGGGAGGAGAAGATGTGCATAAAACTACATTCATACATAGCTTGACTTTGCTCTCCTGCGCTATTCTTTGGAATTATGTTTCATTGGCAGTGACAAAGTTTACTGTTCAGCAAAGCTTCACACCACATTTATACAAAGGTGAAATACAAGGAAGGTGAGAGCAGAGTGATTTTAGAGTAAAATAAAACTGTTTTTCTTTCATGTAGACTAAAGCATACAACAGTTTTTAGCATCTTTATCAATAAAACTCTAATGAGACCGGTCACTACCTTTGGGTGTCTCAGCTGTCCCTGTCTATCTGTCGCTGGCTGACTGTAGAGGTGAGCTGGTCCTGAGCCCATGAGTGGAACCAGCTGCTGATACACAGGAGGAGCTGGTTCTGGGAGGATGTTGCTAACAAATCCTCCAGTCTGAGGATCTGATGCTGGCTGAGGGGGGTATCCCAGTGGGGAAAGGAGGGGAGGCAGAGGGTAGGATGTTTGCCCCAGAATGTCAACTGCCGCATCTTCAGAAGTGGAAGGCGCTTCTTCTGACTGCATTGTCTCTGAAATATGATTGTTTTCCTCCCTGATGTCCATTTTAGAGACAGAGGGGTTGAGGGGGTCACTCAGAAAAATGACAACTGCTTCTGTCTGGGATCCTGTGGCACACATTCATAAAAGGTTTTGTTCCTTTTACACTGCGTTCTTACATCTCATATAATACCGAACTAAACTAAGGACAAGTATTATGTGGGAACAAGGTGTGAGTTAACAGTTAAAGTCAGAGTAAATGTCATATTAAAATATGACAATTACTGATGACAAGATATGTAAAAGTGTTCAAACCAAACTGAGAAATACAAAAAACTAACAAACTAATTAATACCTCAAACTCTGTTAACTCTCATGACTTCACTGCATTTATATAACAGCAATTGTTCTTACTTTGTAACAAACAGTTTAAATAGATAATGCACTGTTTCACAATCACAGTTATATATAATATAATGAACAGGTTTCAGTTGTTTACCAAAAAGATTTAAATATCATATATATGTATATACAAGAATCTGCAATTCAACAACACTAACAAGGTACATGAGGACTTGGAATTTGATTTAAAAAAAACATTGAATTTGCTGACTGAGGGGTTTTAATTTTGCATCAGCTTAGCCAGTTACAATATTAAAATAATAGCTTTGTGATTTAAAACCTGATTAAGCTGACCTGTACTGCAGAGGAAATTTAAAAAAAAACTGTAGTAACAAGTTGCTCTGCAGATTCAAGTTTTACAGGCATTCGTGTTATAAATTAATATAATATGATGCATTGTTGAGATGAATTCACCCCAAAGTTTGATTCAAATGTACCAAGAGTGTGCTGTATGAAGGAAGTTACTGCCTACAGGTTTATTTAAATACTGCAGATATATTTTAAAGTACAGTTTTCTGATCATACCATTGCAGTTTTTGTTTAAATTTTAATTCGATACT
Source organism: Oreochromis aureus (assembly GCF_013358895.1). Lineage (NCBI taxonomy): Eukaryota > Metazoa > Chordata > Actinopteri > Cichliformes > Cichlidae > Oreochromis > Oreochromis aureus. Next base: position 12,310,999 of record NC_052950.1, read on the forward strand.
TGTTTTGTTTTTTTTACACGATGTGAATTACTTAGGTCACTGCTGAATCACACAGTAGCTCCATAATTCAAACTTTACTTTGTGGACTTTGTTTACATGTTGAGGGACACATTAAAACAGGAAAAATATCGATTTTGAAAAACTAAATGTGTGGCTTAAAGAGTCAAGTGTTTAATTTAGATGTTCCACTGTATCAGATGACCTTAAAACTATGCTATGAGTACTCACCAACAATTTTCAGCGATGGTTCACTTAAATATTTTAAAATGCTGTTTAAAAGTACTTTTGAGGTTTGCTTTTGAGGCTCTGAAAAGCACTTGTTCACACAGTGAAGATCCTGTCTCTGTGTGTCAGGTTATGTAAAATGTTACTGTTTCATTTCATTGTGTCACCAGGTAACAAAAACATTCCATTTCAGCCCTCCCTGTTTCCAGCATCTCTTTATCTACAGTCATCATCATGGCTGGATCAGCCTTCTCAGGGACTCTGGGGCAGATTATGTTGGGCCCCGACTGAGCCCACAGTACATGTCAGGGTACTTATTCCTTTAGTAACCAAATTATAAGCAGAGAGACAAAACCATGCTCAGAAAGGTTCATGCTTGTTTTCAGTTTTGACTGTATTGAATATTTCTGTTACAATATGCAAAAAGTCCATCAGTTATTGAAGGAAACAGCTGTCAGATGTTGCTTTACACTGTAAAAAAGAATTCTGTAGAAAAACAGTAAATGTCCTGGTAATTTTCTGCCAGTACATTTTTTTATTTATTTATTTTTAAAAGAAGTTGAAAGACCTTTCTGTAAATGGTAAAATGGAAAAATCGTCTTATTCTTAGTCACAGTATATTTTCTGTGTCATTAATGGATTTTTTCTGTGAATAGAAAAAGTGAAAATTCAGTTTCTATTACTATTTACAGTCAATTCTTTTAACTTTAGCCCATTAAATGTACTTTTTTGTATATCCTTAACCACACATTTCTATACAATTACAACCTTATACACAATTTGCTTTTAAATGAAAACTTCTTAAAATTATCTGTGCACAAGTAGTGCACAACAACATTGGTACATTTAATGTTAAATATTCTTTTATTTTACTTTATATTGCTTGTTCTGATGAAGACTTTTAAACTGTCAACATCAGCTAAGTGAATAAGGATCTGTGTCCATGAACCCTCAGCAGTGACAACACTTAAACGCCATAGTTCAAAATCCTCAATCCACACCTTTTGTCCCCTGTGTTCAAAATGCTCTTGGCTGTTAAAGTAGAAGAGAAAAGTTTGACATATTTCACAGCCATTACATGTTCTCTCAAACAGACGGCATGGTTACTTCCCAAGCAAACACCTCTGCTTGTGCTCACAGACCCTAAATCAGGACAAATTAGACAACAATAAGACAAGTGACTACAAAGTGACACCAGAGCTTCGTGAAGAGCAAGCATGAAGTGAGAAATTGTGTGCACACTTTCTAGTGGCACCACTCTTCATTTACCTGTGTGATAAAGTCCTGATTGTAGCATGGTAGTCCATCAAATTCCATCTGAGCTTTAACGAAAATACACTCAGCTTTTGCTTAGATTTTCAGAGTTGTTCAATTCATACAGGAACTTAAGCAGTTAATGTGATACTGTTTTGCTCCACCATCTCATTCATGGCTACTTCTGGGTTTTACCCCAGACCTTGGGAAGCACTGACATTGAAGTTAGTTTATGTTTGTGGTATTCACTTACCTATAGGTACAAATATAGTCACTGTTGGTGTTCGCTCGCTTTGTGGTAGAGTATCACTTCCTGTTCCTGCTCAAACACAGTGGTGTTTCTGAGTAGCTTTTCTGCTTAGCAATTTAATTTAAATCTTTTGATACATCCCTTTTTCATAGTATAATCTTAACGTGCTTCATCTGAATCACCCTTTCTGTGTGCTCACTACCTAATTTATAGCCAAAGTATTCACTCACTGTCTCTTTACTGTTTCGCTAGCTTAGCTCGTAGCCGACTCGTTAGCACCATGGCTACTTCACCTGTCCCTCCTGCACTTTCCTGCTCATTGTGTCAGATGTTTAGTTACTCCTCGGCCTCCTTTAGCAGTAATGATACCTGTAACAAATGTAGCATATTTGCAGCTCTGGAGGCCAGGATTACTGAATTGGAGACTCGGCCGCACCCTTCATTCACCCGTAGCTAGCCAGGCCCCTGTAGCTGGTGCAGCCGAAGATAGCGTAGGCCCCGCTAGCTGTTCCCCGGCAGACCCCAAGCAGCTGGGGAAAGAGGGCGGCTGGGTGACGGTGAGGAGGAAGCATAGTCTTAAACTGAAGCCCCAGGTACACCACCAACCTGTTCATGTGTCTAACCGTTTTTCCCACTCGGCGACACACCCGCCGGGGTCAAACTCTGGTAATTGGTGATTCTGTTCTCAGACATGTGAAGCTAGAGACACCGGCAACCATAGTCAATTGTCTTCCAGGGGCCAGAGCAGGCGACATTGAAGGAAATTTAAAACTGCTGGCTAAGGGTAAACGTAAATACAGTAAGATCATAATTCACGTCGGCAGTAATGACACCCGGTTACGCCAATCGGAGGTCACTAAAATCAATATTGAATCGGTGTGTAACTTTGCCAAAACAATGTCGGACTCTGTAGTTTTCTCTGGTCCCTCCCCAATCAGACCAGGAGTGACATGTTTAGCCGCATGTTCTCCTTAAATTGCTGGCTGTCTGAGTGGTGTCCCAGAAACGATGTGGGCTTCATAGATAATTGGCAAACCTTCTGGAGAAACCTGGTCTTGTTAGGAGGCGGCATCCATCCCACTTTGGATGGAGCAGCTCTCATTTCTAGAAATATGGACCAATTTATTAAACCCCCAAAATATGACTATCCAGAGTTGGGACCAGGAAGCAGAGTTGCAGTCTTACACGCCTCTCTGCAGCTTCTCTCCTCCTACTACCCCCAAAAACCCATCTCCATTGAGACTGTGTCAGCTCCCAAAAAGACAAAAAAACAAACTAAAACCAGCAATAAACAACTTAAACATAAAAAATCACAAAGAAAGAACAATACAGTATCCACATTTGAACCAAAGAGTAAAACAGTGAAATGTGGATTATTAAATATTAGGTCTCTCTCCTCCAAGTCTCTGTTAGTACATGACTTAATAATTGATCAACAAATCGATTTACTCTGCCTTACAGAAACCTGGTTGCAGCAGGATGAGTATGTTAGTTTAAATGAATCAACACCCCGAGTCATTCTAACTACCAGAAATCCCGAAGCACAGGCCGAGGGGCGGTGGCAGCAATTTTTCACACCAGTCTATTAATTAACGAAAGACCAAGACAGACTTTTAATTCATTTGAAAGCCTGATGCTTAGCCTTGTCCACCCCAGCTGTAAAACTCAGAAACCAGTCTTACTTGTTATCATCTATCGTCCACCTGGGCCTTACACAGAGTTTCTCTCTGATTTCTCAGACTTTTATCTGATTTAGTGCTCAGCTCAGATAAAATAATTATTGTGGGTGATTTTAACATCCATGTAGATGCTAAAATGACAGCCTCAACATCGCATTTAATCTGTTATTAGACTCAATTGGCTTCTCTCAAAATGTAAAGAACCCACCCACCACTTTAATCACACTCTAGATCTTGTTTTAACATATGGCATAGAAACTGAACATTTAACAGTGTTTCCTGAAAACCCTCTGCTGTCTGATCATTTCCTGATAACATTTACATTTACAATAATTGATTACACAGCAGTGGAGAGTAGACTTTATCAAAGTAGATGTCTTTCTGAAAGTGCTGTAACTAAGTTTAAGAATATAATCCACCCACTGTTATCATCTTCAATGCCCTGTACCAACATAGAGCAGAGCAGCTATCTGAACGCTACTCCAACAGAGGTCGATTATCTTGTTAATAATTTTACCTCCTCACTACGCACGACTCTGGATACTGTAGCTCCTGTGAAAACTAAGGCCTCAAATCCGAAGTACCTGACTCCGTGGTATAATTCTCAAACACGTAGCCTAAAGCAGATAACTCGTAAGCTGGAGAGGAAATGGCGTGTCACAAATTTAGAGGATCATCATTTAGCCTGGAGAAATAGTTTGCTACTTTATAAGAAAGCCCTCCATAAAAGCCAGGACATCTTACTATTCGTCACTGATTGAAGAAAATAAGAACAACCCCAGGTTTCTCTTCAGCTCTGTAGCCAGGCTGACAAAAGTCAGAGCTCTACTGAGCCAACAATCCTTTTAACGTTAACTAGTAATGACTTCATGAACTTCTTCACAAATAAAATTTTTATCATTAGAGAAAAATTACCAATAATCATCCCACAGATGTAATATTATCTACAGCTACTTTTAGTACCATCGATGTTAAGTTAAACTCTTTTTCTCCAATTGATCTTTCTGAGTTAACTTCAATAATTAATTCCTCCAAACCATCAACGTGTCTTTTAGACCCCATTCCTACAAAACTGCTCAAAGAAGTCCTGCCATTAATTAATTCTTCGATCTTAAGTATGATCAACCGATCTCTAATAATCGGCTATGTACCACAGGCCTTCAAGGTGGCTGTAGTTAAACCTTTACTTAAAAAGCCATCTCTAGACCCAGCTGTCTTAGCTAATTATAGGCCAATCTCCAACCTTCCTTTCATATCAAAAATCCTTGAAAGAGTAGTTGTCAAACAGCTAACAGCTCATCTGCAGAGGAATGGCTTATTTGAAGCGTTTCAGTCAGGTTTCAGAGCTCATCACAGCACAGAAACAGCTTTAGTGAAGGTTACAAATGATCTTCTTATGGCCTCTGACAGTGGACTCATCTCTGTGCTTGTCCTGCTAGACCTTAGTGCTGCGTTCGATACTGTTGACCATAATATCCTATTAGAGCGATTAGAACATGCTGTAGGTATTACAGGTACTGCACTGCAGTGGTTTGTATCATATCTATCTAATAGACTCCAATTTGTTCAAGTAAATGGAGAGTCCTCTTCACCCACTAAGGTCAATTATGGTGTTCCACAGGGTTCAGTGCTAGGACCAATTCTATTTACATTATACATGCTTCCCTTAGGCAGCATCATTAGAAGACATAGCATAAATTTTCACTGCTATGCAGATGACACGCAGCTCTATCTGTCCATGAAGCCAGGTATCACAGACCAATTAGTTAAACTGCAGGAATGTCTTAAAGACATAAAGACCTGGATGGCTGCTAACTTTCTGCTTCTTAATTCAGATAAAACTGAGGTTATTGTACTCGGCCCTGAAAATCTTAGAAATATGGTATCTAACCAGATTCTTACTCTGGATGGCATTACCTTGGCCTCCAGTAATGCTGTGAGGAACCTTGAGTCATTTTTGACCAGGACATGTCCTTCAATGCACATATTAAACAAATATGTAAGACTGCTTTCTTCCATTTGCGCAACATCTCTAAAATTAGAAATATCCTGTCTCAGAGTGATGCTGAAAAACTAGTTCATGCATTTATTACTTCCAGGCTGGACTACTGTAATTCTTTATTATCAGGATGTCCTAAAAACTCACTGAAAAGCCTTCAGCTAATCCAAAATGCTGCAGCAAGAGTCCTGACAGGGACTAGAAAGAGAGAGCATATTTCTCCTGTTTTGGCTTCCTTCACTGGCTTCCTGTTAAATCCAGAATTGAATTCAAAATCCTGCTCCTCACATACAAGGTCTTAAATAATCAGGCCCCATCTTATCTTAATGACCTTGTAGTACCATATCACCCTATTAGAGCACTTCGCTCTCACACTGCAGGCTTACTTGCTGTTCCTAGAGTATTTAAAAGTAGAATGGGAGGCAGAGCCTTCAGTTTTCAGGCCCCTCTTCTGTGGAACCAGCTTCCAGTTTGGATTCGGAGACAGACACTATCTCTACTTTCAAGATTAGGCTTAAAACTTTCCTTTTGCTAAAGCATATAGTTAGGGCTGGACCAGGTGACCCTGAATCCTCCCTTAGTTATGCTGCAATAGACGTGAGGCTGCCGGGGATTCCCATGATGCATTGAGTTTTTCCATTCCAGTCACCTTTCTCACTCACTATGTGTTAATAGACCTCTCTGCATCGAATCATATCTGTTATTAATCTCTGTCTCTCTTCCACAGCATGTCTTTATCCTGTTTTTCTCTCTCACCCCAACCGGTCTCAGCAGATGGCCGCCCCCTCCCTGAGCCTGGTTCTGCCAGAGGTTTCTTCCTGTTAAAGGGAGTTTTCCTTCCCACTGTCGCCAAAGTGCTTGCTCATAGGGGTCATATGATTGTTGGGTTTTTCTCTGTATTTATTATTGTGCTATCTACTGTACAATATAAAGCGCCTTGAGGCGACTTTTGTTGTGATTTGGCGCTATATAAATAAAATTGAATTGAATTGAATTGAATTGTCCTTTATGGCAAACATCTGGACAGGGCAAAGCAAATGGCACAAAGGAGTGTGTGTGATGTTTGGTGAGGCATGTGTGCTTCAATCCCTAATAACACTTGGGATGAGGGTCTTTTACAGAAACCATTAATAAATTGGTAAACATGGGTTGATGGATTTAATGATAAATTGGGAAAAATATATCACACACTGAAAAACTTCCTTATCTAAACAACGGGTTCTTATGAAAGAGCAGCTTGATGTAACTAAGGTTGAAGTTTTCTTTTGCAGATGAACAACGAAGGCGGTTTCATTTCTGTATATGATCTCATATTGTGTTTTCTTTTATGATATAACTGCCATCCTTCAAACAAAGGGTGGAGACTCAGATGGAGCGAAGATGACCATAAAGTGTGAATTTGTTTTTTTCCTTCTGATTATAGGGAGGATGCACATCATGGAATTTCTTTGAGGACACAATTGTGCTGATGTTATGTTTAGTAGTTAGAAAAGAAATCCCCATTGTTTTTATGTGATTCTTAATTGTGGTATCACAAAGGGTGGGAATGTGGTGGCAGATTTCTTTTTTCATATATTAATCACATATTTAATTATATCACATTAGTTATAGTAATATCCCTTTCTCACTTTACTATAATAAGAGCACTCCTGCCACTACTTTACATGCATGTGGAAAGTTAACACAGTGAGGCCATTGTAATGGGAGACATTAAACAGATAGTGAGGCTTCTTCTGCTTATCAGGGATGTAAAGCCTTAGGTGAAGGCTAAGCAGAAAACAAGGTCATAATTCTCTCTGTGCGGGAGGAGGTATAGCACCCCCGTGAGAGGGGCCAACATGTAAGAGTTTGAGGAATGTTCTTTGTCTGTGTCTCTGTATATAAGATGTAAGGGCAGTGGCCACAATTCAGAGATGGTCCTGGTGTTTCACTGGGATGCTCTCTCCACATTGCAATGTGTTTATTAAACCCACATCAAATCAAGCTCACTGGGTGTGTTGCAGGTCATTGTTAAAATTTCCATAACAGAGAGTACAGTGGAAGAAACACATTGATAAAATGCTGCTCATTGTGAAACCAATTGCGGATTCTTGGACCTCGGTGAAAGCTCACATTGGCCCAAGTGATATGGGATGCTCTGCCTGCTCACGATCTCTCTAATCAAGCAAAGCATCCTGTACACCATCCAGGAATGTTGCTAGAAGTTCAGTGTTGTATGGCTGTATTTAATTTATTATTGCTGTATTTAATTTTTGCTTTAGTGTTCAGCATCAAATTCAGAAAATTAAAAGACTTTTTTTTTGTTATTTTATTTACACAAATTGAAAGGACAAGAAAACAAGAAAAAGACAGTTCAATAGCTTGAGTTTGTAAAATGTATCCAGTTCAGTTCAGTTCACTCTGAATTTGACTGTTCCAGTAGAGATTTTTGTGCGAGAGCTGCAGGACTGTTGAAGCTCTGCAGAAAAGGGTGGAACCTCGAGCTAATTAAGCAGTGAGCTAAGACCTTCAATACAGTGTTTGAAGGAAGCTGTGGTTTGGGGGCCTACAGGACTGATCTGATTCTGGTGAGGACCAGCCTGCTTGAGGAGAGGAGGGCTGTAGATGCTGTGCAAAGGGCCCAGGTTCGAGGTCGTTAAGTAGTGACATCATATATTTTGCAGTTTCGCTTAAGACGGGAGACATTGGCTGGCATTCAGTGGGCGCAACAAAAGAGTCCAGCAATTTGGATGGAGAGGAACTCTCCAGAGAAACAGGGCTGATCGGACTATATTTAGGAGTATTAGAACAGGAGAGTGTATCAGGCTGTGGAGTGACAGGGAGGATTGGCCACATGTCATGCTGAATGTCAGCGAACCCAATAGGCTCTTTTTGGTTTTTAAAGAATGTGTCAGGGGAGGCATATAATGTGGATAGAGCACAATATACAGGAGAAGCAAGGCTGGTCTGACTTAACTGAGGACCAATGAGTGGAGAGGAGGGCTGCTGAAACTGCTCAGAAGTGAGGAGGGGGTCAAGCTGTTCCACCACTGACAGCAGTGCTTCATTAGTGTCACTGACAAAAGGGGCCTCTTTCTGGAGCTGAACGGGTGCAGAGGAGGCCAGTGATGCAGATGCAGAGAAATCCATATGAGAAGCTGGGAGGACCGGATTTACTTGACACACAGGCGCATCAGCTGTAGTCTGTGTGTTCTGCAGCTGCACACACGCTGACTGCTGGTGAGGCAGGTTGGTAACAGTTGGCTGTCTCTGTGGCTGCTTGAGAGGCTCCTTCACAACTGAATAGGAAGAAGACGGCTGTGTCTGAGCTGGCGTCACACAAAGCCTCTTGGCCTGTTGAGCTTCCTGTTTAGGTTCAGATGCAGATGCTGCAACACAAACAAAAACACAGTAAGTCTTCTTTTGTTAACAGATTCTCGTCTTCTTTACGTCACATTTCACATGAAAAAAACGTCGCAATTCCCAGAAATCTCCTCTCACCTGTGCTTGAGGTGCGATTTCGTGTTCTCTTCCTCTTTTTGCCCTAAAAACAAAAATATGAGAATTTTTATCAGTTGATACAAACTCTGTGCACTGATAGGCACATGTATGAACTGCATGTTGGCACTTTGGACATACGTAGTTTTCTTTGGTGGACCAGTCTGGATGCTCTGTGGCGTGACGGCAACTCTCCGTTTCAGCCTGATCAAAATATTTTGCTTGTTGGTCTTTTGAGAGTGACCTCCACTGCAGACAGACAATCATGCGAACACACTGTCAGCATAGATAAATACTCAGCTACACTACACTACACATAACTACAGGACAGCTGGTACACATGCACAAAATGAGCATAAAGCATTAACAGATGCATAAATATATTCAGAGTTACACACTTACCCTCTTTCCCACAACTGCATTTATGGCTGCACTGCCAGTTATGTTCAGTTCCGCCATCACCTTTGGCCTCTGCTCCTTCAGGTAAAGCATGAAGGCGTTTGGTGGTTTCTTTATGTACAGCCGGTCCTCATACTGTCGGGCTTCACATTTCCTTTTTCTACAGGAATAAAACACAGAGTCAGAGCATTAGCATTGTGTACAGCTGTGATGAAAGTAGTTCAAAACATAGTAAAGCTGTGAAACTGAATGTAAGGAGGCACCATTAAAGGAAGCTGATTAAATAATTCACGCAAAAACATCTGCAGAGCAAAGACGGATATCTGGAGATCACTGACACAAAGCACCAGAGAAACTTACTTTGGAGTGGAGATGTTGGATGGGGAGCAGGAACGACAAAATCCCGGACTGGAACATCGTGCCTACACAGATGCAGAGATGATTACGAGATAACAGAGTTTATGAAGATACAGATGTTCAGCAGCTGTGTACACTGGTGTGTTTGTGTTTTACGTACAGTTCTCCAACAGGACGCACGTACTGCCTCATGTTGTCTGGAATCCCGAGCGCATTATGCTTGAAACACACACACACAACAGATGATGAGACAAGCTGCAATACTATGATCTATTCACTCGGTGGAAGAAGTGATCAGTGGGAGGAGAAGATGTGCATAAACTACATTCATACATAGCTTGACTTTGCTCTCCTGCGCTATTCTTTAGAATTATGGTTCATTGGCAGTGACAAAGTTTACTGTTCAGCAAAGCTTCACACCACTTTTATACAAAGGTGAAATAATACAAGGAAGGTGAGAGCAGAGTGATGAGTCCGACACTTTTAAACATCTTTATCAATAAAACTCTAATGAGTCCTGTCTCTACCTCTGGGTGTCTCAGCTGTCCCTGCCTATCTGTCCCTGGCTGACTGTAGAGGTGATCTGGCACTGTGGCGGTGTTAGTGAGAATGAGTGGAACCAGCTGCTGAGACACAGGAGGAGCTGGTTCCAGGAGGGTGTGGCTAAGAAATCTTCCAGTCCAAGGATCTAATGCTGACTGAGTGGGTGCTCCAGTGGGGAAAGGAGTGGGAAGTTGAGGGTTGGATGGGGGAGGAGGAGTGACAAAATCCCACAATGGCACATCGTGCCTACACAGATGCAGAGACGGATACAAGATAAAAGAGTTTATGAAGATACAGATGTTCAGCAGCTGTGTACACTGGTGTGCTTGTGTGTTTTACGTACAGTTCTCCAGCAGGACGCACGTACTGCCTCATGTTGTCTGGAATCCCGAGCACGTTATGCTTGAAACACACACACAACAGATGATGAGACAAGCTGCAATACTATGATCTATTCACTCGGTGGAAGAAGTGATCAGTGGGAGGAGAAGATGTGCATAAAACTACATTCATACATAGCTTGACTTTGCTCTCCTGCGCTATTCTTTGGAATTATGTTTCATTGGCAGTGACAAAGTTTACTGTTCAGCAAAGCTTCACACCACATTTATACAAAGGTGAAATACAAGGAAGGTGAGAGCAGAGTGATGAGTCCGACACTTTTAAACATCTTTATCAATAAAACTCTAATGAGTCCTGTCACTACCTCTGGGTGTCTCAGCTGTCCCTGCCTATCTGTCCCTGGCTGACTGTAGAGGTGAGCTGGCACTGTGGCGGTGTTAGTGAGAATGAGTGGAACCAGCTGCTGAGACACAGGAGGAGCTGGTTCCAGGAGGGTGTAGCTAAGAAATCTTCCAGTCTGAGGATCTAATGCTGACTGAGCGGGTGCTCCAGTGGGGAAAGGAGGGGGAAGTTGAGGGTTGGATGGGGGAGGAGGAGTGACAAAATCCCACAATGGCACATCGTGCCTACACAGATGCAGAGACGGATACAAGATAACAGAGTTTATGAAGATACAGATGTTCAGCAGCTGTGTACACTGGTGTGCTTGTGTGTTTTACATACAGTTCTCCAACAGGACGCACGTACTGCCTCATGTTGTCTGGAATCCCGAGCACATTATGCTTGAAACACACAAAACACACAACAGATGATGAGACACGCTGCAATACTATGATCTATTCACTCGGTGGAAGAAGTGATCAGTGGGAGGAGAAGATGTGCATAAACTACATTCATACATAGCTTGACTTTGCTCTCCTGCACTATTCTTTGGAATTATGTTTCATTGGCAGTGACAAAGTTTACTGTTCAGCAAAGCTTCACACCACATTTATACAAAGGTGAAATACAAGGAAGGTGAGAGCAGAGTGATTTTAGAGTAAAATAAAACTGTTTTTCTTTCATGTAGACTAAAGCATACAACAGTTTTTAGCATCTTTATCAATAAAACTCTAATGAGACCGGTCACTACCTTTGGGTGTCTCAGCTGTCCCTGTCTATCTGTCCCTGGCTGACTGTAGAGGTGAGCTGGTCCTGAGCCCATGAGTGGAACCAGCTGCTGATACACAGGAGGAGCTGGTTCTGGGAGGATGTTGCTAACAAATCCTCCAGTCTGAGGATCTGATGCTGGCTGAGGGGGGGCAGGTATCCCAGTGGGGAAAGGAGGGGGAGGCAGAGGGTAGGATGTTTGCCCCAGAATGTCAACTGCCGCATCTTCAGAAGTGGAAGGCGCTTCTTCTGACTGCATTGTCTCTGAAATATGATTGTTTTCCTCCCTGATGTCCATTTTAGAGACAGAGGGATTGAAAAATGACAACTGCTTCTGCCTGGGATCCTGTGGCACACATTCATAAAAGGTTTTGTTCCTTTTACACTACGTTCTTACATCTCATATAATACCGAACTAAACTAAGGACAAGTATTATGTGGGAACAAGGTGTGAGTTAACAGTTAAAGTCAGAGTAAATGTCATATTAAAATATGACAATTACTGATGATAAGATATTTAAAAGTGTTCAAACCAAACTGAGAAATACAAAAAACTAACAAACTAATTAATACCTCAAACTCTGTTAACTCTCATGACTTCACTGCATTTATATTGTTCTTACTTTGTGACAAACAGTTTAAATAGATAATGCACTGTTTCACAATCACAGTTATATATAATATAATGAACAGGTTTCAGTTGTTTACCAAAAAGATTTAAATATCATATATATGTATATACAAGAATCTGCAATTCAACAACACTAACAAGGTACAAACATTGAATTTGCTGACTGAGGGGTTTTAATTTTGCATCAGCTTAGCCAGTTACAATATTAAAATAATAGCTTTGTGATTTAAAACCTGATTAAGCTGACCTGTACTGCAGAGGAAATTTAAAAAAAAAAAAAACTGTAGTAACAAGTTGCTCTGCAGATTCAAGTTTTACAGGCATTCGTGTTATAAATTAATATAATATGATGCATTGTTGAGATGAATTCACCCCAAAGTTTGATTCAAATGTACCAAGAGTGTGCTGTATGAAGGAAGTTACTGCCTACAGGTTTATTTAAATACTGCAGATATATTTTAAAAGTACAGTTTTCTGATCATACCATTGCAGTTTTTGTTTAAATTTTAATTCGATACTTGTTTTGTTTTTTTTTTACGACGATGTGAATTACTTAGGTCACTGCTGAATCACACAGTAGCTCAATAATTCAAACTTTACTTTGTGGACTTTGTTTACATGTTGAGGGACACATTAAAACAGGAAAAATATCGATTTTGAAAAACTAAATGTGTGGCTTAAAGAGTCAAGTGTTTAATTTAGATGTTCCACTGTATCAGATGACCTTAAAACTATGCTATGAGTACTCACCAACAATTTTCAGCGATGGTTCACTTAAATATTTTAAAATGCTGTTTAAAAGTACTTTTGAGGTTTGCTTTTGAGGCTCTGAAAAGCACTTGTTCACACAGTGAAGATCCTGTCTCTGTGTGTCAGGTTATGTAAAATGTTACTGTTTAATTTCATTGTGTCACCAGGTAACAAAAACATTCCATTTCAGCCCTCCCTGTTTCCAGCATCTCTTTATCTACAGTCATCATCATGGCTGGATCAGCCTTCTCAGGGACTCTGGGGCAGATTATGTTGGGCCCCGACTGAGCCCACAGTACATGTCAGGGTACTTATTCCTTTAGTAACCAAATTATAAGCAGAGAGACAAAACCATGCTCAGAAAGGTTCATGCTTGTTTTCAGTTTTGACTGTATTGAATATTTCTGTTACAATATGCAAAAGTCCATCAGTTATTGAAGGAAACAGCTGTCAGATGTTGCTTTACACTGTAAAAAAGAATTCTGTAGAAAAACAGTAAATGTCCTGGTAATTTTCTGCCAGTACATTTTTTTATTTATTTATTTTTAAAAGAAGTTGAAAGACTTTTCTGTAAATGGTAAAATGGAAAAATCGTCTTATTCTTAGTCACAGTATATTTTCTGTGTCATTAATGGATTTTTTCTGTGAATAGAAAAAGTGAAAATTCAGTTTCTATTACTATTTACAGTCAATTCTTTTAACTTTAGCCCATTAAATGTACTTTTTTGTATATCCTTAAGCACACATTTCTATACAATTACAACCTTATACACAATTTGCTTTTAAATGAAAACTTCTTAAAATTATCTGTGCACAAGTAGTACACAACAACATTGGTACATTTAATGTTAAATATTCTTTTATTTTACTTTATATTGCTTGTTCTGATGAAGACTTTTAAACTGTCAACATCAGCTAAGTGAATAAGGATCTGTGTCCATGAACCCTCAGCAGTGACAACACTTAAACGCCATAGTTCAAAATCCTCAATCCACACCTTTTGTCCCCTGTGTTCAAAATGCTCTTGGCTGTTAAAGTAGAAGAGAAAAGTTTGACATATTTCACAGCCATTAAATGTTCTCTCAAACAGAGGGCATGGTTACTTCCCAAGCAAAAACCTCTGCTTGTGCTCACAGACCCTAAATCAGGACAAATTAGACAATAATAAGACAAGTGACTACAAAGTGACACCAGAGCTTCGTGAAGAGCAAGCATGAAGTGAGAAATTGTGTGCACACTTTCTAGTGGCACCACTCTTCATTTACCTGTGTGATAAAGTCCTGATTGTAGCATGGTAGTCCATCAAATTCCATCTGAGCTTTAACCTCCTAGGACCTGGCGTCCACATATGTGGACATCACATTTTGGGTTATTTAGACCAAAATACTCTTTTGCTCTACAAGGGCCTGATATCCACTTACGAGGACATTATACTGCTACTGTTCTAACAAAATTTTAAACGAATATCCTCACATGTGGCTCTTATTTTTCTTAAAAACAAAAATAAGGTAAAAAAAAAAAAAATCTGGTAATTCTTTGTTTTTACATTCATCAGGCCCCAATATGTCCAAATATCAAAGAGAAATTAAAAATGCATGCCGTGGAAGAGTTCAGGTCTTAGGAGGTTAAAGGAAATACACTCAGCTTTTGCTTAGATTTTCAGAGTTGTTCAATTCATACAGCAACTTAAGCAGTTAATGTGATACTGTTTTGCTCCACCATCTCAGCCAATGAGCCTGGTAAATTTATTCTGAGGAAAAAAAATAAGTTTTAAGAAGTTTGTTTTTTGTTGCTGTTGTTTACATTTAAGCTACAATAAAAGGAATAAAAATACAAAGTTTAGTATTGAGGTGGAAAATGACTTGAAATAAACTGAACTTGTACACCTACCATTGAAAGCCAGCAAGAAAGAACAGAGTTTTGGTTTTGTTTAGATCCGCTGCGGATTATCATTATTAATTTTCCTAAAATAAATGCAGAGTTGCATACACATAACAGCATTCTGTTGCAATGTAAGCAGTTTATAATTGAAGTAACACACAAACCTTCACAAACTAAATCAATGACAACATTAGACTCACCTTGCTTTTGTAGACAAGGTGATCAGGCTTTTTCATCCTCTCCTGACACCAGCTGCACTGCACCATCAGCATCTTGTATCTCCCTTTCTCACTCAGTAAAGTGTTTCCTTTTGTTGGCTCTGCACGTGCAAGTGTGTGATCACAGGTGAAATAAGGGATATTTTTCCATTGCAGGTTTAGAGTGTTTCATTTAGTGATACCTATCAATCCACTTTTCAAATAATCTCTAAGGATCTTATTTTTTTTAATAAAGACACAAATATCCCTGCTTATTATTAGGCTAAAAGCTTGATATAGACTTAACAATTTACAATATGTCAGCAGCATCCCCACAAGGCATATAACACCCCTGCACACCAGCACTGTATTATACTTTAATCAAGATATAGTTATAATTTAATCACATTAGCTCAATGGTCACAAAAATATACTAGAAATGATCTATAAATAACATTTTCAAGAAAAGTTGGATCATGTCTGTCTAAAAATATTTACTAAACATTTTTATGTGCTACAAAATGGACATAATGATAAATGTGCTGAGGTGAAACTAAACTTTTAATAATATCACCACTATAGTCTTTTAACCATCAAATTAGTCTATGCTGGTCAGCTAGCTAAAAGTCTTTATGTTAGCAGCTTATTTCACAGGCTAACATTAGCATTTGTTAGCTAGCCAGGATGGTCCGAGGCTAAAACTAGAGTTAGTGTAACTTTGCCTGAAACCCTTTAAAGTCTTCTGTAGAGGCAACTGTAAAACATAATATTATTATAGGACTTATTAGAGTCCTAAAACTATTTCTGACTGTCTATACATCAACAGAACAATGAAGTTTTTACTTTCCCAGTTATCTACATTACTAACTTTAGCTAATTGGCTAGCTGCCTGTCACAGCTGTGTAAAACCCAGAGAGAAGCAGACGGCTAACTATAGTATTTATGAAAACTGGTCCAGCCACTGAAGGGCTGTTAAAACCCTTTGATGTTATCATAGCGAAAAATGATTTTAATTTAAAAAAAAAAAAAAAAAAAAATGTAATTAACAAAAATGAGAAGCTCATGTCATGTTAAATCTAAATAACATTATTTGAAAAATGACTCAGTAAAATATTCCTGCCTTATCTGGATACACACCAGTTAACAAATAAATTAACAATTATTTCTAAAAAACACTGAGTCTTTTGAAAAACATTATTTTAATTTAAAAAATATAAGCTTTAATATTTACCACTGAATTATCAAGGCAGTTTCTTCAGCTTCAAAGTCCAAAATCCAAATGTTCCAAATGAAGCCTGAAAGAAGCGTAATGGCTGGACTTACTTACTTTTCCCTCCTTTCAGGGTTCTTGCTCCCACAATGCATTGCAGTAGTTAAATACAGAAAAATAGTAATACTCAGTCTCAGGTTACCCCAGTCAGCTGTCATGTTAAATCTAAATAATAATGTAATAATGTAAATAATCTACTGTTTATAAGATTGGGGACACCTGCAGTCAGCTGAGACTGAAGAAGTCACTTGGATGAGTGATGAAATGTTTCTCCCACTGAAAACACTACATCCAGATGAACAGAATCAACTTTTGGAGATTTACTTACTTAAATGATTGAGAATGCATCAAGACGATGACAGGGAAGCTATTTCATTTCAGTTCAATTTTAATTATATAGCACCAAGTCACAACAACAGCTTTATATTCTAAGGTAAAGCCCCTACAATAATAGAGAGACAATGCCCTGTAAGCAAGCACTTGGCAACAGTTCTACCTTTTAACAGGGAGACACCTCCAGGAGCACCGGGCTCAGGGAGGGGTGGCAATCTCATGGGTTGGGAGTGAGCATTGGAAGACAGGACTAAAGACTAAATCGATCAGACTAAAACATACTGTTTGTGCTATCTGTCCGCCTTCCTGGCTTAAGAACGGTAAAATATTACTTCTAATATACTTGATAATAGATATCTGAGATTCTATAGATTCTATATTCTGTAAATCACACGTTTGTGCTGACTGTCTGGTTGTGGTGAGGACCAGGTATTGCTGATAAAAATCAGTTCATGAGCTCAAAAATACTGGTGTACTTCTTCATTTTTCATAAAGTAAATTAAAAAAATAACTTGCCCAGCTCCAGATGGACACCCCGTCAGAGGCGGAGACAATGACACTTTCCTATGGCACTTACAGTTTTTTCTGATGGCTTAAGCACATTTTTTGTAACTATTGGCTATTTATGCAGAACTCTACACACAAATAAGAAAACCCTTCACAAAAATCAACAAAACATTGTAATTTCCTTGTAAAAGCGAATAACCTTTGCTTAACTCTCCACACCTTTGCAAAAATGTTTTTTTCGTATCAAACAGTTAACACAAGGCATCACATTAATAAGCACACAATGCACCAACTACACACTGATGGTATGAATAAAAAACACATCTGGCTTTTGCTTTCTCTGTGCACCAGGTAGGCTATGTCAGTTTGAGCTCATACTTTTGTCATAGGTCTGTAAACATGGAAACATGATCCAAACTTCAAGTACTGGTGTTTATTTACACACATCAAAACAAACACAAGTGTTTATTTCCAAGTCCAAACAAAATAGTAATTTCACTGAGGAAAAAAAAGAAATCAGTCTACATCGTGTCGTCTCTCTGGGTCCGGCCACAAAATTTCGTCTACATCACATGCAATGTCCTCTAGTCCAAGGCACCAGGGAAAATATCTTCTGGAATGGCGTATCCAGGCCTGACATGATGCCTGGTCAATATCCCCACATGCCTCCTCCATTGCCTGTAAAAGGGCTATGCGTTGATGGGGATGACGGTCATAGACCTTCCAGCGCCAGGCAGAGAAGAACTCTTCAATTGGGTTCAAGAATGGAGAGTATGGGGGGAGGTTGAGTACAGTGAAGAGTGGGTGATCTGTAAACCAGTTGCGGACCAAAGCAGCCCTATGGAAAATAACATTGTCCCATATGATGACTGGTCTGCTCTGGTCTCTGAACACTAGTGAGCATGTCATGTAAGGTGTCCAGGAATGTAATAATATGTGCAGTGTTATATGGGCCCAGGGTTGCATGATGGTGAACACCACCATTTTGACGTATAGCTGCACACATAGTTATGTTACCACCGCGTTGTCCTGGGACGTTGATTATGGCACGGTGTCCAATAATGTTCCTGCCACGTCTCCTTGTCTTTGTGAGGTGAAAACCAGCTTCATCCACAAAAATCTGCTCATGACTCATCTGCCTCTAGCTCCATCACTCTCTAGACAAGACAAAACAAATTCAGCACAACAGGCACATGCACAGCACTACAGTATGCATTTCCAGAAAATTAAACAATTGAGAGCGAGTTTTTAAATGAGTGTTACTATACTGTATAATTATCTATCATCCACTCTCTTCCACCTATCTAAATAGGGAGACAGGGGGATGTTGTCTTAGGGCAAGAGGCGGGGTACGCTGTGGTCAGGTCGCCAGTCTGCCACAGAGCTAACACAGAGACAGACAACCATTCACACTCACGTTCAAACCTATGAGCAATTAAAAAAAATAAACCACCAATTAACCTAAGTTAACCCCACTACCTGCATGTCTTTGGACTGTGAGACAAAGCAGGAGTACCGCACAAACACACGGGAAACATGCAAACACCACACAGAAATACCCCCTGCACCAGCATGCGGCCCTAATATAATTATTATTATGCTATGAAATAAACCTGAAACATTCTTTACCTCTGACTGTTATTTGAAGAGGATCTTGTTGAGCTGTCGCCTTGAATGTTTCTCTCTCTACTCTGAAGAAGTATGTTTCTGTGTATGTGGTGGTTAAATCAGAAAACAGAGTGGTGCAGTCTCTCTGACTCAGGTTCCCAGTAATACTCATTGGATAGATGCGAACTGCTCCACTACTGTTGAAGATCACATTGTTTGGATATTTGCCAAAGTCAACATTATTTTTAATCCATACTCCAAAGATTTTTCTTGCTCTGTTAAATTTCTGTTCTTCTTTGGGTCTGAAGCTACATGGGATTTGCAAACAAGATCCACTCAATGCTTCCAGCTGCTTTGGGGCAGTCATGTAGAGTTTTATCCAGTCTTGATAATCAGCCAAAGCACCTGTAAATAAAGTGTAATGATTAATCCATTCACATAATAATATTGAACAAGTTAACTACATTTTTTTCTACTCCCAAACAAAACTCATCTCTGATCAAAGTATTCCCTTTAGTTAATGAGGTAATATTTTTGTATTTGAATATTTTCTTGTTTAATGAAACATTTAGCTGATATTCCCGAGATGACAGGAACATTTCATTCATCTGCTGTTTGGATGTAAGATGAAAATCTTCATAATCAGAGTTTCAAAAACTGTCTATTGTAATGCTTAAAAGTGCCAACAAACATATTTTGTTCCTCTGTTGTTAACATTTTGTAAATAAATGTAATGTATAATGTAAAATGGATCCAAGATGGCGCCGCGGATAGCAGCCTCAGTACTGCGCTCTCTCACACTTTCCTTGTTTTTGTTTATTTTCTCCGCGTTTGGTCACTCAGACCACATCACTTTTTCCGCGGATCAACTGCTAAACATCAGGCAGTCGTCTCAAAATAGTTCTTATCCTTTTTTCATAAACCCAGAAAAGGTTTTTGGAGATTTTAGTCATAGGCACAGTGGCTCTCTGTTGAAGGAGACGCAGACGGGGGACTTGGGTCGGCGTGCTTGTGAAACTAGGTCGGTGGGGATTCTGCACGGCTCTTCCCTCCATTGTCCGCTCTCTTCCAAACAAAGTGGACGAACTACTGCTTTTAAACCGGACTAACAAGGACTTTGCACGCTCTGCTGTCCTTTGCTTCACTGAAACCTGGCTCAGTGAACAAATCCCAGACACTGCCTTAAATCTGCCGGGCTTCACTTCACCGGGCGGACTGCGAAATGGAGCTCTCAGGGAAAACAAAGGGTGGTGGAGTCTGCTTCTACATTAATGAAGGTTGGTGTACTGATGTCACAGTGTTACAGAAATACTGCAGCCCGAACCTGGAAACTTTTTTTCATCAACTGCAAACCGTTTTATTCACCACGGGAGTTTTTCCTCCTTCAACCTGGCCTGAGTTTACATCCCCCCTCAGGTCAATGCGAACAACGCACTGTGAGAGCTAGCTGACCAGATTAACACCCTGGAAAGAAAATTCTCCAATTACTTTACAATTGTCCTTGGGGATTTTAACAGAGCAAATCTAAACCATGAACTTCCTAAATATAGACAGCATATAGACTGCCCCACAACATCACACTGGAGCACTGTTACACCACTTTAAAAGATGCCTATCGCTCTGTCCCCTTGGCAGCCCTGGGACATTCTGATCACTGCCTGGTCCATCTTCTTCCAGTTTATAGGCAGCAACTTACACGTGCCAAGCCTGTAGTCAAAACTGTAGGACTGCTTTGACAGCACTGATTGGCCTACAGAAGCAGTGACAGGGCCCTGTATAAGCAAGCCAGGAACACACTGACCAGGGAGATCAAAGTGGCTAAAAGGATCTACTCCCAGAAGCTGAACGAACAGCTCTCAGCCAATGACACTGCATCAGTGTGGAAGGGCCTGCGGGACATCATCAACTACAGACGCCCCCTACCCCCTGTTGAAGTAAACAAAGATCTGGCAGACTAGTTGAATACATTCTACTGCAGATTTGAGACGGACAGAGCCTCAACCCTCGCCCACTCCTCCACAGAGACATTGACCCATAACACATCTCTCAACCCCCCCCACCCCACCCCAGATTCAATGACCATCACAGTCTGGTATTGAAGAGCCACTAAACAGGACAGGTGCAGACTGCAGCAAACTGTACGGGCAGCAGAAAAGATCACCGGCACTCCCCTGCCTCCATCCAGGACCTGCACCTCTCAAGAACCAGGAAATGGGGAGGGAAAATCATCACAGACCCCTCACACCCTGGACACAGACTTTTTGACCTGCTGCCCTCTGGCGGATGGTATAGAAGCCTGCAGAACAGGACCACCCAACACAGGAACAGTTTCTTTCCCTTCGCCATCTCCCTCCTAAACAGTCAAACTGTCACACTGCTTCACACTGCTAGACTTCAACTGCACCTTATGTACATTCTGTGGTATTCATTTCATTTCCGTAATCCTGTATTTTCTGCATATAAGATTTGGATTGGTTATTATATTGTTGGTTTACGTGTTTAGCACGTTAACGCGTTAGCACCATCCAGCCCCACGCACAGGGAGATCTGCGATAACTTGCTAACGGAGATCTGCCGTGTTAATGCGGTTATGCCGTTGATGTTGTTTTAACGAGATGACAGCACTAATATATTTTTTTTTTTATTATTATTTTTTTTCCATGTTGTAAAATAACTCTAATAATGACTCTGAAACACTGAAATACTCACCT
Source organism: Oreochromis aureus (assembly GCF_013358895.1). NCBI lineage: Eukaryota > Metazoa > Chordata > Actinopteri > Cichliformes > Cichlidae > Oreochromis > Oreochromis aureus. The sequence continues at coordinate 12,332,561 of NC_052950.1, forward strand.
GAAACAAACAGGACAATCAGTAAGATGCTCACTGTCTCCATGTTCACAGACCGACTACTCTACTGCCTGGATAAAACAAAACAAAACAAAAAAACAAACCCAGATCATTTCACATATGGAGCTGTAACACTGTACTTAAATCAGTTTTATAATAAAAATGTGCCTTGTCCAGCCGTGAATGTCTTTTTTTTCTTTTCTTGTTGTGCTTTGCTTTAAAACAATAAGTCAGTAAGTGCAGTAAAAGAAAGATAAAGAAAGTTAAAGAGTTACTGAATAAAAGCAATGAAATGTTTTCTTAACAGAAAAGCCAAAGTAGAGTCTTATCATTTTACAGTTTTAACAGAATCACAGTGAACTGTGTCACCCAGCCGATGTTAGAAAGAAGGAAGTACAGAAAGAGAACTTGCTGTTTAAGAAGGTGCATTAAAGTCAATCTGCTGAGCCTTGCATTTTACATCTGTTATATATAAAAACAAACAAAAACAACAACAACAACAAAAAACAAACAAAAAACAAAACAAAAAAAACACACACAATCATCTGGTATAATATTTCCCAATACTAGGGGCCACATACTAAACATAAAAAATGACTTATGATTTGTTGTTTTTGATTTCTGTTGTGTCAAATTTGGTGGAATTACAAGTCTAATTTTTTAACAGATATTGACCGTCATAAAACAAACCAAAGGCAGAACTCAGAAGAGGGTAAACACAGGAGCTCCACAGGAACCAAACCAAAATAAGCACAGAGCAGGGCATGAGTGAAACAAACTGGAAACTAGGGCTGCTCGATTATGGCAAAAACGATAATCACGATTATTTTCACTGAAATTGAGATCTCGATTATTTGACGATATTTATTTAACAATAACAATGTATTGAATAATGGCTTTAAAGATTGTCAAAAAATAATATAAAATAGTGTGCAAATACTGATTACAGTGGAAATGTTTGCAATATAAAAATAAATGAAAATGTAAACATCTATGTTTAGTGAACTTCAAAATACTGCACAATATTTGATCCACGTCTGACTCCGCGAACCCATAATGTTTCCACCAATGTTCCCTCAAATATTTCATGTGTCTGAGCGAACACACAAACTCCCTGAGCGGTCCCTTGGACCACTGTGAGCGACATCAGACGTGTGCACTGTGGTCACGCCAGCATCTAATCCATCCAAGTTACATGGTTTATTAAAATAATCAAATTACAGCATTTACAGTTATGTTAGACTACTTTTAATTAACTGCTTTAGCCCACTTACAATGAAAATTTAAAAAAATCTTGTTCATGACCTGTGTAGTATGTTAACACTATTGGAAGTAAAAATAACTTGAACTCACAACTTTCTTTCTTTCTTTTTTTTTCATAAAGCTCTGACTTGTATTATGAGTATGACTCTGTGGTCTGGGAGAGAGTCCTATAACTCTCTGTCCGCAAAATACAGTATATAATGACCAATGTTGGGCAATTAATTATATAGTATATACTATATAGTATATAGTATATACACACACAACAAAACTATTGACTACACTACACACTAACTACACAAGATTTGCGCTAAACGTCTCAAATCTCTCACATCTCAAAGCACCGCCGTCACTCCTAAAACCTCCCCCCGTTTCTTAACAACTAGATGCCACGTTGCCATATCAGTTTTTGATTGGTCGACACGGTACTTTTTTCGACCAATAGGAAAGGGTGGGGGGTTTTTTGGTTTTGTTTTTGCTCACAGGCGGAGAGTGCTTTCGAGCGTTTTCCTTATAAAACGCCGTTTTTACCGTTTCTTCCCGCAGTAAATATAAACAACGATAGTATTCAGGAAGAAAACCAAACATTGCAGATATTTTTATCATAACTCTGGTTTTACGTGGCTTATCGACACAATTTAAAAACTGGTATAAAGTCCACACTTTTCCCGTCAGTTGTTCCGTCTGTCCTGCTCACATCTCCAATGGTTGTACACGTTGTCATTAATGTGGCTTCACTGCACATCCAGTGTTGCCAACTCCTCAGTAAGGAAAATCGCTATTGGTTGTCCTAAAAGTCGCTAGAAGTCGCTAAATGACGTCATCACCTAATTTGCATAATTGGTCATGCTAATATAATTGTAACCTATGTTGTTGGAGAGAGAAATAACATTGTGGAAGAGACATAAAGTGAGTAAAAAACGTCCTAAATGCATTTAGAGTTTATTTAGAACTACAAATTAAATTTCTTTTAGCAATTATTGTTTTTTTAATGTCACAATTCCAACCCTGCTCCTTTACCCGGCTTGGACCGCAAAAGTGACCGAAATAGGCACTCTGGTGGAGTTACTTTGTGTGTGTGTTTTATAAGTAGTTTTAAACCTTGTGATCCACAAAACAGCATAAGAGTAAAAGAAGAACTGACTGCGTTACAGCACCCGCTGCTTGTTGAGAGTAAAAGGGATACGTGCTTTCACGTCTTTTTTTAGCGACTTTTTTAAGAAAAAAAGTCGCTAGGGGGTCTGAAAACTCGCTAAATATAGCGACAAAGTCGCTAAGTTGGCAACACTGTGCACATCAGCCACGCCGCTTTGCTAGCTAAAACACCGGTGTCGGCACATAAGGACGCTGTCATAGCCTGTCAACGACGTTGATTGGCTGCGTATATACGAATGTGAATCGCATTATTGGCTGGACTATAGGATAAGGTGGCATCGTTCTAATCCCATACAGGAGCAGCCAGTCACTTACTGACTAACACTGTAAAACAGAATTGTTAAAGTTTTAATTTTAATTCAGGTAAGATTTTTTTTGTGCGCAACGCAGATTTTCTGTGCGCAGAGACCGTGCCAGCAGTGCGCAATTGCGCACGTGCGCAGCTTAGAGGGAACATTGGTTTCCACACCACTGAAGTCGTTTTACCTCTCTTTTCAACCAACGGCATTCTTTCTTCAGCAGCCATTATCCTCTCCAAATAACTTCTGCTTAGCTTTCCGAGCTTCCCTCGGGTCCTCTTAATTGTTGCGACGCGTGTTCGAAACGCAGAGAGGTGCGCTCGATTTGCCACACGGAGCAGCGCGAGAGTAAAGCACGAGGGAGGTGCTAATAATCGGCTCAGGCATTTTTAATGATCGTTGAAAACCCAGATCGTAATCGAGATTACAATTCGATTAATTGAGCAGCCCTACTGGAAACATATAGCAGGGAAACTGAAAAGTAGGCACCCCAGCCTACCACCCCCAAGAGAGCGGTGAGCGACTACGCCAGAACTTCCAGCAATGCGCCCCCAATACCAGCAAGTACCCATATCCCAGGGAGGGGCAGCAGCGTCCAGCAGGGAGCGGTATAGGGAGAGGTAATCCCAGTCTTCATGACCAAGTCCCAGGCCAAGCCATGCGCACACACACACACACCCAGGCCATAGGCCATTCACTCACACATACCACACATGAGTGACACAAGAGTTTAGTTGTGGACAAAACGTATTTTATAACTGAGGTAAGCCATTTTCAATGAAGCCACAAATCTAAATTTGGAAAATAATAAATAACATGATCCATGAGCAACATAAGCTATGAAATCCTACCATCTAATACAGGAAAGTTTATCTAGATACACTAAATGACAATCATTTCTAATGTTACTGCTCATAATGAAAGACGCTAATCAGTCCATCCAGTAGATTTATTTCATAAAACATTACAAACTTTTCATCTGAAGTAGTTTATTCATCAAAGTCTGATCTCAGTGATACATGCAGTGGCATTAATGATCTTAATGATAATTTAATGAGCTTGGCTAAAGGACTATTCTATTTTACATTAAAAAACACAACAAACCTTGTAAACATCAGTGAGTAAACTTGTGAGTGAACACTACATGTGCTTTAAATACTCTAGAAATGCTGTGAGTGCATTTTAAATTCATCAGACTCACTAAGAATTTACCATTTAAAATAAGCACGTTTTAGAAGAAGAAGAATAGCCACTTTATTGTCATTCACAACATACACCAGTTAGTGCACATCAGAAGGAAATAGTGGTGCATTTACTTGCCATCTGGCTGTACAATTTAAATCATATATTAATAAAAATCTAGGATATGTACACCTAACAACATAATAGAAATTTGTCTACACACAGTGTTGTTAAGGGAAAAAAATGTACAGAATATTAGTAAAAATAAATATACTGCACAACAATAATAGAAATGGAGAAATTACGTGTACAATCACGGCATGAAATTGCGCTGCCCTAAATACACACTCACAATGTGCCTATTCTGCCCTCACTATAGTTTAAAGCTGGTTTCTAGCTTGACAGATTGCTTAACAGGCCCACAACATCCAGGAGTCAGCACGCACATGTTGGATATTTACTATCAGAAGTTCTGCAAAACTGTGATACAGAAATGAAAAATAAAATGTTACATTTCTGTTGTAATTGACTTGCTTTTACAATATCAAACAGTGAGCCATGACCTATCATGTACTCACACGTAAACACATGAAGATATCCCGAAACCTTCACTTATTTGCCCCAGGTATCTAGCGGTTATCTCAATGCTAATGTTACATTGGAAATGCCATAGATAGGCTACTGGGCTAACGTCGCGGCCGTTTTTCCACACATCAAAGTTTCTTACACAAAATTCTCAACCGTTATGTAAAACTATCGCGGGTAAGCTTAACACGACAGAAATCATCTACTTACAGCAAGTGGTCTTTCGGGCTCACCAAGAAAGAATGAACAAAAAGTAGAAAAGTTTAGCTTAAAGTAGTGATGGTCCGTTTGAAGCTGAAACTGGCGCATGTGTCAAAACAATCAGCACTGCTTCAGAAACTCTGTGCCGAGGCTTGGTTCGTCTCAAAAGAGTCACATGATCAATGCCGCCAAACATAATTAGAGACAGGAAGGAAGAGAGAATGCTCTGCCTATTCCTAAATAAAAAAACAGTTCACCAGCAGTTCTGCACCAGGGACCTCATAGCACAAGCATACTCCCAAACTATTCTAATGTTGTGTTGTACATTGTTATTTATAGTGTATTTTTTTATTAGTAAAAAAAATCAAGAAGTCACAAACAAAAGGAGAACACACCATGGCACATGTTTAAACAAAGAAAATGTATTCATCAATATGATTTATTACTAAAATAGATATAACATAATTTTTTCAGCAAAAAATACACATTCAAAACACCATATCAGCCCGATATCAGACAGAACTGTCACATGATATCAGACAGAGGCTATCAATTCAGCTCTGTAAAATGGGCAATCATAATTAAGCAGTTCATTATAAGCTGTAGACTCAAGCTGCTCTTCATATTTTTGGCCACCAGATGTCACCAAAGAAAACTGTATTAAAAAGCTACGAGTAATGAGTCGTTTTTTAATACAAGCTTCAGTGCTTCAGAAAGCTTCATTTGGCTATCACTAGCCTAAAGACCTTTCTACCGAATTGCAAGGTGGCCTTGAGTCACATGACTTGGACTCAAGTCAGACTTTAATTTTATGACTTTAGATGTGACTTGAAAAAAATGTTCTCCAGACTTGGACTTTTACACCACTGATTTGGGACTTGAATTGGACTTGAACCTGTTTACTTGAAATGACTTGATATTTTAACCCAAATCTAAACTTTAACACACATATTATGTAAAAAGTGCGCACCATTAATTCATTAATTCTTACCACACTCCATATGTATGTACACCCTAAAAAATGCTGGGTTATTTTCATAATTCAACTCTTGGGTAAAAGCCGTAGGTTCGTAAGTTGGGTTATTGTGACCAAATAGTGGTTCAAAAGTCATGAATCAGGAGTTGGGTTGGTGATGTGCTGGGTTCTTCACAGCTTGACTAATTCTGTTGGGTCATAGGTTGGGTAGCTTTAATCAAATATTAGGTCAAAATTTGACCCAATTGTTTGGGTTGAAGATAAGCCTCAGAAGAAGCCACAACATTTTTCACAAACTGCCATTTTCAACTAGACTGTGACCTGATCAGACATCACTGGACTTCTACACTACTCTGAAATAAAACATGTTAAGTCAAAAGTGAATTTTAACAGTTTGAAAATCATAGGGTTAATTTTGATAATGCAATTTATTGGTTTATTCTAGAACTTTACCTACACATTAAAGGTCTTTTAACATATAACACCAGCTAGCTTGTGATGAAGAATGTTATTTCTACTTAAAAATGTTTGATATCATCTGTTAAAGTTATAATTTGAAATGAGGCCAAGGTTGCTCAGTTTGACAAACTATTTAGAGATCACTATATAGAACAAAGAAAGTATGAGATTGGGTGTTGCATTTGTGGGAAAAAGGTAAAAAAGAAAGAAAGAAAAAGAAACAGTCTACCTAACCTACTTAATTTAATTTAATTATTGAATATAACCTAAATGACATCTATGTTGATAACAACATATTTTCATTTTAAAATTTAAAGGCAATGATAATTCGTCCCATTTAGATCTTTTTAAAAAAGATAAATTGCGCTAATACTTTGACCCCCTTTTTTCTCTCTTTCACTAGACCGTGCAAAGAGCACGCGCATCCCTGCACTTAGCTCGCTTGCTATTAATGCAAATGTAATGGTAACAGCAACATACGTGAGAATTTATACTGCCACCACCAATATTTAGCCACCATCTTCGATCCTCACTCTGAGCCTTCGGTAGCTTTAAGGTCTGCCACAAGTTTACGTTTAATCAAAGTAAAATAAAAAACACTAATTTAATGCCTTCTAAATATCATTTGTATTAAGCCTTTTGGTTCTCAGTCAACACAAAAGGCTAAGTTGTTAAAGGGTTAACTTGGCGGGGCTGAGAATGTTTGCTGCATTCGGACCCTGCTCAATATACAGGTAATCTGCTCTTTATAGATGGAGGCAGTGCTCACTGCTCTATGACACTGAGTGAAATCAGCCTGTCATTACTTCACAGACAAAAAGCACCGACTTATTTGTCCGAATGATCGGTCCAGGGAGCACAAGCTGTGCAATCATACTTGCTTATATATTTTTTTTACTTATATGTACATTCACTTTATTGAAAATAAAAAATGAGAAATGTTATTCTCGCTGACTTTAGAGTATTGTGATGGACCGAGCAGTGAAGGAACGTCAGACACAGGTTAAAGTGCAAAAAAAAAGCTTTTTTAATTGACCCCAAAATAAACTTGGTTAAATTATACAGAAAATTCAAAATCTTGGGGCCATAAAAGAGGTCAAAGTAACAGAACTCTTCTCAAAAGCTGGCAACAAACAAAAACTCAAACTCAAACAAACTAACCTACCTAAATGAGACAAAGGAGAAACTTAAACAGTGGCTGGCCGGTCAACAAGAACACAGAAAGGCGTAGAACACACAAAACCCAACTAAAACTAACATAGCAAATTCCATTTCCCTCCATGTCTACACGATGTCAGGAAAAGTGTCAGGAAGCGCTCTGTGGCAGGCAGGAGTTGGACCCAAAATGCAGGCACGAGGTTTAAACACAAAGAACTCAGCTTTATTTGCTAGCAGGGAAAAAGCATACTAAACCAAACTGGAAAAAAAATCACAAACTAAACTCACAGGGAGACCCACACAGCATGAGGGACAACGCAACACTGACTCAGAGAAACACAGGGTTTAAATACACTGGGAAGTAACGAGGGGAACGAGACACAGAAGGAGGGCACAGCTGGGAGAAATCAGAACTGATGAGACCAGGAAACAAAGCAGAACACATTCACATAAGACACAGACCTTCAAAGTAAAACAGGAAGTATAACACAGAGACGCGAACTTGACATGGTGGAGACAGCAACTAAGAAACACAGAGACATAAACCATAAAGCAGAGGACTCTGAGAACAAAAATACACATAGGGAAATACTAAGCATGGAACACAAGAAACTAGACTCGAGGGAGTAACAAAAGACCAAGCATGAGAACATAATTCACAATACAGAGTGACAGAAAACACAAGAAACTTAAAACATGCAAAGACACAGACCAAGAAACAGACTTACACAGAACAGAGGGGGCACAGAGAAATATGAAGTGCAAGGGATCAAAACTAGAAACCATAGAATAAATCACACGAGTACAAAATACAAAAATCACAAAGAACTAAAAACGCTGGGTCAGGAGACCCAGGATCCTGACAAAAGGCTTCGTTCTGTCAGGAAGAAGAATTCGGCCCCAAAGGAACCCAAGAAAATGTTCATCTTGCCTGGTACCAGAAGATAGATTTGTTTCTGCTTTTTGCAGCAACTAAGGTCTGTTGATGGCTCCTTCAAAGCATTTTTTGTTTTTGATGCAAGTTACCCAAAGTCAGGTCCGGGAATTCCTTCACACTGTCATCTATCCCAGGAATAGATGAATCCCAGGACATGAATCAAATATGATCAAATGAATGAGGGCTCATTGAGCTCTGATGGAAGCTTAAAATGTTGCTCATAAAGGTGCATGAAATGATCTGAGAGGGAGATTCCCTCTTGATACTTTTCCCAAGTGTTGATGTATGTTAAGTACTAAAAAAATAATCAATTCTTGAGTTTTTTAAGTTAAAATAAAGTTTTTAAAGAGTTTTTACATGTAACTTGTTCTAAAACAGAGCCGGCTTTACATAGCATGTCTTCATTTTTATTAAAATGCACATGTGCTGCAACCAAAGACTGATTTGAAGTAATGGATATAATATAATATTATAATTATATACTTTTTTTTTACTTGCATTTTACTTTCATTGATTTATTTTGTATCTGTTTTGCTGTCTATGTTCTAAGTGTCATATGACAATATAAGTGTTTTTGAGAAAATCTGTTTTGAAACTAGTTTTTATATGCTGAATTTTACAGTAAGTAGAAATCTTAACCCAAGCGCTAATGGTAATATAACCCTTGTGATGGTGTTCTGAGTTTCGACCCAATTTTTGGTAACCTCAACTTTAAACATTGGTCAATTTAACCCAATTTTTGGATAGTTATCCTAACCCAGTGTCCTGGGCCAAACCAATAACCCAACCCTGTTAAGTTGAAGCAACCCAGCGCCGTCTCAGTCCATATTTGACCCAGCATTGGCTTATAAATTGGGTTATTTTTAACCCAGCATTTTTTAGGGTGTATGTATGTGTGATGTGTAGCACAGCCAATCATATTGACCAGATTTTTTTAAAAAAACTAAGAAAAAATGCTCAAGCTAAAAATGCTCCCAAAAGTAATTTATTTCGGGTGCATAAACCACAAAGTACTCAAGAAAAAATGAAATGCAATATGCAAAACTTGCAAGAGGAGAATCACAGACATGGTGTTGTTTTTGTCCCTCTATTTTGAGCAAACTACTGAAGACGGGGGGCAGTTGATGCTTGCTGTGGCTGCATGTAGTGGGATCTCCCAATGCGCATTGGTATTAACGCCTTGATGAAAAATACTCCAGCCTCATCTGACCCCTTTTCTCAAGCTGGGATATCAAATGGATCAATAAGGTCAAGAAGAAGTAAACCTCAACAGTCCTCATCCTGTCTGTAACAGCACAAAACATGACATCCACTTTCTTCAAGAGAGCATCTTCAGTTGCTCCTGGTGATCCATAGAAGTCTTCCAACCTTTGTCATACTATTCTCACACCCACCGCTGCATGGTGGATGTGGATCGCTTGTATCCTCTTTGCACGCTTAGATGATTTCGGTCCATTTTACATAGCAGATATCAAACTCCTCCTGCAACTTTAATGGCAGAAGAATGTATTTACATGAAGATCCACTTTTCTTTTTACTATTCTGCCCTTACTAGGGTGTAAAGCTGGCTTCAAGCTTCGCAGAGAGCATAACAGGTCCACAATAAACATCCAAGAGTCAGCAGGTACATTTTAGATGTTTACTGTTAGAAGTTCTGTAAAACTGTCAGCATCAGAAAGACTTTATTCATCCCCAAGGGGCAATTAAGACTGTGATACAGAAATGAAAAATAAAAGGTTACATTTCTGTTGTAATTGACTTGCTTTTACAATATCAAACACTGAGTCATGAACTACCATGTACGTCACATGTGAACTTACCTGGAAACCTTCATGGATTATTTGCTCAAGGTATCTAGTGGTTAGCTCAATGCTAAAGTTACGTTGGAAATGCCATAGACGGGTTAATGTGTTAGCATCTCAGCTCTTTCTCCCACACATTAAGGTTTTTCACACAAAACTCTCAAATGTTAGACAAAACTATGACGGGTAAGCTTAACGCAACAGGCTCAGCAAGAAAAAATGAACAAAATGTGGAAAAGACAACAGCTTAGCTTAAAGACCTTTTCAATAGAGAGGAACTACGGCAAGTCAGCTGGTACCACAAAACACATGGCCAAGTTCAGATGTCTGCCTTAAATGGCCAGCATATTTATATATATTGTATATATATGAGTCCTGATGCTGCAAAACCTTTTTCCACAGAGAGTGGGGAGAAAAACACAGGAAACGGTGCCTGTGCGCAACATCCTGGCTGGTTAGAAGGGAAGTCCTAATGATGTTCTCTTAAGACCTCACCACTCTGCAGCGATTTCTTCTCTGAGGCCTTGGAGCTGCCAAACCAGATGGAGATACAGCTGGTCAGCTCACTCTCACTGGCTCCTCAGTAGAAAGTGGAGAGGATGTGAGGAGAAAGGTGTGCTCTCCTTGTCTGGCACAGGAAGTGCAGATGCTGCTGAGCCCATTTAACTAATGATACTGTGTGCTATCTGTAGCCACAGCACTATTGTCAATGATAGGTGGGGAATGACTGGGCTATTTTGTCCTGAAGTCAGGGATCGTCTTCTCAATGTTCAGGAACAAATTGTTACACTGCACTAATCCACCAATCGCTTCACCTCCTCTATATAGAAGAGGTCACTGTTGTCCCCAATGAGACCCACCATTGTGTCATCTGCATACTTGGTGATGTGACGAGTAGCTAATCCAGCGCTGCAGTCATGTGTCAGCAGCCTGAACAGCAGTGGGCTCAGGACACAGCCCTGAGGGCTGAGATCTATTTGTGAGGAAGTCCAGCAGCCAGTTAGACATGGATTGCTGATAACCAGGAGGGTTGGTTTTCTCACTAGCTGCTTGGGGATCATTGTATTGAAAGCTGAGCTGAAGTCAACAAAAAACATTCATACATGATTGTTCTTCTCCTCCACATGTGCTAAGCTCAGGTGAAGAGCAGAGGAAACGACGTCTTCTGTGAAGTGGTTTGGCCCGTAAGTAAACTAGAATGGGCAAATATGGAATGCAGTGTAGAGATAATGTAGTCCTTTACCAGCCACTTGAAGTAATTGAGCATTATATGAGTTAGTGCAATAGAACCATAGTCATTAAAACATGTGTTTAATATACATGGTGATTTTCATACATGTTCACAGTGGTTTAGTCAGCATTTCACTTGCGTTCAAATTTAAACCCTCTGAAGCTTAGCAAGAATACACTCATGTGCACTGTGACAAATATTCATACAATCAACAGCACTTTATAATAACAGGAATCAGGTGCATATAGTACTGCTAAAAATGATATAGGACAGGGAAAATAAAGCAGCCAGCTCAAAACAAATTCTCAATCATGCACTAAACCCAGCAAATATCACTTTCTGTGCTTCTGTCCTGAAGCCAAATTTAATTAAATGTTAGAAAATCCATCTTGTTAATTTGTGACAAACAGAAACTTAATTTCATCCAGTGGAGTCCTCAAATAGGAAGACCTTCAATTTACACAATTCACAAATTAACCCTGACAAGTTTCTATAAGTGATTCTTCACCTTCCATCTTCCACAACAATGCATTGTTGCCTCCCTTTTTCACATTTCCAAACATATCATTAGTATCCCTACCCCCCAAAAAATTTACATGGGCACCTTTTACCATGAATTCCTGTATATCAATGTGTTCTAGAGTCAAATTTAAGGCCATCTGTCTGACAGTTAGCTGAAAGTGGCTCAACAAGGCAATGATCCCATACACAACAGAATGGATGAAAAAGAAAAGAATCAAGTTGTTGCAATGGCCCAGTAAAAGTGTCAGGATCCTGGGTCTCCTGACCCAGCGTTTTTAGTTCTTTGTGATTTTTGTATTATGTCGAGTTCACATATGATTTATTCTATGGTTTCTAGTTTTGATCCCTTGCTCCTCATGTTTCTCTGTGTCCCTCTATTCTGTGTTTAGTCTTCTCTGCCCATGTGTTTCCCTCTGTGTAAAGTCTGTGTTTCTTGGTCTGTGTTTGCATGTGTGAGTTTCCTGTTTTATTGTGAAGGTCTATGTCTCATGTCAGTGTTTCTAGTTCTGCTTCCCTTGGTCTCGTCATGTCTGATTTCTCCCAGCTGTGCTCTCCTCCTGTGTTTCATTCCCCTCGTTATTCCCCAGTGTATTTAAGCCCTGTGTTTTCTTGTGTGCATTGCTGGATTGTCTGTTTTGTCTCCCTGGGTTTCCCTGTATTTTCTCCCTGGGTTTCCAGTTAAGGTTTCAGGTTTGTTTTGTTAGTTTTTTCCAGTTTAGGTTTTGCTTAGTTTCCTCCACGTCTTTGCCGTTTCTGTTTGTGTCACCACCTTCCCAATAAACCTCACCTGGATATCAGCTGCCAGCATCTTGGGTCTTCATTAAATTCAACACGGCTTTCCCCGCTAGCCGTGACAAAAAGTGCACACTCAGTCTGATTAAAGGGACCTTCAAAGAGCTGTACATCAACAACAAGACCTGAAGCATTGTAAAGAAAAGTCAGTGTTCCTTTAATTTTCAGACCAAATTTTGTCTGTTTTATGTTTTACATTAAAAAAAAACAGACTCTTTGCATTTTAAATCTGTCTCCTGACAGGTGCTGTGAATAATATTGATCCTTGAGTTAAAACAATATTTTCTTAAAATCCACATTGGTCTTGCACAGCCACAAATATGACTGATGGTGATAGTCTGAGGAATTCTAAATGTATACATCTAAAGTTGCTCAAAAGATATTTTCTGAAAAAACACCACAAAAAAGAAGGAACAGACAATAGTCCACATGGGTAAAACGAAGAAGAAAATGGTTGCAGAAAACTGTACTCACATAAGTGAGTGTACTCACTCACAACCGTATTTACTAACTTCCTCAGTGTACCCAAATATTTCTGTTTTTTCTTCATGAGTCGTTCATCAGTGCATCAGTCCGTTCAGACAACAGCAGAGACCCATTTTCATTTATGTTTCATCACATTTGGAGTGGCTCTGCCAACATCAAAATAATCACATAACATTGGAATGTATGCAGTAACACCACAGTAACTACAGTTTGGTTGGTTGTGTAGCAGACAGCTGATTCCAGACACATTGCCTGCCATTATAAAAGTAAAAGCTTACATCTATTTTCTTCTGCTTATCCTAATAAATATAATCTCTCTATCACTACTTTTACATCTTTTTAAATACAACACACAGCAATAAGAGCACTATTTGTAAGTGCTTTTGTTTCTGCAAATATGTATTCCTTTCCATTATTCTCAGAAAATGTTAATCATCAAATTGTAATGAATAATCTTTAGACCAGACATAAAGACCAAGAAACAAACAATTTTCTTCCCCAGTATTCAATCACTCTCCATCTCACATCCAATTTCCAATCAGCCACTGGATTACTCTGACACAAAGCTTGTTGTTGAAATCTGAAATAAACTGAGGTTCACACAAACAGGTTGTCTTTATAAGTTTTATTTACCTTTGCAAAGAGGTCAAACAACAGCACAGACAGCAGTCTGCATGTGTTTATTTCAAAAAGAGCAAGCGTAAGCTGGGAATATTTACGGAGAGAAGGTATCTACCTCCCATGTTCACAGAATACATTCAGAAAAATGTGAATAAATGATAATTGGTTCATCAACATGTGGTTTAAAGATGACAGGGAGACAGGATAAATGACAAATTACCATTACAGCTTTAAGAGAAATCATGAACAGAGACTATTAGACAAAGAGTGGTGAGTTTTTCTACACCGACCCTTCTGCATATTAATTTGAGGGAATTCCTGACTGAATGTCTTGATGCATTCTCAATCATCCATGTAAGTAAATCTCCAAAAGTTGATTCTGTTCATCTGGACGTAGAGTTTTCAGTGGAAGAAACATTTCGTCACTCATCCAAGTGACGACATCTTATAAACAGTACATTTGCATAATGACTGCAAATGTACTGTTTATAAGAGTGCTTTTAGCTTTTAGTGCTTTTAGTCAGTATTAAATCAATACAATTTTATTTATACAGCATCAAATCACAAAAACAGTCACCTCAAGGCATTTTATATTGTCTGGTAGATCCTACAATAATACATACAGAGAAAAACCCAACAATCATATGACCTCTTATGAGCAAGCACTTAGCGACAGTGGGAAGGAAAAGTTCGATTTTAAAAGGAAGAAGCCTTCAGCAGAACCAGACTCAGGGAGGGGCGGCCATCTGCTGCGACTGGTTGGGGTGAGAGAACGAATTTAGGACAAAAGACATGCTGCGGGAGACAGCCAGAGGTTAATAACAAGTATGATTAAGTGCAGAGAGGTCTATTAACACATAGTGAGTGAGAAAGGTGACTGAAGAAAAATACTCAATGCATCATGGGAATCTCCCAGCAGCCCACGCCTATTGGAGCGTAACTAAGGGAGGATTCAGGGTCACCTGGTCCAGCCCTAACTATATACTTTAGCAAAAAGGAAAGTTTTAAGCCTAATCTTAAAAGTAGAGATAGTGTCTATGTCTCTATTCCAAACTGGAAGCTGGTTCCACAGATGAGGGGCCTGAAAACTGAAGGCTCTTTTAATAGTCACACTGTATCAGCAGTAATGTATTTTACATGTAGTTGTGAAGTGATATAAACAAAGTAAGGTGAGAGAAGAAGGGATAAAATCTAAAGGTTTTAATCTTAACAGATTTTTTGTTTTATTTATTATTTGAACGTGTATGCTGGATATGTCAAAACAACCCATGTATGGTGAAATCTACAGGCTGATACGTATCACATGATGTCAGTTAAACGTTTTTCTCATCTATGTGCAGTAATTGGTGCTTATGCACAGTAATTGGTGCTTATGCACCAATTACTGAGGATACAATCTGAGAGAGTCTGATATATTTATTAACAAGCGCTCAGTTTTTAAATACTGAAGTTATATTTCAAACAGCACCAGGCCATAAAAAGGGTTAATCATCAGCAAATGTCTAAGCTGTAACTTAAGATCAGCGAACAATAAGTGTTTCATTGCAATGCAAATGATCACACCAAAGCTTTGAAGGAAGCACATTCAGTTCACACATAGATACACCCTCTGCAAACAAGTTAGGCATCATTACTCAAGTAAAATTAGAAATGTATATCACATGAAGCAGATTTTGAAGGAAGTGATGAAAATTAAAGAAGTTACTCTGCCCTTATAAGATAAACACCCAGATGTTTAGGTCTGATAGCCCTACATGAGCTGAAGGACAACAAGAAAGGGACACAAACAAAAAAAAAATCAACCCTTCCCACACACAATATAAATGTGACAATTCAAAAGATCATAATTTAAAACACTCATAAATCATAAAAAGCTGTACCTGCAACAAGATCAAAGCTTTACATGCTGTTGGTTTAAATCTCACCAAATTCAGGCATAAACTATGTGACCACATTGAAATGTCCAATGACAAAAAAACACGCACCATCATCACCCTCAATCAGTAAATAACCTGTTGTTATAATAAGTAATATTTATAAAGCCCACAGATCCTTTACCCAGAAAACTGGCACCACACTCAGCTTCCATTAAACATTTTAGCAACCAATTACTTAATGTGTGTCTGCAACCAAACCTCCTCGTTTTCACTCCCAGCACTAAACAGTCTTGCGTCAGTTGATCTCAATAGGTCACATGATAGGGTGAGTTAAGGTCTCACAATTGTTTCACCTGAAACCTCTGCTGACAATGACCCACACCCTTTTTCACACCTTGGCTCATGTGATCGGACGTATTCACAGGACAAAGTGTGCAAGATCAAAACAGCTTAACACAGAAAGTTATTAAGCATGCTTGGAATAATTTAAGTTAGCAATAAGTCTCTTTGACTGTTATAAGTAATTATCTAGCAGTGTCCAACATATGAAACATGGAGAGTTTGAAGACAAAATAAATTTCTTATCCACTTATTTAGATAAGACAAAGACATCCAGCGCTTCACATCACAAAATACAGAGTAAACCTTTAGCATAAATAATATTAAATATCACACAAAAACACTTTAAATTAAGTAAACATATTTTATTTTACATGTTTTGATGCCAGCTTCTCTACAGCCATTTAAACAAATTACCTGTGACAAACTTTTGTACATTAATTTCAACATGTCTACAATGTAAATATTAAATCATTCAAGAACACACACAACATGCAAATACTGTATGAACCTGATGATCGCTAAAATAATTTTGTATGTGGAGGTTTCTAGTCATCTTACAGAAATGTCTCAACTGTCGTGTAAAGTAGTTCCTTATTGGAGTGCTGCAACATCTATTTACACGTATTTAAGACAAACCTAAACAAAAAAGTCAAATGAAAACAGACGTGTGAAATTAAAGCTGAACATAAAAAGCTGCAGGATGTGATATGTGATTTTAAGTAACTAAACTGAACAACACTAAACTGGAAAAATGACATTTTTATGTGCAGGTTTTGTGTGTGTTTCTTTAATACACTTTGTTAATGTAATGTTACTTTTTTCTTCACCTGAGCGTAGAGTTCCTCTTGGCCGTGAGCGCGCTCTGTGTTTTCGAGCTTTTTGACTTTCACCTGTGCGTACACCGTATCCTGCTGCTGTCCTCTGTACTGCACTGAGTCAGTGGATGCTTCATATCTCAGCACAGAGATGTTGATCTCTCCATAATGGATGTTTTCTTCTTCTCCTTCCAATTTACTTGCTGGCTCTTCACTTACTTTTCTGAGGTTCCTGCTTGAAAATCAAATACCCAAAATGTATAGAGTATCTTTCTGCTATTACAAACTCTGTGTAAACAATCTTGGTATCAAAATAAAGCTAAACCTTGAGAGACTTCATGAGCTGTTTAATTATTATAGCAGATGTTGCTGTGTCAAAGTAACTGAGGTTGGAACACAAAAAAAAGATTTCTTCCTCGCTTAAACCTTTTTTTTGGTAAACTTTATATAACCCCTTTGAAAATATGCTGCAGTAGACAAAAAACTGCAGAAAACCAGGACTCAATATATGAACATTATCTGTGCAACGGTTGATGCTACTGAAGTGAAACAGGCCAAAGCTACAGAGGTTTTAGTGAAGACATAGCTAGGTGCTTTGCAGTTTGAAAAATTTGGGGACAGTCTGTGAGAGTTGGCTGTCGTCAAATCTCTGTAACTGGGCAGAAAATTGTGATTTTTTTTATGGGAAATGGCTCTGGGGCAATGTTTGGATGACGTTTTTCAGGAAAAGTGTTATAACCACGATTTATTTAAGTTTTGGAAGCAAGACAGCAAAGGTAAAACTGAAGACATGTTACAGTTTTTCAAATGTGAAGCATAGTTTTGGTTGTGTTTTGCTGTTCGTTCAGTGAATTTTGGTTGAAGCTTCACGAAACTTGCAGTTTTGGAATCTGTGACATATCAGCCTTTAAATAATGTACTATTTGCCTGGTTACATGCTGTCGAGTGAACGAGGGATTCAGTTGTTTAACTTAACGTCATTTTGCAAAATGCACGTACCTGCTGTTTTAATTTTCTAGTGGTTGTAGAAATGTTTTTATGAGCTTCTCTGAGATTCTGATATTTCTATGGATACGACACATGACTATATTTACATAACAGATCTGACATCATGGCCCATGAAGCTGGATCTTCCCCCCTTGTTGCCCCCAATACTGGGAGAGTTGGGGTCTAAGACTTAACTGTCCTCTGTTTTGGGTTAAATATATTTGTGAGTAAACGCATGTCTTTCATGTGTAGCTACCATGTCAGTGACAGGTAATGGCAACTAATGTGAAAGTAACAGATCATATTTTCTGCTGTGATGTAATATTTACCAAACAAAGATAATAAGGCAGACGAGTAAGATGAATCCAAGGATTCCTCCAAGAAGAAGCCATGTTAGGAAGGAGCTGCCATTCTGCTCTCCTGAAAAACAAGATCAATATGAAAAAACACATGAGTTAAAAAGATGCCACATCACCATAAGGATTAATTTTACATTTTCTACAAGTCTGTAAAAAAAGAAATAAACTAAGAGAAGACAACAGTACCTAAAGAAAAGAAGAAGAAAAAATTAGATAAGAGCATACAACACATCAGTAGTTTTGACCTAATTTTACCTCCAACAGTCACGTTAAACTCTCCTGATGTCTGATTACCCAGATCATTAGTGGCCACACAGTAATAAACTCCTCCATCTGTTACATTGAAGCTGTAAATCTCTCCTTCAGATACTTTCACAGCTCCATCTCTGCTCTTCTTGAACCAGGTGAAGCTGCTGACTGGAGGTTTGGCTCTGCTGGAGCAGGTCAGCTTCACCCAGCTGCCTGCTGACACCAAACCTGATGGACTGATGGATGCTGAGGTGTCTTTGGGAGCATCTGGAGAAAAAGAATATCCCACAGATCAAACTCTGACTGTCACCACTCACACTGATCAGTGTGCTCACAAGCATTATGATTCCCACAGTCTTCAGTATAGTGTAGAGACCAACCAGTTTTCTGCAATGAAGAAAATTTCAGAGAAATGAAAAGTGTATGAATTGACAGAATATATGTTTAATAATAAATGAGACCATTTAAGGTGAACTGAATTGAGGAAAACCATTACTTTTAAACAACAGTGTAAAAGCTGCTGCAGGAACACACTTTTCTTTTTAACTTTCAAGGCTGAACCAACACACTGTGAAGGATGAAGTACAATCTTGATTTCATGAAATAAAATTCAGTCTGTTATAAATCAGATTACCTTTTCTCCTCGCTCATAAATTTTATCACAAAGAAAATTTGGAAAAAAACAAAACAGTTTTTAATAATAACTGATGATGAATTTTACCTCCAACAGTCACGTTAATCTCTGCTGATGTCTGATTACCCAGATCATTAGTGGCCACACAGTAATAAACTCCTCCATCTGTTACATTGAAGCTGTAAATCTCTCCTTCAGATACTTTCACAGCTCCATCTCTGCTCTTCTTGAACCAGGTGAAGTTGCTGACTGGAGGTTTGGCTCTGCTGGAGCAGGTCAGCTTCACCCAGCTGTCTGCTGACACCAAACCTGATGGACTGATGGATGCTGAGGTGTCTTTAGGAGCATCTGGAGAGAAAAAAAAGAAAGACATATCCCATAAATCATGTTGTCCTGTATGATTCAGTTCATCAACAAACTCTGATTGTCTTACATGAAACACTGAGAGTCTCTTCTGTCTCTGCTGTCTTGGTGTCTTTTCCTTGGTTCACAGGATATCTGGCAGAGCAGCTGATCTTCTTTCCATCATGTGTGTCTGACAGAGTGATGGTCTGCTGGATTTTAGTTGTAAAGCTTCCATCTGTGTTTTTCTCTATTTTGTTGTGAGAGTCTTGTGTGAGATTCCAGGTGAGGTGAGGAGGGGAGTGTGGACAGGGAGTGAGAGCTGAGCAGGTTATAGTGACAGACTCCTTCTCCTTCAGATCACCTGGGATTGTAATATTGGGCCTCCAAGGAGAATCTGTGGTTTCACATCACAAACATTTTAACACTAAATAACAGTATATTAGGTACATGCAGTTTGAACTGCTGTGCATTCTCAGTTTTGCTGAAATAAACTAAAACTGACATAAAAATGGATTAAAGCTGAAAAAACATCTTCTTTTAAAAAATTACAATAAAATTTCTGTTCTTTATTCCATATTATGTTCTTTCATAAATGATTTGTAAATGTGAGCATTTATTAAAGAGAGCGAGTATCAGAACAAAGGTTTGTATAATTTTATTATATAAATGGATTAAAAACTTCAGTCTTTACCTCTGACTGTTATTTGAAGAGGATCATGTTGAGCTGTCGCCTTGAATGTTTCTCTCTCTACTCTGAAGAAGTATGTGTTTGTGTATGTGGTGGTTAAATTAGAAAACAGAGTGGTGCAGTTCCTCTGACTCAGGTTCCCAGTAATACTCATTGGATAGATGCTAACTGCTCCACTACTGTTGAAGATCACATTGTTTGGATATTTGCCAAAGTCAGCGTTATTTTTAATCCACACTCCAAAGATTTTTCTTTCTCTGTTAAATTTCTGTTCATCTTTGGGTCTGAAGTTACATTGAATATGCAAACAAGATCCACTCAGTGCTTCCAGCTGCTTTGGGGCAGTCATGTAGAGTTTTATCCAGTCAGCATAACCAGCCAAAGAACCTGTAAATACAGTTTCATTATGAACAAGCTGCTGTTCTTTCCTCTGCTGTTCACTGTTTGTAAACTGTTTACATTGTCAAACACAACACAAAGTGCTGGCTCTGTCTTTCAGGTTGTTTTAAAATGGGTGAAAGTTAAATTACAAATGAATCCAATAATGTCTTTGAATAACTGAACAATCAGCTCACCTGAAACAAAGAGAACAGTCAGTAAAATGCTGACTGTCACCATCTTCATCTGGAATCACAAAAAACAAACAAACAAAAAAATCAACAAAAAGTGAATGATAATGATTTAGTTATTATTATTTACATCTGTGGTGCTGTCTGCTTTGAAAATAGCTGAAATATTAAAACAATAAGGTAAAATCAGATGATGTGTCAGTCAGTTGACTGCAAGGAAAATAAGAAAAAGGTTAGTTTATAAAGTTAATGAATAAAATGAGTAAAATGTGTTTTACTGTAACATTAGGCAGTTTGTAAGGAAGTTTATAAAGACGACATGCTCTTTAAGAAAGACAAGTCCAAAATATTAAATGTGTTTTAGTTTAGAAAGTTAAGAAATAAATCAGTAAAATGTTTCTTTACCCCACATTACATCTGATGATTGTCCTATGAGTGAAGCAATGAAGCAGCCTTCAGCAGAACTATTATAAACTGTAAAATACAAACGATCATCTGAGGAAGTACATGTAGAGACACCCACTGACTGTAGCGCTGCATAATGAAGTCTGTTTTGTGCTGCCTGCTTATTTCCTGTGAAAAAATTCATGTGTTACCCTTAAAGATATTTTTAACTTTTGTTCTGTCGAAGCCTCTGACCTTAACCTTACACAACTGATTTAATCATTCTTAGTATGAATGTACAACCTGTGCTAACACAAATCATGCTGATGGACTATGACAGACTGTATCTCTCTTCCTCTACACACACACACACTCTGTTATCTGGACAGTTTCTATGCTGACAGCTTTAGGGTTAGGGTGCTGTAAGGTGTTGTTATCCATAGGAGTTTGGGTTACTCCACAAACATTTGTGGAACTGCATATAAAACTCCAGCAGCAAGTGCTACTTGCCTTTGAGTGCTGGGCCCTGAGAAGTGTGTGTGTGTGCTGCTGGAGTGGTGATACTGATAGATAGATGTGGCAAAGCCGTGGGACCTGTTTGTTCTGCTGTTTGGTAAAGTGGTTCATTTATTAGTAGAAGGTTGGTAAAGGCTTCCGACATCTCTTGTTTTTGCATTATTTTAGCATTTATATTATTGTTTCAGATTGTAGTGTTTCTTTACTTTCCAGTAAGAGTGGAGTTTTTAATTTGTTTGTCTGGCCTAGCAGACGCTGCTGTTGATTTGCTTCGTTTTTCATTCCTATTTGTTGTTATTTTAATTGGAAAAATAATGAATTGTAAATTAAATTTTTATTTTTACTTCACAGCTAATTTGTTTGGAGCCTCAGTCTTTGGTTTGCTCTGCTGACACTTTGTGTCCCACTACTAGTTGTAAAAGTCTTTAATGAATTACATTTTGTCCTTCAAGCAATGGAAACTCCAAATTGAATTCAATGTAATTGTTCTGTGAGGTATGTTGGCTACAGAGGATCCTTGTGGTGAATCATCAATCATGTAGCACAGAGGTTCCCTGATGTTCCAACTTCTGGCTCGCTGATTTCATAAAATATATGTTTTAGGTCATTTTTATCAGGGAGGGTAAGAAATGTTGGTGAGATCAGTAGCAGCACTGGGTAGCATGCTGAGGCTGAACTCCTACAACATGAGATGATCCAGGATTGGTTTCAGGAAAACAAACATTATGGGTCTGTCTCCAGCTCCTGGTTGAACCTTTACAATGGAGCTTTTAATTCGTGAGTATTCAGAGGTGAGACTGACTGAGGCTCAGAGGAGGGAACAAAAGTACTTCCACCACTGTGACATAAACTACAATCCATGCTCTGACTCCACACAGGAACAGACCAAACAGATCAAACAACCTATGCTGTAGCCAGAGGCTGACAGTGATTATCACAATATACAATGAGGAGCTGGAGGAAAACTGTACTCCACCTTATTTTGTTTGTTTCTTGATCAGTTAATAATGATGCAACAAGTTGATACCATCAGAATAACCACTACAATGTGTGACAGTCGGCATATATCAGTAACATGCCGACTGTCACTATGGTCAAACACAGAAACTTGTTCTGTGCATTTGCAAATAAAAACAGGAACTACAGACAGAGAACCTGCTACTTAAGAAGATGCAATCTTGCTTTAGTTGCAAAGCTGTTATAGGCCTGACGTGATGATACCAAATACAACACTGCAACAACAGTTTTGTCCTTTCTGCAAATATCCTGTAATAGACAACACTAGATAATTACTTCTAACAGTCAAACAACCTTTTTACTAACTTGAGTTAATTCCAAACATGCATAACAGCTTACAGAATACATATAACTCTCAGTACGAATGTCACATAATATCTGTAGACATCACATATGCAGGTATTGTTAAGCTATGAACAGTCACAGCATCACTACAGGAGCGATGTAGTGACACTCGGAGACGTTACAAAGGAATCCAGTGTTACTGCTCAGCCCAACACACAACATTTGAGGTCAATAAATGCAAAAAGGGATTTTATATTTTAGTTGCATGCCAACAGCAGTGAATAAATAAATACCTGAAAAAATAATAAATGTGCTTCATCTTCATTCTAGGAGTGTTTAAAACACATGTATGAAAAAATATGTTTTATTGAAGAAGTTATACATGAACTTATAAAAAAAAAAGCACGCAGCAAAAAGATTTCAGTGTAAATAAACTCCTTTTGTGACTTCAATTTAATGCCTCCTTTTTAAAAGAGTTTATTTTCAAGTTGTGTGGAAGCACTGCTCTCACCAACTTGTATATAGATCACACATGAACAATCTGAACATGATGAAGAGAACATCCACACATTTCTTCTGCACTTGAAAGTAGATACACTCTGGGCCGTCACCTGTCTGTGTTAAGCTCTTTTCAATCTTGCACACTTTGATCTGTGAGTACACCAAATCCTGCTGCTGTGTGTCACTGAGGAGTAACACAATCGACTTCCACAAACTGCACTCTTGGATAGGCTTGAACTGAAACAGGACAAATTGGCAGGTCTTACAACAGACGGCTGTCCAAGTCTGACAGCAAAAATGTCAGACTCTTTACACGACTGCATGTCTGTTACGCGTCTGGAAGCATGTGTTGAATTGTACCATCTACTCTTACCAGTAGTAGTTTATAAAGAGCTAAAATTCATATTGAACAGAACAGAGATCAACTTATTGGTGTGAGGACAGGTCAGGGTGTAGCTCAGAGTCACATGCACACTAAACACCTCAACAGGGTGCAATCAATAAACCTTTTCAACATCAGTTTAACACACAATACATCACAGCTGAGGAAGAGTTGAAATGGCAAACATCGTTAACTCTGGACATAATGAGACTGCATAAATGTGTCCTTCATGCCTGGTTTGGGTTGCATTCATCACACTGGGACATGGACAGATGACACATATTAGAGCATTAATCACTCAGCTCTTTCATGGTGCACACAGGTAAGTCAGTCCAGCAACACCTTACTGCTCTGCTGTCCTAGAGTTAGCCAGTGGCTGAGTGCAAGCAGAGTTCAATCAGCACTCCTCCTTTAACACTGAATAACAAAGCTGAGGTGACACTTTCCTCTTGAAGCTGATGTTTGGTGGAGCAGAGCACTTAACTCTGTTTGTCTGCTCTTGTTGGTTGTAAGGTTAAAGTGACGCTGATTCAGAGTGGGGACCGCACCCTTCAGCTGTTTTTAAATATCTCAAAATGGCACTGCATTGTATTTAAACAAACACATGTGAAAGGGCCAAAATCTTCCCATCTGTCACTGTCATGTTTAGAGAGTGACACGAGCAGCAGGTTTGATGCATAATGCATTTAAATATGTGGCTGTTAGCTGCACATTTATGCTTAGACCAGAAAAAGTGTGATAGTAAAGCATTCACTTCTAAACTCACCCTTGTACCACTGCTTCCTACAGTCACTGTCTACTCCCATATTTGAGGTGCAGTGCAAAGAATCAGACTGAATGTCCTGTGTTTGTCTGTGAAGTGGAGATGGGGAGGAGGTGGGTTGCACAAATAAGAGTCTGAAAGGGAGAATGACAGAGAGCACAAATGTAGAGCACACAAAGTGCAGGCTGATTGGCTCAAAGAAGGCTGGAAAGAAGTGGATTGGACTAGAGTAACTGTGTCAGTATAAGAAAGAGGTAGTGATGTAAAGAAGAGAAATGCAACCTAACACCCATGAAAGAGGGCAGATGAGTGATTACAGATATTGTTGAACTTCTCTGCCCTCAGCTGTGAGCTACTATTCAGCCTATGAAACAAGCTAAACATTTATGGCTTCATTGAGCACTCAGGAGGCTGTTGCATTCTTCAGAGCTTTTACTAATGTACCATTTGTGATCCTTTCATTCATGTAAAATGATGCTTGGAGTAAAAGCCCCACTCTAACCATTACTTGGTGCTTTATTGTGTTATTCAACCACTAGATGGCGGGCCTTGACATGACCAGACAAGGAATAAAAATATTTTTTGACACAGAGATTCAATTACTTACAAATGACAGTGACCAGTCTTATAACACAATATAGAATACAATAGTGTAGAATACAATAATTCTTTAATTGTCCCACAAGGGGAAATTTGGTTGTATCAGCAGCAAAAAAACAACATAAACAAATAGAACATAAATTATAATATCCATTACAAATAACCTGTGAGACAGAATACTCACACATGAGCTTCATTAAGGATGCAAGACTGAACAGTTGGTTTCTGGGTAGACAGTTGAGACACAGTTGTCTGAAAAACTGTGTCAAAAATGATGTGTGGTCAGACAGCAGATCAGACACATGCAGGGGTTTATATATAAGCTGACAGTAATGACCAGACCAAAGGTGGTGCTGCTGCCATGTGTGAGACCATTTGTTATAAGTAATGCACTGGTTAGACTCAGAGTAACGCAGACTTAAAGGATTGAGTTCAGTGCGTTTATTTACAGGGAAGCAACAACAGAATGTGACAACAGAAGGATTTCCAATCACTGATTCCAGGGCTCCAGTTCAGACACTCACTCTGAAGTGGTGACAGAAAAATCCAGAGAGGAGAGATAAAGAGAAAATGTTCAAGTCAGCACAAGATGAATGGAGGAACACAAATTCACCATTAACATGCTGCACTAGATTAAATGACTTTCCGGTCAGTGTGTAAATTAAAGTCACATACCAAAAGGATTTGGTCAAATTTGACGACAATATATTAAAACAGATCAGAGAATTCATTCAGAGTCATCACAGGATTTAGGAGGTTGGTGGATAATAATGCAGCAAACTGGATTTTCATACTTAAATCTTAAGAAACATTAAGTAAGCTTAGATTAAATGGATCATAACTTAAGTTGCACTCGTTAATCACTGCTATTCCCCCAACACAGTCTGAACACCTCAGGGCATTCAAAAATTTTCATTTGTGTAGTCCACAAAGGGGGCAGCAGATAGCTGTTGAAAGGTTATTTAATAGTAATAGCAAGAACACAGCTGTAAGTGTAATAGAGTGTAAATATTTACAGGATTGTCCAAACATCATGCTGTAGCAGTCTTACAGAAGTGTGGTGTTTGATTAATATTCATGGATAAACTATAAAAAAATAAGATGGTCAGGCTGAAGCA
This sequence comes from Oreochromis aureus, assembly GCF_013358895.1. Taxonomy (NCBI): domain Eukaryota; kingdom Metazoa; phylum Chordata; class Actinopteri; order Cichliformes; family Cichlidae; genus Oreochromis; species Oreochromis aureus. The sequence continues at coordinate 12,358,656 of NC_052950.1, forward strand.
GCTCCTGTTTAACAGACTCAGGGCAGTGAAGGAATGATATGAAATTATCCACAAAGTAAATGTTTCCATTCCTGCAACACCATCTCTACACTCAAAGTAAAACGGTCATGTACAACTGTTGAACATCACTGCAGTGAATTTAGTGCTATTTTAAGGTGGAATTTTCCTCCTGTGGAAACTTTAGTTGATGTGTTGTGATGTGACTCTGCTCATCTGAAAGCTTTCAGTCTCTGATTTGTTGGAGTGTCTTGATCTGAACCAGCTGAAGGAAAAGAACATAGAAATAAATAAACCAGAAAGAATGAATTATTTTACTTTACTACAGATGAGTTAGTTGGTTTCAAATGCTTGTATCATAGAAACATTTGTCTCACCACTCAAATACAATCAGTGTGATCACGAGCATTATGATTCCCACAGTCTTCACTATAGTGTAGAAACCAACCAGGTTTCCAACTGTAATGCAAAAAACAGTAAATAAGATTGTCATAGGTGAAAAAATAGTTTTCAAGTCTAACACATGAACAACCACATGATGTTGGATAAATAACAAGATTTGAACTTCATAAAGCTAAATTTGCTTCCTTTTCAAGTCACTTTAAGGAATACCTAAAAAAATGATTAAAATGATCTGATTACCCAGATCATTAGTGGCCACACAGTAATAAACTCCTCCATCTGTTACATTGAAGCTGTAAATCTCTCCTTCAGATACTTTCACAGCTCCATCTCTGCTCTTCTTGAACCAGGTGAAGCTGCTGACTGGAGGTTTGGCTCTGCTGGAGCAGGTCAGGTTCACCCAGCTGCCTGCTGACACCAAACCTGATGGACTGATGAAAGCTGAGGTGTACTTATGAGCATCTGTAGGAAAAAAAATGAAGTCTCATAAATCATGATATGTTGACAGGATCCAACAACAAACTGATTGTCTTACATGAAACACTGAGAGTCTCTTCTGTCTCTGCTGTCTTGGTGTCTTTTCCTTGGTTCACAGGATATCTGGCAGAGCAGCTGATCTTCTTTCCATCATGTGTGTCTGACAGAGTGATGGTCTGCTGGATTTTAGTTGTAAAGCTTCCATCTGTGTTTTTCTCTATTTTGTTGTGAGAGTCTTGTTGGAGATTCCAGGTGAGTTGAGGAGGGGAGTGTGGACAGGGAGTGAGAGCTGAGCAGGTTATAGTGACAGACTCCTTCTCCTTCAGATCACCTGGGATTGTAATACTGGGCCTCCAAGGAGAATCTGTGGTTTCACATCACAAACATATTGACACTAAAGAACAGTATATTACATACATAACAACTGATGTACAAATCGATTAAAACTGAAAAGAACATCACAGAAAATAAAAATAAAAAATAACAAAAATGAAAATAAAACAACATATCTAAAGAAGACCCACAAACACCACTTTCTCTGAGCCTGTATGTATTTAAGGTGGACTGAGATGAAGACAAAGTCTGTCCTGTGAACTGACCAGTCTAACAGTTAACCTGCTTCTCAAAATTGTCCAAAGTCTGTATCCTGAGCTGAAGATGAGAGGGAACATCCTGGTTTTTTAATTTATACTTAAAGAGTCCATGAACTAAACTGGACTTTTATAACATAATGAAACAGTTAAAATATAAAAAATTAGCAAAGGAAAGAAATTGAGTGAAATCCTGTCTGAAGTATTAATGTACAAATATTTTAGAGTCTCAAGTCTCAGAGCTGTGTTTTATCTTTTTCTTTTCTTCTTAAATAAATAAATAAAAACAACAACAACAACAACAACAACAACAAACAACGAAATTTCTCAGTTTTAATCCTTAGAATGTAAATTACTTGTAAATGTCAGCATTAATTTATGAAATCATGTCAGGACAATAATTTTGAGTGTTGTTACTTTTAGCTTCAACCAATATTGTTGACAATGAATCAAACAATAGAGAGCGAGTATCAGAACAAAGGTTTGTATAATTTTATGATGTAAATGGATTAAAAACTTCAGTCTTTACCTCTGACTGTTATTTGAAGAGGATCATGTTGAGCTGTCGCCTTGAATGTTTCACTCTCTACTCTGAATAAGTATGTGTCTGTGTACTTTGTGGTTAAATTAGAAAACAGAGTGGTGCAGTCTCTCTGACTCAGGTTCCCAGTAATACTCATTGGATAGATGCTAACTGCTCCACTACTGTTGAAGATCACATTGTTTGGATATTTGCCAAAGTCACCATTATTTTTAATCCACACTCCAAAGATTTTTCTTGCTCTGTTAAATTTCTGTTCATCTTTGGGTCTGAAGTTACATTGAATATGCAAACAAGTTCCACTCAGTGCTTCCAGCTGCTTTGGGGCAGTCATGTAGAGTTTTATCCAGTCAGCATAACCAGCCAAAGAACCTGTAAATACAGTTTCATTATGAACAAGCTGCTGTTCTTTCCTCTGCTGTTCACTGTTTGTAAACTGTTTACATTGTCAATCACAACACAAAGCGCTGGCTCTGTCTTTCAGGTTGTTTTAAAATGGGTGAAAGTTAAATTACAAATGAATCCAGTAATGTCTTTGAATAACTGAACAATCAGCTCACCTGAAACAAAGAGAACAGTCAGTAAAATGCTGACTGTCACCATCTTCACACACAGAAACTCGTTCCTGGAATCATAAAAGAAGATAAAAAAAAATAAATATATATAATAAAATCAACACAAAAAGATTATGATTTAGTTATTATTATTTACATCTGTGGGGCTGTGTGCTTTGAAAATAGCTGAAATATTTAAAAAAATAACATAAAAGTTTAAGATTAAAGCACAAGTTTATAAAATTATATGATAATAATAATGGATTGGATTTTTATAGCGCTTTTCAAGGCACCCAAATGCCATTATTCATTCACGCTCACATTCATACACTGGTGGAGGCAAGCTACGGTTATAGCCACAGCTGCCCTGGAGCAGACTGACAGAGGCGAGGCTGCCATATCGCGCCATCGGCCCCTCTGGCCAACACCAGTAGGCGGTAGGGTAAAGTGTCTTGCCCAAGGACACAACGACCAGGCCAGAAAGGCCGGGGATCGAACCGGCGACCTTCCGGTTACAGGTGCGCTTCCCAACCCCCCTGAGCCACGGTCGCCCTCAGTGAACTGACTGACACAGTCAGTTCACTGAAAGAAATATAAAAGTTTAGTTTATAAAGTTAATTGCTAAAATGAGTGAAATGTATGGAAGAAATATAGTATCATCAGAATCCAACTATTTTTAGACATTGAATTTATAACACTGAATAGTTGGATTCTGATGATACTATATTTCTTCCATAGAAATGTTCCTTTCATAATAAGCACATGTGGTTTACTGTAACATCAGGCAGTTTTATAAGACAATCATCAGATGTAATGTGGGGTAAAGAAACATTTTACTGCTTTTATTTCTTAACTTTCTAAACTGAAACACATTTAATATTTTTGACATGTGTTTTTCTCAAAGAGCATGTCGTCTTTATAAACTTGAGTGAAACAAAGCAGCCTTCAGCAGAACTACTATAAACTGTAAAATACAAATTATCATCTGAGGAAGTACATGTAGAGACACCCACTGACTGTAATGCTGCATACTGAAGTCTGTTTTGTGCCGCCTGCTTATTTCCTGTGAAAGAAGTCAGATGTTGCCCTTAAAGACATTTTTAACTTTTGGTCTGTCGAAGCCTCTGACCTTAACCTTACACAACTGATTTAATCATTCTCAGTATGAATGTACAACCTGTGCTAACACAAATCATGCTGATGGACTATGAAAGACTAACTCTCTCTCGCTCTACACACACACACTCTGTTATCTGGACAGTTTCTATGCTGACAGCTTTAGGGTTAGGGTGCTGTAAGGTGTTGTTATCCATGGGAGTTTGGGTTACTCCACACACACATTTGTGGAAGTTCATATAAAGCTCCAGCAGCAAGTGCTAATTGCAATTTGGTAAAGTGATGTACTGTATTTATTAGCAGAAGCTCTGTAGGGGTTTTCTGACTTTACTGTGTACTTTTCTGAATCACTTTACTGAGAGTGAGCTTTTACCTACAGTTGGTGATGGAGGCCAGAGGAAATCTAAAGGAACGCAGGGGATGGTAAATGGACTGGTTCTTATATAGCGCTTTTCTACTCTTCTGAGCACTCAAAGCGCTTTATACAACTTGTGCATTCACCCATTCACATTTCTCTAAGTGCTTTCTAGCTAACATTCACACACATTCATACTCTGATGGATGCATCGGAGAGCAATTTGGGGTTAGTATCTTGCCCAAGGATATTTAGCATGCAGATTAGAGGAAGCTAGGAATCAAACCACCAACCTTCAGATCAGTAGATGACCTGCTCTACCGCCTGAGCTACAGCTACAGCTACAGCCACAGAGGTAACATGAATGATAACAGACAGCAGTAATGCAGGGGATGACAGACCAACAAGGAATAGATTACCGCACACACTATAAATACACACCAGGTAACAAGACAGGAATGGACAACAGGAGGCAGGCACAGCTGGGATTAATCTGACATAACAAGACACAGGAAGTAAAGCAGACTACACTGAAAAAAGAAATGGACTATCAAAGTAAAACAGGAAACACACAGGCTGAACTCAAGACATGTTAGCTTAACACAATGACCGAGGAGACACAGAGAACATAGAGACCTGAAACGTGGGACAGGAAGACACAGAGTAGACAAAACACGAAACACAGGGAATCCACATAACAAAACCTGAAAATTAGAAATCAGGAAATACAAAAGAAATAAGGAGCTAGGAAAACTGAGACAGAAACTAGGAGACTAGCAGTGATAAATCAAACTCAAAAACTATATAATAATTTTAAAAAACCACTGGGTCACCGACAGAGTGCGTCCCTTGTTGAAGAGACACTCTGTGAAATCAAACAGACCAAACTTGAAATGCACTGAAGAGCTGGGATAAAATCTGATCCACTTCATTTCAACATCATTAGAATAGCTTACTTTTACTGAACACTGTAAAAACAGAATCCCTATGCTGCAGCCAGAGATCAGGCTGACACTGATTATCACAATATACAACGAGGAGCAGGAGGAAAAGTGTATTCCACCTCATTTTGTTCACCCCACTGAGTTTCTTAATCAGTTAATAATGATTCAACAAGTTGACACCACCACAATAACCACTACAATGAGTGACAGTCGGCATAGATCACTAACATGTTGACTGCCACCACATACTTGCTCCCTGCATTTGACAACAAAAGCAATCACAAGATTTTATTGAGCAGCAGCAGTGAAATGTTTCCCCACCAAATGACCTCAAGTGAAGATTGTTCAGTAAAATGTAATTTTTTTAGCAACACCACAGTGAAACATGTAGACTTGTTAAATAAAAAGGAAGTACAGTACAGTTCTGCAAATGTCCTGTCATAAACAACACTAGATAATTACTTTTAACAGTCAAATGACCGTTTTAGTAACTTGATTTATTCCAAGCATGGTTAATAACTTTGTGTTAAGCTGCTGTGTGTCACCGAGAAATAACACAGCTTTCTTGATTTTCATAAACACACACAAAAACACTATTATTGCTCATCTAAGGATCTTGGAAAGAAAGGTGACGTGACTCCTCTGACAGTTTACCTCTCATCCGAGAATCTTCTTCAGTTCTAATTGGTGGGAGTTTGTCCCTTAAGAGGGTCGTTGACCCACCATTGAACATGTGTCTCATCACATGGGCAGGTGTGAGAAAGAGTTTTGTTTATTATCAGCAGCAGTTTCCAGTGAAACCATTGTGAGGCCTGGCCTCACCCTATCATGTGACTTATGGCACCTGGGAGGGGATATCAATACTGGTTTATAGATGACAGAGAGTCATAAATCACCCCCTCTGTTCAACAATGGTCGTTCACAGTGGACATTGATGTCTTCTTTCACTCCTCTTTCGAACCATCTGTCTTCTCTGTCCAAAATGTAAACATTGGCATCTTTGAAAGAGTGACATTTATCCTTTAAATAGAGATGTTTTCCTTTTGAGGTTGCTCTTCTATGTTGTGCCATGTGTTTATGGAGTGGCTGTTTGCTTTCTCCAACGCAGAGGTCTGAGCAATCTTCGTATCACTGCACAGCAGTGTTTAGCTCGTGTTTGGGAGCTTTGTCCTTGCGATGAACCAGTTTTTCAGAAGTCCATATATAAAGGGTATAGCATCCCCTGGGTACAGACTGTGGTACATAAAGGATCAATGGCTTTTTTAAGCTGTTGTATGAAACTAATGACCTAATTTTTGTAGTTTTGTAGCATAGCAAACGGGACTTTTTAAACCGCCATTTCTCGCTCACTTTTAACTTTCTCAGGTATGAGGAAAGTAGCCCTATGTATCTTGATCATGTTTGGCTCCACACACAAAAGTAAGACAGTTTTCTCCACAGTGAACATAAAAGTAAATGTCATCCCAGACTCACCACTGAATACCTCCACATGTGTATGAGAACAGCCCTGACTCCATTCAAGCCCAGGTTTAAAATCCTGGCTTGACAAGCTGGAGCTCAAGTGTCTAACTAAGCAAAAAGGTGGGGGACTACTTTAAACTTTTTCAAATCTTGATCTGATATGGAGGAGAAGAAATCAAAACTGGAAGCCAGGACTTTGTAGAGTGGGTTTTTTTTGCAAAGTTCTCTCAACAAACTCAAGTTTTGAGTTACAGTTGAATCTCCCTCTGTGTGTCTGTGTGTCTCTGAGCTTCTGTGCAGGATTATCATTAAAATGGTGGTAAAAACAGTGTAAAAACAGTCATGTCTCCAACCCAGCTGTCACAGCAACATGCTAACTTACAAAAATAAAGAGGTGCACAACCGGCTGATGCACTACAAAGATTGTGTCTTGCGACACGGGATGCAAGGTCAAAATCATCACATGACACAAGTGAGACATGCGATGCATTGGGTATAAAATTGGCCAAAGAAATCAGACTGATTGGTGGATTCAAATTCAGGAGATTCAGACCAATGACTGTATAAAGGTTGTGCCAATAGCAGTCTCCATGACTACTCTTGGTTTTTACCCTTAAACCAGCTGATATTTTGGTAATTTTATGCAATTAAACTCATTCAGCAAGTTCAGCTTTAAATATTTCAAATATTTTTAAGCATTTCAAACTAAATCTTCAGACTTTGAGCTTTCATGTTGCATTTTTGATAAGAACTATTTTTCCAGTTTTTTTTACAGCAGTTTCATAATACAAATGTTCCTTGTCCATCCATATATTTTCTTTTCTTTTCCTTGCATTAAAATGTATTGGAATATAATAAAAAACTTTAACAAAGCAGTTTATGTAAAACTAAAATCTCAGTAAATAAAATTACTTTACATGTGCCTGTGAGTGCCTTAAATTAAAGATACAAAGTTATTGAATAAAAGCAATAAAATGTTTCCTTACCATAAAACCCAAGTGTAGTCTTTCATTTGATAGTTTTAGCAGAATTACAGTGAACCATGTCGCCCAACCGATGTTAGAAAGAAGGAAGTACAGAAAGAGAACGCACAGTTTAAGAAGGTGCAATAATATCACAAAGCTGCTGTAGGCGTCACATGAAGAGTCTGAGAAAAACTGTTCACTTCTGCTGATACACTGTGATAGAGGAAGTCAGACATATATTTAAAGTCACAAATTACCTACACACCCTCAAACATCTTTTTACCCACTTGAGTTTTTTTAAGCTTGTGCACGTTTACAGAATATTTATCAACATGAAACAATCCTGAATTATGTTCACATGTATAGAGAAGCTATGCAAACATAATGTGTTGAAAGATGAAGTAAAATGCAGATTTAGTGAAAACAAAAATTGTGATTTTCAACTCTGCTTTCCTTTTTCTTAAAAATGATCATGTATGTTATTAAATACATTTCATATATTTGGTGGAAATTTTGCTGGCCCTGTCCCCCTGGAGGTTACATTTCTTATTAACAAAAGAAAGAAAAACACTCATCTGCCATAATATTTTTAAGCTTGCCAAGACTGGGAGACACATTCTAAAAAAAAAGATTTACAATCAGGAACAAAAAACCCTGGAAACTTAGGGCCTGTCTCAATATGCGTACTTGTGCGTACTTGCGTTCTCGTGTACTCGTGATACGTCATCAGTCGGAGACCAAGTACTGTTCCAATTCGAAGTACGCATCAAGCCGAGAACACGAAAAATTCCCGGATGTGTTCTCGCTCCTCCCGTTTTGTCGAGCATGCATCGGTGGTGACTTGTGTGGACTTGGTACAGCTAAATATTCCAGAATGCATTTCGTCCAAAACTCAAATGCGGCAATGGCGGACGAGCGGGGCTAAAAACTTTTAAATATTACTCTTTCTGGGTCACAAAATAAACTGTTAAGTTATTTTCAAGCGAGAATGTAGCTGTGTAAACTTCAAATATCTGCTCGATTTATCAAGATATCATATATTTCCAAATGTGCTCCGACGTTTTCGGAGACGTCTGTGACCTGTGAGCTCCATAGCAGACAGCGAGGTCAAGGATCACTAGAGCCTAGTGTTTTATTTGTTCCTGAGCAAATCGGTTTGGCTGAGATTAAAGTTAAGCTTCATAATATATTACTCAAAGTTAAATTAAGAGGGGACGGCAGTAAAAACTCCGGACCTGTGACATCATCAAGTACGCTGGTGTTCCAATTGTACAAATCGCGAGTCCGTGCTCGCATTCTCGGCAAGTCCAGTCTCGCCGAGAACGCGAGTACAGACTCGCGTACTTAGAATTGAGAAAGGGCCATAGAGCAGGGAAACTGAAAATAGGCACCCCTGCCTACAACCCCCAAGAGGGAGGTCAGCGACCACACCAGAACATCCAGCAACTTGCACCCAAAATCAACAAGTAGCCAAATCCCGAGAGGGGCAGCAGGAAGCAGTAGGGAGGGGCAACCCCACTCTCCATGACCAAGTCCTACAGGGGCAAAGGCTCAGCAAGCCCCAGACTGAGGCCCAGCCATGCACAGACACACACACATTTACACACCCACAGCATTTACTCGCTCACACATACCCACCCACTTACAACACACAGGACTCTGTTGACCAACTTACTGAAAACAAATTCCTTCCACAGCGACTTTGCGCTGCCACAAGTCCATATGTTTTTTCTCTGAGGCTGATCTGTCACCAGTTCCTCGGTAGAAAGTGGAGGTGTGCTTTCTCCTCCAGGAAGGGCAGATGCTGCTGAGCCCGCTTGACAAATGATGCTGTCAATTATCTGTACTCCAAAAACTTGAACCTGCTTGCACAGGACTGCTGTCAATGATGCGGGGGTCAGTAATTATCTTCTTGGATTTCTCGATTCCTCAGAAACAGATTGTTACACTGGAGGAGAGGTCACTGTTAACCCCAATGGAACCCATCACAGTTGTGTGATGCAAATGCAGCTCTGCAGTCATGTGTCAGCAACCTGAACAGCAGTGGGCTCAGGACACAGCCCTGAGGGGAGCCGAGGGAGAAGGAGCTGGAGATGATGTTTCCTACTCTCGCTGACTGAGACACATTGGGTGCTGATGCCAAGGAGTGTCAGTTTGCTCACCAGCAGCTTGGGGATGATCTTATTGAATGCTGAGCTGAAGTCAACAAACAGCATTCATACATGACTGTTCTTCTCCTCCACATGTGTTAAGCTCAGGAGAAGAGCGTCCTCTGTGGAGTGGTTTGGCCTGTAAGCAAACTAGAATGGACAAATATGGGTGGTGGTGTAATGTGGTGCTTTACCAGCCTCTCAAAGCACTTGATCATTATAACAGTTAGTAAAATAGGGCAGTAGTCATGAAAACATGTGTTTAATATCAATGGTGTTTTTCATACATGCTCAGAGTGGTTTAGTCAGCATTTGATATGTGTACAAACTCTGAGCCCTCTGAAGCAGTGCAAAAAATAAGAAATAGGATAGGTTTCACATATTCCTTATTTCAGTGATACCACATCACAAAAATTATTGGAACTTGCTGCTGAAAATGCTTCTTATGTAAAATATATATTTATTTAGCAGTAATTATTATCATGTGACAGAATCTTATATAAACATATATTCATATAAAAAAATGACTGATTGGCTGCTGTGTCTCTGATGTATCTCTTCAGCCTAGTAACCAGAGTTGTGAGACAGTTTCTAATGTAACACTTCTAAGAAACATGTAAAAATGTCTGTAGTGTATTAGGTATCCACTGGGGTGGGCAGTGATAATGGAAGCTTATTAATTCAAGCATTTTAAATTTGCAAAGAACTGATATTATCATAGGATCATAGTACAGAATCTTTCTGTAAAACAGAGCTGGTTTTGATGCCAAACTGTGACTTTAATGCATATTGCTGTTGTTACTTTATTGCTTGCCAACAGTTAATGCTTGTTTTATGGTATTGTGTTTGTATGGGTGGATATTTTTTTATGAAGTTGAGTTTTCAACCTATTTAAATGTGCTCCACTGCAGTTCTCCAAAGAATCAACTTCACAAAGCTCAACTGTGCATTGGTTGAATGCTAATTTAACAAGCAACCCCCAACAAGGGCGGCATTAACAGCAGAGTTCACCAGGAATGGGACAAGCACAAAAAAACCCATCAAAGATAAAACAATACACAGAAAGTTCTTCTTGCTTTTAACACTCACTTTCACTTCAGCTTGCTTAATGTGACGCCCACCAGTGTATGGTCACAATTGTAATTATTTTGTAAATTGTTTTTTGATGTAAAAGACCTGATTTTATGGTGGTATTGCACTTTCATGAGTTATGGAGAATGTAATTGTGTGGCATTGCCACAATGGGGAGATAATATGGCGGTGAGTGCGACAGGCCGCTGCAACGCTTCTGTGCCTCAGACGAGGAAGAGCCTGCAGACCGAACGAAACTCATGTCTCCTGTCTCTGCTTTTCTGTTAAAAAAACAGGTTAGTAGTTCGAGCTTGCTAACTGCAATGCACACATAAAAGCAAGAAACCTTTTTCTGTCTTAGTTTAAAGACCATGAATGTTGTGAGAGAGTGTGTTCTCACAGATTGACAGAAAGCTAACCTTACCGCCATTTGTAATGGAAGCCGCCATTTCACTTGTATTCTAAAGAGGTAGCTGGTCTTATTACCTGTTTTATTTTATGACAAATGTAGCTCCTAGACACATCTCTTTTAATACTGACATTATTGGAAGTTACAGTTGATTAAGAATATTCCAACCTACTCAGTTATTATGTGTTAAATGTAAATACTCTGATGTATGCTGTTTTGTGGACGATTGCAAACTGTTTGTGAGCAATGGTAGAATATTTTTGTTTATCGTTTACAAATGTAATATGTTGAGAGATAAAGAATGTACAATGGTAATAATAAGAAGCAGGTTAATCGCAGTGTTGAGATTACTGCACAGAGATGTTATTGATGCTAAACAGCAGTAGAATTTGGACAGATCCAGAACAACACAAGTGTTCCCAAATGTTTCTGGTTTTACTTCATGAGTCATTCATCAGTGCAGCCATTCAGACAACAGTAGAGACCCATTTTTATTTATCTTACTTTAAATTTGGAGTGGCTCCTCCAACACCAATAATCATAAAACATGAGAAACTATGCAGTAGCACCACAGTAAGTACAGTTTAGCTGGTTGTGCAGCAAACAGTTGATTCCAGAAACCTTGACTGCCAAATATGTATCCCTTCCCATTATTCTCAGAAAATGTTAATCGTCAAATTGTAATGAATAATCTCTAGACCAGACATGAAGACTGAAGCGAGATCGATCAACTGCAGACCAGACAACAAACGACGGAGGCTCCAGAAAAGTGCAATCAAACGATGAGTTTATTAGCACCGGAGAAGACATATCAGGATATGTCCTCTGACAAAAATACATGTTGAGAACACTTTTAAAGCAGTGGGGTATCCGCCCCCCCATGGCGTCAACACAAGACAAAAGTTCATCGTGTACAGTCAATGGTATATCTTGTACATCTTCAATAGCTATAAACAGACATATAACAGACATATAACTTCCCCTTTCTGCAACACCTTCCATGCACAATCATAGTCTTAAGCCTTCAGAGTATCTGAGGGCTGGTTATTGCCTCCCGTCATCTGCTGCTAAGTAGGTAAAAGGGCAGCCAGTTACAAAAAGGTCAAAGACACTTGGGCCTTCGCTCAGGCCTGTTGCTAGATTTATGTATTGTAAGCATGCATGCAATTAACCTGCTATGTTCTCATCCTCCCTCAACATGTATCACCTGGACACTCTCACCAGTGAAGCTTAAAACCCTCTTGGATAGAACATCAACTCTAAACAAGCACAGATATGCAATGTGTATAAAATGATCATAACTACCCCTGTAAATAGAAAGGTCAATGTGATGACAAACATATTCAATGCAATATGAACCCTGTAAACAATATTACTGTTAAAATAATACTCTAAAACATGTTATTAATACATTCATCATAAGGCAGATTATATGATAGCAATAAAAGAATCTCTGAATCCCAACAAGACCAAGAAACAATCAATTTTCTTTTTTTGTGCCTTTTTTCCCCTCCAGTATTCAGTCACTCTCCATCTCACATCCAATTTCCAAACAGCCACTGGATTACTCTGACACAAAGCTTGTTGTTGAAATCTGAAATAAACTGAGGTTCACACAAACAGGTTGTCTTTATAAGTTTTATTTACCTTTGCAAAGAGGTCAAACAACAGCACAGACAGCAGTCTGCATGCTTTTCTTTTGAAAAGAGCAAGCACAAGCCGGGAATATTTACAGAGAGACGGTATCTACCTCCCATGTTCACAAAATACATTCAGGAAATTTTGAATAAATGATCATTTGTTCATCAACATGTGGTTTTAAGGTGAAAGGGAGAAAGGATAAATTACAAATTACCATTACAGCTTAAAGAGAAACGATGAACATAGACTATTAGACAAAGAGTGGTCAGTGGTTTTCTACACCGACCCTCTTGCATATTAATTTCAGGGAATTCCTTAATGAAGCCGTAAAATAGGAAGTACAATATTTAAACCAAGTACACAAACGGACTTATACATTTTTGTGATTCTTGATCTCTAGATAATTGTTATGTTTCCCCACCATAATGCAGCTACATCTTAATTTCTCCCAGAAGGATTAATCCCCAGTTAGTTTATGAGCTTAAGCTAAGTTGCGTGACTCTTGGCAGATCAGACATGTCACACTGAAATGAACTGACTGTGCCTGTAAAACTTACCAGACCTATCAGAAACATTTGGGCATGCTATTTTGCTCTGTTTAGTAAATCTGGCTCTAAAGGTGCAAAACTGAACAGTTTACTTTTGGGAAGACAGCACTGGCTTGAGGAATGATATTTCTGTAATACCATCTCTGTACTCAGAGTATGATGGTCATGTACAGCTGTTGAACATCAAACTATAAAGAAATATCCAAACATGTAAAGATTCTACTAATTCTACACCACTGCAGTGAATTAAGTGATACTTTAAGGTGGAGTTTGTCCTGCAAAAACTTTAGTGGATGTGTTGTGATGTGACTGTGTTCATCTGACAGATTTCTGTCTCTGGATTGTTGGAGCGTCTTGATCTGAACCAGCTGAGGGACAAAAAAAAAAAAAAAAAAAAAAAAAAAAGAATCAAATGAGAAAAAAAAATCCTTTTTGTTTTACTACAGACAAGTTAGTGTGTAGTTTTAAATGAGCAGAGATGAGAAGTAATGATGTACAAATACTTTGTTACTGTACTTAAGTAAATACAGATACCTGAAAACTGCTCTTAAGTAGTTTTTTGTATGAAAACCTTTTACTCCTAAATTTTACAATAAATATATGTACTTTCTACTACTAAAAAACCATGTGGCATAGTCAGGGGTTAAAGTAGGCTGCAACTTATGGCCCAGATGCTGTTTGTCACAGAGAGGGAAAAGAAAGAGCCAACTTCACTCAGAGATTGAGAAACATAAGAAAGACAGGACAGGAAGAAGAGAGATTAGATTTAAAGGCAACGACTGCTCGGTGGGATTCAATAAACTGGAAATTTAAAGCTCACATGTAAATCCTCATGTTTTTAATTGTGACAGTATGTTTCTTCATATTATACAAAAACTATGGCAGAACAACTCTTCAGTTCAGTGAAAGATAAACTGACGAGTTTGCTGTGTTGTGATGGATTTAAAGTGTGTGTAACTGGTGCACAGTGACTACAGTGCTCATGGTCAGCGTTAGGTTACATAAAAAGTAGCAGAGATTAATATGAATTTTAGCTGATAATTAATTCCACCTTAATACCAACAGTATATGGTATAATATAAATACAGCATAAACAGTGTACTGTCAGTATAGAGCAGTGGTCCCCAACCTTTTTTGCGCCACGGACCGGTTTATGCCCGACAATATTTTCGCGGACCGGCCTTTAAGGTGTCGCGGATAAATACAACAAAATAAAACTAGTACCAGTACCGAAAAAAAGAAGATTTATTCATAACACACGTGAAAAGACCCAGGAAAACCGAGTTAACGATAAAAACGATAATAAAATAACGCTGAAAACCGATAAAAACCCTGAAAACCATACATTTCACACCTGAGCCTCAACTCTCGCGGCCCGGTACCAAACGACTCACAGACCGGTACCGGTCCGAGGCCCGGGGGTTGGGGACCGCTGGTATAGAGGATGGAAATCAGTCAGGACAACTCATGAAACATCGACTTACATCTGTTTAAATTTAGTTGTGTACATCCACAAAAAGCAGTAAACCTCAGAGCAGCAGTTAAATCTACTGGAGCTCTCAATAGAAATTATTCTCAGTTGATGATTCTCTGTACTTTTGACACCTCTGCAAATGAGTTTATCATAGGAACATTTGTCTCACCACTCAAACATGCCCAGTGTGCTCACAAGCATTATGATTCCCACAGTCTTCACTATAGTGTAGACACCATCCAGTGTTCCACCTGTAATGCAACAAGATTTTAGAGCAAAGAAAACTGTATGAAGTGACAGAATAACAGTAAATACAACTTTTTCAGGTGAATCAAAATTTTGAAGAGGAAGAAGAGGAAGAGAGAGAGAGAGCCAAAGCCACAGACGCACAGAAGATTCAGGGTCATTTTTCTTCCCAGGATCCTCGCAGTATGTGGAGGGGTATCAAGTGCATCATTGACTACAAAACCAGGGATGCACAATGCCTCAGGGACAGGTGCAGGTGCCTTTCTGTGATTGGTGCATCCAGGGGACAGATTGTATGGATTGGCTGATGACCAGGAGACAACATATAAGAAGACACCGCCATGATCAGCGGGTCATTCATCCTCAGCCCATCCCAAACGGCAGACTTTCTGTTCCCTGTCTACCTATGCTTGTTTGATGCAAGAGCATGTAGGGGTGGAACGCCTTTTTGTTTGATTACAGTTTTCTCCTGTTTTCTTGTTAGTTAGGGAGGCAAGTCACTGTCGTTTGGTTTAATTCTTTTGAGTAGCTAAGTTTGATTTATCCTTGAGATAGGCTCCCTTTGTTATTTTGGCCTCAGGTCCACCAGGAAGTTACAATTCGCTCCCTTCCTTTGTTTTGAAATTCACTCATTGTAAATAAATCACCGTTAAAAATTATTAATTGTGTAAATGGTAAATGGACCGATTCTTATATAGCACTTTTTTACTCTCCCGGAGTACTCAAAGCGCTGTATACAACATGCCTAATTCACCCATTCATACGTGCAAACTAATAAACATTCACACTCTGATGAACGCATCGGAGGGCATTTTGGGGTTACTATCTTGCCCAAGGATATTTGGCATGCAGACTGGGGGATCCAGGAATCGAAGCACCAACCTTCCAATCAGTAGCTGATCCAGGTGGTCCAGCCAGGTGGTAGAGCCACAGTGTGTTGTGCTACTTGGGGTCAGACGGGGATGGATCACCTTTATGTTATGGTCTGGCCACCCCTAGAGCGCCCTAACTAACTATCTATTTCAAACACTTTACAGACTTTAAAGATTGAATTCACTGGAAAAAAAAAAGTTAAATAATTGCTGTGACTGACTTTTACCTTCACAGTAAGTAAGAGTTAGATGAATCTCTGCTGATGTCTGATTACCCAGATCATTAGTGGCCACACAGTAATAAACTCCTCCATCTGTTACATTGAAGCTGTAAATCTCTCCTTCAGATACTTTCACAGCTCCATCTCTGCTCTTCTTGAACCAGGTGAAGCTGCTGACTGGAGGTTTGGCTCTGCTGGAGCAAATCATGTTCACCCAGCTGCCTGCTGACACCAAACCTGACGGACTGATGAAAGCAGAGGTGTACTTAGGAGCATCTGGAGAGCATGACACAGATTACACTCATTACAAACAGCTGACCTCCCATGAATCATGATGAGCTGACAGGATCAAGCAACAAACTCTGATTGTCTTACATGAAACACTGAGAGTCTCTTCTGTCTCTGCTGTCTTGGTGTCTTTTCCTTGGTTCACAGGATATCTGGCAGAGCAGCTGATCTTCTTTCCATCATGTGTGTCTGACAGAGTGATGGTCTGCTGGATTTTAGTTGTAAAGCTTCCATCTGTGTTTTCCTCTATTTTGTTGTGAGAGTCTTGTTGGAGATTCCAGGTGAGTTGAGGAGGGGAGTGTGGACAGGGAGTGAGAGCTGAGCAGGTTATAGTGACAGACTCCTTCTCCTTCAGATCACCTGGGATTGTAATATTGGGCCTCCAAGGAGAATCTGTGGTTTCACATGGAACATATTTAAAATAAAGAGCACAAAATCTTTCAAACTAATCATGTGATCCTATCCTCCTGAATTCACATAGAAGTGCAATAATGTAATCAAGTTCTGAACAAAGCAGCAGAAATTAAAAGAAGGAAATATTAACATCCTGTTAATGTCAGGATGTTAGTGATAATTATCATTGTGACTAACATTACCTCAGCAGTTACTAATTAAAAATTGTCAAGGCTAATGCTGTGGGCCAGCAGGATGTGGACCCAAATGCAGGACTCAGAAACAGGAAGTTAACTGAAAGTGTAGCTTTATTTGCTGGAACACCGTTTATAAGAAGTAAACTTTAGAAAAGCAAACCAAGAACCTCAAACTTGAACTAAAACAAACTAGACTCAGAAAACTAAAACTAGGAAGCATAGACTAGAAGAGGTAACTGGGAACTAAAACATCACCTGAAAGCAGAGGGCGAGACACAGCACGGCAAAGGGGTAGGTGAGGTTAACAACATGACACAGACAGAGAGAACCACAAGGCTTAAATACACAAACAGACAACAAGAGGATGGGAACAGCAGAAACAAATCAGAGCTAATGAGACACAGGAAGCAACTCAGACTAAACTCAAGCCACATGAGCTTAACACAAAGACATCAGTTAACCCAGGGGTGTCCAAACTTTTTTCACTGAGGGCCACATACATACAAATATAGGAGGGGCTGGGCCACTTACTAGAAATTAGGTATATAACCTTAACTGTAGCGTATTAAAGTTAGAAAAATCATTTAAAAGTGGTCAAATGTGTTATATTGTTGAATATAATTAAAGACAAAACTGCCTTCATCACAGCTTTCCATAAATGGATCTTTATTGATTTATTCAGAAAAAGTTTTTGTATTGTCTTTGTCTGTATACCGAGCTTCTTATTAAATGCACGCACACACCGATCTCTGCTCCGATTCCACTTTATTCCCTATTCTCATTTTTTCCTCTGGAGCTTCTTGCTCGCCAGTAGAATACACACATTTCAGCAACACAGTGCCATCTAGCGGCTGATGCAAACATAGGTCAACATGTTACATCTCCCTTCTTAAAAAAAAAACAAAGCAACTCAGGCTTGTAAAATTTGTAAGGCAACTGAAATTACGGGAATAACATCCTGAGTAACATCCATTAATAACATAGCATTCGGCTCAATACTGGGTACATCATTACCATAATAAACAGATGCATTTAGTGACATCATTGAAACAACAAACATGTGAACAGCTTTTTTTCCTTTTTTAGGGCAGCGATCCGCCTGCACCCTTTACAATATTACAGGTCCAAGACCTGTCTTGGTTTAGTAACACGCCCATATCGAGTCGTGTATCCGGGTGTTGTAATGTCTTTATCAGGGGCTCCACAGGCGGGGCTGAGAAAAACCACAGCGCTGTCATTGCTGTTGACTGTTGGTTGAATGAACTCCTCACTTCCCACGCTGTTTCTGCTTTCGCGGAGGTGTCGGCGGTTACGGTGATAAACTTGTCCTGTATCTGTGGTTATGTTGTAGCTTCTGGACGTGTCGGCACAACGTGTGACCACAGCTGGTTTCCAGGAACCATCTTGTTGCCGGAACCGGACCGGTGTGCCAGGATATAGTTGAGGCAGAGGTCGGGCTGTTCTGTTGAAATAAGTCTGCTGGCGCTGCTGGCAGACTTCTCTCCTCTCACGCACTGTTTGCTGGCAAACTACTTGGGGTTCCAGCTGTTTTGGTGTTGCAGGGAGGATGGAGCGGAGTCTCCGGCTCATGAGTAGTTGTGCAGGCGACTTTAAGTTGTCCACAGGGGTGTTCCGGTATTCTAATAGGCTCAAGTAGGGATCCTTATGTTCAGCTTTGGCCTTGTCCAGTAGTTTTTTTGCTGTCTGGACAGTCTTTTCGGCTAGGCCGTTGCTCTGTGGGTAATGGGGGCTAGTAGTGGTGTGGGTGAAACTCCATGACTTTGCAAACTGTTGGAACTTACTTGAAGCATAGCACGGGCCGTTATCACTAATCACTGACTCTGGAATACCATGCCTGGCCATGGCTGACTTTAGTTTGTGGATCACTGCTTCCGCAGTGCAGCTGTGTAGTCTTTCCAACTCGAAGAATCTACTGTAGTAATCTACGATGATGATGTAGTCTTCCGAGTTCCAAGTGAACAGATCGGTGGCTATGACCTGCCATGGTCGTTCTGGTATTGCATGTGACAGCAGGGGTTCCTTGGGGTTAGCAGCTTGTCTCTCCTGGCATGTGCTGCAGGCTCCGACTGCTTCCTCAATCTGCTTTCCCATGCCTGGCCAAAACAGAAGGTCTCTGGCTCTGTTTTTACTCTTTTCTATGCCCATATGGCTGGAATGAATCCGATCTATCATGTCCTTTCTGAGCCTTTTTGGGATGATCATTTTCTCACCTTTAAACATGATCCCGTCTATCAGTGAGATCTCATCCCTGTGGTTCCAAAACTCCTGGATGTCAGGCGGACATTGAGACCTTTTATCTGGCCATCCACTCAATGTGGTCCTTCTCAGAGTGTTGAGCTGAGGGTCCTGGGCTGTTTCGTTTCTTATCTCTGAGAGTCTCTGATCACTGACAGGCATGTTGCTGAGGACTGAGTGGATCTGCGCATCCATCCCGTCACATAGTGATTTATCGTGGAACTCTATGGATTTCCGGGAGAGCGTGTCGGCTACCGGGATGTCTTTCCCTGGCGTGTGGATGATGCTGATGTTGTACTTTTGCAGCTGTAGTATCATCCTCTGTAGCCGTGGTGGTGCTGATGCTAGTGGTTTTTTGAGTATGGACTCGAGTGGCTTGTGGTCCGATTCAATGGTCACATGTCGACCGTACATGTACTCGTGGAACTGCTTGCAGCCGAAGAGAACAGCATACAGCTCCTTTTCTATTTGGGCATAGTTCTGCTCAGTACTGTTAAGTGACTTGGATGCGTAGGCGATTGGCTTGCCGTCCTGCAGCATCACAGCACCGAGGCCACTTTTGGATCGTCAACCTGGAGTCGTGGCGCTTTCTTGGGGTTGAAGAAGGAGAGAACTGGGCCTGGTTCTCTAGTGATCAGCTCCTTCATTTGTTGAAAGGATCCGTCATGGTTCTTGTCCCATACAAACTCACTGTCCTGCTTTAACAGCTGGCGGAGCGGTGCGTTTATCTCTGACAGGTGTGGGGCAAATCTTGCAAAATAATTAACCATCCCCAACACTGTTTCCAGTTCTGCCCTGTTCTGTGGGGGCGCCATGTCTTGGACTGCTTTTACTTTTTGTGGATCTGGTTTTAGTCCTTCGTGTGACAATGTGTGACCGAAGTAACTGACCTCTTTGACGCAGATGGTGCACTTGTCAGGGTTCAGTTTTACACCTCTCTCCCTGCTGCGCTGCAGCATGGCCCTCAAGTTGTCGTCATGCTCCTGTTTGGTTGCTCCGAAGACCAACACATCGTCCACAATGGCTGCCACGCACCTCAGGCCCTCGTAGGTCTCATCCACGCGTCGCTGGAATTCATCCTGGGCTGAGATTATGCCGAAAGGCAGCCTGAGGAAGCGGTACCTGCCAAACACAGTATTAAATGTGGTTAACAGAGATGATTCGTGGCTTAGCTTAATGGCCCAGTAGCCTGATCTGGCGTCCAAAACACTAAAATACTTGGCCCCAGCAAGTTTTGTGGTGACATCCTCCAAGGTGGGTAGAGGGTAATGGGGTCTTTGTATAGCCTTGTTGAGGGGTCTGGGGTCCAGACATACTCTGAGTCTGCCTGTCTTGGGTTTTTCCACGACAACAAGTGCATTCACCCAGTCCATAGGATCCGTCACCTTGCATATGATTTGATTCCTTTCCATGCTGTCAAGCTCGTCTTTGAGTCGGGCTCGCAGAGCGATGGGAATCCGACGAGGTGGGCTGACTGTGGGTGCGACGTCTGGGTTTACATGGAAACTGCATTCACCAGGAAATTCTCCTATCCCTTTGAACACGTCAGCATACTCGTCTAGTATTGCCTGCGAACTGTTGGTTGTCTTGTTTCTTTCCTCCGTCACTGCCATCACGATCCTGACCAGGTTTAGGTCACGGCAAGCTTTCATTGCTAATACAGGTGGGGCGCTTGTGTTAACAACATGGAACTCCAACGTGCGGGTTTTGTCTTTGTGTTTGCATTTTAGCTGGCATTTCCCTTCCACGCTGAGTGAGTGTCCCCCGTAATCTGTAAGCTTGTGTGTGACAGGCTTCAGTGCCACATGTGGGAAGAGTGTCTGGAACATGTTGGCTGGAATTGTGTTTGCTTCTGCCCCAGTGTCAACTTTAAACCTCACTGCCTGTGGGGGGAAACCAAGTTGCATGTCTGCATATGCTTGCTCATCATTTCTTCCTTCATTTTCTATGGTGATGCTATCAATGTAGAAACAGTCTTGCTCCTCATCTGTGTCCTTAGTTGTCATTTCTATGTTCTCTCTCACAGTGTGTACTGATTTGAGGTGGGCTTTTGCCTGCGAAGGGAGTTTTGACCTGCATGCTCTTGCAAAATGGTTCATTGTCTTGCATTTTGAACATTGCTTCCCTTTTGCTGGGCAGATGTCTTTATTAGTGTGTTGTCCGGCACAATAGCTGCATGTTTTTAGCGTTACATTAGCGTGTCCTTTTGGTTTCACGCTTCTTGTTTCATTTTCTTGTCTGTGCGGTTTCCTGCCGATGGCGTGCACAGTTTCTTGGCCCCTGGAGTGACCCATAGATCTTAGCTGTTGCTTTGCTAGCTCGTGTGATCGTGCTATATCTATAGCTTTCTCTAGCGTGAGCTCTGCACCTTGGCTGAGTAGCTTTTCTCGGACGTGTGGCGAGTTAGTGGCAAATACGATGCGATCCCTGACCATTTCATCTGTATTTGGGTACCCACAGTCTTTAGCAAGCAGTTTCAGTTCTGTAATAAACTGTTCAAACGCCTCATTTTCACCCTGCATCTTTTCATGGAACTTATATCTGGCGTAGATTGGGTTAGCTTTCGGTGTGATGTAATCAGTGTACTTATCGTAGTACGTCTGAAGCCTTCGGGAGTCGTCTGCAGTGAGCGTCCACGTGTTGTAGACGCCCGTCCCTTTCTCACCGACCCATAGAAGAAGGTAGCTGCATTTGTCTGCCTCCTCCTTCCCCCGAAGAGGACCAGCGAACATTAGCTCGGCGTGCTGCTTAAAACGCCGCCATGCCTCGGGCAGGTTGCTAGAGTCCCAATCCATGCGCGGTGTGGGAACGCCGTAAGCCTCCATGTCTGCGCTGTCCGACGGCGAGGGATTGCGTAGAAAACCGCTACTCTGACACCATGTATTGTCTTTGTCTGTATACCGAGCTTCTTATTAAATGCACGCACACACCGATCTCTGCTCCGATTCCACTTTATTTCCTATTCTCATTTTTTCCTCTGGAGCTTCTTGCTCGCCAGTAGAATACACACATTTCAGCAACACAGTGCCATCTAGCGGCTGATGCAAACATAGGTCAACATGTTACAGCTTTGGTAGCTCATTCTCAGAACAGCAGCAGATTTCCTCTTGGACAGAAGATTTACAGCACAGAGAAAAAACAATAAAGGGGAAAATGGGACGGGTACATTTCAAGCTTGTTATTTAAGTTCTTAGGCTTAGCAACACACCTATTAACGTTCGTTTGAAACGGTTATCAACATTAACAGACTGAACTGGACTTAATAACATGAGTGCATATAATTTTAGTAAATTATTCTGGTGAGTATCAGCTGCGCTGGGTATGTAAATCGGGCCATCCAGCCGCGGTGCTGATCGTACGCCACTCGTGCCAAAAATCCGGACAAATGTCACTTGATCAAGGAGCAGATCTGCATCAGATGAGATCAGCTGACTTTGCGTGTGCATACGCTGCGCACAGCGGTGTGTACTCTGTTAACAAGAAAAACGCATATAAGAAAGTGGTGCGCAAAAGCAGGGTAGTGACAGAATTGATGCGCATTATTGATATTTGAAGCATGTGTACCTGCACATGCATGCTTATTAACACACGGGTACTGTGGAATATATTTTTTACTCACCTAAAGCGCTCGTGCTCTCGTCCACTCCCCGCAAAAAAACATTAGCAGCTGTGCTGCGTCTGTGGCATTGGTGCTCGGATCGCATGCGATGGGAGTAAAAATCAAAAGCACAGCTTTATCAGACAGTTGCAGTTTAATGTTGGCTGACAGTCTTCAGTGCGTGGCACAACTGTATTTCTGGACATGCTGACGTTGTTGAAGTCCTGCACTTTTTCCGGGCACGTTATTTCGGTGACTTTAACGAGACAGCGTTTTATGAGGTCTCCATCTGAAAAAGGCTTGCCATGTCTTGCGATGAGTTGGGCGACCTCATAGCTGCTATTGGAGCCTTTTCCTGGACAATTTGAGCACGAAAAAAATACTGTTGCTGACCCCGCAGGATAGCTACCCTTTGCTTTAATTTCTGCTCTCACTCAGCACCAGTGTAGGATGCATAGGCCTGATGTATAAGCCGTGAGACCAGTTTTCCCGTGCTTCACTCGTGTACGTCAGTTTGAAAAGGAAAAAGAACTCCACGGGACTCCGATGTGAAAAGATGTAACAAAAAATTTATTCCACAGTTTGCATCTTACAGGAGTGGTCAGGTTTAACTTATCCTCAACAAATAACCTACTACGGTAGGAAAACCGTGTGGCTCTGTTCTACCCTGCTGCCAGCGTATAGCTTATACCGTCTTAACTCTTTTTCTCTCTCCCCCTCCGCACATGCATGCGCTAATTTGCATACATCGGTGATGCCCAGATTTTACTATAAACACGAGTCTTTAAGGCACATGTATTCATGATACTACGTAACCAAACCAACACAGCAATAAAATAATTTTAGTTCCACCATAAACACGCATTTACTTCCTAAATTATTAATTACACAAACAAGCTTAACAACAGCGAAATATAAATACTAAACATATGAACTATCTTAACTTGGCTCCCACATACTGGCCCCTAATTGTGACTCTATTACACAATTACCAAATTAAACTTGTGGAGCCAAAGTACACAAACTTCAGTCTCTGCAGTTGATTACGTCAGTCCGATTCCTGCAGAAGGCAAATCTTCGTAATGGGCCTTTCCAGTACACTCGTTTTGGTTTTGATCCTAACCTGCCGCACCATTCCTGCCTTGTCCGAGATGGTATGGATTACTTTCCCTGTAATCCAAGAGTTGCGTGGGGCTGTATCGTCAACAATAAGCACAATGTCTCCAACCAAAAAGTTGCGAGATGGACGGGTCCACCTTTGCCTCTCTTGAAGTTGCGGCAAATATTCCCTTGCCCATCGTTTCCAGAATATTTCCGACATGTATTGCACTTGCTTCCATCTTCTTCTTGCGAAGAGATCTTGCCTGTCGAACAGTCCGGGAGGAAGAGATGGTTTATTCCTGAGCAGCAACAGGTGATTGGGAGTGAGTACTTCCAGATCATTTGGATCGCTGGACGCCTTGGTTATTGGCCGACTATTAATAATGGCCTCTGCCTCACACAGAAGTGTATGCAGGCTCTCTTCATCCAGTGTCTGCAGCCTCAAGGTAACGTTAAGGATTTTCTTCACTGACTTGATTAATCTCTCCCAGACCCCTCCATAATGGGGTCCTGAGGGAGGGTTGAATGTCCACTGAATGCCTTGTTGTTTTAGGTGGTCTTCAATTTTGGACACATTCCATTCAGCAATGGCTCTTTTAAGTTCACGCTCTGCACCAATGAAGTTAGTTCCATTGTCAGAACGAAGGATCTTTATCTGGCCTCGTCTGGCTATGAAGCGACGGAGAGCATGGATGAAGGAATCTGTGTCCAGCGAGGCTGCCATCTCCAAGTGTATCGCATGAGTAGTTAGGCAGGTGAAAATGACTCCATACCTCTTCACCGTACTTCGACCACGTTTGATCTCGAACGGAACAAAGTAGTCCACTCCGCAGTTAGTAAATGGAGGGTCATCTGGCAGAACTCTGTCTCGGGGCAGGTCGGCCATCTGCTGCTGTCCTGCAACTCCATGCGCACGCCGGCAGGCAATACACCTAGCGAGTATTTTTCTTACTGCAGAGTTGGCACCGGGTACCCAAAATTTTGTTCTCAACTTGGAGATAACATGATTGCGACCACAATGAGCCAAGTTCTCATGTATTTCTCTAAGGATAAGCTTTGTGACGTGAAGATCCTTCTTCAGGATTGCTGGCCGCTTAGACTCCTCGGGTAGAGCCGCTCTGCTGAGTCGCCCTTGCAACCTCTCATCCACTTGCCCTCTAACTTGGACCTTTAAGGTGCTGTCCTTTATATCGCCGAACAATGGATGCAAAACTTCTTTGGCCTGCTTATTGACAAACTCCGCCAGATCTGCAAACTTGACTCTGCGCTTTTCCTTGTCTAGGACCCCACAAGCAAATGTTCTCCACCTTTCTCTCAGCTTGTACGGAAGCTTGGAAACGATAGCACGCATGTTGGCCGTGTTATCCAACTTCTCCATGTACTCCACATCCATCATTGCATTATGACATCCAGTAAGGTAGAGGCCGAAAGCATGCAGAGCCTCTCCATCATCTGACTTGATGGTTGGCCAGTTAAGAGCCTTGTGAATGTATGCCACTGATATCTTGTAGGCATTACCAAAGTGCTCTTCCAACAGTCTCTTAGCCGCTTGATATCCATGTGGGGTTCCATATGAAGACAACTGCGTATCAATTCTCGTGGTTGCCCACTTGTGTACTGTTCCATGTAGTACAATCGATCCTTGTCGCTCTCTGTTCTATCCTCCACACCATGTTCAAATGCTCGCATGAACAGCCGATACTCCAATGGGTCCCCTTTAAACACAGAAATGTTCTGCGGGGGCAACGTAGCTAACTTCTGCTGCTTAGTTAGCACTTCTCGACCACATCCTGTAAAGCACTTGGTGTCTGTGGTAGCTGGGAGGTAACAGTGTGTGTTTGCTGTGCATTTTGGAGAATGTTCTTCTTCTGTGCTTGTCTTTCTCGCGTGGGGGAAGGACTATTTGACTGCTGTGAAGTAAATAAATTTCCAACTCTATGCGATGCCACGTAGGAGTTCATTCCATCCCGAGTGGATACGCGACTGGATGCCTTGGATGCACGACTTTCATATTCCGATAAGATCTTGATCTTTGCCTCATTTGCTGCAAGAGCTGTTTGTATTTCTAACTCCTCCTTTTCAGCTTGGAGCTTAGCCTCCCTTTCCTCCAGCAAGCGCTTCTGTCTTAAAGATGATGCCTTAATCAATAGAGTAGCTCGCTCCACCTCTGCCTTCATGCGTGGATCGACACCGATGACGATGCACAGGAGCCACGTTCTGAAAATGCCTTATCACTGCGTTTTGAGACAGATGCATTAGATATGCTGTCAGATGGATCCACATCTTCATTGCATTTTTCAGCCTCCACAGCACGCATGGCCATCTTGTCAATCCAAGCCGAAGCTGTCTCAGCAAAAGCCTTGAAGGAATCAGCCTTAGGTTCAAACCATTTTTCCTGGTCTTTAGTTAAATCCTCCTCCGGCATTTGCTGGAGTACCTCTTTAACATTTGTGTTCAAATCACAAAACTCTCCAAAACGCTCATTAAAATCCTTCATTAACTGTGTTGCTTCTGTTAGGCTGGCATCACATTCATTTTCCATCAGCTGGCGCACTTGTTTCACTGTGCCTGTTAATTTGGCTAGCTTGGCCTTCCGTAAATTAACAACACGTTGCAGCCTTTCCTCCATAGCTTTAGGTGTGATTTTCACCGCCCTAGCTTCCATTTCTGCTACAGTGTCTTCTTCTTCTTCGTTCATGGTATTACTTTCCCGAATAGCAACGACAAAATCCTTATTTTATCATCCAAAAATCATGCAGGTTGGCTACCACACAGCTCAGCATCCACAATGACTCAGCACTTTTTTCCTCGTGAATTAGCTCCACTTACTCACGTTTCTCGTCGCTGCAGCGGCTTGGGTTTTTCCTTCTTAGTCGATTGAATTAATCCACAACGAGCGGGTTTTCCTACAAAATGTATAAGCCGTGAGACCAGTTTTCCCGTGCTTCACTCGCGTACGTCAGTTTGAAGAGGAAAAAGAACTCCACGGGACTCCGATGTGAAAAGATGTAACAAAAAATTTATTCCACAGTTTGCATCTTACAGGAGTGGTCAGGTTTAACTTATCCTCAACAAATAACCTACTACGGTAGGAAAACCGTGTGGCTCTGTTCTACCCTGCTGCCGCGTATAGCTTATACCGTCTTAACTCTTTTTCTCTCTCCCCCCTCCCGCACCGCATGCGCTAATTTGCATACATCGGTGATGCCCAGATTTTACTATAAACACGAGTCTTTAAGGCACATGTATTCATGATACTACGTAACCAAACCAACACAGCAATAAAATAATTTTAGTTCCACCATAAACATGCATTTACTTCCTAAATTATTAATTACACAAACAAGCTTAACAACAGCGAAATATAAATACTAAACATATGAACTATCTTAACTTGGCTCCCATACCTGATGTTTGGTTTCATAATGACGTCGTACATTATACTCTTTCATAACTGCCACGGTTTCAGTGCAGATCAAACAGACACACGTCCCCTTTAATTCTTTGAAGAAATATTCACTCTCCCACCGTGTCTGAAATTTTCTGCACTCACTTTCTACCTTTCGCTTCTTTGGTTCTGCCATGTTTGGTAACTTGGGGTAAATTTCTTCTGTGATTGTCCTTTTTGGTAGACAAGCTGCCTTGATCAACAGTAGCTCCCCCTGGTGTTAAAACTAAGAAGTGCAATACACTCAAGCAAAAGTTGAAGTGCGGGCCATTTTCTATTCTATTTATAAAATTACTTGAGGGCCAATTAAAAATGGACCACGGGCCAAGGACTTTGGACACCCCTGAGTTAAGGCAACAGGGAGGAAACAGACGTGGGACCAGGACAGGCACAGAGACACAGAACAGAAGGCGCTCAAAACACAAAACAGAAACCAAACCCTAAGAACAAGAAAATTTTAAGAATTAACTTGAAACACAAGATAATAGTAATCAAAACCAAAACCACTGAGTCAACAGACGATGACAAAAATAAACAACTCACTTTGAGTTTAAAAAAATCCTAACATGTTATAAAATTAAAACTAAAATTTCTTTACCTCTGACTGTTATTTGAAGAGGATCACAAGAAGCTGTTGACTTGAGTGGTTCACTCTCTACTCTGAAGAAGTATGTGTCTGTGTATGTGGTGGTTAAATTAGAAAACAGAGTGGTGCAGTTTCTCTGACTCAGGTTCCCAGTAATACTCATTGGATAGATGCTAACTGCTCCATTACTGTTGAAGATCACATTGTTTGGATAAATGCCAAATCTAGAATCATTTTTAATCCACACTCCAAAAATTTTTCTTGTCCTGCTAAATCTCTGTTCTTCTTTGGGTCTGAAGCTACACGGGATGTGCAAACAAGATCCACTCAGTGCTTCCAGCTTCTTTGGTGCAGTTACAAAAAGGGCATCAGGGCAGTCAGCCAAAGCACCTGCAAGGATAGTTTCATGGTTAATCCATCCACACATTAAATACTGTAAGAAAATAAAAAGAATGCTGCTCCCAAAAAAAACTTTAAACAAACTTTGATCAAAGTATTATTATCATTATGTTTCTGTGTCTGTATGTTTTATGTAGAAACAAACTGATATTTTCCCTCTCTTGTTTCTACATAAAGCTTTTCAAGACATAAACAGAAAAAAATTGCTCTGTTTTCACTTTGATAAATTTCACACTATAAATGATTCAAAAATGTCTTAGAATGACCGAATAAGCAGCTCACCTGAAAAAAAGACGACCATCAGTAACATCCCGACTGTCACCATGTTCAGAAACTCATTCCCTGCATTTGTGAACAAAAATGATTTTTTATTTAAATGATTTCACACATGGAGCTTTTATACTGTACTGGTGTGTTTCAAAACCAGTTAACAATAAAAACTTTCAGATTTTCCATTCTTTTATTACCAAAGATGAAGAAAATCTAAAGAGCTGTGTGATTTGAAACCGCTTGAAATAAGAAAACAATAACATAACAGTTCCTGGAAAACTGAAGCATCAATAAATAAAATATGTATGCATCTCTCAGTAAAAGAAGAATAAACAAAAGTTTTTGTGACAAGCAGCAGTAAAATGTTTCCTTACCAAATGCACCCAAGTGAAGATCTCACAGTGACAAACATTTAGCCTAGTTGTCCTTAGATTTAAAAAAAAAAAAGTACAAAAAAACATGTGGTTCAAGACAGTTCAATAAGTCAGTTTTGTCTGGTTGCAAAGCTGCTAGAGGTGTAACATGATGCCCCTGAAATACAGGAGTGCAAAAAGTGTCAGTTTTTAGCTTCCTGCAAACATCCTGTGACAGAGGAAGTCAGACATGACAGCACCTTAAGTCTGAAATTACTTCCTCACCCTCAAAGACTTTTGACTACCGTGAGTTATTCCAAGAATGTATAAGTTGAGAGTAGATACACTCTGTGCCATCACACGTCTGTGTTAAGCTGTTTTTCAGTCTTTGAACTGTCAATAAATCCTGCTGTGTTGTCCTGCACTGAGTCTAAAGAAGGTCTCTGCTTGAAGAAGCCAGTCTGTCTGTAATGGACGTCTTCATTTTCTGCTGATTTTCTGCTTCTTGAGGAGACAGACTCAGTGAAATCAAACATACCAAAGTTGAATTGTGATGTCGAGCTGGAGGAAAACTCTCATGCACTTCATTTTGATACTAATCTGTAAAGCATTTTAATTTACAACCAGGGCATGAAGAGTTGGCTCTGTCTTCAGGTTCTTTTAGCTTTGTTTCTAAAAGAAATTTACATAAAATAGTCTGTATCTTTAAAAACTGCTGGAGCAGGTCAGATCACCTGAAACAAAGAGAACGATCCGTAAAGTTGTATGATTTCAGAGCAAAATGAAATCATCTTTAGCACAGTTACAATAAACCATGCTGACTAGTTGTTTTCATGGTAGGTAGAGTGACCTTTACATATCAACTGACTATCACGCTGCATAAACAGGTTAGTTTTGTCCTTTATTGTGATATGTGATAAATGAGGAAGTCAGCGATTCTTGTTTCTTAGAAGTCTAAAATGATGTGCACACCCTCAAAAAAAGAAAAAGAAGAAATTCTAACTTCATTCATCCAAAGCCTGCAAGTTTAATCTTACAGAATAAGTTTAATTTCTCCCAGTCTGAATACCACATTGTACTCTAATAGCAGCTGTCATTGATGAGCTCTACTAACACATGGTGAGAGAATTAATGATAAAAAATGCTTTTCTGCTAAAAACCATCATCTTTCTCTTATCTTCAAAACAATACAAAGTGTCATTAAATGAGATCTGTGTCTATCAGATATGTGTCTCGTAGACAAACCAGTGAAGTGATGTAAATTATATAATCTACTCATGTTTGATATATTGATAGAAAAAGACAACAAGCATTGTATTGGGGAGAGATGAACTATATGTGGTTAAACTCATAGTTCACATGTGAAAAAGTGACCAAATGTCATAAACTGCTGTGAATAGTGCCTCTGTGCTTTATTTCAGTCCCTCCATGATGGCTCCTCTTCTTTCTCAGATTTCTGCGGCCTGAGGTATTCATTAAGCACATTATCAGTTGTGTCATCTTCCTCATGCTTGTTGTTTCATCCTGTACAGGTGGTTCTGACACTGGCTAGTCCTCGACATCCTTTCTTCCACCTAGCATACAGTGTTATGGTACTGGACTTGGGTTTAAATCCTCCATTCAACTTCCTTGTCTCAATGTCAGTGGCATCTCCTCCTTTGACCAACATATTATTCCAGCAGGGCATAGGTGTTAATGGCTGAGATCTTGCTCTTGGTAATCAACACCTACACTCCTTCCTATTCAGCTGACTCCTCAGGACTTGCCTGATCCTCCGCAGGTATTTGGTGGTTTCAGCTTTCCTAGCGCCATTTTGTCTGGAGTGTTGTATTCTTGGAGTACTATCCCCTCTTTTTAGTTTGTTACCATACAACTACACTTCTCCAGTCCGAGTGTTATTTGGATGTCATTGCTGTAGATCCCAGTTGTTAACATCCGTGAATCGATGTTTTGTTCACTCCCCCAGACTAGACCCCCCAATGCTATACATATATATTACTAGCTGTTTAAGGCCAGCAGCAGCTTCTAGTCCAGGTTATTCTTTCTCAGGACATGGAGGAAGTGCAGCCACTGCTGGGCCTTGTTTATCAAGGCGTGTTGTGGGTCAGGTGAGGTCAGTGGAAATGTGGGTGCCCAGAAACCTAAAGGTGGAGACAGATTCCACCCATTCTTCATTTATAATGAGAGGGGAGTGGACCTATTTGCGCCTCCTAAAGCCGATTATGAAGAAGACATAAACATGGATGAACAATTTAAACTGTTGACCAGCAAGCACCAATAACCTTCCAACACACGCTCTGATCGAGTCAAATAGAAGTGGCGCTGGAGCAGTGAGATTAAAGAATCACTAACACATGCACATGTCTTGTGGATTGAATAAAATACATTCTGGCTGCCAAGGGGAGGTAGATGAGGTGCAAAGAAAGTTGCATTGAATTTAGTTATTTATGTTACCTCGAGTGTTGAGAAACGTATGAAATGCATGAATTTAAATTTTGAGTGAAAATAACCTGAACTGACTAGAAAAGAAACAATAACACAGTTTTAGATTTGCATAACTCATAAAACAAGTAAAAGTACAAATGTGTACTTAATAAATTTACACAACTTTTTTGTAGTAATATTAATTGTATGTTAAAGGAAATAGAGATAGAGGATGTAAAATAGAGGATGCAAAGTCAGTCATCACTAAGGGAGTCTATTGTACATGAAGTCCAGGTGCTGGTTTTCCTTTGTGCCTGTCTGATGCCACAAAGTCAGAACATCCTTCATGAATATGGCATGGATCTCCAGCTTTGGCGGGAGAGCCCTTTTAATTCTGATTTTAAAAGCTGTAGGCTGCAGCCATCGCTCTAACACTGTGTAAAAATATAACAGGGCTCAGTGCTGGTTCTATTAATATATTCTTCATATATCCATGCTTGGCAGAGTGTAAATACTGAGGCTGAAAGGCCTTTGTACAAGTGCACGTACACTTCTTAGAAGTGCAAAGCTATCAGCACAAACAGCGGTGTAGAAAAAACCAGGCAGCAAGCCCGTGTCTGCCTAACCAATCAGAGAGCTCCTTATGTTGCACTACTTGGTTAATTTATATTTCTTCAGAAATTTGGAAATGAGATGGCTAATTCAATAGTTAATCTGTTATATAATTTTATAGTTAATCTGATAGTTAATTAGTTAGCTAATAGGAATGCAGTGAGGAAATGGATTTTTAAATGAGTACAATCATCATTCTAAATGTCAGAAATAAATCCTTGATTTTTGAATCAAATTTCTTATTTCTCTTTTTTAAAATTGCAACAAAAAGATTTAGAAAATCTGTTTTTTTTATTTGGATTTCGAAAATGGTTTTTGAAATGATTGTTGAAAAATTTAAATGAGAGTTTAATTCTTTTTTGTGAAATCTATTCATGATTATTTATTCATAGATTACGAATTCATTTTGAAATTGATTTATAATTATTCATTTTTTCATTTAATTGTGTTTAATTAGAGAGTTCATTGTGACAGTGAAACAAATGTTTGCTGTGTTTGATAATAAGAACCCTTATCAGCACTAAAGAAGCATTGAACTCTTGCCTTTGTTCAGGATAAACCGAGCAGATGGTGTCTTGAAGAATGGCTAAAGCGACCTGTAACTTGCCAACAGACAGGCGAGGACTGGATGACTTGAGAACAGTTACTAAACTGGCATAAGAAGCAACCTTCTTAATACAATCTTCTTATGCAGGAGGTGGAAGAAGCAGTTCCCAGAGAACTGCTGGGAGGATATGGAGGCAAAGGCATAGCATGAACATAGCATGCTAGGCTGGAGGGATCGAAGATGGCATCCAAGGCATGTAGAGATGCATGACTGTCTGAAAGGACTGCACCACATCCATGCAGCTAGTAGATGGAGTAGATAGAGCTAGTAGACCCAGATAGCAAATAGGTTTGGTTCTGGTTCTTTTTCATCTGCGAGTGATTGATTTGGAAGAAGCAGAAACACCAGCAATGACATCGGCATTGACTTTTAAACCGTGGGAAAGTGAAAGTGATGTAATGAATAGACAAGTAGCCAAACACCTGGGAAAGCTATGAGTGAATGCAGACCTCCCTATTGAACCAATGCACATGCTTCACTACAATACCTACAATAGCATATCTGCAGATGTTGTCAACATCTGTCATGGTCTGGGTGAGTGGCTGTGTTTTTTCATAGAGCTGGAGTTTTCACCCGTGGGTGGAGCCCCTTCATTCCAATCACAGTCTGGACCTGTTTGCAATTTGGGCTACCTGCACTTAAGAGCAGCGCTCTCAGTGAGTCCTAGCCAGATCTTCTGCTAACGTGCTTTAGTGTGAGGCCTCCAAGTTTTTCTATGCATCATAGTTTTCAGCGTATGCTTACCTGGTGTTCTTCTCCCTGTGATTCTCAGGAATTCTCTGGTTCACCATTTCACTATCAGCAATACTCACCATTTTCAAACGCTGGTCTGCTAGATTACAGCCAAGCCCCTTGGATTTTCATTCACCTGCCTGACTCCTTGCCATTGCTCAACGGATTCACACGCCCTCTGGACCCTCGGCTTCTGGACACTCATCCAGACCAGTCTAACTGCCTCCCCCTCACACAAGCATCCACCTGCAAGACCTGTAAGACACTTTCAGTTTATTAACTCATCTTACCTGACCAATCACAGCCATTGCTTACAGTTATTTCTCTGTGTTCCAGTGCCACTGATCTCCCATGCCTGAGCCACAGTCCTCCCTTTGAGTTTCCTTCTTAGCTTATGCGTCCAATTCCTAGCTCATGTTCCATTGTCTATAGTTCATATTTCTCATTCATAGGTCATGTTTCTATTTCCTAGCTTTTTGTTTCATTTCATAGTTCAGACATAGTACTCAGGTTGAATCCATTCTTTTGGGTTTTGGCCACCTGGCCCTAACAAACATATTGTTTTAGCAGGCAAGTTTCAGCTGAAGTGAAGTTTGAAGCTTAAGTTTAAGAACTTATTTTATGACATTTTGTTCACTTTGTTCACATCTGAAATGATGAGTTTAGCTACATTTAGTTCATCTCACCCCCACAGAGTGCCTGTTCTCTTTTTCTATCAGTATATCAAAGATGAGTGGAGCATGTAATTTCCATTACTTCACTGGTTTGTTTAACAGACACAAATTATTTTTATTTTATGACATTTCAATGTATTTTCAATTAAATTGTTCAGATGATGATTTTTAGTAGAAAATTCATTTCTATCACTTATTCTCTCAGCATCATGTGTTATTATACCTTGTAAATGATAAACGTAATCATTGTAAATTTACAGGCTTTGAATGAGTAACAGAAAAATGAGCATGTCACTTTAGATGTTCACAATACAGTAACATCTGACTTCCTCTTTTGCACGATATAAGCAGGAAGGACAAAACTGACTTCATTATGCAGTGTGATAGTCAGTTGATGCATGTGACACTCTTTCTATCATGAAACTTATTAGTGTGGTTTATTGTAAGTGTGTTAAAGAAATTCATTTTGCTCTGAAATCATAGAACTTAATGTTCAGCTTCTTTGGTATTGAAATGTTTTGATTTCTCAGCTGTATTTAGCCATTTCTCTCATACTCCACTGACAGATATGTTCAAGAATTTCATTGACTGGTGTTTGAGTTTTACTCACAAAAACTCCAACACTGTGTTATTATAGTTTTTATTTTTCACTTTGTACTCCCAGAAATGAATAATCACTTCTATTAGATATGATTCAACTCTGGTTCTGGTTGCACAAGCGAAATTTTATTGTGAATTAAAGACAATCAAAACATTGTACTAATCAACAAATGATGAATTAGCTAGTATTTTGTATATTTGCCAATCCAGGGAGTCAGTTTCTGTCTGACAGTAGGCACATTACTGATCGTTCTCTTTGGCTACATTCACACTGCAGGCGAAAGCGCAACAAATCTGACTTTTTTGACCCTATGTGACCCATATCCGATCATGGTATGACAGCTTAAAAGCACAAAACCGATATTTTCAAATCAGATCTGGGTCACTTTCGTATGTGGTACTGAATCCGATACATATCTGATGTTTTAGAAAGCGACTGCTGTTTGAACGGTCATGTCGCATTAAATCCGTCTTTTACGTCACTGACACAAGACAGACGCCAATTATCAGCGCCGGAGAAGACATCGTGAACGCTTCCTGGCCATCCAGTGTAGATGTTAGTGAAACTGTTGGGAAGACAACGAAGAAACGTGAACATTTTATTTGTACTGTATAATCTGCAGATTCTGACAGAAATCTGCAACTATCCTTTGAAGCACCGCTCCTCTAAAACAGCAATAAGGATAATTATTAGGCCATATGTAAATAACAAAATAACTTTATAACTTAGAGCAAAATTGGGAAACGTAAAGTCCGAAACAAGTCTTTATATTAAGGGCCATTGTTGCCCTATCATATATGTATGTGCTCTTAATCTGAAAGGTATAAATACGGAAGTGTGTGTTCAATAAATGATGGCGCAGAAGAAGGCGTGTGCCTCTGATGTAAAACTCTAACAACGTGTATGTGGTTTATTCCTCCATGAGAAGTGCGAGTTACCACGGTATTTCTGCCCTAGAGAATGGAACCTGCAACAGCCATCAGTCAAACAATACTGTTTGGTCTGGGTCTAAACAGAGCGCGTAGTGTGTGACGTCTTCTTTTGCGCATGCGGGCCACTTTAAGGGCTGTGAACGGTTCACACTAGAGCGCGTTTGCTGTGACATTTTATTTGTAGTGTGAACAAGCAGACAAAAACATTGGATTTGATCAAAAAATCGGAATTGAGCATTAAGACCTGCAGTGTGAACGTAGCCTTTGTTTCAGGTGAGCTGACCTTCTCCAGAGTCTTTAAAGATACAGACTATTTTAACAATCTAAATTTCTTTTAGAAACAAAGCTAAAAAAAAAAAAAAACCTGAAGACAGAGCCAACTCTTCATGTGCTGGTTGAAAATCAGCAGAAAATGAAGACGTCCAGTACAGAGAGACTGGCTTCTTCAAGCAGAGACTTTAGACTCAGTGCAAGACAGGTGATGGCACAGAGTGTATACATTCTTGGAATGACTCACGGCAGTCAAAAGTCTTTGAGGGTGAGGAAGTAATTTCAGACTTAAGCTGCTGTCATGTCTGACTTCCTCTGTCACAGGATTTTGCAGGAAGCCAAAAACTGACGATTTTTGCACTGCTGTATTTCAGGGGCATCGTGTGACACCTCTAGCAGCTTTGCAACCAGACAAAACTGACTTATTGAACTGCATGTTTTTTTTTTTTGTACTTCCTTTTTTATCTAATGACAACTAGGCTGAATGTTTCACTGTACTGGCTGCTAATAAACATCTTCATTTCACTGTGAGATCTTCACTTGGGTGCATTTGGTAAGGAAACATTTTACTGCTGCTTGTCACAAAAACTTTTGTTTATTCTTCTTTTACTGAGAGATGCATACATATTTTATTTATTGATGCTTCAGTTTTCCAGGAACTTTTATTGTTTTCTTATTTCAAGCGGTTTCAAATCACACAGCTCTGTAGATTTTCTTCATCTTTGGTAATAAAAGAATGGAAAATCTGCTGATGAAAGTTTTTATTGTGAACTGGTTTTGAAACACACCAGTACAGTATAAAAGCTCCATGTGTGAAATCATTTAAATAAAAAAATCATTTTTGTTCACAAATGCAGGGAATGAGTTTCTGAACATGGTGACAGTCGGGATGTTACTGATGGTCGTCTTTTTTTCAGGTGAGCTGCTTATTCGGTCATTCTAAGACATTTTTGAATCATTTATAATATTATTTGTTTCTTCAAGCAAAGTGAACACAGAGAGACTTTTTCTGTTTATGTATTGAAAAGTTTTATGTAGAAACGAGAAGGAAAATGTCAGTTTGTTTCTACATAAAACATACAGACACAGAAACATAATGATAATAATACTTTGATCAAAGTTTGTTTAAAGTTTTGTTGGGAGCAAAATTCTTTTTATTATTTTTTTTTACTTTATTTAATGTGTGAATGGGTTAACCATGAAACTATCCTTACAGGTGCTTTGGCTGATTGTCCTAATAAAGACCCAGCACTCTTCATAACTGCACCTAAGAAGCTGGAAGCATTGAGTGGATCTTGTTTGCAAATCCCATGTAGCTTCAGACCCAAAGAAGAACAGAAATTTGAAGAAGAAACAAGAGACAAGAAAACAAGAAAAATTTTTGGAGTGTGGATTAAAAACAATTCTGATATTACCAAAAACAAAAACAATGTGATCTTCAACAGTAATGGAGCAGTTAGTATCTATCCAATGAGTATTACTGGGAACCTGAGTCAGAGAGACTGCACCACTCTGTTTTCTAATTTAACCACAAACTACACAGACACATACTTCTTCAGAGTAGAGAGTGAACCATTCAAGGCGACAGCTGCTTGTGATTCTCTTCAAATAACAGTCAGAGGTAAAGAAATGTGAGTTTATACTTTGTAACATGTTATTTTTAATTAATGTCTTGATGCATTCTCAATCATCCAGGAAAGTAAATCTCCAAAAGTTGAATCTGTTCATCTGGACGTAGCGTTTTGTGGGAGAAACGTTTCGTCACTCATCCAAGTGACTTCTTCAGTCTCAGCTGACTGCAGGTTTCCCCAAACCTTATAAACAGTACATTTGCATAATGACTGAAACCAGCCCACAGAAGGAACAATGGGCTGTGAGGTCAGTTCCTTAATCATAATCATGCATCTTTAGGCACCTAAAGAAAGCTCCAGCCGATCCAGGAGAGAAGGACAACCGCTGCCCAGGCAAAAACCTGTAGTGATCCCATATGTGTCAGGAGTATCGGAACAGTTGAGACGCATTTTTTCTAAACACCGGGTCTCTGTGGCTTTTAAACCCCAAAATACGCTGCGCCAAAAAAACCTGGTCCACCCCAAGGATCGGGTCCCCCGACACAAATAGAGTAACATAGTGTACGCTGTTAAGTGCCAGGAGGATTGCCAGGATTTATACATCGGGGAAACCAAACAACCTCTGGCGAAGCGGATGGCACAACACAGAAGAGCTACCTCATCAGGGCAGGACTCTGCAGTTTATTTACACCTACAGGCCAGTGGACACTCTTTCAACGATGAGGATGTACACATCCTGGACAGGGAGGAACGCTGGTTTGAGCACGGAGTCAAGGAGGCCATTTACGTGAAAAGGAAAGACCCATCTCTGAATCGAGGAGGGGCCTAAGGGAACATCTTTCGCCATCTTACAATGCTGTGATTGCAGCCATTCCCCAACTCTCTGTGAATGGTACTCATGGCCATTGATCAGTGTTCTTTGATCAGTGGGTTTTGGTCAGTGATTGTTGATCAATGGTCATGGGAATTTGCATAATTATGATTAAGGAACTGACCTCACAGCCCATTGTTCCTTCTGTGGGCTGGTTTCAGTCATTATGCAAATGTACTGTTTATAAGGTTTGGGGAAACCTGCAGTCAGCTGAGACTGAAGAAATCACTTGGATGAGTGACGAAACTTTTCTCCCACAAAACGCTACGTCCAGATGAACAGATTCAACTTTTGGTAATTTTAATTAAATTAACTGCTGAGGAAATGTTAGATGAAAGTCATAATGATCATCATAACTAACATCCTGACACTAAAAGGATGTATATATTTCCTTCTTTTAATTTCTGTGCTGCTTTGTTCAGGACTTAATTACATTTCTGAACTTTTATGTGAATTCAGGAGGATAGGATCACGTGATTATTTTGAAAGATTTTGTGCTCTTCATTTTTAATATGTTTGTGATGTGAAACCACAGATTCTCCTTGGAGGCCCAATATTACAATCCCAGGTGATCTGAAGGAGAAGGAGTCTGTCACTATAACCTGCTCAGCTCTCACTCCCTGTCCACACTCCCCTCCTCAACTCACCTGGAATCTCACACAAGACTCTCACAACAAAACAGAGCAAAACACAGATGGAAACTTTACAACTAAAATCCAGCAGACCATCACTCTGTCAGACACACATGATGGAAAGAAGATCAGCTGCTCTGCCAGATATCCTGTGAACCAAGGAAAAGACACCAAGACAGCAGAGACAGAAGAGACTCTCAGTGTTTCATGTAAGACAATCAGAGTTTGTTGTTGAACCTGTCAGCATATCATGATTCATGGGACTTAATCTTTTTTTCTCCAGACGCTCCCAAAGACACCTCAGCATCCATCAGTCCATCAGGTTTGGTGTCAGCAGGCAGCTGGGTGAACCTGACCTGCTCCAGCAGAGCCAAACCTCCAGTCAGCAACTTCACCTGGTTCAAGAAGAGCAGAGATGGAGCTGTGAAAGTATCTGAAAGAGAGATTTACAGCTTCAATGTAACAGATGGAGGAGTTTATTACTGTGTGGCCACTAATGATCTGGGTAATCAGACATCAGCAGAGAGTCATGTGGCTGTTGGAGGTAAAGTAAAGAGAAATATAAAACTTGGTCATCAGGACTTTATTAAAGTCTTTGGAATCTGCATAAAGGACAAGTCCAGAAATTTAGGAAAGCATCATGTGTAAATATCTGCTTTTACTTTTATTTTTTAAGTGCATCTTATTTTGCTGTTTGTTTTTATACCTGTACATGTAAGTATATATCCAACTTAGACCCATCTCACACAAATGAAAGGTTCAGTCACTTATAAGGTTTGGATTTGGTTCTTTCTTTTGTTTCTCTCTATAGGAATGATCAAACCTGTATTATGGGGGACTGCTATTGGAGCGATCATTGGGATCATCATTCTCATCTGTATGGTTTTCATCCTTTGGTAAAACTCCCAGATACATGTTTCGGTGTTTTAAATCCATAGTAGCTTTTATTTAACTGGAAAATAAAACCAAAAGAAAGATGCAAGATACCGGTGTGTATGCCCCACAGGGTTGATGTCAGGAATTCTGGAGTAAGTTAGATGAAGTGTCTCCAGGGTGGTGATTTAAAAGACTTCAATGTAGGTGATGGAAACAAAGGTGATCGGTAGGTTCTGGGTAGGTGTGGTGTTAAGAGATGCAGAAGGATAGATGGTAATGGATTTTGTGAGAGAATGTAAATGACTGTGTAAATGACATTGTACTTTAAGGAGAGAGGGACATAGGGTGACATATAAGAGTTTAATACATCTTGTGGCAAAAGTGCACTCTGAAAGAGACAGGAGACTCTCCAGCTCCACTTTGAAAAGTGAAGTGAATAAAGGCAGATTAAATGTTGGTGGATGTTGAAGATGAAACAATGTTGCACAGATTTCATGGAGGAGTTGAGTCTCCAGGTGGCAGACAGGAGTAACCAGATGGCTGGGAAAGTACAGCCGAAGTAGTGAGGTAATCTGCCAAGAAAGTGTATCCTCTGGACAGAAGAAAGCAGGGAATGAAACTCGGTGTGGAATGAGGAAGCACAGGAAAGTATTCAAAGGAAGAGGTTAGTAATGAAAAGGTTGGATCAGGGATATTGAGAACTGTCTACATCTAAGACTAATATGTAATTATTATTCAACAACTTTCAGACATTTTTGAAGACATTTGTTCAAAACTGTATTGCAATACATAATAATACTAATATTACTTCTTCACGTACTACTGATGCCAGTAATAATATTATTAATAATGATTTAATTATTGTTATTAATAATATTAATATAACTGAAATTTTAAATGTAAAGAGCTCCACTGTTTTTTGTAGGTATCTGAAGTCAACACATGTAGCTTCACATCCGACACAGGTGGGTTACTGAATTTCATTGTGTAATATTTTCTGTGTCCTTTTTTCTCTTTTGACTGTTTGATGTGAGAAGACACCTGATGTTGTGACGCATAGGACTATATATTTAATATTGAATTTGTGTCTGATCTCTGGCTGCAACATTGGACTTCATAGCAGTTCTACTTTTATTGTGTTCCATAAAATATGGTTATTTTAATGGTACCAGAATTAAGTGGATAAGAGCTTTCATCCTGCTCTTAATTACATTTCAACTTTGGTCTGTTTGTTTTCACAGAGTCTGTCTCTTGAAGAAGCAGCCAGAACAGCAGAAAATGAAGACGTCCATTACAATGAGATTGAGATCTCAAAGCAGAGGCCTTCTTTAGACTCAGTGCAGGACAGCACACAGCAGCAGGATGTGGTGTATTCACAGGTCAAAGAGTGCAAGACTGAAAAAAGATTAACACAGACAAGTGATGGCGAGTGCTTCTACGCTCAAGTGCAGAAAAATTGAGAGTGTGGCTGTGTCTTTGGTTAAACAAACGTTAATACAGAGAAATATTCTCTTGTAGTTAAATACATGGAACCACATCAAGATGTTTAAGTTGATAATGTCTGATGGTTGTTAACAGCAGTGAATGGTGCTCCCACAGGAGACTAAAGCAAACAAAGGAGATATGAAAGTGACTCACATTAGCAGTTTATTTCCAGTAAAATATGTTTGTTCTGTGGAACTCATTTATCATACATACTACATTTTCAGTGCTTCCAAAATGAAGAAATTTAAAATAAAAAGCTCAGTATGCAGCTAAAAAATAAGCTCCACCTTCTGTATGTATGACCCAAAATGTTGTGTGTTGGGTGGGGAAGTAATATTGGGTTCCTTTGTGGTCACTTAGTTTCTTACATGCGTCACTCTTGTAGTGATCTGTTTCTGTCCACCACTAACTGGGAGAGAAACTACAGTCTTAAACCCTCATTTTTTTGCATTTTTCTGTGGTTGACATGAATCATTATTTAGAGATCGTAACATTTTACAATCTAATAAAAAACAACAACTTGTTTTCTGAAGACTTCTGAAATATTTTTTGTGCCATGATTCACACCTGAGTGACATGTTATACAATCAGGCTTTCATAAACTCAGATCTTAAGTAAATGAATGACTGAAGGAATGAAGATATAAATGCATCGATCTATAAATGAATTTATAAAGTTTAGCAAGTATAAACTGTTTGAAAAACTGTATGCCAGCTCTTCCTCTACAGTGGGTCTCCAATTAGAGAGACG
The DNA here is from genome assembly GCF_013358895.1 of Oreochromis aureus. Classification (NCBI taxonomy): domain Eukaryota; kingdom Metazoa; phylum Chordata; class Actinopteri; order Cichliformes; family Cichlidae; genus Oreochromis; species Oreochromis aureus. The sequence continues at coordinate 12,400,616 of NC_052950.1, forward strand.
GACACAAAATAAGAGCTCTTTATTCAACTCAAACTTTAGTAAGTAGTTATAGTTCCAAATAAAGTCAAAGGAGTCTATCTTCTTTTGTTTTAAAAAGTGTGTTTTTTCATGAAGCTTCTTGCTAGTTTGCATCCATCCTTTACTGCCACCTTGTGACAGCAGTTGTCTATTGTCTCTGAACGTAGGCTTAACTGTACTTGACTGCAGCCCATGAATCCTTGTACTGTGGTAGTGTGGTTGAGTCCATCTGTGTAAGTATTTGCCTACAGAGAAGGATTTTCAGTCTGCATGAATGTGCTCCTGTGCAGTCCTCCAAAAACCAAACAGCATGTAGCTTTTTAGCATTCATAGGTTGAATGGAGGTTTCTTGACACAAGGGCCAGAACAGACCCATCTGCCTTGTTCTGGAGTTTATCAGGAACAGGAGAAGCATTAAAAAGCATCAAATAGCTGGCTGAAGGACCAACAACAGCATAAGCAAGAGTAGGATAAATAAACTGCAATGGGGTTTGAAAACAAAATATGGGTGTGTTTAGGATGTGGCGGGGGGCAGTGCTCCAGGTACACAGGCCCTCCATAGCTCCCTTCTTCTCTGTTAGTGAACTGCTAATGGAGAAATAAACTTTTAAGATATTTTCAGGTGAAACTGTAGCTGTGTAAACTTCAAATATCTCCTCGATTTATCAAGACATCACATATTTCCAAAAGTGCTCCGACGTTTTCGGAGACGTCTGTCACCCACCAGCTCGATAGCAGACCGGGAGGTCGAGGATCACTAGAGCCCAGTTAGAACAGCGGACTCCCGGCACATCATTTTCAAACCCCCCGCGATCTTTCACTACTCAGGGTTAAACATGATTTATATAAATCACCCAGATAACTTCAATATGTTAATGTTTGGCTTATGTCTATGGTTTTTTTTGCTCCTGAGTAAATCGGTTTGGCTGAGATTAGCTGACTCAGAATTAAGTCTAACATTAATGATCAGATTATATTTTAAATATTTGTTCAGTTCTCTTCCAAACCCCAGCAGCTGTCTGTTGTAATTTTTGAGTGTCTACTAAAATAAAAATAAAAGCGTTCTAAGATCTTACCTGTTTGTTTTTATTCAGGCATACATGTACACTAGTTTTATTAATAGAGAGATTTTGCTACTGGAGTTAAACATGATATATAAATCACTTAGATAACTTCTAAATCTTAATGTTTGGTTTGTTTCAGTGTTTTATTTGTTTCTGAGTAAATAGGTTTGGCTGAGATTAAAGTTAAGCTTCATAACATATTAATAACAGTTAAATTAAGCGGGGATGGCAGTAAAGACTCCAGACCTGTGACATCATCAAGTACACTGGTGTTCCAATTGTACAAATCGCGAGTCCGTACTCGCGTTCTTGGCAAGTCCGGAGTCACGTACTTGAGAATTGAGAAAGGGCACCTGTTTCCTCGTTCCCATTATGCTCTCTGTGTGTCATTTCCTATTAGTGGTTAGCTTTAGCATTAGCATTAGCCCAAGGGTAAGTAAACTATAATAATAATAAACTATTTTAGAAATATTTTTAACCAAAATTTAATAAACTTTAAAACTTTCAAAGAATGTGGAGATTTAAATTTCCCATTTTTTACTGTACAGTACAAAAGTGTGTGTGTGTGTTCTAGTTACATAATCTATTAATCTTTGTACATAATGACATTCATTTTAATTAGTTTTAATTCCCTTGACAAACTCCTTTGTACTTGATTAATAAATCATTTTATATAGTTTTTTTCCACACAATTTTGTCATTATGTGTTTTGAAAAGGTTTTTTTTTTTTTTGTTTTGTTTTTTTACAAATTTAAATAAATCAGACTAGTAGAGGTACTAGTGTTAAAAAATACTCCAGTAAAAGTTGAAGTACTGATTGAAGTTCTTTACTCAAGTAAGAGTGAAAAAGTACAGTACAAGTTTTCTAGACTGTCTTATTGTACAAGCTGTGATCAGCTGAACTGCTGCTTTTGTGGATGTGCATAGTTGTTCTGGCTGATTTCCATCCTCTACACTGACAGTGTACTTTTTATGCTTACTCTATAGTATACACTGCACAACCATCATCTGCTTAATTTCAGATTTATCTCTACTACCCTTTATGTAACTTAACTCTGACCATGAGCACCATAGTCATTGTGCACTAGTCACATACACAAAACTGGAAGATCCAATTTTGTCCAAGTTTGAACCATCTAGCTGTTAATTTGAGGTGAGTTTGGCAGTTTTGTCCCTGGAATTAACCAGTTTATCTTAGGTTGTGGCTCGGTTTGAAGTGCACTTGGATGCCGCGCTTGGAGAAAATTCTCCTGGGTCCCTCTGATAAACCTGCTACATAAGACATACATATAAAAATGTTCCGTTTGTCCTTCTGATTCCCACTAGTTGGTGTCTGACTTTCTTTCCTGTGCATCTTTGCTGATTTGATGAAAGCACAGTTGTAATAACCACATGTTTTGGGGGTTTTCTTTAAATGAGTGTTATTTTTCTTTCCCTTCTGGCTTAGGGGGAATAAAGTTCGCGAGGGTCATTTAAGATCCACAAACTAAGCAACATAGTGTATGCGGTACAGTGCAACGAGGAGTGCTCTGACCTCTACATTGGAGAAACCAAACAGCCACTCCATAAACACATGACACAACATAGAGGAGCTACTCAGGTCCACCTCAACAGGACAAGACTCAACTGTACATCTGCATCTAAAGGATAAAGGTGCAAATGTTCCCATTTTGGACCAGAATACAAATGGTTTGAAAGAGGACCGATAGAGGCCATCTATGTCCACTGTAAATGATCATTATTGAACAGAGGTGGTGGCTTACAACACCAGCTGTCACTTGATCCCTTCCCAGGTATCTCACCTCTACTCACATTTTGCGTCACATGATAGGGTAAGACAAGGTTTCACAATGGTTTCACTGAAAACCTCTGGTTTGGTGGTAATGACCCAAACCTTTTTTCTCACCTTGCCTCATGTGATGAGGCATATAATTAATACTCGTACAAGGATCCTCTTCAGGTACAACCCTCACTAGGGTTTAAATAACTGGGACCTTCAACCATGTGGTTTTAGAACTGAAGAAGCATCTCAGCTGAAGATGCTTCTTCAAAGACATTGCATCTCTAATCTAGATTAGAGATGCAATGTCTTCAAGAGACGAAGAATTCTTGTCGCTTGCTTTCCAAGTGACTTAGACTTCCATGAAATAAAAGACTGAGAACCTACACAGATATCTCAATTGCTATTTCCATGTCTCATTTAATACAGCATGGTATTCACTTTCAAGCATTTGTAATTGGATGGGCAAAATTCCACAAAGGGGGCAGCAGGTTATTTAATACAGTATTAGTGATGTGAATAGAGGGCAGCATGGTGCCACAGTTGTTCCTCCCGAATCCCAAACACATGCAGGTAGTGAGGTAACTGCTGATTCTAAATTGCCTATAGGTCTGAATGTGAGTGTGAATGGTTGTCTGTCGCTCTGTGTTAGCGCTGCATCAGATTGGCGACATGTCCAGGGTGTACTCTGGAATTAATTTAGTGACATTTTAAGATGGAGTTTGTCCTGCAGAAACTTTAGTTGATGTGTTGTGATGTGACTCTGCTCATCTGACAGCTTTCTGTCTCTGGATTGTTGGAGCGTCTTGATCTGAACCAGCTGAAGGAAAAACAAAAAAAAAATCAATGAAAAAGAATGAAACCAGTTATTCTGTACTTTCAATTGAGTGTATCACAGAAACATTTATCTCACCACTCAAATACGATCAGTGTGCTCATAAGCATTATGATTCCCACAATCTTCACTATAGTGTAGACACCAACCAGTATGCCAGCTAAAATCAAACCAGATTTTAGAGTGTTAAATGTATGTATGAAGTGACACAATAAAAATAACTAACTTACTTTACCTTCATTGTAAGTAACAGTCACATGACTCTCTGCTGATGTCTGATTACCCAGATCATTAGTGGCCACACAGTAATAAACTCCTCCATCTGTTACATTGAAGCTGTAAATCTCTCCTTCAGATACTTTCACAGCTCCATCTCTGCTCTTCTTGAACCAGGTGAAGCTGCTGACTGGAGGTTTGGCTCTGCTGGAGCAGGTCAGGTTCACCCAGCTGCCTGCTGACACCAAACCTGATGGACTGATGGATGCTGAGGTGTCTTTAGGAGCATCTGAGAAAAAGATACAAGTTAGATAACTATTTTTCACTATAGTATTCAGTTGGCTCTCGTTCATTGTTATGGTATGATTTCTCTGCACCTCATAGTGACAGTACACTTTTTATGATTTCTTTATAGTATACACTATATAACGATCATCAACTTAACTTCAAATTTATTTCTACAACCCTTTATGTTGCTTAACTCTGACCATGAGAACCATAGTCATTGTGCACTAGTCACTTTAAATCCAACACAGAGGTACTTTCACCCTACTGCACATGGAATTGAAAACTTGCAGCAGAGTTAGAATTGTTTTAACTCTGCTGCCACAGGGACAGATGCAGAAAATCTTTACCAGCAGCAGCGCTAATTTTAAGCTCCTTAATGTATCACATTTAAATTTGTATTTATAGAATTAGTTTCACATTTTGATGTGATTTTGTTCTGCTGTAACACAATCATTTCAGGATAAATTAAGTATTTCTTTTTTCTTCTTTTTTAAAATTTCATGGACGACGGGGCTGTCCTTATAAAAACTACTTAAAAATTATATCCCACGAATCATGATGAGCTGAAAGGTTCAAACAACAAACTCTGATTGTCTTACATGAAACACTGAGAGTCTCTTCTGTCTCTGCTGTCTTGGTGTCTTTTCCTTGGTTCACAGGATATCTGGCAGAGCAGCTGATCTTCTTTCCATCATGTGTGTCTGACAGAGTGATGGTCTGCTGGATTTTAGTTGTAAAGCTTCCATCTGTGTTTTCCTCTATTTTGTTGTTAGAGTCTTGTGTGAGATTCCAGGTGAGTTGAGGAGGGGAGTGTGGACAGGGAGTGAGAGCTGAGCAGGTTATAGTGACAGACTCCTTCTCCTTCAGATCACCTGGGATTGTAATATTGGGCCTCCAAGGAGAATCTGTGGTTTCACATCACAAACACAGTTTAAAAAAAGAGTTTAATTGGTGTGCATTCGCAGGTTTACTGATATGAACTAAATAGCAGTTTAATAAACCCATTTATAAAGCAGTTGAGACTTAGTATGTAATCCATTGAATGCACCTATGTACAACTCAATGAAACATTATAACGAATCAAAAATGGTACAAGAACAACACATTTAAGGATAAAAAGTGAGACATTGGATTGGTTTTGAATAACATAGACATTATTAAACAATCTATTTAAAACAAAGTTGGGGCAGGGGTGACAAAATACTAGAAATATTGTGTAATGTCATAAATTATTTTTTTTTTTTGGCTTTCAGAACTAAACACGTGAGGGATTTATCACTCTCAAAGAGTGCTGAGGTAAATAGTTAAACAATGTTAAAAAAAAATAGTTGTCAACAGAAAACATGCAAAGATTGAAGATTGTGTATAGGGATTTCTATAAATTCTATAAGTGACAACGAGTGGTCAAAACAAGACACTACTGCTTTCTCTAGGTTTGTATGTAAAATCTCCCAAACAAATAACAACTGAAAATAAAATAAATGATAATAACAAAAGGTCAATCAAATGGACCAATACGGCAACACTGTGATGATCCAGTTGGTAAATTAAATCCTTTGGGCATCTTTCTTGGCCTTCAGACAATAATTCTGATGGCTAAAGAACCAAACAGGTTCTTTATTCATAGGGAAAGAGCCTGTGTGCTAAATCATTTTTAAGGTCAGGTTCTGGCCTTAAAAATTATTTAGTATATTATGCAACAATGAAAATTATGTTTGTCTCAGACTCAGAACAATTTGATGTTCTTTCTTTCTTTCTTTTTTACTTATAAAATAATCGAATTTCCCAGTTTTAACCCTTGATGTGTTGTTTGTACATGGTTTGTAAATCCCTGTATTTGGTTTCTGGGCTTTAAAAAAAAAATCTTTCTGAAAATTTCACACAATTTTTTTTAATGAAATAAATCAGAAGTCATTGTGACTTTAGTGTTACTGTAACTTTCAGAATGAAGACATATATTTTTATGTTATAAATGAATTCAAAATTTCTTTACCTCTGACTGTTATTTGAAGAGAATCACAATGAGCTGTCGACTTGAATGTTTCACTCTCTACTCTGAAGAAGTATTTGTCTGTGTATGTGGTGGTTAAATTAGAAAACAGAGTGGTGCAGTCTTTCTGACTCAGGTTCCCAGTAATACTCATTGGATAGATGCTAACTGCTCCATTACTGTTGAAGATCACATTGTTTCTGGTAACTTTATGATAACTTTTAATCCACACTCCAAAGGTTTTTCTTGTGCTGCTAAATTTCTGTCCTTCTTTGGTTCTGAAGCTACATGAAATATGCAAACAAGATCCACTGAGTGCTTCCATCTGCTTTGGAGCCGTTATGAAGACGTCTGCTCCATCATGACAATCAGGCAAAGCACCTGTAAGTACAGTGTCATGGTTACCAAAATGCTGTTCTTTTCATGTTTGCAGTTCAATGTTTATATGTAAGTGTTACAATTTTTAATCAGGACATGAACAGTTGACTCTGTCTTCAAAGGTCTTCCATTTTGTTTCAAAATGAGGTTAAATTAAAAAATTATTTCAGCGTCTTTGAATAACTGAACAATCAGCTCACCCGAAAGAAAGAGACCAATCAGTAACACACCGACAGTCAAAATGTTCACAGACAGAAACTCCTTCCCTGTGTTTACAAATAAAAAAAGCAATGGCAAGAATTAGATGAACAGATAAAAATGGAATAAAATCATTGTTTTGAATCATTTCACATGTGGAGCTTTTACACAATGTTGTCTTTTCAATACAAACTCACTCTGTCCAATCACATTTTTCATCTGTATCAGTGGTTTGTGTCATTTTTGTAATTTTTAAGTACACCTGTGGAACTATGCGAAAATAACTGAAAAGCAAAAAAACAACATATCTCAGAGTTCATGTCAAACTAAAACACTAAATAAATTATTTGATGTATCATTTAGTTGCGGTGAAAAAAACAAAACAAAATTCTGTTCAAAGCAGTAAAATGTCCCTTACATAAGTGTGGAGTGTTAGTGAAAGATTTGTCACTGTGACCCAGAGTGTTTTAATTTTGGGAATGTTTAGGAGTTTTCTGCTTTGTTATCCTTGTATTATAGTTCCATATTTTGTATTTGTTGTCAGTCAGCATTTGTTATTATGTTGGTTAGTTTAGTCTTCGCCGTCCTGTGTTTCTATGTGAAGTCAGTCTTGTCTCTGTGTGTCTGTCTGGTTCCTCTGTTCTCTCTTGGTCCCTCACTCTCTTCCTCGTCTTGTCTCTGTCTCCTCCCTCTGTTCCCTGTATTTTGCCAGTTTGGATGTGTTTCCCATGTTTTCCTGTGACTGGTCTCTCTCTGTTTCTGGTTTTATTGTGATAGTCTCTTGTCCTGTGTGGATTATCTTTGTTTTTGCCTGCCCTGTTTCATTAGTCAGACTCATTCCAGCTGTGTTTCCACCTGTTGTATTTCCTAGTTTCTACATGTTCTAATCGAACATCCAGCAATAAAGTTTTTGAGTTCAGCTCTGCTTTGTGTTCTGCATTTTTGGTCCTATCCTGCCTGCTTCCCACAGCATTACACAACAGATTTATACTATTTTTACAGTAAACCATGCACCATTGTTGTTAGGAGGAAGTTTAAAAACAGAACATGCTGATTAAGAAAAAGTGTTAGCATGTTCACATGCAGGCACAAGCTTATTCCCTTTGTAGCGAGCAAAAAAACTAGCTGTTTTAATGAAATAAAAGGCAATAAACAACCGATTCTGTCGATTTATACACATTTACAATAAAATGTTCTTTGTGTAGATTCTTGTAACAGAGATTTTTAATATGGAGAGTTATTTTATTTCCTGGTTAAATAAAGCTTTAAATAAAAATGTAATTAAATAAATAAAGAAGAATAACAAAATAAGTTTTAGTTTAAAACTTAAGAATAAAAAGCTGTAAAATGTTTGCTTACCCCACATTAAGTCTGCTGATGGTCTTATGAGTAAACTGAAGCAGCCTGTAGCAAATTTAAGGAAGACCATGTAGAGACACCCACTGACTGCACTGCATAATGAAGTCAGTTTTGTCCTTCCTGCTTATTTCCTGTGAACAAAGTCAGATGATATCCTTGAACATATCTTTAGCTTGTATTTGTCAAAGCCTCAAAGCTTAACTGTACAGTACTGTTTTAGTCATTCTCAGTATTAATATACAACTTTTGCTAATACAAATGATGCTGACATAAGAAGCAACATACTTGTAATATACTGAAAAATAATCATATTAACCTCCTAAGACCTGAACTGTTCCACGGCATGCATTTTTAATTTCTCTTTGATATTTGGGCTGATTGGGACCCAATGAATGTAAAAACAAAGAATCCCCAGACTTTTATTAGTGTGAATGCTTGTAAAAGCATTCACAGTATTGTTCTTCAAATCTTTATTATTATTATCTTAACAACATTCCGTACGTTTTTTGGCATCTAACTCCTTCAAAACCGCTCAACTTAGAAAAAACATTCAAACACCGTTAGATTCCTCTTCTTTTGGACATGACTGCTTCTACTTTTCTCATTTTTAACATTTATATTTTTAAAATTATTCAACTTTTTTCAACAAAAATTTCCCATGTATTTCAATGGGGAGACCCTTCAAATTCTCCTTCAACTTACTCCTCTTTAAACTGTATCTACTTCCACATACATTGACGTAGAGCCACCATTCAAACTTTAAAACGAAGCCAAGACATTCAAGTATTCAACTTGTATTTATCTTTTCAATATCTATTATACTTTTTCTTCAGTTCCAGTTTAAGTTTCATGATGTTTTTTCAGCCGTTTCAGAGTTTATAATGGGTGTGTATGGGACGGAATGTTGGGGCTAGAGTGAGACAGCTCAACTGCTAGAGTGAGAGGAGCAAAAAAATTAATCTTAAAATCCTTTTTAAAACTGCTGCTGTGTCCGCAGCGTTTGCTCTACAGGTATGATTTTACCCTCAAAATGTAGCCATCGCTGTCCTCTTTCATCCAATGTGTTTATTATTGTAGTAGATGTTATGGTTCTTTCATAAATGTCACCAATGCACAGCCTCCTCCCTCCAACTCCTCCATAGACTCCAATGTTAAAATGGCTCAGAAGGTTCGTTTGAAAATCAGAAGAGCAGGCTGTCTTTACACTGTCACCACGCCCATATAATAAACTCCACAGACATGAAAACCGAGAATTAGGTAGACTGGACATTGCTGCCGCTCACGGTGAAAGAATTTTGTCAATAGGACCTGTACTTTTCATTTGGGAGCGATTTGTTTGGGCCTGACTTTTCTGTTCATTTTAAGCAGCAAAAGTGAGGTGCATGTCTGTGTGAGCGTGTGTATGGAGCCATTGGGTGCAGTCACTATAGCAACCAGGCTCACACCTGCCTGCCTAATGAGCTCTCTCTCTCTCACTGTGCCAAGATTCATCTTAAACACTTCTCTTTCAACTGCTGCTGTGTCCACAGTGTTTGGTCTACAGCCATCATTTTACCCTCAAAACGTTGCCATCGTTCTTCTCTTTCCAACACTGTGTCTTTCAAAGCTCAGAGATGTAAACCTTGTAAACTGTGTGGATCCAAGTGGAGGGATCACATTTTAGTCATTCAGTGATTCAAAGAATATGAACTTTTAATATTCATTCAGATGTTTTCTGACTCTAAATTTTCTTTTCTCATTACTTAGGTTTTTCTAATTTACATTTAAAACATTTTCAGCTATTTTCCAACTTCTTCTCTGTGCTTGTCAGCTTTTAGCAGTTCAGCACTTTTGTTTTCAGGTGAAAATTTCTGTATTTTTCATCTCATTCAACATTTTTAACTTAAAATTCAGCAATTAATTCTTTTCAGTGCATATATTCAGATTCAAGCATTCACACTGCAGTTTCTTCAGAAAATGCACTTTCTAGTTTTACATGATTTTTGTTTCTAAGAAAAATGAGAGCCACATATTCGTGAGGATATTCGTTTTAAATTTTGATAAAACAGAGGCAGTATAATGTTTTCGTAAGTGGATATAAGGCCTTTGTAGAGCAAAATTGAGTATTTTGGTCAAAATAACCCAAAATGTGATGTCCATGTGGATGCCAGGTCCTAGGAGGTTAAAAATGAGAAAAGCAATAACATAATATGTCTGTGAAGGTTCTCAGTCATCCAGGTCATCGTAGTCTAAGGAGCTTGGAAAGAAAAGCGTCTGGACTTGTTTAAGTTGCTTGAAGATGTTTCACCTCTCATCCGAGAAGCTTCTTCAGTTCTAAGGGTCAAATGGTGGAGAGTCCCAGATTTAAACCCAGTGGGAGTTTCCCCCCAAAGGGCGACAAAGGACCCCCTGATGATCCTCTAATCACATGAGCCAAGGTGTGAGAACGGGTGTGGGTCACAATCAGCCAGGGTTTCGGGTGAGCTCATTGTGAAACCTGGCCCCACCCTATCATGTGATTTCCTGAGGTCAGATGGCCCAGGATGTGAATGGGCGTTAAGGCGTCTGGGTAGGAATCTCAAAACTGGATCATAGATGGCAGACAGTTGGTGTCGTAAGCCACCGCCACTGTTCAAAGATGGTCGCTCACAGTGGACATAAATGGCTTCTTTTACTCATCTTTCAAACCATCTGTCCTCTCTGTCCAAAATGTGAACATTGGCATCCTCGAAAGAGTGACCTTTGTCCTCTAGATGCAGATGGACTGCTGAGTCTTGTCCTGTGGAGGTGGCTCTTCTATGTTGTGCCATACGTTTATGAAGTGGCTGTTTGGTCTCTCCAATGTAGAGGTCTGGGCATTCCTCGCTGCACTGTACAGCATACACCACATTGTTAAGTCTGTGTTTTGGAGTTTTGTCTTTCGGATGAACCAGTTTTTGTCTGAGTGTGTTGCTGGGTCTGACACAGAAGACGTTTCACCTCTCATGGTTCACCCGGTGAGGGGTGAAACGTCTTCAAGCAACTTAAAGAAGTCCAGACGCTTTTCTTTCCAAGCTCCTTAGACCAATAGCATAATATTATCATGAAGTAAATGTTTTAGGTGGCTCGACATGGGTGAACAAAGCACATACTCTCGGCTGACAGAATGGAAACGGTCTTTGTTACTCTCCACACAAAACACTGCCCCAGAATAAACAGCCAGTATTTCAACAGGTGTGGAAAAAATGTCAGTGTTACTCACCACAGCCGGCTACTCTGAATTCCTGGAATCTGGCTGTGGTGAGGAGTGTTGGCAGCGTGGACGTTGCTTCTTCCTCAAAGGCGGGACCCACAGGCTGGGCAGCGAATCCTCCAGTGGGCCGGGCAGGTAAGCAATTGCAGTTGGAGGATGAAGGTACAGGGTGTTGAGTAGAAAGTCCTGTATTAGCGGGTAAAGTGAATTCAGTAGACAGGGGAGACCTGAAACCAGTCGCTGTAGCTGGCTTGCTACAGCACGATGATACTTGGAAAAAGGAGAGTTGCATAAAAAATATCTTGGCTTGTTCTTTCTGTTATTTATGTTTTATTGTTTTTGGTTTTGCTTTATTTGTAATGTTTATACAGTGAAGATTTCTGTTGTTTGCAAAGAGTCCTATTGGCATGACTGAGCTTCAATTCTTTCCCTGGAATCCAATCATCTGTCTGCAGTATGTACACACCAGCACAACCTGTCACGCCACTCCAGAACCTCCATTAAGTAACAGAAAGATAAACTTTATGGCTCACTGAACTTATCTTCTTGTGATTCCAAGTATTCTTGTGGCATTCATCAGTTTATTTTATTTCTGTGCTGAATCTCAATCACGGTAATCCTGGTAAACCAGCCCTACTATGTGCTAACATCGCTGTCTGCGCTCCACCTACTCCAACTGCAAACTCATGGATCCACCTTTGTCAGTTCTTCTCTGTTATTAATCATACCTTTAACCAAGTGTAAGCACATTTTTATCCAGCATCTGAGACCATCAGTTGTGTTTAAAAATGTAACAATAATCGATAGTTTCATCATTTACAAAAAGCATGTTGTGTTTTTTTTCATAAAAAATCCATTTTGAATGTGTTAGAGATTCAAATTTGTCTCCCATCACTAACAATCTGACACATTATTTAGTCTCCTAAAGTTTGTTCTCCACTTTAGAGCAACCAAGAACTTTTTGCTGCAGTTTTGAAAAGTGAAATTCAACTAATTGGTTAGTACAACACTTTGCATTAGCAGATGTCTCTGTGTGTTGCATCCGTACAGTTTATGGATGCTGCTCACTAACCATGTTTGGTAGCATTAACACTTCGCCCTCTCATCCAAATATGGTCACTTCATTGTTACCTCACCTACCATTGTTATCTTTATTGTACAGTATATGGTCTGCATTTTAATTTTTTGAGAAGAAAAAAAATTAAAACACCAACCAAATATAAAAAAAGGCACATTAGTAAATGTTCTGTCTGTCATCTCACACAGCTTACAAAAACAGTGTCTATTAGAGGTGAGGTCATCGATCTAAATATCGAGTACCAATGCCGGTACTGGTACTGGATGTGCGATAACGTCAATACTTTGTTTAATCCTTTATTAGGGTTGAAAATTACTGATTTTTTTAAATTAAATTATTAGATAAAGCTGTTTTATTATTTAATTTATACACAATGCAATTGTGCTCATAAACGAGTTGGCGCTCTGTTTTGAGGGTAATAAGCTTCATCCGGCGCTATGACTGGGCTGAAATATTGAAGAGTGAGCGTACAGCGTTTGAGGGTCCTTTTTGCCTCATGCTTACACATACACTGATAATGGTTAGAATAGTCTCATGAAGTCCGAACAAGATGTTCTGAACTGGGCCTTAGAAATCAGCAGATAGCCAAGGCTGCGCAGGGGTTGTTTTTCTGATTCCAGGAGGAGCAGATACGAGGCGAGGTCGGACTGAACGGGGAGGATTCGCAGCAGACTGCCACATTTGTGTTAGCCAGTTTGTGTTAGAAGATAGCTATAATAATCTCTGTGATTGTCGCAGTATAAAACCTGCACTGAAGGAAATAAAATCTTTTTAAACGACAGATATTTTCTCCTGAATTCCTTCTGAAAATTTTGAACATGGCACCTCTAAGTTCAGTATGTAGCCCTCTGAACTGTGATATATAAATCATTTTTTGGAAATGAAAAAATATACCTACAATATGCACTATGAGAAATGTCTTTGACAGGCACATTTACGTTCCATGTCTCCAAAAATCAACTTTAAAAAAATACATGAAATGCTGAAAGGTGCGTTTTGTTGTGTTAACTAATCATTGTGGAATGTAAGTCACACTGAGGTAATGGTCATTTGAATTGTTCAGTATTGGCAAATTGATGATCTCATAAGCCATGACACAAGCTCTCCCCTACACAATCTGCCTTTACAATGTAAAACTATGGGTATCGGTGTCTGTAATACTGGCCCTGTATTTACTTTATATTGGATCGATTCCAAAATTTGCAGTATCCCATGACACCCTTGCCTACAGAGAGCTGTTAGTAAACTTCCACAAGTACTTCAGTGTTTCTGCTTTTGCTTTGTCACTGTTTCACAAATTAATCAGCCACAACATGGCACTTCTTTACGTTTATCTTTTTGTCAGATTTTGAGTGGCTCTGTCAGTGTCAAATAAATAAATAACCTCATAGTGTGAGGAAATATTCATCTAATGTGCATCTTTGGTGGAATTTCAGAATTAAGCTTATATTCATGTTGTTAACTTAATAAGAAAAAAATTAGAATTCTTTAGCTTTAACTGTTTGAAGCGGATCACAAGAAGTCAAAAGTTGCTTTCTCAACCCAAAAACCTTTTTACTAACTTGAGTTATTATAAATATGCATTTAATTTAATGTAATGTAATATTACTCTACCCTGTAAAGACCTTGGTGTTACTTCTGTGATAACCAGTGTTAAAGATGCTAAAAACCTCAATTTTTTAATATTAATCTCTATTTTCCACTTTATAAATACGTGGATTTATTTATTCTAGGCCTGCCACCCACAAAAGTGTAGAGGTCAGGAGCAATGTGTGTCGCCTGGTAGTAGATCCCAGGCTACTGAGGTTGGCAACTAGGACATGGAAGTTTGAGATATACCGCTGTGCTGTGGTGGGATAGGTACCAAAGCGACTGTCATAGTTTCAACTTCTGGATCAAAATATGAAATTCTCCCTGCCTTCTCTTAAGAAACATCAGGACCAGGTCATTATTATTTAGAGTCACCTCCATTTATTTTGTAGTGAATTTTTGATGATTCTTTTCTTTTTTTTTCTTTTTTTTCTTTTTTGCTTAATTGCAACACTTTCTGTGCCTATATACATTACATAATAAATTTGCATACAAGCTCATTCTGAAAAGGCTTTAATTCTTAAGCACTGCATGAATATGTTTACATTTTAATGTTTCTGTTGATGTGATTGGATGTTAGTCTGTTCATAGTTTTCTGCCTGTTTGTTGGAGCATCTTGATCTGAACCAGCAGAAAGAAAAAGAAAGTAATTTTGTTTTAGTACAGATGAGTTTGTGTCTAGTTTCAAATGAGTGTAGATTTAAGAAAATATACATTAAGAGCTTCCTTTATGGAGGAAGGGCAGAAGGCTAAATTAAGGAAACCCCAACTATCAAATAAGGCATTCTAAATGGATAAGGACTACAACAAGATGTCCATAACTGAGCCTCTAGAAACTGCCAAATAACAGCTCACAACACTGGCTACGAGACAGTAAAATTCACTAAGTAAATTTTACTCAAATGGAATAAAATTTTACTCTAAAAAAGACAGTATTTGGTCCCAGTCTAAATGGAATAAAAGTTACTCTTACAGCAGAGTTAAACTTTCAGAGTTAAATTTACTCTATTTAGTGCAAATATTTTATATTTAGTTTATAGGTTTAGTATAAAATAAAAACTCCACCCTAATTTTACTCTAAATAGAACAGAATTTCAGTCATTTTACATTTTACAGAACTGAATTTTACTCTGAATAGAATTCTAAATAGAAGAAAAATTAACTTTATTTCAGTTCCTATATAACTGTATTACAATCATTCACTGCAAGGTTTTAAAGGTACAATAAATAAATCAGAAAAAAATATTTGTATTTAACAGCCACCTTTATTGTTCGGCGGAAACAGTATGGTACAATATAAAAACTGGAATCACGATGACTGTATGGCACCTGTAAATCAAATACTTTACAACAGAAAAGCTCTTCATAAATTACATGGGGTCCGTCTCTTGTACACAGATCTTGAAAAGCATTGAAATGCTCACTGAGACACACTGTTTGCAGTGCAAAAGTAATCAACAATAACTTCTCATCCTTCACAACAACATGGTAGATCTTGTGAAACACCAGCATTTCACAATGGACTTTTATACAAACAACTAAATCTGCACGATAAATGTTGGTGTTTTGCCCATCTAACATTTAACACCTTGATTACTAACTGAAGAGTCTCTGATATCGTACAGCCCCAGCCCAATGCGTTTAAAGAAAGCATCTTACCTGGGCCAGTGGTCAGTCTCTTGAGGTCACATGTCTCCCAACTGAAAGCAATATGACTTTGATGTTTTATTGTCAATGTTTTAGTTACATTTTTGAAACTTTTCAAGTGTTTTTTAAAGAAGTTGTGTTTCGCTTCATAGCACATGCACCAGCTATGCAAAAGTGGTCCTGTTTTGAGTATGCATGTAAGATAATGCATCATGAAGATATCTTGGCAGGATAATTCTGTTGTTCTTCAGGTGAACAACAGAGGTGAGCTGTTCTGTTGAACTACTTCCACATGATTTCACCCACAAACACCATTCCAACTTTAAAATGTTCTCTCATTCTTGGTCTATCACTCTATAACTCAGCTCTTTCATATCTCTTACCGTTGTCCTACAATGAATTTTTAATTTTTGCATGAATCATGAGGACAGAAAATGGGTTGCTATCGCTAAGGTCACTCTGAACAGAGCACACACTGAAACGTTTGAATCTATTGTTCATGTCTGAACAAATACTCACTCAATTTTCACTCCATCCACACAAATTATACATCAAAACGTAGGTATTGTCGTTGGCTTTCAGAAAATGTCACCGTCATTATTGTGGGAGGTACCGTTCTCTCGCAAATTGCTTTCGAGCAACACAAGGTCGGAAAACTCCCAATTCAAAGTCTACAGAGACTTCATGAAAATCAGAGCTGAAATTCTTTAACGGGAGGCATTTTCCCCTCCTCTTATCTCCTAAACCATGGGCTGCAGAGACATGAGCCTTGTGCCAATACATCTTCAGACACTGCTGACACTCACGGTGAAATGTATTTTGCATGTGGTGTGAAACTGGACTTGCTCTTACTCTGGGTTCCCTCTTTATTCTGGTAACTGATACAGAGATAACAGCACAGAGTCGACATCAACAGTGTGTTATGAAACTGCAACATTCAGTGCTGCTAACAAGGATTAGAACAGTTACAATCTCATAGAAAATATTAGCGCTAGAAAGCAGAAAGCACCCGACAAGCTAACTAGTATAAGCTTAGCATGATCACCAAAATACTACTTGTGAATAAAGTTTCTATTAATACACCAAAATGACTGTAACTTTCAGGGTACATGCTAGTACTGCTCATAATAAAAATAGTAATATTACCAATTACTGCTATGAAAATGTTTTTACTAATGAACATACAAAAATGACAAGAGCATCACTCACGTGCACCTACCTCCAGCTTGGGATTATTTTCCTTTGCTGAGGCATGTACTGTGCAGTGATTTAGAACCTTAACAATGCAGTTGTGGTATTTTTCCACCAGGTGGCTCCAACTATTCAGAAAGCACATCAATTTTGAGGAGATTTATTAAGCTGTTTTTTAACTCTGTTACACTTGCCTCCCTGCTCTCACGGATTGGAACACCTTAAACTCACCCAAACCAACCTCCTCCTCACACGTGCCTCTACCTGCAAACAAGTAAGCCGCTGCAAGTTAATCACTCCGGATATTTCCTGTAACACGTTTAAAACTTCAAACTACTACTGTCCTCTGTTTCAGCCCTTTTGACCGTCGCTCACTGACCTGTCCCCAGACTGCAGCCCATGTTTGGGCTGAATATCAGAGCTCTGAATATCAGAGTTTAAGACTCAGTTTACCTATGTTAGCCACCGCTGCTAGCCCCAACCTGAGGAGTAATTCCTTGTCATACTAGTTTCCTTGTTTCACGTGTTAATCATCACTCCCCTGTTCATAGTGAGCCACCCATAGTGAATTCATAGTGAATGTTACTATCTCTCCAAGTACCCCCATTACTCATAGCTAAATTATATTTTGTGTGTTCCCTGGTATATAGCCCTGCCCCGTTCATTAGTGTCTTGGAAATAGATGTTGTTAATTCACCCTTGTCACTGTTTCACGTTCACAAGCACTGTATAGAATCCCACATTCTTTATTAAAATATATTTCACGCAGCTCCTTGTGTCTGAGTTTTATCTGTTCCGTGGGTCCACTCTGCCTCTGACGGCCTGTGCCATGACATTCACTCCATTAAACACACGTGCTCCTAACCAAAGATCCAGTGAAAACAGTCGCTGTATATGAATCGATTCAGAGTAAACCACACATGCTTTCTAACTGAACAGGTGAAACATCCACAAACGTCAATCCATGATCAAACAAACATACTGCTAATAGAACATCCGGTAAAAAAGTTGATTTGCATGACTCAATTTGGAGTCAAACTTATGTGCTCACCAACCTTTTTTGGATAAAACATTTGTGCACCAGATTTGTTAAAAACACACTACCCTGGTCAATTATACCAACAGTCCCCAACCCCCAGGGCTCGGGCCGGTAATGGTCCGTGAGTCATTTGGTACCCCAAGAGTTGAGGCTCAGGTGTGAAATTCATGGTTTTCAGGGTTGTTATCGGTTTTTAGCGTTATTTTTTTTTTTTCATTAACACAGTTTCCCTGGGTCTTTTCCCGGTGTTATGAATAAATATTTTTTGGGGGTACCAGTACTGGTTTTATTTTGTTGTATTTATCCGCAACACCTTAAAGGTCAGTCCGTGAAAATATTTTCTGACATAAACAATGTCGTGGCACAAAAAAGGTTGGGGACCGCTGAATTATACTACCTAAAAGCAGCTATTGAGCAATACTAAATTTAGTTTAGTGATATATACTTAATGCTGTCTGTGAGTAGCAGTGTCGGTCAAGTTACTTGAAAAAAGTAATCATTAACAGATTAGTGATTACTTCTCCAAAAAAGTAATCCTGTTACTTTACTGATTACTTATTTTCAAAAGTAATTAGTTACTTAGTTACTTTTAAAGTACATGATACACAACCTGAATAGGTAATAAAGCACTAGACCTTTCAGCCCAATTCTATTTTTTCTGCATAATCCATCATATAAAATGTAATTAAATTAAAAAGTCTCTTTTAAAAACTTGTTTTATTAGTTTTAATCTTTTCACTTTATGCACATTTCATCAAACAAAAATTAAATTATATGCAACAGTCTTTAAATTGAAGAAATTTGTTTAACATTTAAATCTATTTCTTGTATATTCCAGAATACAAAATAAATTAGAGAGAGTTATTGATTTATGATTCTATTTTGATTACATTTCTGATTTGATTACAACAGAAATAACTATCAGCAAAAGCACCTCCATAAAACTCTGTCAGTCTATGCTACTTTACACCCACAAAGGCTGGATTTCAGGCCTTTTGCTTAAGTTCTGGTTGGAGCTAAGCCAAGGGACCTCAGGCTTTTTGACAATAATTATTGAATAACTATTGTTATATAATTATTTTATTTACAGGATTTTCAGTTGCAGTTTCCAAGAATGCTTGTAATGTCATATTAGTGAGAGGTCTGAGTTTGTATCATCATCATCATCATTTATTTATATAGCACTTTAAAAACACACCTGGTAGACCAAAGTGCTGTGCAATACAAATATAAATATAGTAATAAAATAGCAGAAACCAGACATAGCAATAAAATTAATAAAAATATAAAGTGCTGACTAAACCACCCTGAGAACACACTGAAGGCTGAATGAGAATATAAATGAAAAACACTCTCTAAATGCATCCTTATTTTAAATGCTAAATTCTTACTTCAGTAAGTCTATTGTCCCAACATTTCTGTAAAATGTAAAAAGAAACATATTTAAAAAACTGTCCCAGAGTACCAAAAACCTGTTGAAAGGGGGTCATCATCAACAGAAAGATTCAAAAAAGATAAAAAATATTTTGAAAAGTATTTGATTTGACAAATCACCATGGCATATATAGAAATAAAAAAAAAATGCAAGTTAGGTTTTTAAGTTTAGTTTTTAAGTTGAGTTACAAAAATAGCTTAATTACTGATTTTGTTATGCTTTTAAATGATCCGACAACAACCCACTATTTCTATTCACTGAGATCTGTTTTGGGGAATAAATGAATAGATTATTTGTGCGTACTGTAATGTTTTATGAAACAAAACTCCTAGATGGAGTGATTTTTATAATAATGTTGTATTTTACCACTAAGATTATACATGATTTGTCATTTACATCTATCAACATAAACTTTGCAGAAGTAGAAGGTGAGATTTAACAGAAATAGCTTATTTCCAGTCTATCCTATTAATTAATATCATGCCATCAAAATTTAGACTTGTTGCTTCATTAAAAATGACTTAGATACAAAGTAAGTGCTGTCTTTAATAACTATACTCACATCAAAAAATCACACGCCTGGTGTTGCTACTGAGGCCTTTTTCACACTTTATTTTTTTCACACATTATTTCAAGTGCTGATGCAGCCAGTGCTGATGTGCTAAAAGATACATCTAAATATATGTGCTTGTGACAATGAGACTTCACTCAGTTTCAAGGACTGTATTTTGGGGAAGTTGGTCAGGGAGGAAGTTGGTTGAGTCCTCCAAGCAAAATTTTAGCTCTCTGCGTGAGTGTTCTGCTCATTGTTTGTCTTTTGGATTCACGATTAACCATATGTTGATGAAAGAGCCCAAATGTGGTTAGATAAAAATTTAATTTTAATACTTGTGTTGAGGAACTGATAAAGAAGCTAAAAGGTAAGTTGTTTTTAAACTTTTTGCCAGTCCTGTCTATGTAGATACAACTTACATGAAGCTCCTACCATATCCCTAAGCCAGTGTGATGCTGCATATCATAATTCTCTTAGTTTCGCTTTAAAAAACCAGAAAAAATATTTTTCTTCTATAGAAATTTTCTACCCTATTTGAGCACTATAAGTGCTTTTTACAACACAGCTCATTCACCCCTTCACACAAGCCGTTTTTCTATTTTTAAGTGCTTTCTATTCAGCATTTACACACACAGACATATACATGCATGCATGCAGAAGCAACTCAGCCTTCAGTTGCCCAAGGAAACTTTGACATGCTATGTAGATTGCATTCAGCTTGTGTTTTCTTGCATCTTCTGTTAATGTGCTTCTCTAACAGAAAACATCCTCACTCCTTTCTTTCTTCCTTAGGTAGTCTGTTTCCAACACTGTTTTTACAGTATATTATAGTCTACTACTCTACATGTTTTATTTCCACAGTACCTTTGTTGATTATGATATCATACATATCGTCTTGTGTTTCTCACGTCGTGGCCGAGGGGAAACCAGAACACATTACAAATTCACTTCAGTGCTTCCAGCTCCCAAGTAATTAGTGCTCCCATGAGATTTTGAAGTCCGAAACAGATTTGCTGATTTATCTTTTGAGGTAGAATAACCTCAGAGGCTTATACTACAAAGCAGGATTTTGCCTTGCCCAGGTAACTTCAGGGTAAACCCTGGGTTTTCTTGTACTGCAATATCGTTCACTTCTTAGTGGCAGTATCACCATACTGAAAACACATTTCTACAAGATCCCTCAGACCTCTGTGGGGGGATTAAGAGGGTGTAAAATGGTGAAAAATTCTTTCAGTTGTGTATAAATTCTTTGTGTTTCTCTGATGACCATAGCTTTAATCCAAAAAAATCCAAAAAACAGTTTTACATTTTTATTGTTCTATAAGCATAAAAATATGATCCTAAAACAGGACTATATTTGTTGATGAAATTTATACATAAGCCTATGTTTGAATTTTGCTTGGATATTTATACTCTACTCTCAAACCCTTAAACAGCACAGAGCTGAAAGAATAAAAACAATTTATGTTTGGATTTTTAGCTTCAAATCAGCTGGGTGTGCCACTGTTTCACAGACTTTTTTTTCTATTCACAGCCTGTTTTAAGCAGATTGTATGAATGTATGTGTTCTGTAGTTTACTGAATTTTTTGACCATAAAAATATATAAACAATTATATGTACTGTTTAAAATTGTGAATCAAATTACGAGAATCCCAAGAGTAAACACTCGGATACAAAAGAGCAGTCAGTTGTTTTTACTTAGGAATGCACTTATTCTGATTATATTTCAACATTTTGACCACCCTGGTTTACACACTGTAAAAGTAATTTGAGTAACTTTCCATTGTTATCACTGAATTGAATAAAATAAATGTTACAAGTAAATTTTTTAAGTTTAAGTTTTTAGAGATTGAGAAAAAGGTAGAATGGGAACTTTGGTATTTTTACAGTTTTGAGGCAGCATGTCTGTCACCCAAGTATTTTTTTTTCAATGAACACAAAAATCCAAGTGGACAAAGTAGAATGGCGGTTCAACATTGGAACAGGCAATTAAAAAGCTGAGGGTCAAAGACAAGCCGTCAGCCAGCAAGGTGGAAATGAGCTGCTATAATGACTATAAAGCAATGGAAAGGGTAACAGCTTAGCACATTAGTGATGGGCCAGGTCAGGTCAATTTAGAGACAGGAGGGCAGGAATAGCAGCATCTTCACTACCAGAAAAGAGTGCATCATGGGAACATTAAAATCAGTGTGTGACGTTTACAGAAAAGAAAGTAGAGATGATAGATGACATCAGCATCTGATTAATTTATTCATTTAAATCACGTCACTATATCTGTGCACTTAATTACTGGTTATGTTATTGGTATTGTTTTATGCTAGTTATTAAATATGTCCTTTAAAAATGGACAGGCTTAGAATAACTAAAGTTAGTCAAAAGGTCTTTGAGGGTGAGTAGGTACTTTGAAACTTTAAAGATTCCTTCCTCTATCACAAGATGTTAGCAGAACTGACTGACTGTATTTCTAAACAGTTTTTTTCAGGGCATCGTGTGACGCCTAGCAGCTTTGTGACAAACTGATTTTAATGCACTTTCTTAAACAGCATCTTTCTGTAGTTCCTTTTTTTCAACATTGGCTGGGCGGCACGGTTCACTGTAATTCTGCAAAAACTGTAAAATGATAGGAATACACTTGGGCTTCTTTGGTAACATTTTATTGATTTTATTCAATAATTTTCTGTGCCATAACTTTTTTTCCTTTTTTTTGATGTGCTGACAAGTGAATATATAACTTTATTTACTGATGTTCCAGCTTTAAATAAACGGCTTTGTGTCACTAAAACTTTTATATTTTAAATGTTTATAACAGAAGAAAAAGTAGATAAAAGTTTACCGTGAATCTTAAAATACAGAATAAGTATAATGTTACAGCACCATAGATAATAATGATTAACGGTGTTTCAGTTTTTTTTCTCGTTAGAAATCCAGGCAATAGAGCTCTGTGAACATGATGACGGTTGGCATGCTACTGACTGTCCTGTTTGTTTCAGGTGAGCTGTTGGTTCAGTCTTTCAAAAACACTGAAGTTATTTTACAATGTGAACATTATTTAGATACCAAGCAAACATAGCATTACTTTTTCAAACTCTTTATTTACTGACTTTAGATTAAAATGTTTTATGTACAAAATGTTAACGACAGAGGAATAAAAAAGTTTATTGTTAGCTCACTAATTTAAAAAAAGAGAATAATTTTCTCAGAAAGCAGCTCCATTTGTTTTGGTCCTGCCCACTGATAAACACTTTTGGGTTTCGAAACACTCTTAGTTACAGATTATTTTTAGTATGCAAGTTCCCTTTAACTGGGATGAACTCTTGTTTGGATGTTTATACTCAGTAAACGTGGATAAAGTGACCAAGCTGTTATATGGCACTTTGAGCTTGGCTGCCCGTAAGACTATCACTAAGAGATGGCTAAGTGAAAACATCCCATCACTAAATGACTGGCATGAGGTTGTTGAAAATGGAAAAAATTTTCTAACAGTTTCAGTATGATACACTTGTTGAGATTTGGGACAAATGGAAACATTACATTTTGCCAAGGGGTCCTGAATTTGTAAGAACCTCTGAAATTATGTATGTCATATCTTTGAATTGTTTTATATATATGTTAACTAATAGGCAGCCCCCCACACACACACACACACACACACACACACATTTTCTTCATTTTTCTTCATACGTGTTGTGTTTTATCTTGTGTTCTCTATTAAAAAAAATTATTTTTTTGTTTTTTTTTGTAAATTCTAAATAAAAGAAAATTAAAAAGAGATAAATTTGCTCAGAAATGTGAGAATGAATAATAATGTAATTAATTGTATAATATTAATGTCTGAACAGGTTAATCATTAAATTTTATTTACAGGTGCTTTGGCTGGTTGTTCTGATAAAACAGCAATCTCCATAACTGCCCCAAAGCAGATGGAAGCACTGAGTGGATCTTGTTTGTTAATCCCATGTAGCTTCAGACCCAAAGAAGGACTGACATTTATCAGCACAGGAAAAACTTTTGGAGTGTGGATTAAAACTGATGCCAGAAATCCAACCAACGTGATCTACAACAGTAATGGTGCAGCTTATCCAATGAGTATTACTGGAAACCTGAGTCAGAGAGACTGCACCACTCTGTTTTCTCATTTAACCACCACAAACACATACTTCTTCAGAGTAGACAGTGAAAGATTCAAGGCGACAGCAGACTGTAACCCTCTTCAAATAACAGTCAGAGGTAAAAAAGTTTGAGATTTATTTTATACCATGAAAAATTGTCCTAAAATTGTCCTAAGAGGATGTTTATAATTTCTTATTTCAGTCTATGTACTGTTATTATTCTGAGGACTTGATTACATTTCTAAACGTCTGAATTTAAGGGTAAAATATCACAGGACAAGTTTTAAAGATTTTAAAAGCTGCAGTGTGCTCTGTAGTATTAATATGTTTGTGATGTGAAACCACAGATTCTCCTTGGAGGCCCAAAATTACAATCCCAGGTGATCTGAAGGAGAAGGAGTCTGTCACTATAACCTGCTCAGCTCTCACTCCCTGTCCACACTCCCCTCCTCAACTCACCTGGAATCTCACACAAGACTCTCACAACAAAACAGAGGAAAACACAGATGTAAGCTTTACAACTAAAATCCAGCAGACCATCACTCTGTCAGACACACATGATGGAAAGAAGATCAGCTGCTCTGCCAGATATCCTGTGAACCAAGGAAAAGACACCAAGACAGCAGAGACAGAAGAGACTCTCAGTGTTTCATGTAAGACAATCAGAGTTTGTTGTTGGATCCTGTCCGCTCATCATGATTTATGGGAAGTCAGCTGTTTGTAACAAATGTAATCTGTGTCACTCCTTTTCTCCAGATGCTCCCAAAAACACCTCAGCATCCATCAGTCCATCAGGTTTGGTGTCAGCAGGCAGCTGGGTGAAGCTGACCTGCTCCAGCAGAGCCAAACCTCCAGTCAGCAGCTTCACCTGGTTCAAGAAGAGCAGAGATGGAGCTGTGAAAGTATCTGAAGGAGAGATTTACAGCTTCAATGTAACAGATGGAGGAGTTTATTACTGTGTGGCCACTAATGATCTGGGTAATCAGACATCAGCAGAGATTCATGTGGCTGTTGCAGGTAAAGTTACTCACCAGTTATTGTCAAAAAATGCATTTTCATTTTTTAAAGTTTTCTTTGTGATATACTTCACACTTGATAAGTGTGAAGTATATCAAGTGTGAGTGAATTTCATTTGATAAAAATCAAAATTATGCTTCATCCGTCACTGTGTGGTTGTTCAGCCTTTAAACATTAAAAACAAAAATGTGTTTCTGCACCAGGTTTAACACTGTTGTTTAAAAGACCCAGCAATTTGAGTTGCTTGCCCTTTTTGTGTTATTATCTTCCATTTTGTATAATTTAAGATTTAGTTTCAATTTCAGTTTCCCTGTTTCCCTAGCCATCAAGTCCTGTTTGTTGCTTAGTTATGTCCATGTCTCGTCTCCAGTTTCCATTTCCCTGTGTCTGGGTTTATAGTATGCGTTTTCCTCGTTGGTTCGTCATGGCAAGCCTGTGCGTCTTAGTCTGCGTGTTTCCTGTTGTACTTTGACAGGTTTACATCTCATGTTCTGTGTGTTCAGTTTACTTCCTCCTGTCTTGTCATTATGTTCATTCGTCCCAGCTGTGTTCTCCATGTGTTTCCTTTTCCCTCGTCACTCTCATGTGTATTTATGTGGTATGCTGTCATTTATTCCTTGTCCAGTCATCTGTTATGTTGTTGCCATGTTTTTAGGTTTTAATGTATCCATGCCAGGTTTTCATGTTTAATGTTTTCTTTCTAGTCTTCCCAGTTTAGGTTTTTTTTTTTTATCATTGAATTGGGTTTGCCTTTGGTTTTTTAATTAGCCACAATAAACGGCTCGCTTTTGGTTAAGAATCAAGTTTTCGTTTTGCCTTTCTGCATTCGGGTCCTCCTCCTCTCTCCACACAGTCAGCAGACAATTTACTGTTAAACATTTATTCTGTCATTTCATGCAGATTTCTATTCTCTGAAATCTTCTTGAATTACAGAACTGGTTCGTGTCTACACTATAGTGAAGACTGTGGGGATCACAATTCTTGTGAGCACACTGATCATCTTTGTGTGGTGACAGTCAGAGTTTGATCTATGGGATATTTCTTTTTCTCCAGATGTTCCTAAAAACACCTCAGCATCCATCAGTCCATCAGGTTTGGTGTCAGCAGGCAGCTGGGTGAACCTGACCTGCTCCAGCAGAGCCAAACCTCCAGTCAGCAGCTTCACCTGGTTCAAGAAGAGCAGAGATGGAGCTGTGAAAGTATCTGAAGGACAGATTTACAGCTTCAATGTAACAGATGGAGGAGTTTATTACTGTGTGGCCTCTAATGATCTGGGTAATCAGACATCAGCAGAGATTCATGTGACTGTTGGAGGTAAAGTTATTCACCAGTTATTTTTTTTAATTTTCCCTTTTTCTAATTTTCTTTGTGATATGCTTCATGAGTGAGGAGACAAAGTGATGTGCTTCATAAGAGACTGAATTTCATTTTATAAAAATCAAAATTATACTTCATCCGTCACTGTGCGGTTGTTCAGCCTTTAAACATCAAAAACAAAAATGTGTTCCTGCAGCAGCTTTTACACTGGTTTTTTGGGTGGTTTTTTAAAGAAATTGTCTCCTTGATTTGATTTGATTTGATATACCTTCATTAGTCCCACAAGGGGAAATTTCATAAGGCTGCTGACCTATTGCGTGCAATGGCGGCGCCATCTTACCCATCCGACCATGCATACATTACACAAAAACATCACATGGGGAAGACAGGTCAGAGAGGTATAACAATGGAAAATGCACCACATGAGGAAAGATAAGGAGAAAAAAAATAACTCCTCCCAGACTGAGCTCCAACAGGGAGATCAGTTTGAGAATAGAAAAAAAACACCTCTGCACATAGCACATGAAAAAAACTCTTAATACACCAAAGAAACACATGACAAGCAACAGGGATAGGTAAAGGGTGAGAGACAGCCGATTTAGACAGTACATCCGGGACTGCAGCCTATGCGCTGGTCTCCATGATCCACCGTCAGCATTGGAAGGGAATAAGCGTCGAAGGCGTTTGGAGGGGGATGAGTGTATGTCTGCATGTGTATATGTCTGTGTGCGTGTATGTGTGTATATGTCCAGAGTTCAGCTGAGACAGTGTCCTTCGCCCTGCCAGGCTAAGTAAACAGTCTTCCAGCCAACCCAGGCGGCCTTAGAATAGGAAGAAACAGTCTAAGCACAGTCTGTTATCAGGGTGTTTTTGTTCAGCTCCAGCCTTGAGACCACAGCTGGCGCCGAAGTGGTATCCGCATGAGTGATGGTGCTTTTTACTTTAGTGCGAACAGCTCATATGAATTTCAAAGCAGTTCTACAGTCCAACACTGGTCTCTCAATCTCCCGTTGGAGAGCCGCGAGCTTCGCCATACTTGCGCTCTGTGATGTTGTCATTCTTGTGCCCAAAGAGCCGATTCTGAGAACTCACGACAGTGTGCCTCCCCGAGATGTCATTCAATTTACGCTCAGAGATGTTATGCCGAGCGAGCCTTTCCGAGATGTAATCCAGTCCGCACTCAGAGATCTTATTCTGAGTATTCACGGCAGCCGTAAGCCTTTCTAAGATCTTATCCGTGCTGCACTCAATGAGCCCATTTTGAGAAACTCACGCCTCTTCCCATCGTTTCAATCCCAGCGGGCAGCCTTGTGGAGGTTTGAACAGCCGGTTCCGCTTCCTTAGTTCTCCGGTAAGTCAGGGCCAAGCCAGCTCCGATCAGCCAGAACCCTGTTACCATGGTTCCGAATAGGTAGATATCTTCAGCACTCAGGCTCACCCAAGCCCAAACTTCTCGTTGAGAAAGGGGTGTCAATTGCATTCAGAGACCAGTTGATCAAATCCATAATTCTCTTTTAGGTTTTAAAGAACAGACTGTGAGAGAGTGTTCCAGGGAAAAGTAATACAAAAAACACGAGACTAGACAAGGACACAAGAGGCTAAGCAGGGAAGCTAAGGGAGAGGAGGAGGAGGAGAGGAGAAAAGTGCGACTGCCTTCGTCAAAGTGAAGGACCTGGTCCTTCACTTAAAGTCACCTTAGAGGGTCTCATTTATGTCATGGGCTGTGTTTTTTGACCCAGCATTTTGAGTTGCCTGCCCTTTTTGTATTATTATGTTCCATCTTTTTAAAAGTTACAATTCAGTTCTATTTGAGTTCTCTACGTTTCCCTGTTTGCTCCCATGTCAGTGTCTCTCCCACTATGTTGATTAGTGTCATTTCTTCAGGGTGCAAGTTTGTCATGTCCCCTGTGTTTAAGTCCCTTTTGCCCTTTATGTGTCTCAGTGATGTCCTTGTTTTCCTTCGTGTCCCCCTCTCTTCCTCTCTCTCGTGTCCCCGTTACCTCTCTCTCTTCCTCCTGTTTACATATTTCCCCTTGTGTTCCTTTCCATCTGTCGTGTGTTCTCCCTAGCCATCAAGTTGTTTGTTGCTTAGTTATGTCCATGTCTCGTCTCCAGTTTCCATTTCCCTGTGTCTGGGTTTATAGTATGCGTTTTCCTCGTTGGTTCTTCATGGCAAGCCTGTGTGTCTTAGTCTGCGTGTTTCCTGTTGTACTTTGACAGGTTTACATCTCATCTTCTGTGTGTTCAGTTTACTTCCTCCTGTCTTGTCATTATGTTCATTCGTCCCAGCTGTGTTCTCCATGTGTTTCCTTTTCCCTCGTCACTCTCATGTGTATTTATGTGGTATGCTGTCATTTATTCCTTGTCCAGTCATCTGTTATGTTGTTGCCATGTTTTTAGGTTTTAATGTATCCATGCCAGGTTTTCATGTTTAATGTTTTCTTTCTAGTCTTCCCAGTTTAGGTTTTTTTTTTTTTTTTATCATTGAATTGGGTTTGCCTTTGGTTTTTTAATTAGCCACAATAAACGGCTCGCTTTTGGTTAAGAATCAAGTTTTCGTTTTGCCTTTCTGCATTCGGGTCGTCCTCCTCTCTCCACACAGTCAGCAGACAATTTACTGTTAAACATTTATGCTCTCACTTCATGTAGTTTTCTTTTCTCTGAAATCTTCTTGCATTACTGAAACCTGGTTGGTGTCTACACTATAGTGAAGACTGTGGGAATCATAATGCTTGTGAGCACACTGATCAACTTTGTGTAGTGACAGTCAGAGTTTGATCGATGAGAAATTTCTTTTTCTCCAGATTCTCCTAAAGACACCTCAGCATCCATCAGTCCATCAGGTTTGGTGTCAGCAGGCAGCTGGGTGAAGCTGACCTGCTCCAGCAGAGCCAAACCTCCAGTCAGCAGCTTCACCTGGTTCAAGAAGAGCAGAGATGGAGCTGTGAAAGTATCTGAAGGAGAGATTTACAGCTTCAATGTAACAGATGGAGGAGTTTATTACTGTGTGGCCACTAATGATCTGGGTAATCAGACATCAGCAGAGATTCATCTCTCAACGCTTACTTACTGTGAAGGTAAAGTCAGTCACAGATTTTTCTTTTCTTTTTCTTTAATGAATCCAATTTCAAAGTGTTAATAGCATTTTTTCCTTCTTTCAAACGTTTTTGTGTTATACCTATACGAGAGACAAGATAAAGAAGTGTGCCTTATGTGAGCGTCAGTAGGTTTTTTGTTTATTAGATTATGCTTCATCTTTCAACATGTTGTTTTTCAGCCGTGAAATTTTAAAAACGAAAGAATGCTTCTTCAGCAGTTGTCTGCACTATTTTGTTTTGTTTTTCATAAATTAAGGTTTTCTTGACTTTGATTCATTTTAACAGGCCTCAATTACTCTTTAACACTCATTCTGCCACTATTTTTCATCACTCTCTTTTTTCATCACAGCTGGAAACCTGGTTGGTGTCTACACTATAATGAAGACTGTGGGAATCATAATGCTTGTGAGCACACTGAGCATCTTTGAGTGGTGAGACAAATGTTTCTATGACAAACTCATTTGAAACTACTCACTTGTCTGTAGTAAAACAAAAAGGATTAATTGTTTCTCATTTGATTTCATTTGTTTTTATCCTTCAGCTGGTTCAAATCAAGACGCTTCAACAAACAGACATAGAGCTGTCAGATGAGCAGAGTAACATCACATCACATCAACTAAAGTGTCTGCAGGATGATAAATGCTACCTGCTAAAGCATTAAAACTTAACATATTTGTTTTGTATTTTGATGTTCAACAACTGTGTATGACCATTTTACTTTGACTATAGGGATGTTATTACAGAGTGATCTCTCCTCAAACCACTGTTGTTTTACCTAGGGATGGGAAGTGATAAGTTTGTTGTGATCAGGGTCATTACTCAAAAAAAGTAAAGTAGAAAAATGTTATTACACATATTACACAGAACTTTTCTTAAAGGTAATGCAGTATATTGCTTAAGTACACGCAGGTTCAAATGTTCACAAAGTGGCTAGCTTCACTAAAAAGGACCCCCCCCCCCTTTATCATGGTGCTGGGCAAGGTTCAGCATTTACTCAGCTTTAACATCACTCTGGATTCTTGGCTAACTTTGTGTTAGCATGCTGTCTGTTGTTTCTGCATTATATCTGACCAAAATGTTGTGTGGGCGTGATCTCCAAATGGTGCTGATAGGTGTGGTTAGTTTTACAAGAACAGTCAATTCATTTCAATATGACATGTCCAATTTGCCAAGAGCCACGTAACTTGGCGCACGTTTAAATATTAACTGGGGATTTTTGCTTTAGTGGGAAATTTACAGCATAGCTATGTCGTAACAATTAGCAGTAAATTGTAAGCCACAAAAATGTTTGAATCATTTGTGTACTTGATTTAAATATTCTCCTTCCTATGTTATGTACCTTGAGAAGGGAACTCCCTGATATAAATATGCGAGAGGGCCAGTCTAATAGTCTATGTTCATCATTTCTCTATAAGATGTAATATAAGATTCTTCTGCTTATATGTGTCAAGCTGACTTTACTGAATGAAAGGCTTCATATTATCTCCTTCTGTCATCATGTAATCTTTGGCAGGTAGATACTTTGATTCTGTATATATTCTAGTATTACTGTAGCTCTTTGTAAAAACATAAAAAGTGCCATCTTGTTCTCTGTACTGTCATTTGACTTCTTCGCAAAGGCAAATAAAACTCATAAAGACAACCTAATTGTGTTGAATGAAGCTTCCGACTCTCAAAAGCACAGAGTACCAACACTTTAATGAGCACATGCAATGTTTATATGAAATCATAAAAACAACTTTATTTAATCAATTTAGTCCTAACAAAAGTTTATTTAAAATGGACTGAGGAAAAGTGGAAAATCTTTCTGTAGTCAGAAAAATTCTTTTGGTAAACACAAATGCTGCATCTGGCTTGTTTTCATTATTTAGTCCAAAGCCCTGCATATCTGGAAACGTTTGAGACTTCAAATCTTTGGATTCTGTTTTTACCCCTGAGCCATAAAAGGCTGACAGGGTTTCAAATTCGTACCATAGGTGCATCTACTAAAAATCTCAGATGAGCACGAATCCTGGTGACCAAGGTAAAGAGACATCACGTTTTCTAAAAATCTTGTGAGTGTAAGAACTCGAGAACAAGATGACGTGGGGTTTTTGAAAATGATACCCTATGTGTATCTATTATGAGAATGAAGGGAAGCACTGGTGGCTGTCAGTATTTTTAATTTCAATTTTACACAGTGTCAACTTTTTCTGAACTGGGTTTGTAGAAAGTTGCAACATTTTATAAGCAGAACAGCATCTTAACTTCAGTACAATAGCTGGGACAAGTCAATAACATACTAACAAGTCCTAGCACACTGTAGTTGAAGCAAAGTTAGCTTAAGGACTTAAATGCTGTTTATGATCTTAATTGATGACACATCAATATAAGACAGAAAAAATGAGATGTTCATATTGTTATGTATGTTCTGTAAGGTTGAGCTTTTGAGGCTTTGAATGAGTCAAGTTAGAACATTGAGGGTGGCAAATATTTTTAAACAGTAATGACTGAGTTCCTCTTTTGCAGGATAAAAGAAGAAAGAACAAAACTGACTCCATTATGCAGTGTGATAGTCAGCACGTGTCTATATGTTCTTTCTAACAAGATAAGAACTAGTTTGCATGATTTATCTTAGCTGTTCAAAAGCTGGTTTCATTTTACTCAAACTTTTATTTAATTGTTTTTCTTTTACTTCACTGACATGTGGGGATCTTATTTACTGATCTTTAGATTTTGATTTTTACAGTTTTAGTTTTACTCATAAATACTTTGTTTTTTGGCACCACTTTGTTTTCCAGTTTGTTTCCTTTTGCCAAATGGTGCACATTGGTGGACTATATGTTATGCAGAAGGTGCAATTTAAAAAAGATATGAGACTGCAAGTTGGTGGCCGCTGGTCTCCGACGCACTCCCTTCCTGCCCATCTTCCAGTGTGATCCTGATGCCTCTGTCGCATCTTGCACCCTGCTGTTATGTGCTGGATTGTGTCAGGGGCATCTCTGCACACTCTGATTCCATTATCAATATCACTTCCACAGAGGGTTCTGCGTTAGGACCAATTCTGTTTACATTATACACTCTTCCTTTAGGCAGTATCATCAGAAGGCATAGTGGGAACATCTTGGACCATGTTTACACTTCCTACAAAGTCCGCCCCCGACCGGCCTTCGGCAAATCAGATCACTCCTCGGTTCTGCAGCAAGCTGAAAAGTGAGCAGCCATGTCGCGTTCGGTTCAACGCTGGACCGACCAATCAGACAGCGCCCTGCGTCACTGCTTCATCATCACAGACTGGGAAGTCTTCCGGACTGCCGCTGACAACAACATCAACAATTACGCTGAGTATGTAACAGACTTTATTTACAAATGCAAATGCATCAATGACGTCATACCACAGGCTAATGTACGAACTTACCCCAACCAGAAGCCGTGGGTTAGCGGAGAGGTCCATGCAGCACTCAGAGCGTGAACTGTTGCCTTTAAACCCGGAGACCCAGGTGAATACAAAACATCCCAGTATGCGCTCAGGTGAAAAGAAAGAGAGGAAAGACAGAAAACAAAGAAAAGATGGAATTCTGCTACAGCCCTGACACCATGGTGTCTCGACAACAAAACCAAGGGGCGCATCGAGGATTACAGGAGACTGCAGAGAGGAGGCCACATCTCCATCCACATCGAAAGAGCAGAGGTGGAGAGAGTCAGCTGCTTCAGATTCCTAGGCATCAACAACAGTGAGAATCTGAGTTGGTCACACCATGTTCGTGTTATCACAAAAGCAGCAAGACAGCGGCTCTTCTTCCTGCGGCGCCTGAGAAGATTCGGCATGAACTCCAGAATACTTAAAAACTTCTACCGATGCATCATTGAAAGTATTCTGTCTGCATCACCACCAGGTATGCAGCTGCAACGCCTCGCACTGCAAAGCTCTGCAAAGAGTGGTGAGATCAGCACAGCGCATCACCAGGTCTGAATTGCCAGCCATGCAGGATCAGCAGACAGACAGCGCTGCATGAGGAAGATGTAGCAGATCCGGAGTTTCTTCTTTAATATAACTGCACATTTCTATATGTTTATGTAAAGCTGAGGAGCACGAACCAAAGAATTTCATTACGGGTAAATGTGGCTACACTGTTTATTTGTATATGATAATAAAACTTGAAACTTGATCCATTTTAACTGGTATCCAGATGGCATCCCATTTTATCTGTCCTTCAGCTTTCAGCCCCCTCTTTTGCGTAACCAGCTCCCAGTTTGGATTCAGGAGACAGACATTATCTCTACTTTTAATATTAGGCTTAAAACTTTGCTACAATAGGTGTAGGCTGCTGTGGCATTCCCATGATGCGTTGAGTATTTCTTCTTCAGTGACCTTTTTCTCTCACTTTCTGTTTATACACCTCTCTGCATTAATATTATTATTAATATGTGGCCTTCTTCATCCTCTACCAGAGGGTGGTGCTGTCCTTGGTTGGAATAGGAAGAAGCCTTCTATACAGTTGGATTCTTGATCCATTCTATGTGCTACAGATGAGGGGCTGCTGCTGCTGTACGGACAAAGGCTTGCTGTCCTCATCTTCAAAATGTTTTTCTATTGCTGTCTGTTTTTGCTGCTTTATGGGTAGGGATGGGTATTGATAAGATTTTCACGATTCCGATTCCATTTTTGATTCTGTTTCACGATTCGATTCTTTATCGATTCTCTTATCGATTCATATTTTTTAAAAAAGGAGAACACTAAGGTCGATTAGCTTAGAACTTTGTTTTATATCTTCTCTTTGAACAAGATAGAAATTTAGGAGTAACATGGCCTTACAAACCCAACAGTGAGATCTTAAGAGATCCACAGCCTACGGCTCTTCAATGGGGTGTCACAGGGTCCCCAGGAAAAAAAATTGTAAATGTAAAATAATAAAATAAATATTCTTCTGTAGCAATAACAAAGTATAACATAAATTATTCTGTAGCAATTACACAAGAATATCCAGTAATGTCCCTGCCTACAATTAAACACATTCACTTACCGAAAATTGGGGGCATCTGCTGTGGCAAATGGGTGCAAGCCTTTGACCACAAACTTAGTCACTGCTCGGTGACATTCGTCTATCCTGGCCTGAAAGGAGACGCTACCGGTAGACTGCAGCGAGAACTGCCAGCATCTGAGCCAGCCAGACTCTGTCTGTCTGTCTCATCATGGTCACCTAAATGCAACGCACAGTAATTTAGTAGGTTTTGTAATAAGGCAGATCGCGCTAACATAATATGCACTGTTAGTTGATTATTTACCTGCCGCATTAACAGGAGAGGACGTGCAAACGTTACCGCTGCTGCTGGGTTGAGATTCACGAGTCTGGAGCGGAATTAAAAAACACGACATTCATTTAAGGTTATCGTGTGTTTTGTGAGCAAATGCTTTTGCATATTCGTAGTGTTTCCTACCTTAACCCTAGAACACTATCGCTATAAATAGTAACACAATCACTAATGCCGGGTGATTTTTACCCGATATAATATAACCAATAAAAAGTAATCAAATATATCAAAATATGACAACACATGACAAATTAGAGTGGTCTTCTTTTACTTTCAACTGTGCCATGTCTAACAAAATGAAAAAAAACCCCGCCTAAAACAAAATAATGGGCGTTTATCAATATGCGTACTTCTGTGTACTCGTGATACGTCATCAGTCGGAGACCAAGTACTGTTCCAATTCGAAGTACGCATCAAGCCGAGAACGCGAAAAAGTCCCGGATGTGTTCTCGATCTGCCCGTTTTATCGAGCATGCATCGGTGTGGACTTGGGACAGCTATATATCCCAGAATGCATTTTGTCCAAAACTCAACAGCGGACTCCCGGCACATCGTTTTCACCCCCCCTCCCCCCCGCTCGCGGACTTCTCACTACTCAGGTTAAAGAAACCCCAGCAGCTGTCTATAGTATTGAGTGTCCACTAGAATAGAAATAAAAGCGTTCTAACATCTCACCTGCTTGTTTTTATTAAGGTATGTACACGTATGTACATGTACACTATTTGTATTAATAGAGGTTTCACTACTGAGGTTAAAAATGATATATAAGTCACTTAGATCACTTCTAAATGTTAATGTTTGGTTTATTTCAGTGTTTTATTTGTTCCTGAGTAATCCGGTTTGGCTGTGATTACAGTTAAGCTTCATAACATGTTACTCACAGTTAAATTAGGAGGGGATGGCAGTAAAAACTCCGGACCTGTGACATCATCACGTACGCAGGTGTTCCAATTGTACATATCGCGAGTCCGTGCTCGCGTTCTTGGCGGGTACGTACTCACCGAGAACGCGAGTACATACTCGCATACTTGGGCATTGATAAACGGCCAGTGACTCTGGAAAGCTGGTCTTTGGTCCACTCATTCCTGGGAAATTTGAGACTTCCCTGGTGAAGGCACAGGCTCCTCGACACGCAAACAGCTGCAGGAGAGGGAAATCATGTAAATGTATTTGCTCGGGTGTAAATCACCCGGTGATAGTGTTCTAGGGTTAAATGAAATATCTACTTTGCAAGTATTGCAAGTTGCCCCGTTGTCATCCGTTCTCGTAAAGTATAACCAAACTTTTTACCGTTTGAGCCGCCTAGGCGCCCTGCCAGGTAAATGACGCTCCGCAACGTGGTGACGTCATTCGGGGCGACTGGAATCGATAAGGGAATCGTTTGCAAAAATGGCAAACAATCCCAAGGAATTGAAACAGTGGGAACCGGTTCTCAACAAGAACCGGGTTTCGATACCCATCCCTATTTATGGGTGGTGTCTGGAATTATATAAACATGCTGAAGTTTAAAATGGGGGACAAAAATACAAATTTAGAGAAAAAAGAGATTAACTATGAATGAGCTCTATATATGTAAATATGAATACTTAGAAAGGCAGGCGCCTTTCATGATGGTTCCTCTTCTCCCATTTCTTTCTCAGGTTTCTGCTGCCTGAGGTATTCGCTAAGCACGAGGTCAGCTGTGGCCATCTTCCTGATGTATTCATGGATATTTGTATTTTGATCCTGGATGGTGGTTCTGACACTCACCAGTCCTCAGACCCCTTCCTTCCACTTAGTGTACAGTTTCAGGGTGCTGAACTTGGTGCATGCATTATAAAGAGCTTTCTTGTCTTGATACCAGTGGCTTATGTCTCCTCCTTTGGCCACCTGGTTTTTGATGAGTGGTAGGTTCTAGGTATCGATCGCCTGGATTCACTTGTGTGCAATTTTGCCTTCTAGTAGTGCAATCCCCTCATTTCTGACTACTTTCTCTCTCTTTGTTATCATCCAACTACACTTCTCCAGCACAAATGACATTTTGGTGTGATTGCTTAAAGCCTAGCGGTGTGGGTCATTGAATCCATGTCTCGTTTACTCCTGGCAAACAGCTTGATATCATCGATGTGAGAAGGTGGCTAACAATTTCTCCATTCTGTAGTCAGTATCTGTAGCCAGTCATGTTCATGATCTGGCTCAGGGGGTTCAAGCCGTGGTTGCATATTGCCTTTGATTTTGTCACTGCCTTACCTGTCTCCTCTGGCAAATCTGTGATCCTTTCTGTCATTGATAGGTTCTCCAAGTCGACTCTTTTCATCTCTTTGGACAAGCTCCCCTTGGCCTCGGAGACAGCTAAGCTCATGGTGGATCACGTGTTCAAGCTTCACAGCATTAACTCTGAAATCGTCTTGGATTGGGGTCCCCAGTTCGCTTCCCAAGTCTGGAAGATGTTTTGCACCACCCTTTGACCCAACGTCAACCTCAGCTCTGGTTATAATCTGCAATCGAATGGCCAGACAGAGAGGCTCAACCAGGAACTGGAATCGTCCCTCTGCTGCATCACTGCACACAACGTAGTGTAGCCGGATGGGTTACTTTCCACTGCTCTCTCTCTCTCGTTCTCTCGCTCTCTGTTTGTAGCAACGCTAGTTAAGTTAGGTTGAGTGGGAATACACCTGTACTTTAATTGCAGGGTGGTGTCTGCCAGTATAAGGCCATGCAGGCTTTCCTCCCATTCATTCCTCTATTGCCTTGCAGTATTGTCCGCTGACACATTTTCTTCAGGATAAACCAGATGGTTTTGATCAGGCTGCACAACAGTCACAGCGTGGCTGATTCATTTTGATTCCAGCCGCTAAGGAGTAGTAGCTGCATTGCTACCGGCAATTCAGTATCTTCAGTCCTGGGGATTTGCTTGCTGCCTGCCATAGCCTCCGCTCAGAGGTCTGTGTTTCGGCCCAGTTAAGCTGAAGAAACGCCTGTAGCAGCCGCTGCTTTGGGCTGTTACATTCTAAGGCTAGGCGTGCATTGAACGCAACAAGAAATAAGCTAAGCAGCCATTTATTTGCTTCAGCAGTGAGCAATGCCAAAAATAACAAACAAAACTCCCTAATGGTCCTTATGCTTTCCTACACAAAAGAAAACCAACCAAAAGACAATTCACTTACCTAACCTTCTAAACAAAAAACAGGAGAAAATTTAATTAACAAAAATGGCTTCTCACGCCTACCAGGTTGCTGCAGTGAACAATATATACACGGTGAAAAAACCCCCCACAACTGCTACTTTACAAATCTATTTACAAGATCAAGGTTCTAACGCCAGACACACATGCATGAGGTTATACTTGCAAATTAATTGGCAAAGACACTCTACGCAACAGCGAATCAAAAACACAGGCTCTTTGTTGGATGGTGGCGGCTAGGAGAGAGGGGGGCCAGGTGGCTGTTATCTGGTGGTTAAATACTGGAGGTGATCAACCAATTATCCTATCCCAGGACAGGAACAGACTCCACCAAACAACTCATCAGGCACGCCCAGGTGTCCACCCCCTAA
Organism: Oreochromis aureus; assembly: GCF_013358895.1. NCBI lineage: Eukaryota > Metazoa > Chordata > Actinopteri > Cichliformes > Cichlidae > Oreochromis > Oreochromis aureus. Next base: position 12,438,854 of record NC_052950.1, read on the forward strand.
GAAAGAAAAGGTAAAAACCCACAGCCATCTTCTGGTGGGAGGAGTCACACATAAAACAAACACTGATAACATTGAATCATAACTGGGCTCATCCTCGAAGGAACTGCTGTCTTGTCTGGTCTTCTCCGGTTTTGTTTTTGTGCTCTCAGCTCACCTTGTTTTATCTACAGTTTTACTTTGTAATATTCATACTTGTGCCCACATAGCCTGTCTGGAGTGATCCTTTGCCCGTGCATTGTGCTGGTTGTTTAGTGATATTTGTACCTGCCCAGCTGATTTACTCCAATCACCACAGAGAGCTATACAGGATTACTCTTTTTTGGGGTGTGCTACAATCAATATCCTACCAGCCATAGCTGGTACAGGCCACAGTTCGTGTGTGTGTGTGTGTGTGTGTGTGTGTGTGTGCGTTTGTGTGCGTTTGTGTGGTTTCTTTTTTTAATTAAATATTGAAATATATATAGTCCTTTGACTGTGCGCAATGCTGGTGTTCGGTGTACTTTAAGGTTTTTGAGGACATACCAGTAGCTGTGGGACCTTCGAAGGTGGATCATTTTCCACACTTCCTTTGTTGTACAGCACCTAGGGTGTAAACTTGATTTTACATGTGATTTTCTTTTAGTCCTCAGCTACTGGTAAGTCCAGTTCAATATATAGTTTTATTTAATTTAGCAAACTGTTACAGAATAGGCTGTACCACAGTCAATTTTTATTGTTTTATTCCTTGTTTTTATTTTTACAAATATAATTAAAGATATATTAATAATCGAGCCAGTCTGCCTCTGTTGTGCATCTTTGAATGTGTGTAATCGTTTTCTGGTTTTAAAAACACTGTATTTCATGGGGGTGAAATTCCCCGAGGTTGCATTGTCATGTTTTACTTTTTGAAATAACCTTATTGACCACTTTGTCAGACTGGCAACCTGGCCCTGATATCTCCCCTGGGTAGAGTATATGCTCACAGTTCACTCACCTCATCCTCCATTGGTCTCTCTCCTTTTGAATGACTTGGGAGGCACTGTCAAAAGCTGTTGGCCATTAGTGTTTTTATGCAGACTGTCTACATGTGTTTTGTGGACTTGGAGAAGGCATTCGACCGTGTCCCTCGGGGTGTCCTGTGGGAGGTGCTGCGGGAGTATGGGGTGTCTGGCCCATTGCTATGGGCCATTCGATCCCTACAACTGATGCAAGAGTTTGGTTCGCATTGCCGGCAATAAGTCGGACTCGTTCCCGGTGGGTGATGGGCTCCGCCAGGGCTGCCCTTTGTCACCGATTCTGTTCATAATTTTTATGGACAGGATTTCTAGGTGCAGCCAAGTGGTGGAGGGCTTTCACTTCGGTGGCCTCAGAATCTCATCTCTGCTTTTCGCGGATGATGTGGTTCTGTTGGCTTCATCGGGTGATGGCCTCCAGCTCGCACTGGAACGGTTCACAGCTGAGTGTGAAGGATGAGGATCAGCACCTCCAAATCTGAGGCAATGGTTCTCAGCCGGAAAAGGGTGGATTGCCCTCTCCGGGTCGGGGATGAGTTCCTGCCCCAAGTGGAGGAGTTCAAGTATCTCAGGGTCTTGTTCGGGAGTGATGGGAGAAGGGAGCCGGAGATCGACAGACGGATTGGTGCTGCGGCTGCAGTGATGCGGACGCTGCACCGGTCCGTCGTGGTGAAGAGGGAGCTGAGTGTAAAAGCGAAGCTCTCAATTTACGATCGATCTCGTCGCCCTACCCTCACCTATGGCCACGAGCTGTGGGTAGTGACTGGAAGAACGAGATCGCAGATACAAGCGGCGGAAATGAGCTTCCTCCGAAGGGTGGCTGGCCTCTCCCTTAGAGATAGGGTGAGAAGTTCAGCCATCCAGGAGGGGCTCAGAGTAGAGCCGCTGCTCCTCCACATCAAAAGGAGCCAGCTGAGGTTGTTAGGGCATCTGATAAGGATGCTTCCATTGTGCCTCCTGGGTGAGGTGTTCCGGGCATGCCCCACCGGGAGGAGGCCCCAGGGCAGACCCAGGACACGCTGGAGAGATTATATCTCTCGGCTGGCCTGGGAACGCCTTGGTGTTCCCCCGGATAAGCTGGGGGAGGTGGCTGGGGAGAGGGAGGTCTGGGCTTCTCTGCTTAGGCTGCTGCCCCCGCGACCCGGCCCCGGATAAAGCGGAAGAAGATGGATGGATGGATGGATGGATGGATGGATGATTACATACATTAGCTCCCAGGTACACTGCAGGACAACACGAATGGCTATCTGGCAAGGACATTCCCCTTAAATCTCTCTTCTACAGGCTATCCCCACGCTACATTGATCCCTATGAAATTGGGGCAGTAATAAGCAGTCAGATTAAAGTTCCCTACGTCCATATGAATCCTGCATGTGTCTCAGGTCAAGCCAGTGCTCCCCAGTCCATTGTAGGAGGGCGAAGTAGGATGAGCACTCAGAGTGCATCAGTTCCACAAAGTACCTGAGCAGGAGCCAAAATAAAGTCCAATTTTGTTGTGAGACTTATTGCCGAGAAATGTTTGAAGTTCAGAAAGGTTACTCTTGGTTTAAAGACTTGAAATTGGACACACACACACACACACACCATTATTCAACATCAGTAGTGACACACACTTATTTCAGTAGCAAGACACCCTTGCACAAAACAGTAAAAAGTGTCAACATTTGCATGCTTTGAATGGTAAAAGCTCCTCCTGGTGGACGAATATAAAAATTAAGAGCAAGTATACCAAAATAAAATCTTAATATAAAGGAATATATTAGATGAGATTAAGATAAATGTGTAAACAAAAATGGCATTTTCAGTGATTTTCAACAGGATATTTTTTGTCATTAAGAATAAATATGTCAGTTTGTGTAAGTTGTGTAAGTTGAAACAGCTTCACCATCATCCATTCTCAATTGAGTTAATGACCACACATGAGCCATGACATATTTATGCTGGCAAATTTGGTATATCAGTATAACAGGCAAAAGAAGACGTTTTTCCTAACAATCACTTCGACAATCCAAATAATATAGTTACTTTCCACAGTTAATGATAAACTTTAAATTTACCCCAAAATCCTAAAATATTGAAGATTCTATTAAATTAAACAGACCAAACTTAAAGTATAATGAAGAGTTGGAGGAATACCTTTATCCACTTCATTATGATACTATAAAAATAACATGCTTTTACTGAAGACTAACAAAAACTTTAATGCTTTGCCACAATTCATGTTTCTTAACTCACTTTCCAGAACTGATCAGTTAAATCAACATTCCACTGACCAATCACATTATAATGCAGGGACAAAACCAACACAGGGATATCAGGTATACCAAAAAACTGCATGAAGAGCAGCTGGCTCTGTCGTCGGGGTTTTGGTTTTCTTTCTAAATTAAGTTATGCTAATATTACCTAACAAGCTGTGTGCTGCCAGAGATTAAAAGCCACCAGCAGGTGGTGCTATTGTTTTTTTTTCGGGTCATAGTTGCAGTAACCAATCAGGACTTGGCAGAGCCAGGATCAGAAAGTAATTCTCACATGTGCCGTCATGGTTGAACAGTCTCTTTGAACCCAACTCTTATCCTTTCTGTGTTACTTCAAAAGGGCAAAGGGGGGGTCCAGAGGGGTTGGAAGGGAAGGAAACAAACTCCACGGTGCAATATATAAGTGTGTGTGTGTGTGTATGTGTGCTCAGTAGCGGCAGGAACTGGGCAGACAGGACAGTGGGAAGAGAGAGAGAACAAAACAAAAACAACATGTGGCCTTAGGTGAGCCGGCCAGAAAGACACAGGGACCATGACCGAAAGTTTATTTTAAAGAACAGTTAAAATTTATAAACTTCTTTTACATTGTTTGTGTTTATAGTGTGTTACCATTGTTTAGAAGGCAAAATATGTAAATGAGTATCTGAAAAGGATATGTTTGTTGATTTCTTTCAGCTTTACTCTGTTTCCAGTTTGAAGGGAACGTCGTAATAGCAGACAACACAACTGACACTTGTCGAAAGGCTATCTGTGTCCTTAGCTGTGCTTGAAACAGTAAGAACAGAACAGTTACAACAAACTTTGTTAACTAGTTTTGTCATGTCAACAAGAGAGGAATATAGATACCCACTGACTATCACACTGCATAATGAAGTCAGTTTTGTCCTTTCTGTTTATATCCTGTAAAAGAGGAAGTCAGTGCTGTTTCTTGAAAGTCTAAAATGTCTCGGTCACTCTGAGAATAAGTTTTCTAATTTCACTCATTCAAAACCTGAAAGCCTAAGGTTACAGAATATAATTACTAACTTCAAGTATGAATGTCACATTGTATCAGCAGTCAATATTTACAAGCTACACTACCACAAGATGCAGGGAGAATACGTAGTACAGATGATTTAGGTCAATTAGTTTTAGTTGCAAAGCTGCTATAGACATGAAATCATGGGCTAATTAAAAAAAATGCAAGAATAATACTGTCCCATGATAGAGGAAGTCAGAAGGGGCTTAAGTCTGCAATTACTCATGCCCAAGCACTTTTTTATTAACGTTGGTTATTCGAAATGTGCATAACATTTTACAGAATACACATCACTCAGTACGAGTATCACATTGTATCTGTAAGCTTTGGATGCACAAGTATTGTGAAGCTGCCTCTACTGTTGCCTCTCAGCCCAACACAACATTTGAGGTCAATAAATACAAAAAGAGAATTTATGTTTCAATTACATGCAAAGCCTGTCATTAAAAATAATAAGTGTGCTTCATCTTCATTTTAGCAGAATTTAAAACATGTAATATGTTCGATAAGAAAAATGCACATAGATAGGAAGCACACAACAAAAATATTTCACAGGAAGTAAACTGCTAGTGTGACATCACTTTAATGCCTCATTTAAAAGAGTTTTTTTTTTTTTTTAGTTCACTGCCATTATCAAACTATATATGGATCGGACACAAACATCCTGATTCTTATCAGGTTCCCTGAGATGAACTACAAAACAACAGTTCTCTGTACAACATTTGTGCGATACATTTCCACACTCATTTCTTCTGCACTGGCTTATTTTAGCCTTGCAAATTTTGAGCTGTTAAAACA